>NC_064921.1:938317362-938942362 GCF_023897955.1 Schistocerca gregaria | reverse complement strand
TTTACCTAATACTTTGTCTCTACAATGGCAAACGTATCGTATCAAACGCAACCTTAAAACATGTAGGTAGCCCCTTACTCCCGGCATGCTATCGTCACACTCGCTAGCCAGGTAGATGTGTCACAAATTGAAACAAAAAGTCAATGCCAAGCCTTAAACAGGGGAAACTGCAGCCACCAGTGATGAGGGTGGCCCCTATGCACAGACTTCGCTTTACTTCTTACTCTGTACGTAGCGGGCACTTTTGTCACTGGTGGCTGCAATTTTCTCTTTTTAAAGCTTAGGACTGACTTTCGCCCCCAACACAATGTTAAAACAAAGACACTTTTAACTATTTTAAATTCTGTTGGTGTGAAGTTCTTTGTGGTATTGGACCGTAGGATGCAGCCACTACATAGCCTGCGCGTGATGCGGTCCTGAATTACTGAGCGCCGCACACACAAGCGTTTAAGCAATCGTTCTTCTCACGGTCCACGCGCGAATGTAACGGGAAGAAATCCTAAAAAGTGGAACTTCGGGAAGTACTCTCTACCATGCACTCCACATTGATCTCCTCAGTATACAGGTGGTGGTCGAAAATACACAAAAAATATACGCTGGTGTGACAAAAGTCATGAGATACCTCCTAATATCGCGTCAGACCTCATTTTGCCTGGCGTAGTGTATCATGAACTCAAGTCGTTGGAAGTCCCCTCCTGAAATACTGAGCCATGCTGCTTCTATAGCTGTTTATAAAAGCTAAACTGTTACCAGTGCAAGATTTTGTGTACGAACTGACCTCTCAATTATGTCCCATAAAAATTCGATGGGATTTATGTCGGGCGATTTTGGTGGCCACAACACAGGCTCGAATTGTCCAGAATGTTCTTCAAACCAGTCGCGAACAATTGTTGTCTGGTGACACGGCTCATTGTCACTCATAAAAAATGCCATCGTTGTTTGGGAACATGACGTCCATAATCGGCTGCAAGTGGTCTCCAAGTAGCCGAACATCCAGAGGACCCAGTTTATTCCATGTGAAAACAGCCCACACCATTATGGAGCAGTTACCAGCATGTAAAATGCTTTGCTGACAACTTAGGTTCAAATGTTTGTGAAATCTTATGGGACTCAACTGCTAAGGTCATCAGTGCCTAAGCTGACACACTACTTAACGTAAATTATCCTGAGGACAAACACACACACCTTTGCCCGAGGGAGGACTCGAACCTCCGCCGGGACCAGCCGCACAGTCCATGACTGCAGCGCCTAAGACCGCTCAGCTAATTCCGTGGGCGACAACTTAGGTCGAGGGGTGTGCGCCACGCTCTAAACCCATCATTAGCCCTTCCCAACTGAAATTGGGACTCATCTGACCACGACACAGTTTTCCAGTCGTCTAGACTCCAACCGATACGGTCACGACCTTGGAGAGGCGCTGCAGGCGATGTGCTGTTAGCAGTGGCACTCGCGTCGGTCGTCTGCTGGTGTAGCCCATCAACGCCAGATTTCGCCGCACTGTCTTAACAGAAAGCTTCGTCGTACGTCCCGCACTGATTTCTGCCGCTATTTCCGGCAGTTTTGCTTCTCTGTTAACACTGACAACGCTCCGCAAACGCCGCTGCTCTCGGTCGTTAAGTGAAGGCTCTCACGTACCGCGTTGTCCGTAGTGAGAGTGAAAGGACGGGGCACACTTGTATGTGGCGCCAGAATAAGATGAGAATATTAATAAATTAAAATGAAACTAGTGTACTATAAACGACGAATGTCTCTGATAGGCTCGATAATGTGGAGCCAGCCGGTGTGGCAAAGCGGTTCTAGGCGCTTCAGTCTGGAACCGCGTGACCGCTGCGGTCGCAGGTTCCAATCCTGCCTCGGGCATGGACGTGTGTGATGTGCTTAGGTTAGTTAGGTTTAAGTAGTTCTAAGTCTAGGGCACTGATGACCTCAGATGTTAAGTTCCGTAGTGCTCAGAGCCATTTGAACCATTTTGATAATGTCGATCGCTGACTGTGCGCGATCACAGAGCCAAAGATACTGTACTGCTTTGTTGGAGCAAGAGAGCACTGGGCGCACAGTTGTAGATAGCTGTCGCAGAGGGAAAGACGATGGAGTAGGCAGTTTATGTGGTATGCTGTGTGAAGCCACCAAGAGTTAGATTAATGTAGGTATGAAACTTCCTGGCAGATTAAAACTGTGTGCCGGACCAAGACTCGAACTCGGGACCGTTGCCTTTCGCGGGCAAGTGCTCTACCAACTTAGCTACCCAAGCACAACTCACGCCCCGTCCTCACTGTTTTACTTCTGCCAGTACCTGCTATGAGGGATTGGGGTGGGGGGGGGTGGGGGAGGGGGGGGCGGGGTTGAGTCGTGCTTGGGTAGCTTGCCCGCGAAAGGCAAAGGTCCCGAGTTCGAGTCTCGGTCCGGCACACAGGTTTAATCTGCCAGAAAGTTTCTTATCAGCGCACACACCGCTGCAGAGTGAAAATATCATTGTGCTAATGTAGGTGTATCAGTATTGTTGAACATGGAAGCACAAGTCTTAACGGAAATAAGGTAAAGATTTGAATAACTATGGTTTCTGTTTTTTTCCAGTGCGTTAGTATAGATGAGTTGGCTGGTAATTTATAATTGTTGAGTAACCCCAGAATGTACGCAAACGATTTCGAGAAAGAGGATAGTTAAATATCTCGTTTTTGTAGTGCTTTTAAGATTTGTTACCAGAGATATGTGTAATTTCTTTATTTTCATTCATGTTGGATTAATTAAGCTAAATAATACATGCTGTTCCAATCTCATTGTTTGTGAATCAATTGTGGGTAATGTAGCTTCAAATGTCAAATGTTTTTGAAAAGACAAACTTTACTTGCTATATACTTTTGCTAAAAAACTGAATGTTAGTAATTCACCATCATCTGTACCGCCTGTCCGCCACTGGTAACTGAGTGGCCAGCACGACAGAATGTCAATACTAAGGGCCCGGGTTCAATTCCCTGCTGGGTCGGAGATTTTCTCCGCTCAGGGACTGGGTGTGGAGTTGTCCTCATCACCATCATCATCATCATCTCCATCGACGCGCAAGTCGCCGAAGTGCTGTCAAATCCAAATACTTGCACCCGGCGAACGGTTTACATTACGGGAGGCCCTAGTCACACGAGATACAGGTCATGCATTTTTTTAAAGAAGCTGAATTGTCTTAAATGTTCTCGTTTATCAGCCAAAGGAATTTCAAGTGCATTTCAACTATTATGGCAAGCATTGCACACTGCTGAGACTGTAGTTAGCACATTCATATTTTTTATGAGAGAACTGGATACATCGCGTTACTCCGTTGCTGCTCTAGAGGTACGACAATTTAATTTATTTGTTACGGTCACAGGTACCAAACTCATTAGTTGTTCAGCGCCAGAGGATTTAGTGATTTAGGGGCTGAATTTATGTTCCAGTGACTGTATTTCTTTTTTGGTATTGGGAGCTGCATTGCCCAATCGATTCGTGTGAAGTTTTGCTACCAATAAGACAGAGTAAGCACACCACTTGCACTTACACACTTCGAGTTCAGTACTCATTCGATACTCCCGACTTCATTCAACGTAATCATAGTGTTTATTATTTCATTTTTTTAAAGAACGTTACAAGACTTAGTGCCCGAAATTTTGTATTCTCGCGAACTCTTGACAGTACGGATCTTGGAATATTGAATTCCCTTACGATTTCCGAAATGAAACGTCTGATACGTCTAGCTCCACCTACCATTTCAAAGTCTGTTAATTCCCATCGTGCGGCCATAATCACGTCGGGAACCTTTTCACACGAATCACCTGAGTACAAATGACAGCTCCGCCAATTCACTGGCCTTCTATTCCTTGTGTACGCGATAACACCACCATCTGTACATGTGCATACCGCTGTCCCATGAATTTTGTCACGTCAATGTATTAGCATGTTGCATGGTGGCTTAATTAAATAAAGTGCTAATAAATTTAATTTTAGTCGCTGTTTGTCAGATTACGCAGTCTCGTAACCGGTTGGCCCTGAGTAATATTAGTACGCAATCTGACTGCATAGAATAACAACAAAGAATGAAAGGAAATTTCCGTTAACACAATTAATTAATTAAGTCCTCAGCAACTATAAAAGCTACGAAACAAGAAAGCATAAGTGTAACTGTTCTGTGTGTGGAAGTGTGATTCAACGTACACATCTGGCACGGCTCTTCCTCAATACGACAAGATGCTTTGAACGCCATTTACAATGAAGTAATTAAAAAAAAAAACAGAAATACTTTGATTGCACATAGAAACCAGAATTACACTCTAATACATGACCACAAGCCAAATGATTTATTGACTGAACCTGTGAGCAAGAGGCATTGTTATTTACGAAATTTAAAATACAAAAATGCTTTAATTACCTCATATATATTGACGAAAAATACACTCTGACTATTACAACATCCCTAATCGAACAGCATCGACATCGTCTCAACAAGCACTGATCACGCCTACCTCAGAATTACAACTGCCCAACGCAACTTATGAACAAGCACTGCCAGTGGAGGCGGCTGAATAATACTCTTTGGCGCAATCTCTGGCGCTGTGACTCAGTGTAGCCACCTTTCATATGCCCCTCCTCCAAGGGCTAGAATTTTGGCTTTGCACTGACCCTTCAGTAACCTAATATATAAAATACAGTAAGGAATACAAATGCTTGCAGACATGTGATTGTACACGATAGTTTACACAAGTATAATTCAATCAATGGCACCAGCAATGACTAATAGGTGTAGGTAAGAGTCTCATAACATTTCATAAACAGTAAACATACAAAAAATCAGTTTATACAAATATTCACATAAACTCCTTTCAATAGTTCAATAAACAAGTAGTACTCCTCAGAGTAGTTGACAGTTCCAACAGTATCACCCAGCAATGGTCAACAGGTGAAATATCAGTCTCATAACATTTCATCGGCAGTATTTAAACAGCTCCAACAGTGGCGTCCAGAAATGGCGAGCAGGCACAGACAACATCAAGTGACATTATCTCAGTAGAAGCAGTTCCATTAGAGACACCCAGCAATGTTGAACTGGTTCAGACACCAACAAGTGACATTATTTCAATAAAAGCAGTTCCATCAGTGGCACCCAGCAATGTTGAACAGGTGCAGACAGCAACAAGTGACATTATTTCAGTAGAAGCAGTTCCATCAGTGGCACCCACCAATGTTGATCAGGTGCGGACACCAACAAGTGACATCATTTCATTAGAAATAGTTCCATCAGTAGCACCCAGCAATGTTGAGCAGGTGCAGACACCAACAAGTGACATTATTTCAGTAGAAGCAGTTCCATCAGTGGCACCCACCAATGTTGATCAGGTGCGGACACCAACAAGTGACATCATTTCATTAGAAACAGTTCCATCAGTGGCACCCAGCAATGTTGAGCAGGTGGAGACACCAACAAGTGACATTATTTCAGTAGAAGCAGTTCCATCAGTGGCACCCACCAATGTTGGTCAGGTGCGGACACCAACAAGTGACATCATTTCATTAGAAACAGTTCCATCAGTGGCACCCAGCAATGTTGAGCAGGTGCAGACACCAACAAGTGACATTATTTCAGTAGAAGCAGTTCCATTAGTGGCACCCAGCAATGTTGAACAGGTGCAGTCATCAACAAGTGACATAATCAGTAGTAGCAGTCCCAACAGTGGCAGCCAGTAATGTTGAACAGGTGCAGGTAACTATTCACTATCACTAATTAGACAGTTCATCAGCAGAAATTAAACAGTTCCAAGTGTCACCCATCAATGTTGAACAGGTTCAAGCACGAACAACAGTTTGAAAGCACACACAATTGCTTCTACAAAATTATTATCAATGCTCTTACATTACACATAGAAATTATAATAAACACACACATGGTACCGTATTATTGTCATATTAACTATTACAAATACACAAGTATCAGTAAACCTATAATATTTATGGGTGTCAGTGCAAGCCACAACAAACAAGTAAAATAATATTTAGGAGATAGGTCGGTACCAATTATTTGGGATTAGGAGAGGAAAACACACAAAACACACTCACTCATCTTTCATCCACATTTAAGTACTACAGTGTAGTTGAATAGTGTTAACTGTGTAAATGCAATTCTGTCAAAATTTGATGCTCAATATGTGTATCAAGTAGTAGTGGTACAGTGTATAACAGTCAATAATAGTTAATCAACGTCATAGTCATCATGTCAAGACCAATGTTTGCCAAGCTAACGTTTTCTGAACAACTGTCAGTGTGCCAAGACATGCAAATACTTCCTCTCTCAAAAAAAAAAAAAAAAGTATATACTGCTTATTGATTTAACAAAGTGTGTGTGTGTAGACAATCTTCCTTCCACTTGAGTGTTCTAGTCTCCCATCTTCATCCTCCTTGTTCAATATAAACCAACAAAAAAATATTCTCCACACTTACTTTACCTCTTATCCACCAAAACTCCTATAATCATCAGCATCACATAATCTCAATACTTCAGTAATACCTCTTACGTCGATACATATAAACCTTATCATTAATATCATTTACCTTACCTCTTATCCATCAAAACTCCTATAATCATCAACATTACACAATCTCAATACTTCAATAATACCTCTTCAATACGTCGATACAGATACCAGTATCATTTCACTTCCATAACAACACTTTCCTCCAGTCAGTCTCCTCGAACAAGTACAGATAAAATCCTAGTGCAAACTTCATCATCCCATACAATCCGAAGACACAGTGTCCACACACAACCTCTGTGTAATCCACCTGAGCCAAATCTTCTACTCTATATGAATTATAAAATACATTTTGGTTACCTTGTACATCATAAAATAAAAGAAATGCATACATGACCTCTAACAGCCTTCAGTTTGAATAACTTTTCGTAAGTAGGTGCGAGTAAATATTATGTATGATCACATAAGACTTTGAATGAATAAATCGTAATATTTCACAGTGTGTACACCACTTCAAGGATCATGGCAAAACAGAAGCAAACATGTGGAGTATTTCTTTGTGTCACTTGCTATTTCAATGGCTTATGAAGAATGCAGTGTAATAACTGTCAATGGTCTAAAGCTAGTGTTGGTATTTCATGTCGTTAGCTTCCTTTCTATTAGCATGAATTTATACAGCTTCCATAAAACCTCCAGCTCATGTGACTTCAATGAAATTTCTTGTACCAATGTAGTTCGTAGAATTGTAGCAGTTCATTTTCTTATCTTCAAATTTAAAGCACTGAGCGTAAGCAAAACATGCAATAGCGAGTAACTATACCAGTAGAGAACAGAATGTCAACAAGTTGATGTAGCACAATCCCTACAACGAGGCTCTGCCAAGCGAACAATTTATAACTAATACAATAGCGTAACCTAAACTCCATGTTCGTACACCGAATATCAGCATTTCTATATACCAAATTACAGAGTAGTTATGACAACAAAACAGAAATGTGTAAATATGCAATCCATACGCAAAGCAGCAAATATATATTTTACGTAATAAACAGGTCATTAGCTTCATATCAGCATAAGCAAATAAATGTTCATATGTAATCTTAAAAAGTAAACATGAAGGCGCAAGCAGGTAAATCACAAAGTGTAACTTACATACATAACCATATCAGCACAACTAATCAGGTGACAATTATAATTTAAATAAATAAGCACAGCAGGCACATCATAAAAAAATGTGACATCAGCGAAAAAGCAGTGCAGCCAAGCGATGCATAGTATACATAATTAACAACCCTGTTCGTTAATCAATCATTGTCAAAATCAGTTAACACAAATTATAAATCACGTAATCGGGAGCAGCAAATTACGTCTAAAGTACGTACCTAAGTGGAAATATGTTACCTGAAAAATAAACTCAATTAATAGTTACCTTCTTAGTTTATTACTTTCTTCTTCGAAATTACATTCTTCCTGAAATTTTCTCGATAGCAAGTCCTCTTAACGTCGGACACACACAGAATTTACCTGAAGTTCTTAA
Source organism: Schistocerca gregaria (assembly GCF_023897955.1). NCBI lineage: Eukaryota > Metazoa > Arthropoda > Insecta > Orthoptera > Acrididae > Schistocerca > Schistocerca gregaria. The sequence goes on along the minus strand of NC_064921.1, from coordinate 938,934,337 downwards.
ATATTTTATACAACTGTATCCTGAAAAAAACTGAACATTAATAACATAATTTATCAAGTCACTATAGCTTTATACTGAATTGAATCAGAGAAATTAGACTGCATATTTGTTTACGGCTGTCAGTGCATTCGCACTGAGCGCTCGATCAGCTGTAGGTACGCGTGACGTAAGAAGTAATTGTTTGCGGTCAACGACTGCCTTGTGCGGCGCGCAGACTTGACGGTTGCTTTGAGTACGTGCCACCGCCGGAACACGGCGCGGTATCCTTGTATTCTCTGCGTGTTTACGTATAACTGTTAGTTTCTCAAAAGTATGTCATTCCACAAAAATTTTAACGTTCGATATATGATGTATTCCCTTAGAGCGGCGTGATTTAAGAGTTTCTACTTCGACAGTGTTATCATGAGTAATTTTGCGAACCCTATATGGACCGTTATAAAGCAGAAAAAATTTACGACACAAGCCTTTTCCTTTGTGAGACAAAGATTTAGAGAGAACACGACTTCCAAATGCAATAGTTTTCTGTACTACAAAGCCGTTTTCTTCTATCTCTTGAAATAAGTGTGCACCTAGGCCTTTGTATGATGAGTCCGTCGCCAAACAAAAATCTTTAGATAAATCCGGATGTGAAAGAAGTGGAGCAGCAACTAAGGCATCACGAAATTGTTCAAATTCTGATTGAGGTTCCTCATCCCAACACCAATTAGAATTCTTTCCAGATAGTTCACATAAACGAGAAGTGGCCAAATTATCCGATCTAACAAACCGTCTAAGAAAATTACAACACCAAGGAAACTATGAACATCACGTTTTGTAGTAGGAACAGCATAATTACGAATAGCGTCTAGTTTCTCTGTATCAGGAAAAATACCTTCTGTAGAAATAATATGACCAAGAAATTTCACCTGAGAACGACCAAATTCAGATTTTTCCAAGTTCACTGTAATGCCAGCTCTTGCAAAAATACGTAATAATGAATCCAAAATTTTGTTGTGCTCACTCCAAGAACATTTAGCAATAAGAATATCGTCAAGTAAAATTTCGTTTAAACTACGAATGAATGCTGCTGAAGATATAGTAAGTCCAAACGGTAATTTCCGAAATTGATAACAGTTACCAAAGGCTAAAAAGGCAGTGTATTTTCTACAATCAGGGTGAAGTTCTATTTGCCAAAAACTTGCGCGCATATCAATCGAGGATAAAAGTTTAATTCCATGGAAATGTTGAAGACGTTCATCTAAATTTTGTGGACGGTCAGTTATTATTTATCTGTCTGGAATCCAGAACCAAACGAATTGACCCATCCTTTTTAAGAACGACATGTAATGGGCTGCTATAGGACTGCTGGCTCAATAATGCCTTGATCTAACATGTATTGAAGCTCACTCTTAACCTTGTCTCTGTAAGCCAAAGGAATAGCGTACGTTTTTCCTCGAAATGGTGTATGTTCTTTTACTTTAAATAAATATTGAAAACCTTGTATAGTTCCTGTGTGATGACTAAATACTGTAGCATGTGAAGTCAAAATTTGGTGCAATTCTTCTCTTGCAACGTCATCTGGCACCTCAGCTTTGTTAACCTTTTCATTAATTAATTCTTCACTATTAATTACATCATCCGTCCCGTCTCTGTACCTATTGTCGTTGTCATGAATGAACACATTGTCGTCATAATACTCAGCGAAAACATCAGAAGTAAGAAACTTTAAACATTTTGTGTCTGATTCAGATTTCGTTTAACACTTGAAAAATTTCAAACATCTCGGCATTCCGGCAACAGTCAAGTTCACACTTCCTTCCTTAAAGTTTAAAACTGCCTTATGTGTGTTAAGAAACTCCATACCTATTATAATTTGTGTACTGAGTAATGGAACAATAATAAAATTAGCAGAAAATTCATATCCTTGACAAATGAAATTTAAGTTGGTCTGTTGTTTGACTTCCACACTTTTTCCAGAAATAGCTCATCGAATTGTAATTTTAGAAACAGGTAACACAGCACAAGCAATAGTTCTTACACATATACGAAAAACTGATTCACTAATAACATTCAATGGGCTCCCAGAATCTAAAACTGCAGTGAACTTATTCTTACCCACACATACTTCAATAACAGGATGTAAAAATGCGTCTACATTATTTTCCTTTTCGTCTAGCAAAATGTCTCTGATGTCTTTCAGGCGTACGTAGTGTAAAGTCGTAGTGTCATTACTTTCTGAACCGTCTATATTGCTGCCAGAAGCCGAAGCAACAAGTCATTGTCGATTGTTTGCGTCACGTCTTTGATTATTCGCGTCATTTCGCGGATCAGTTTCTACGATTTGCACTTGTCTCTCGGAATTTCTATCACGCGGACGATGCCAAGTATGTCCCTCCTGTCTGTTAGATGTAAATTCTTGGTTTGTCTGTTATTAAAATTTCTATTTTCCTGTCTATCTGCATGACTGCTTCTTGTGTAATTTCGACTGTCACTTCTGAAATTATTGTTATATCTACTACCCTGGTTATTTCAGTGGCAAGAATTTCTATTATTGTATGAATAATTTCTGTCTTGATGATATCGATTACTGTTTCCGTATGATTGATCATTCCGCTATTATAATTGTCTGTGTAATTTTTGTTAGAACGTCTGTTATTGTCATAAGGCTGGTATCTATTGTCCTTTCTGTTTCGTCTGTCATTCTCGAAATTACCCATATAACGTCCATTCCGATCATTATCTCTTCTCTCTGAAAATCTATTGTGATTACCGTTACTGAAAAAATTACAAGAAGTCCCGTCGTCGTTGTCATACTCAAGTTCTTGTAGCAAAGTCTTAAAGGTCTCAATGTCGTCTTTACATTTTCCGGCTAAAGCAATTTGTCTTATGGATTGTGGCAGCTTAGTTAAGCAAATGCGAATTAACTCAGTCGGGCTATAAGGGTTGGAAAGGAATTGATTCTTTCGAATCATGTCTTCAAAGTATTCTGCCGGCGTGCGGAACTCAGACTGTTTAAAATTACGCTGCATAGTAAGACTATGTTTGACTCTGTCTTGCGTGTTTTCGGACCAATATGCCAATAGAAATGCATGATAAAAATCATTTAAATTATTACAATATCTAATAAGTGCGCGCATCCGCGTCGCCGGTTCGTTTTCTAAATATCCACACATAAATTCCAGTTTGTGACTTAGTAGCCAATTTGGTGGAAGTGCGTACATAAATTGATCTAACCATGAACATGGATGTATGTCATTCTTAGAATTGCGAAAGATCTTAAATTTCCGAACAGTTAAGAAGTGTTTATAGTCAAAGTTTTCGCCTCGTGGCGACAAAGACCTACCGTCTCTGTCCCAGTCCCAATGTCGATCATTGTCAAGTTCGCGCGCCTGGCGCTCTCTCTTGCATCTCGTAAATGAAATAAATTATTTTCTTCGAAGCCCTCTGCTATCTGTGATCCTAAATTTCTTCTGCCATCTTTTCCTACGATTTCGCTTTCAATTTGTTTGACTTGCTTTCGTAACGCCTCCAATTCCCCGATTTTCAACATGTTTATTTATGTTCTGGTACTCTTCGGTTTCTGCAAATGGCAATGGAGCTGTATCATCTGAATATCTGTCCCCATTTAAACTAAGACTTGTCAATTTATCTGAAATCTCTTCAACTCTTTCCGATGAGTCACCTATTTGTTCTTTCTGTTTATTTACGTCTTCCGTAAGTGTCGCGTTTCGGGTTTCAGTATTAACACATTTAGTAGTTACCTGTTTATATTGTTGTGTTGTGTTATTTATTCTGTCATTTGGTACGGATTCCTCGATTCTTTCAAGTATTTCTTCCTTATCGTGTGCACGTTGTAAATTTAACTCTGAAAATTTTTGTACTATCACGCGATCTCTTTCTTCCTGTTCTCTATCCTGTTCCTTTTGTCTTATTTCTATTGAAATTAATCTATTATTGTGAGAATTCAAAATCGGTTGTACTTCTTCTCTAATTTCTTTCCTTAATTCATCTTTCATGTTTTTGAAACATGTCCCTATTCGTGACTCTAACCGTGTTTCCATTGTTCCCATATCAGGTTCTAACCGTGTTGCCACTGTTTTTAATTCAGATCCCAAATTTAATATTGCACATCAACTGCTCCATATTAACTGGTTCGAATTCTTTACGCCCCCAACATTTCCCGCAAAACCAACTTCCTTCGTCATAGCTGTAAAGCTATCCGTGTTCGATACTATTCCAGAATCTTCTGTCGTTAATCTCGTATTCTGAAAATTTTTTGATTGTAAAACGTTTTGAACTGGTTCCGGACTATTTTCCCTGCTTTTTAAATTATTTTCTACTTCATTATTCATCATACTGTTCTCCTGTGTTGGCGAGTTCGCCATGTTAACAATTTCGTCATTCTGACTATCCATCATTTTTGCCTTTTTCATCGATCGCGTAATCATTTACAAAACATACTAAACTCGTCACTATACGAAAATTATACACAATATGACACTTTATCACCAACAATACCATTCACACGAAATGCTTCCCGACAAACACGATTAACGAACAATTGAAATCTTCATAATTGCACAAAATTGTCAAACCCCTATACAAGACATCAAGAATTAAATTCTGCAAAAATACCATTAGAAGAATGACAAGACAACTACAAATGTTCAATTACCAAATCTGCACATTCAATATAGACTACAATTACTAAACTACAAATTACTACAACAATACTACTGTCTGCTATTTTTACAATCAAAAGAATTCCAAGGAATATCCGAAGCAGCGGTCGCCACGTTCATGGGGGCTTAATTAAATAAAATGCTAATAAATTTAATTTTAGTCGCTGTTTGTCCGATTACGAAGTCTCGTAACCGGTTGGCCCTGAATAATATTAGTACGCAGTCTGACTGCATAGAATAACAACAAAGAATGAAAGGAAATTTCCGTTGACAAGATTAATTAATTAAGTCCCCAGCAACTATAAAAGCTACGAAAGAAGAAAGCATAAGTGTAACTGTTCTGTGTGTGGAAGTGTGATTCAACGTACACATCTGGCACGGTTCTTCCTCAATACGACAAGATGCTTTAAACGCCATTTACAATGAAGTAATTAAAAAGAACCAGAAGTACTTTGATTGCACATAGAAACTACAATTACACTCTAATACATGAACACAAGCCAGATGCTTTGTTGACTGAACCTGTGAGCAAGAGGCATTGTTATTTACGAAATTTAAAATACAAAAATGCTTTAATTACCTCATATATATTGACGAAAAATACACTCTGATCATTACAATATCCCCAATCGAACAGCATCGGCTGTCTAGCCCATCAGAACAACTGCACACGACATGCTCACAACTAGTACTCTATCGACATAGTCTCACCAAACACTGATTACGCCTACCTTAGAACTACAACTGCCCACCGCAACTTCTGAACAAGCACTGCCAGTGGTGGCGGCTGAATAATACTCTTTGGCGCAATCTCTGGCGCTGTGACTCAGTGTAGCCACCTTTCAATGTCTGATACTGTGTAGGAAAACAATTTTCATTCAGCACCGCTTCCAGTTGTCTCGGGATGGATAAATACAGGTCCGTATGGTTTTCTAGGGAATCTTACACCATTCTTACTGCCAAATAGTGGCACGTTCAGGTAAGGATGATGGAGGTGGACAGCGATCACACAACCTGCTCTCCAAGAACTACAGGACTAAAACTGCAGCATGTGTTTGACCTGATCAGCCAAAATCGTCACTTAATCCTGAGGCATAATATGAGCTTGCAGGGTAATAATGAGGTCCATCGAATACCACGATATGGCTGCCCATGTGATCACCGAACCCTACCCCGTTTCAGTCTTAGGATGTAAACTCGGCGAGAAGTTGCAAACAGTGTGGATCAAGACTCATTCGACCAAATAACTTCCTTCCATTGCTCTATAGACCACGTGTTGTGCCTTGGCACCACATTTTCCTGTTAGGTCTCTGTTGGATTCTTTTCATGTTAATTTCTTAAATATGTTGTCATTTACGGCATAAATTCCTCTTCTGAATTTACTGTGGTAAGATACTGTCATCCAGCTTCCCTTCTGTGTGAAAGAATGAATGAGCAAATGTATTTCTAGTTGCATCCTGGATGGTTGTAGACAAGTCTGTCTGCTAGAGAACAGTAGGACCAACGACGGAACAGGTAGCTACGTTTTCTAAATGCAAAGAGGTTTCTATCCTTAGTATGGTCCTGTTCGTCCCTTGTCATGTTAGTATAGGGAGCTGCCTCTCTGGTCACTTCCGTTTGTATCTGTGAAGCACGCTCGGTAGGAGCGCAGGGCAGTCTGTCCGTGGCGAGCGTCTGAAGTGGTAAGATCTCCGGCTAAGCGCGTGTTTGCTAAGTCCGTAGGACAATGGATTTCTTAAGTTCAGCCTAACTGAAAATGTAATTACCTTTATTTCAGGTTTAGATCTAAAATATCTAATGTTATCTCAAATTGCAACGCAGTGTAATTCGTGTGTGAAGTTCAGAATATCTTCCAGTAGTTGCTTTGTCACTACTTTGTGAGTAAAGTGGACACACGTGTGGATGATCCGTAACTCTAACTAAGATCATCGATCTTAAATGCGAATGTGCGTGAGATTATAACGCTTCGTCTAGACAATATTTTTCTATATAGCAACTTTTCTTTATGTTCGACCCACGTGGGGTGTACTTTGTGAGACCAGTACCACGTGCTTATACAATTATTTGACCCATCAGGTTAATAGTAAGACGATAGTAACCAGTCCGAGGTTTTTCTTTTGTAATTTGTCTTTCTATGTAATTTAATTATCAAAGTTATTGTGGAGTTACACTCTGTGGGTAAGCCAAGTAGACCACGTGAAGCATGTAGTGTAATCATAAAAGTAGCCCTCAGCTATTCTTTTCGGGAAGATTTCACAGAGAGTTAGTATGAATTTAGTATACCAGTGTGTGGTAATTTCATGACGGGCAGGATTGCGCTATGAACGTAACTTCTTTGGGTGAAAATTGAATCGGTTGTTTGTGGTTAATTTCCTCTTGCATATGTTTCAACGTTCTTCGTGTGTTATTTTATGAATGCAGTGTTGTATGCAGTCTCCCAATCTTGACTCCATATTTGATGTGTTCCATGAGATTACAAACTCACATTTTCACAATCCTAAATAAGGGACCAGTTTAGTTATGACTCAAGTTTAATATGCTGAAATTTTTAACGGAACAATGATCAATGTTAAAATAAATGTCCAAATATAAACTGATTTATTTCTTTTTATTTAAATTGTCTTTATATGTATATTACCGGTTACCGTAAGATGACTGCTAAAAGATTATAATTAATCTTAGTCTGGCTGGGAATTTGGTAAGCTAGACTGGATACCTGGTGAAACAGTTGCTCAGTAATGCAAGGTTAACTTCCCCAGATAGCTGACAGCTTTAACCCACTTTTCTTGTCTTGAATGGCAGCACCGCTTTCAAAAATTACTGCATCATCTTTACACTACGGTACGGGGTTTAGCATCAGTGATCAACAGATCTGGAATTCAAGCTGGCCCTACAGTCCCCTGCTAATTGAGCTCGTTTCGTTTTGGTGCTGACAGGGTTCGCGAGAGGATGGTCCCGGTAGACCACTCGTGGCCTGAAGACGGAGTGTTTTTTTGTTTTTAAGTTTTAAGGGCCTGATGACAAATAAAATGGTTCAAATGGCTCTGAGCACTATGGGACGTAACAGCTGAGGTCATCAGTCCCCTAGAACTTAGAACTACTTAAACCTAACTAACCTAAGTACATCACACACATCCATGCCCTAGGCAGGATTCGAACCTGCGACCGTAGCGGTCGCGCGGTTCCGGACTGAAGCGCCTAGAACCGCTCGGTCAGAGCGGCCGGCGGGACTGATGACCTCCGATGTTAACTCCCATAGTGCTCAGAGCCATTTGAACCATTTTTGAACCACCAAACTCTTCGGCTGCGTTGTTCGCATTCATTTAGCTCCGACATAAAGCCCTCACACCTACACGGACCATTTTTCAGACAACGAGTGACATTTGCAACGTATTGACGACATTGCGTAAGTGTATTGCTGATGAAATACAACTTCGCAGCCTGCAGGCTCGGCTAGCATCCATTTCTCGTGGTGTTCCCATATTTTTGTCCATCATCTGTAGATGAAGGTGTAGAATTCTGAGATGATTGCTTTGAATTTCCTTCCCCCTCACTGTCGAATCGGAGCTTGTGCTCCCGTCGTCGCTAGCTTGTCACTTTTCTCGCAGGCCGTAGCCTGATGTGAAGAGCGTGACAGCATTACAGTTATGCCCTTACCACCTCCTCATCAAAGGGACGTAAAATGCGACGGAGACGAGGGCGAGCCCGCGGCGTGTGGAAGGCGCCGTGAGAGGGCTCTCCCGCGGAGACACCTGCCGTCGGCGCCCCATCGGGCTGATCAAAGCCGCGCCGCAGTCTGCCTGAGCAGCCCGTGTTGGCACAGCACTCGAGGCAACACGCCTAGCCCCGGGCGCCGCCTAACGAACGACCCCCTCAAAAGCCGAGCTGCGGGGCGGGAGCTGTTTACCTACCGGCGCCCGGCTCCGGCCCATCGGCGAGGCAACAGCCAACGGAAATGAAGGAGAGCCGGCCTACTCCACCGGTGTGACGCTCCGTGTGGCAACAAGTATATTTACGCTGTAAACCTTGCCTGCATCCTGCCAGTCCACATCTTCCTCGAGTGTACTCCTTGTGTGTCGCAGAACCTCTGCAGCCACTGATATGAGACCATTTTGCATAAATACACTCCTGGAAATTGAAATAAGAACACCGTGAATTCATTGTCCCAGGAAGGGGAAACTTTATTGACACATTCCTGGGGTCAGATACATCACATGATCACACTGACAGAACCACAGGCACATAGACACAGGCAACAGAGCATGCACAATGTCGGCACTAGTACAGTGTATATCCACCTTTCGCAGCAATGCAGGCTGCTATTCTCCCATGGAGAGGATCGTAGAGATGCTGGATGTAGTCCTGTGGAACGGCTTGCCATGCCATTTCCACCTGCCGCCTCAGTTGGACCAGCGTTCGTGCTGGACGTGCAGACCGCGTGAGACGACGCTTCATCCAGTCCCAAACATGCTCAATGGGGGACAGATCCGGAGATCTTGCAGGCCAGGGTAGTTGACTTACACCTTCTAGAGCACGTTAGGTGGCATGGGATACATGCGGACGTGCATTGTCCTGTTGGAACAGCAAGTTCCCTTGCTGGTCTAGGAATGGTAGAACGATGGGTTCGATGACGGTTTGGATGTACCGTGCACTATTCAGTGTCCCCTCGACGATAACCAGAGGTGTACGGCCAGTGTAGGAGATCGCTCCCCACACCATGATGCCGGGTGTTGGCCCTGTGTGCCTCGGTCGTATGCAGTCCTGATTGTGGCGCTCACCTGCACGGCGCCAAACACGCATACGACCATCATTGGCACCAAGGCAGAAGCGAGTCTCATCGCTGAAGACGACACGTCTCCATTCGTCCCTCCATTCACGCCTGTCGCGACACCACTGGAGGCGGGCTGCACGATGTTGGGGCGTGAGCGGAAGACGGCCTAACGGTGTGCGGGACCGTAGCCCAGCTTCATGGAGACGGTTGCGAATGGCCCTCGTCGATACCCCAGGAGCAACAGTGTCCCTAATTTGCTGGGAAGTGGCGGTGCGGTCCCCTACGGCACTGTGTAGGATCCTACGGTCTTGGCATGCATCTGTGCGTCGCTGCGGTCCGGTCCCAGGTCGACGGGCACGTGCACCTTCCGCCGACCACTGGCGACAACATCGATGTACTGTGGAGACCTCACGCCCCACGTGTTGAGCAATTCGGCGGTACGTCCACCCGGCCTCCCGCATGCCCACTATACGCCCTTGCTCAAAGTCCGTCAACTGCACATACGGTTCACATTCAAGCTGTTCCGGCATGCTACCAGTGTTAAAGGCTGCGATGGAGCTCCGTATGCCACGGCAAACTGGCTAACACTGACGGCGGCGGTGCACAAATGCTGCGCAGCTAGCGCCATTCGACGGCCTACACAGCGGTTCCTGGTGTGTCCGCTGTGCCGTGCGTGTGATCATTGCTTGTACAGCCTTCTCGCAGTGTCCGGAGCAAGTATGGTGGGTCTGACACAGCGGTGTCAATGTGTTCTTTTTTCCATTTCCAGGAGTGTATTATCGTGACACACTTTCATGGCGTGAAAAGAACGGACCTTCACATAGTTATTACTTCGTTCTCTACGAAAAAATAAGAACAGGTATGTCACAGGATTTTTATTTTGCAAATACAGATCATTGCCTACACGGCGATACTTGTCGCTAGGAGTTAAATTAATTTTGGTGTGATATGACCATTCCAATTTACCACAATCAATCTAATAAAAAGTATTGGACAGCTATAATTGAGCATTAATATGCGGTGTGTGCACTCTTCTGGTTCATGAGGTCTTCAACTCATCTCAGGACACTTTCAATGAGATGTCTGAATGTCCGGTGTTGCGAGACAGTTTTCCTGAACAGTCATATAGCATATAAACTCGTGTTACACAGCTACCCTCGAAATGAATAATGAGTTATAACACACTGAAGCGCCAAAGAGAGTGCTATAGGCATGCGTATTCAAATACAGAGATATGTGAACAGGCAGAACATGGCGATGAGGCCGCCAAAGCCTACACAAGACTGCCTGGCGCAGTGGCTACATCGGTTACTGCTGCTACAATGGCAGGTTATCAAGATTTAAGTGTAACTCTTCAGGTTTTCCCGGCGAGATCTTGACATGTGGAATAATTGGGTCTACTGCCGGATGTTCGTGTCACTCTGGCACAATATTTCGACCACGTAACTCGTTGCCTTCTTTAGGTGCTTTCTGAGACTGCCGTATTGGAGGATCTTGTCCAGTACTTACGCCCAGAGGGCGCTGGGCGCTACGTTTGCCTCTCGCGCCCGCCTGGCGTCGCTACTAAGGTGTTGTCTCTTCCCCAGTGCTCCCTCGAACGTCCGCGCCCGACTTCGTCGCCATCTGTCGCAGCTCTCTGAGGCCCGTTCTGTGTCGGGCATTCCGTTCGCGGTCCGCGCCCGCCTGGCAATGCGTCAGTCTCAGGTGGCAACTGAAGAAGGAACGAGTTACGGGGCCGAGATATTCTGCCAGAGCGACACAAACATCTGGCAGTAGACCCGATTATTCCACATGTCAAGATTTAAGTTGGTCTAACGTTGTGTTATAGTCTGCGCACGAGCCATGGGACACAGCATCTCCGAGGTAGCGATGAAGTGGCGATTTTCCCGTACGACCATTTCACGAGTGTACTGTGAATATCAGGAATCCGGTAAAACAACAAACCTCCGACATCGCTGCGGCCGGGGATAGATCCTGCAATTACGAGATCAGCGACGACTGAAGAGAATCGTTCAACGTGACAGAAGTACAACCCTTCCGAAAATTGCTGCAGATTTCAATACTGAACCATCAACAAGTGTCAGCGTGCGAGCCATTCAAAGAAACGACATCGATATGGGGTTTCGCAGGCGAAGGCCCACTCTTCTACCCTTGATGACTGCACGACACAAGGCTTGACGCCTGCCCTGGACCCATCAACACTGACATTGGACTGTTTATGACGGGATTCATGTTGCCTGGTCGGACGAGTCTCGTTTCATTTTGTATTGACCGGATGGACGGGTACGGGTATGGAGACGACCTCATGAATCCATGGACCCTGAATTCCAGCGGGTGACTGTTCAAGATGAAAGAGGATCTGTAATGGCGTGGGGTGTGTGCAGTTGGAGTGATATGGGGCCCCTGAGGGACGTCTAGATACGACTCTGACAGTTGACACGTACATAAGCATCCTGTTTGATCACCTGTGTCCATTCATGTCCGTTGTGCATTCCGACGGACTTGGACCGCTCCAGCAGGACAATGGACACCCCACACGTCCAGAATTGCTACACAGTGGCTCCAGAATCACTGTTCTGAGTTTAAACGTTTCCTCTGGCCACCAAACTTCCCAGACTTGAACATTATTGAGCATAGCTGGGATGCCTTGCAACTTGCTGTTTAGAAGAGATCTCCACCGCCTCGTACTCTTACGGATTTATGAACAGCCCTGCACGATTCATGGTGTCAATTCCCTCCAGCGCTACTTCAGATATTAGTTCAGTCCTTGGCACGTCGTGTTGCGACACTTATGTCTGCTAGCGGGGATACTACACGATATTAGGCAGGTGTACCAGTTTCTTTGGCTCTTCAATGTAGGAGAAATGAACTGATATTAAATGTACGAATGATCGTCAATTTCTGTGGTTATCTAAAACAGATATGCATGCTGGTTGGAAGTAATAGAATGTTCTGAAAACACGGTGGCTGAACGTAGAAAGCCGTAGAAAGCCTTATTTTGGGAAGGACGCCGGAGACTGCTTTCTTGCAGGTGAAAAGAAGGCCCCTAGCTAGGTCTTTGAAAACAATAAGACGCCGCTGATATAATATCTCTAAGAAAAAATTTTAACGACGTAAGATCAAACATGGCTCTAAGCACTGTGGGACTTAACATCTGTGGTCGTAAGTTCCCTAGACTTAGAACTACGTAAACCTAACTAACCTAAGTACATCACACACATCCATGCTCGAGGCAGGATTCGAACCTGCGACCGTAGCAGCAGCGCGGTTCCAGACTGGAGCTCCTAGAACCGCTCGGCCACAGCGGCCGGTCAAGTACGTAAGACCTACAGACATTGGTTCACGTGTACTTTTTCCAGAGTGACCAAGAAGCATAACGGTGTCATGTGGAATCCGTCCCATTGGCTAAGGAGAGAGAGAGGAATGACGAGGAACGACTTTTTCAGAGGAAAATGAAAGAAAAGTAATCATTGGTTAACCAAGTGAAACATAGCCTAGAGAAAGGTCCTGTGCTTTCTGAGGAGCATTTTGATGAGTCGGAGCTTGGAAGATTCAGAGCCCAACCATTCATGTCGGCATGTATCGAAAAAATGCAACAACGCGAGGTTTCCTTGTCGGATGCCCTCGCACAGGAATCATTTCACACCTTTTATTTCGTGTTGGTCAACTTTAGATCTTGTCAACTCACCTCTTGTCTTGGAGAACTGCTACTACTCCACCATCTTCATCAGCTTCAGCGACCAGATGATTTGATGCATCTGGTGGACTTCGACAATTTTCAGACCATCCAACACTCAGCCAAAGGAGAGGGCCACTGGCGCTGCCACTGGTTGAGGTCGCAGTACTTCAGTCACAGCTGCACTATGGTGAGGCCGAACCGCTATTGCGCGAAATGTACGGAATTTTAAGTCAATTTTTCAATTTAACTAATCCCACACTCAAGATTTGCCTTGAAAAGTCATGAACAGTTTCCTTCCAAACTCCACAAAATTGTATGTCAATAACTCTACGTATTACCTTCAATAGTTCTACTATCATCTTCAGTAATTATGATCTATGCTACAGTTTCACAACAGTTGAGAGGTTCCATGCCCTCTTTTGCATGTCTCCTCTCATTTTCATCAATTTTATTAATTTTCTATGTCATTGCACGGTAGTAACAGACCGAATAAGGTTATTGTAATGAGAGTAATTGTACTGAGAGCTCAAAAAAATACTTTTTACTTGATTCCTATACATGTTGGGTTACTTCCCTGGGTGGCTTGTGCGAGGTAAGCATTGGAGGACAAGGCACACGGCATTTCCGGTTGAGGGCTGCACTTCCCTGAATTCTGAGGGGTTCGTACAATAGGCTTAAGTGCCTGGTGGAACAACTGACGTCAGTCGAGTTTCGCCTGTTGTATGCAGGACGAAACAACCTGCGAGACGTCTGAGTGTCGCTGCAGTTTATGTATTTACCGTTTCGGCGCGTCCGGAACGAAGATTCCTGGCACCAACTGACTGCGTTGTCCTACTGATTCTGGGAATACTTGTGGACCGTGCCCTGCTGGGTGAGACTGTCCGGCGCCAGATAGCCGTTGGTCTAGGCAGGTTGTTTTCATAGCCAGTCAAGCGGCAAGTTCAGTACCCTCAGCTGAATAGCAGAGGCATGATTGGTCAACTTAAAGTGAGGTTACTTGACATCATAAAGCCCTGCTCGAAATTGGAGGAAACGGTCGCTGTTGGGGCGAATGATGTTCTGAGACAGGTTGGGGGAATTTTGGAATCAGAATTTAATGTTGATTCGCTGTAGAGAGTAGAGAGTAGAGCAATGTTGGCATCACTCTTGAGTTGTGCGGGCATGGGATTCGGGCTCTGCTCTTCCTCGGAGTTGGACAGTCTTGCGACTTGGTCACTCGTTTTTGGAAGAACGTAGAATTCTCGGGCAGCTTTCGCGGCCAGGGTTTGACACAGAGTTGCTGCACACCAGAAGTCGGCGCCTACATCAACAGGACGCTGCCTACCGACGACGTGCTGCAGATTTCGGTACTGGTACAGTATTTTGCGGCTTCGGCATTGTATGACCTTATCAGTTTTATGTTCAATCCCTCAGCATCACGCGCGCTCGCTTTGTTACAAGTCCACCTTTCTTGTCTCTCCATGAGATCCCATTTGAGCTCTCACTACTAATTGCAATACTGCTATATAGTCGGGAGATTAATATTTGATTCATTAGGACCTCCAGTCATTATCGTCAATGTATTGCATCACAGAGAGTAGGAGACCCTTGTTCTTGAACCAACTCTTATTCTCATATTATTTCAGTGTCTATCTTTTAACCTACTGTTTCTGTCGATAATTATGTGCATTTATGTTCTGATGTATAATAAATCTCATTGTAATATTTAATCCACATGTTTTTGTTGTTGTTGTTGTTGTGGTCTTCAGTCCTGAGACTGGTTTGATGCAGCTTTCCATGCTACTCTGTCCTGTGCAAGCTTCTTCATCTCCCAGTACCTACTGCAACCTACATCCTTCTGAATCTGCTTAGTCTATTCATCTCTTGGTCTCTCTCTACGATTTTTACCCTCCACGCTGCCCTCCAATGCTAAATTTGTGATCCCTTGATACCTCAAAACATGTCCTACCAACCGATCCCTTCTTCTAGTCAAGTTGTGCCACAAACTTCTCTTCTCCCCAATCCTATTCAATACCTCCTCATCAGTTACATGATCTATCCAACTTATCTTCAGCATTTCGAAAGCTTCTATTCTCTTCTTGTCCAAACTAGTTATCGTCCATGTTTCACTTCCATACATGGCTACACTCCAAACAAATACTTTCAGAAATGACTTCCTGATACATAAATCTATACTCGATGTTAACAAATTTCTCTTCTTCAAAAACGCTTTCCTTGCCATTGCCAGTCTACATTTTATATCCTCTCTACCTCGACCATCATCAGTTATTTTACTTCCCAAATAGCAAAACTCCTTTACTACTTTAAGTGTCTCATTTCCTAATCTAATCCCCTCAGCATCACCCGATTTAATTTGACTACATTCCATTATCCTCGTTTTGCTTTTGTTGATGTTCATCTTATATCCTCGTTTCAATACACTGTCCATTCCGTTCAACTGCTCTTCCAGGTCCTTTGCTGTCTCTGACAGAATTAAAATGTCATCGGCGAACCTCAAAGTTTTTACTTCTTCTCCATGAATTTTAATACCTACTCCGAATTTTTCTTTTGTTTCCTTTACTGCTTGCTCAATATACAGATTGAATAACATCGGGGAGAGGCTACAACTCTGTCTCACTCCTATCGCAGCCACTGCTTCCCTTTCATGCCCCTCGACTCTTATGACTGCCATCTGGTTTCTGTACAAATTGTAAATAGCCTTTAGCTCCCTGTATTTTACCCCTGCCGCCTTCAGAATTTGAAAGAGAGTATTCCAGTCAACATTGTCAAAAGCTTTCTCCAAGTCTACAAATGCTAGGAACGTAGGTTTCCCTTTTCTTAATCTTTCTTCTAAGATACGTCGTAAGGTCAGTATTGCCTCACGTGTTCCAACATTTCTACGGAATCCAAACTGATCCTCCCCGAGATCCGCATCTACCAGTTTTTCCATTCGTCTGTATAGAATTCGCGTTAATATTTTGCAGCTGTGACTTATTAAACTGATAGTTCGGTAATTTTCACATCTGTCAACACCTGTTTTCTTTGGGATTTGAATTATTATATTCTTCTTGAAGTCTGAGGGTATTTAACCTGTCTCATACTTCTTTCTCACCAGCTGGTAGAGTTTTGTCATGACTGGCTCTCCCAAGGCCGTCAGTAGTTCTAACGGAATGTTGTCTACTGCCGGGGCCTTGTTTCGACTCAGGTCTTTCAGTGCTCTGTCAAACTCTTCACGCAGTATCTTATCTCTCATTTCGTCTTCATCTACATCCTCTTCCCTTTCAATAATATTGTCCTCAAGTACATCGCCCTTGTATAAACCTTCTATATACTCCTTCCACCTTTCTGCCTTCCCTTCTTTGCTTAGAACTGGGTTGCCATCTGAGCTCTTGATATTCATACAAGTGGTTCTCTTCTCTCCAAAGGTCTCTTTAATTTTCCTGTAGGCAGTATCTATCTTACCCCTAGTGAGATAAGCCTCTATATCCTTACATTTGTCCTCTAGCCATCCCTGATTAGCCATTTTGCACTTCCTGTCGATCTCATTTTTGAGACGTTTGTATTCCTTTTTGCCTGCTTCATTTACTGCATTTTTATATTTTCTCTTTTCATCAATTAAATTCAATATTTCTTCTGTTACCCAAGGATTTCTAGCAGCCCTCGTCTTTTTACCTACTTTATCCTCTGCTGCCTTCACTACTTCATCCCTCAGAGCTACCCATTCTTCTTCTACTGTGTTTCTTTCCCCCATTCCTGTCAATTGTTCCCTTATGCTCTCTTTGAAACTCTGTACAACCTCTTGTTCTTTCAGCTTGTCCAGATCCCATGTCCTTAAATTCCCACGTTTTTGCAGTTTCTGGAAATGTCGTACAACTTAAAACCTGATTCCTAAATCTCTGTCTTACCATTATATATTCTATCTGATAACTTTTAGTATCTCTAGGATTCTTCCATATATATAACCTTCTTTTATGATTCTTGAACCAAGTGTTAGCTACGATAAAGTTATGCTCTGTGCAAAATTCTACCAGACGGGTTCCTCTTTCATTTCTTAGCCCCAATCCATATTCACCCACTATGTTTCCTTCTCTCCCTTTTTCTACTGGCGAATTCCAGTCACCCGTGACTATTAAATTTTCGTCTCCCTTCACTACCTGAATAATTTCTTTTATCTCATCATCTGCAGAGCTAGTTGGCATATAAACTTGTACTATTGTATAGTAGGCATGGGCTTTGTGTCTATCTTGGCCACAATAATGCGTTCACTATTCTGTTTGTAGTAGCTTACCCGCATTCCTATTTTCCTATTCATTATTAAACCTACTCCTGCATTACCCCTATTTTATTTTGTATTGGTAACCCTGTATTCAGCTCACCAGAAGTCTTGTTCCTCCTGCCACCGAACTTCACAAATTCCCACTATATCTAACTTTAACCTATCCATTTCCCTTTTTAAATTTTCTAACCTACCTGCCCGATTAAGGGATCTGACATTCCACGCTCCGACCCGTAGAACGCCAGTTTTCTTTCTCCTGATAACGACATCCTCTTGAGTAGTCCCCGCCCGGAGATCCGAATGGGGGACTATCATCCGCATATTATTTCGTAAATATATGCAGAATCCCATTTCCTGTTGTTTATTACGATACAGTTCTGAGTAGATTACGATTTTTATTAAATTATTGTGTGTACGCTCCTTATTTTACCAGCTAGCGGAGGCCACCATCATTTTCTTCCGTTACCGTCGTGCGCATAATTTATTACCTGGTAGATAAGGACGGGGTCTAGAGCATGTCTCGTTGTCATGCAAAATTCGTCTGAAGTAAAGAGATACAAACTCTTCTTCACCCCGGCACCTTGCACAGTCACTCGGTACTTGCGTTACTTATCCTGTTTTCCCCCGACCCTTGTATGAGGTTCCTCAAGTGTGCGTTTCCACAGGTTGCCATTATTAAATGATTGTGGTCCATATTATAACTCATTCCAAGGTGTTACGTTGGGTTGAGGTCGATATTCTGGTCAGTCTCGCCCGTTCCACTAATGTTATTGTCCACAGACCATTGCTGCACAGATGCTGCTTTATGACAGTGTTCACTGTCATGCTGACATAACCAATCATCGTCTCTGAACAGTTCCTCCTCCGCACACTGTACACAGTGCGGTAAATTGTGCTCTTATCCTCCAGCATTTAGCGCGCTAAGAGAGCCACACACTAATCACCCCCAATATCCTAACAAAATCTCCTCTGTACGTCACTTTGGCATTCAACATAACTCGGTTCTAGGCATTTCAGTCCGGAACCGCGCTGCTGCTACGGTCGCAGGTTCGAATCCTGCCTCGGGCATGGATGTGTGTGGTGTACTTAGGTTAGTTACATTTAAGTAGTTCTAAGTCTAGGGGACTGATGACCTCAGATGTTAAGTCCCATAGTGCTCGGAGCCATCTGAACCAACTCAATATGACTGTAGGTAACGTTCCGAAAACATTTGCCAAGCCCAAACGCCCCCATCGAATGCCCACAGGGTATAGCGTGATTCACCATTCCAAACACTCGTTTCCAGTTATCCACTACAGAAATGGCTGGCTTATCAGAGCTCCTCGACCACTGTGCCCCATTCTTTGTAACCCTTTACCCACAGTCACTGCTCTAGCTGGACTGCTGGTAACACTTGGGAATTCAAGAATGATTCCTTCCGGTGATTTCAAACGAATATTTAAAACCACCCTATGCAGTGAACAGCGGTCCCTGTCCGTCAGTAAACGAGATCCATCTGGTCTTGGTTTAGCTGTGATTTTTCCTTCACGTTTCCATTTCACAGTCACATCACCAACAGCCGACTTCGGTAGCATCAGAAGGGTTGAAATGTTTTTAAAGGATTTGTTACTCAGACAACACCGTACCACTAACCCACTCTCAAAATCACAGAGCTCTCTTGACCGTCCCGTCCTGCTATTACTGCTTTTCTGCTGACAACACTCCACTCCCAAACTTTCTGGCAGGTTAAAACGGTGTGCTGAACCGAGACTCGACTCGGAACCTTTGCCTTTTGCGGGCAAGTGCTCCACCATCTGAGCTTACCAAGCACAACTAAGGACTCGTCCTCACTGCTTTAATTCCGCCAGTACCTCGTCTCCTATCTTCCAAAATAGACAGAAGCTGTCCTGCAGACATTGCAGAACTGGCACCCCTGGAAAAAAGGATATTTCGGAGACATCGGTTAGCCACATCCTGGGGGACGTTTCCAGAATGAAATTTTCACTCTGTAGCGGAATTAAAGCTCTGTGAAGGGGTCGTGAGTCGTGCTTGGGTAGGTCAGATGCAAGAGAACTTGGCCGCGAAAGGCAAAGGTCCCGAGTTCGTGTCTCGGTCCGGCACTTAGTTTTCTATATCTACATCTACATACATACTCAGCAGTCCACCATACGGTGCGTGGCGGAGGATACCTCGTACCACAACTAGCATCTTCTCTCCCTGTTTCACTCCCAAACAGAACGAGGGAAAAATGACTGCCTATATGCCTCTGTACAAGCCCTAATCTCTCTTATCTTATCTTTGTGGTCTTTCCGCTAAATATAAGTTGGCCGCAGTAAAATTGTACTGCAATCAGCGTCAAATGCTGGTTCTCTAAATTTCCTCAATATGGATTCACGAAAAGAATGCCTCCTTTCCTCTAGAGACTCCCACCCGAGCTCCTGAAGCATTTCCGTAACACTCGCGTGATGATCAAACCTATCAGTAACAAATCTAGCCGCCCGCCTCCGAAATGCTTCTATGTCCTGCCTCAATCCGACCTGAAAGGGATCCCAAACGCTCGATCAGTACTCAAGAATAGGTCGTGCTAGTGTTTTATAAGCGGTCTCCTTTACAGATGAACCACATCTTCCCATCTTCCCAAATTCTACCAATGAACCGAAGACGACTATCCGCCTTCCCCACAACTGTCATTACATGCTTGTCCCACTTCATATCGCTGTGCAGTGTTAGGCCCAAATATTTAATAGACGTGACTGTGTCAAGCGCTACACTACTAATGGAGTCTTCAAACATTAATCTGCCAGGAAGTTTCATATCAGCGCACACTCTCCTGCAGAGTGAAAATTTCATTCAGAGCCAACTACTACCCACCTTATTTTATACTGGGAGAGCCGCCTCTCATTACGTTTAGTTGATTGGTTGGTTTGGTTTAGGGAGGGGGGGGGGGGGGGAGGGTCCAAACAGGGAGATCATCTGTCCCAAAGCGATTTAGGGAAATATCACAGAAAACCTAAATCAGGGTGGCCGGACGCAGGTTGAACCGTCGTCTTCCCGAGTGCGACTCCAGTGGGCATGATATCTAGTATTAAATTCCCTATTACTTACGGTGCCCAGGTACTGTTTTCACCTAATAATAACTTCTGGCTTCTCTATGTTCAATGGCAACTCAATGAGTATTTTTTTTTTTTTTTTGTGCCCATAGCTTGACAGTATTGTCCCAACAATGGCGTGTTCGAACCTCTCTCTTGCTGTGCGTAATTAGTGTTGGTTCGGTGAATAAAATTTGTTCACTGATTTCTAACCGAGTTTTGAAGAGATGCGGGAACAGGAGGAAGCAAGCTCAGCCTACCGCAAAGCTCATGACATGAACAGCCACAGAGAGAGGCGCGATGGGAAGTAACAAGATGCGCTTTCCTCGCGCTGTTCTGGGTCTACGCATATGCCTAGTGATTCGGAACAGCACGGCTCAATGATCACATCGTAAAGGCTACGCTAAAGACAGGTACTGTAGTTTTAGAGCACTAATATTGGCAGAGGCCGGACACAAAACACTTTCGA
Source organism: Schistocerca gregaria (assembly GCF_023897955.1). Classification (NCBI taxonomy): domain Eukaryota; kingdom Metazoa; phylum Arthropoda; class Insecta; order Orthoptera; family Acrididae; genus Schistocerca; species Schistocerca gregaria. Next base: position 938,913,434 of record NC_064921.1, on the reverse strand, counting down.
TCGGAAGTCGACCAACTTCCTCCGGCTTCAGCCGATCCAAAACTGGGGAGCTCCTGTTTGTGAACAAATTTCAGAACATTTTGTTATTAGTGGCCCGTTACGCGTATGAACAAAGAAAGAAATAAGGGAAGCGATTCGCTTTCTGTACTCTGACTGGACTAAAGTGGCGGAGGAGTTATATGAACAAAGCAGCTGCAGCATGTGAAAGCTGCGAAAAATTCACGAGTGGATAAATGGTTTTAAAACGGGTGCTGTATCTTTCTGCGATGAGGAGCGTATCGTGATGATCTCTGTGCCCAAACTGAGGATACATCACATGATGTGAGCATCAGCTACGGATCAACGTAAGTAATCGCCTACGAATATCTAATTACCAGGAAGTTTGTGTTGACAATTAACAATCACAAATACGACCGACAATGAATACTGGCGAGTGCAATGAATTAAATTTTATACCAAGGCCAGGATTCAAACCCGGGTTCCCTGCTCACTAAGCAGATGCAGTAACCACTGCACCACCCTGTCATTGCAGCTAACAAAGCTGCACGGATTGCCCTAGTGCGTCTCCGTTCATAATACAAACTCCAATTCAAGCCTTAGCCATCTTTTATGTTCCCCGTCTTAAATCGTATCAGTACAGCTGAGGCTCTCCAACAATGCAATAGCAAATGAGCATTGAACGAAATGGAGACACCCCTGCACGTCCCTCGGACGTAGGTGATGTATTAATCACATGAAACTAGGCACATCTGCCTAGTGTACAGGAGACCCGGGTTCTAATCCCGGCCTTAATACATACTGCTTCGGCCTGTATTCATTATCATAGGACAGCTATAGGCTTCCGGCATCGTGGATCCCCGCCATCAAGGAAGTGAACATCCGGGTGCGGTGTGCGAACAACATAAACAACGCGCTGCAAGTCACCTGGGCAGACAATAATATTTTGGGTAAACATTCCCCCTGTCTTGCTCCATCCGTTTCACATCTAGCCAGTGATGACTGCTAATCAATAGCAGTACGAGAAATTTCAAGCAATAACCCTTCCTAAGTGTGGAATACTGTCTTTCTATCCGATGACGCTGGGTCACCAATAGTATCCACAAACATTCAGCCAATAACGCCCCTACTTTTGCATCACTGCGGGAATATTAGTCTATGACGATGGCCCACCAATGGTAGCCTCGAGAATTTTAACCACTACTACTACTTCTCCAGCTCAATCGCAGAAAACTCCCCTTTATAAGAGAACTCGACACTGGTCTCTGGCAGTGTTCTACGACTATAGGCCACCGGAAGATCCTGAAGAAGATCCCAGTAGAGGGGTCGAAACGTCGATTATTTTAGTGGAAATATGACGCGGCCTACCAACCGCGAAGATTTTAAATTTAGGATAGCTAATTGTCTATAGTGTACAGTTTAAACAACACTGAGTGCATTTTTTGGGATCACCAGCCACAGTCCACTTCCAAATTGAGGATATGTTTAACAGATACGATACTCAAGTCGAGTACAGAGAGATCAGCTGAATAATAACAGCTGCTGAAGTTGTGCGCAGTCCAGTGTCGGCGAATAGCTTACTGTCGATTTCAAGAGGTCGTCCCCTGCACACCAACTCTGTCTTTTCATACCAAACACGAGGTGCCGTGGTTCGAAGTCAACCAACGGAAGTGGGTGGGAAACACCAACTGTGGTGTCCAGTCATCCCATTTGATGAAAGTCACATCGTCGTTTTGATGTGCCGCCGACGACGAGGACATTTAAAATGGAGCTGTATCTCGGAATGAACGAGTATCAGGCAGGAAATCGATCGTGGAATTTTTAGAGGACTGATTGAGGCACATGGCTCAAATGGCTCTGAGCACTATGGGACTTAACATCTGAGGTCTTCAGTCTCCCAGAACTTAAAACTAATTAAACCTAACTATCCTAAGGACATCACACATATCCAAGCCCGAGGCAGTATTCGAACCTGCGACCGTAGCGGTCGCGCAGTTCCAGACTGAAGCCCCTAAATCTGGTCGCTCACAGCGGTCGTGAGGCACATGTCTGGAATGATCTGATTTAATTCGACTGCGTTTCATTATCCTTGCCCTGCTTTTGTTGATGTTCATCTTATATCCTTCTTTCAAGACACTGACCATTCCATTTAGCTGCTCTTCCAAGTCTTTAGCTGTCTCTGACAGAATTACGGTGTCATCAGAAACCTTGAAGTTTTTATTTCTTCTCGCTGAACTTTAATTCCTACTCTAGATTTTTCTTTGGTTTCTTTTACTGTTTGCTGAATAACAGTTGAATAACATCGGGGATAGATTACAACCCTCTCCCACTCCCTTCTAAACCACTGTTTTACTTTCGTGCCCTCAACTCTTGTAACTGCCACCTAGTTGCTATATTAGTTGTAAATAGCCTTTCGCTCCCTGTATTCTACACCTGCTACCTTCAGAATTTCAGTATGCTAGTAAAAACTGTCAAAAGCGTTCTCTAAGTCTACAAACGCTATGAACGCTATACCCTTAACGTATCTAAAGCACATCTCAGTGTCAGTATCGCTTCTCGTGTTCCTACATTTCTCCGAAACTCAGACTGATGCTCCCCGAGGTCGATTGCTACCAGTTTTTCCATTCTTCTGAAAAAATTTGTGTTAGTATTTCGCCACCACGACTTATTGGAGTGATAGTTCGGTAATTTCCACACCTATCAGCGCTTGCATTCGTTGAAATTTCAGTGTTACATTCTTCCCGAGGTCTGAGGTTATTTCGCCAGTCTCATACACCTTGCACACCAAATGGAGTAATTTTGTCATGGCTTTCTCTCCCAAGGCTATGTCGTCTACTCCTGAAGCCTCATTTCGACTTAGTTCTTTCAGTGCCTTGTCAGATTCTTCTCGCAATGTCAAATCTCCTATCTCATCTTCATCTACGTCCCCTCCCCATTCGATAATATTGCATTCGAGGTCATCTCCCTTGTATAAACCCTCTAGATCCTCCTTCCACCTTTCAGTTTTCCCTTCTTTACTTAGCACTGATTTTCCATCTGAGCTCTTGAGTTCATACAGCTGGTCCTCTTTTCCGCAAAGACCTCTGCAATCTTCCTGTTGGCGGTATCCCTCTTTCCCCTCGTGGGATATGCTTCTAAATCCTTACATTTGTCCTCTTGCCATTCCTGCTTAGCCATTTTGCTCTTCCTGTCGATCTCATTTTTGAGACGTTTGCATTCCTTTTCACTTGCTTCATTTGCCGCATTTTTAAATGTTCATTAGTTAAATTCAGTATCTCCTGTATTATCCGAGGTTTTGTGCTAGGTCTGGTCTTTTCACCTACTTGATCCCCTACTGCCTGCACTATTTCACCTCTTAAAGCTGCTCATTCGTATCCTGCTGCGTTCCTTTCCCCTGTTCTAGTCTTCCGTTGCCTAATGCACCCTTTGGAAGTTTCAACAACCTCCAGTTCTTTCAACTTATCCAGGTGCCATTTCCTTAATCTCCCACCTTTTTGCAATTTCTTCAGGCTTAATTTACAGTTCATAATTAATACATTGTGGTCAACATCCGCATCTGCCCCTGAAAATGTCTTACAATTTAAAATCTGGTTCCGAAATCTCTGTCTTACCGTATGTATAATCAATCTGAAATCTTCCAGTGTCCAGGTCTCTTCCACGTACACAACCATCTTTCATGAGTCTTAAACCAAATGTCAACTATGATTAAATAATGCTTTGTGAAATTCTACCAGGTGGGTTTATCTTTCATTTCCTTCCCCCAATCCATATTCACCTATTTTTCCTTCTCTTCCTTTTCCTACTGTCGAATTAAAGTCCTCCATCACAATTAAATGTTCGTCTTCCTTAGCTATTTGAATAATTTCTTTTACCTCCTCACATATTTCTTCTATCTCTTCAGCATCTGTGGAGCTGTCTGGAGTGTTGGCTTTGTGTCTACCTTGGCTGCAATAATGTGTTCACTGTCGTTCATAGTAGCTTACTCGTATTCCTGTTTTCCTATTCATTATAAAATCTACTCCTACATTACTTCTATTTTATTTTGCATTTATAACCTGACCAGAAGTCCTGTTCCTCCTGCCACCGAACTTCAACAACTCCCACGTCCTCTAACTTTAACCTATATGTTTCCATTTTTAAATTTTCTAACCTACCTCCGCGATTAAAGGATCTAATATTCCACACTCCGATCCGTAGATCGCCAGTTTTGTTTCCGGTGATGCCAGGATCTTCCTGAGTAGTCCTCGCCCAAAGATCCGTTGGGGGACTATTTTACCTCCGGAATAATTTACCCAAGAGGATGCAATCATCATTTAACAATACAGTAGAGCTGCACGCTCTTGGGAAAAATTACGGCTGTAATTTCCCCTAGCTTTCAGCTATTCGCAGTAACAGCAGAGCAAAGGCGCTTCTGTTGATGTTACAAGGCCAGATCAGTCAATCACTCAGACTACTGAAAAGGTTGGTACCCCTCTTCAGGAACCACACGTTTGTCTGGCCTCTCGCTAGATACCCCTCCGTCGTGGTTGAACTTACGGTATGGCTATCTGCATCGCTGAGGCACGTGAGGTCCATGGTTCATGGGTGAGGGATACGCTTTGTAGAAGATAAACAGTTTAGAGGGAACAAATATAAATCAAATCTTTTTTTGTAGAGAAAATTTATTCGTAATTAAATCTGGAACATCCAACATCTTTGAGAATATTAATAACGCAAGTGTATTCTCTGGGTTTCCTCTATTGGTAACTGGTAATTATCGAGAGAAATCTTTAAAATATTCCCGTCATGTGCATGAACCTAATAAGACATCTGCTGCTCTTACAATGCCTGTAGATACTTCGATATTGGTGGGCTCTCATCTATGTAGCAGTGATCAGTAATAGACGGGAGCGCGTTTTGATTGGAACAGTAATGTGACGTTATGGCAGAGTGATCAGTCATAGAAACGAACGTGTTTTGACTAGGACAGTAATGTGGTATTATCGTAGTTGCAATCCTCAATGACGTATGCTCCCACACAACAACTTTTTACCAGCAACCAGTTTGAAATATGAGTGCAGTGGCATTTTCACTTGTATGATGCTGAGCGCCGACATAAAAGTCACACGCTCTCATTGCGGTCAGCAGCTAAAAGCCAGTTGAGCGTGTTTTAAAACCAAAGTCGCAAAAATATTTGAATAGGGCAGCAACAAGCAAGTTGAATTATTTCCACTTCAGCCGAGTGTGAACGTTTTAAAGTTTAGTGCTATAAATAGTGTACTCAAACTTATATTAAGGTGCAGTTTATAAAAAAGCTGTAAAATGTTCTGCAGACATTAAGAGACGTTTCTCAGTGCAAAATGCATAAACAAAAGGGACATTGCATACGACAGAAACTATGCCAACTCAAAACAAATAAAACCATGGATATCTCAAATGTACAGTACGTATTCTGCTAAGGATGCGTAAGCGAGACCAAAATAGGTGACAATATAGAGTGTAAGGAAGTACTGCACATAGGGCTACCAAGCAGTCTGGTACGGATACGTCAGGAGTTCAGGGAGCAGAAATAAATATTTTAGATTTCCCGAAGACATTGTAATTCTGTCAGAGACAGCAAACGACTTGGGATAGCACTTGAACGGAATGGAGAGTGTCTCGAAAAAAGCATATAAGATGAAAGTCAACGAAAGCAGAGCAACGATACGGGAATGTAGTTCAATTAAATCAGGTGACAGTGAGGGAATTAGATTTGGACGTGAGGTACTTAAAGTTGGAGATGAGTTTTGTTACTTGGGTAGCAAAATAACTGATTATGACCGAAGTAGAGAGGGTATAAAATGTACACTGGCAATCGCAAGAAAAGCGTTTCTGAAGAAAAGAAATTTGTCAACACCGAATATAAGTGTAATCATGTATGGAAGTGAAACATGGAGGGTAAACAGATGAGATAAGAAGAGAACAGAAGCTATTGTCATGGAGTGCTAAGGAAGAATGATGAAGATTACACTGATCAGCCAGAACATTATGACCACAGACCTACTATCGATATAAAACCGCCTGGGGAACGTACGCGGTCTATCTGAATTTGACGGCTGTTCGGCACGAGCATTTCGGAAACTGCACGACTTGTCGAATGTTCGAGGGGTGCGTGGTGACTGTTTTCAACACATGGCGAAACCAAGGTGAAGCCACGTCCAGTGTCGCGGGGCTGGGCACCCATCCCTCATTACAAATGCCGAACGAGCAGACCGCCAAAGTAGGGCAGGCGACGAACTGTGGTGGAAATAACATCATACTTTAATGCTGAGCAGAGTACAAGTGTGTCCGAACACACAGTGCACCGAGCACACCTAACTATGGGCCACCGAAGCCGATGACCCAAGCACCTCGACATCGGCAGCTACGATTGAAAAGGGCACGTGACCATCGGTACTGGATATTGACGCAGTGGCAGAGCGTTGCATGGTCTGTTGAATCCCGATACCTTCTTCATCATGCCGATGAGAGGGCGCGAATTCGTCGTCTTCTAGGAAACAGCCCCTGACACATTTACTGTGGGATGGGGACAAGCTGGGGGTGTCTCCGTTATGCTCAGGGGAACATTCATGTGGCGGATCCATGAGTCCAGCGGAGCTCGTGCAAGACTCCATGACGACCAAGGGGTATAGTGCACTGGTTGCAGACCACATGTACTCCTTCATGACGATCATGTTTCCCGATGACAGTGGTATTTTCCAACAAGATAATGCGCCATGTCTCAAGGCCAGGAGTTTGATGGAGTGGTTGGAGGAACACAGTGGCGAGTTCCAGTTGATGTGCTGGATCCTCGTCTCGCCAAATCTGAACCCGATCGAACACGTCTGGGATGTGATTGCAGGCGGGGTCAGAGCTCATCGTCCGCCTCCCCGGAATTTACGGGCATTGGTTGACTTGTGTGCAGATGTAGTGCCAGCTCGTTCCAGCGACCTACCAAGGCCTAACTGCTTACAGGTCACGACTCGTCACCACTGGTATCCATGCCAAAGGTGAACCTACCGGCTGTCATAATGTTCTGGCTGATCAGTGTAGAGGTGTTGATCATGTAAGTAACGATGAGATACTACATGGAACTAATGTGAAAAGAAATTTGTGACACAATATGGCTAGAAGAAGGGATACATTCTGAGACACCAATGGATCACATTTTTAGTATTGGAGGGTAGTGTGAGGGGTAAAAATCGTAGAGAGAGACTAAGATATGAATACAGAAAGCAGATTGAGGAGGATGTAGGTTAAAGTAGTTATTGGAGATGAAGAGCCTTATACAGGATAGAGAAGCACGGTGATCTGCATCAAACCAGTCTTCAGACTGAAGACCACAACAATAACAAATCAGAACGTACTGCAGATATACCGGATCTACACTCCTGGAAATGGAAAAAAGAACACATTGACACCGGTGTGTCAGACCCACCATACTTGCTCCGGACACTACGAGAGGACTGTACAAGCAATGATCACACGCACGGCACAGCGGACACACCAGGAACCGCGGTGTTGGCCGTCGAATGGCGCTAGCAGCGCAGCATTTGTGCACCGCCGCCGTCAGTGTCAGCCAGTTTGCCGTGGCATACGGAGCTCCATCACAGTCTTTAACACTGGTAGCATGCCGCGACAGCGTGGACGTGAACCGTATGTGCAGTTGACGGACTTTGAGCGAGGGCATATAGTGGGCATGCGGGAGGCCGGGTGGACGTACCGCCGAATTGCTCAACGCGTGGGGCGTGAGGTCACCACAGTACATCGATGTTGTCGCCAGTGGTCGGCGGAAGGTGCACGTGCCCGTCGACCTGGGACCGGACCGCAGCGACGCACGGATGCACGCCAAGACCGTAGGATCCTACGCAGTGCCGTAGGGGACCGCACCGCCACTTCCCAGCAAATTAGGGACACTGTTGCTCCTGGGATATCGGCGAGGACCATTCGCAACCGTCTCCATGAAGCTGGGCTACGGTCCCGCACACCGTTAGGCCGTCTTCCGCTCACGCCCCAACATCGTGTAGCTCGCCTCCAGTGGTGTCGCGACAGGGGTCAATCGAGGGACGAATGGAGACGTGTCGTCTTCAGCGATGAGAGTCGCTTCTGCCTTGGTGCCAATGATGGTCGTATACGTGTTTGGCGCCGTGCAGGAGAGCGCCACAATCAGGACTGCATACGACCGAGGCACACAGGGCCAACACCCAGCATCATGGTGTGGGGAGCGATCTCTTACACTGGCCGTACACCTCTGGTTATCGTCGAGGGGACACTGAATAGTGCACGGTACATCCAAACCGTCATCGAACCCATCGTTCTACCATTCCTAGACCAGCAAGGGAACTTGCTGTTCCAACAGGACAATGCACGTCCGCATGTATCCCATGCCACCTAACGTGCTCTAGAAGGTGTAAGTCAACTACCCTGGCCTGCAAGATCTCCGGATCTGTCCCCCATTGAGCATGTTTGGGACTGGATGAAGCGTCGTCTCACGCGGTCTGCACGTCCAGCACGAACGCTGGTCCAACTGAGGCGGCAGGTGGAAATGGCATGGCAAGCCGTTCCACAGGACTACATCCAGCATCTCTACGATCCTCTCCATGGGAGAATAGCAGCCTGCATTGCTGCGAAAGGTGGATATACACTGTGCTAGTGCCGACATTGTGCATGCTCTGTTGCCTGTGTCTATGTGCCTGTGGTTCTGTCAGTGTGATCATGTGATGTATCTGACCCCAGGAATGTGTCAATAAAGTTTCCCCTTCCTGGGACAATGAATTCACGGTGTTCTTATTTCAATTTCCAGGAGTGTATACCCATTTCGAGAATCTTGAAAAAGTAAAATCAGCGTTCCGAACGTATCCTGTTAACCCACTGTTTCTGAATAGGAGCACAATGTCTTAACCATAGTTACTTTGAAAGCAATTAGTGCAACGTGCAAATTGTTAATCAGCGTCTTAAAATAGCACACTTGTCGCTTTTTAGCGCTATAGATGGTGTAGTACTGGTATTAGGCAACCATATGGACCTCCACCACTGACGTCAGTCATAGCACTGTAGTGGTCCTGATAGGCAAGTCTGTTCTGTGAATATGATGAGGAACGTGGCTCGACGCGGAGGCATGAGACGGTGTTAGAGAGAAGCTATCGTGTCTGGCCGTGCTCATGATCACACTGTGCATGATGTTGCCCAATTTGTTAGTGTATCAACTCGTACTCCAACTTATCTAGAAGGAATGATTTACTGCTGACAGCAATGCAACACGGCGCAAGAACAGTGGTTGTAGAACGGTTCTGTCAGGGACTAGAAATGAATGTCACGCCTTGTCAATGTGATTCATTTTCAATACATACAGGAATTTTTACTTTCAATGAATGCAAGTCCATTTCAGTCAGTTCCCGAGCGAACACGGGAAAACGGAACTACGTGTCACTGACGTTTGGACTCGAGTATCTCGCAACACACCTTTTATCATAATGTTGCGAGAGACGTTCAGTCAGTAACGCAACACATTTTTACTGAAAGCAGATTAGTTTTCTTCAGGATCCCATTACACGGTATTATTCTCCACTCTTTTGGCTACAAAACTCTTTTTTTTTCCAACGTAATCTCCGTTCAGTGAGACGGCCTTACGCCGCTTTATTGGGAGGGCCTGTATGCCCGAATGGTACCACTCTCCTGCTCGACGTCGGGATCAAGTTTCTGCTGCATCAATAACCTCCCATCATCTACGTACTGTTTCCCGCGGAGTGCTTCCTTCCTTGGGCCGAACAGATGGAAGTCGGAATGTGAGATATCGGAGCGGTAGGGTGGATGAGGAAGAACTGTCCAATGAAGTTTCATGAGCTTCTCCCGGAGTGTGTCAGTTCTACCAACAGTGACGTTCAGCTCCGCAACGAGGTGTTTGATTTTGATCCGTCGATCACATCGAATGAGAGTGTTTGCACGTTCCAAAATTGCAAGCGTCACAGACGTTCACAGCTCAGTGGCAAGCGGGACATTGTACAGGTTTGTTTGATCTTGTTGCGATGTTGACAGACGACTCGCCCAATGACTCACCGTGCTTTTGTTCACTCCCAGGTCTCCGCAGACATTCTTTTCCTCTAAAAGAAACCCAATGACAGCTTTTTGATTGAAATGCACCCCCATTATGTATACAGTGCCACCACCTACAGGAATTTTACGAAACTACAGAAGCTAAAACGGTAACATTCATCGATGTTCCACAGTAAATTCTGCATTTTTTAAACCGAAATTTGCTATGAAAAAAATATGTTGCATTACTTATCGAACGCCCCCCGTATGTAAAGCTAAACATCTTCATTGAGCAAAACAAAACGGAAACTGCACAGTAAATGGCTGGAGGCGTGTAGTGTGGTCCTACGAGTAGCGATTTTGCCTCCTTTCAAATTACGTAAAGCGTCCAATGCTGCTGGCAGGGGTGGCCAGCGGTTCTAGGCGCTACAGTCTGGAACTGCGCGACCGCTACGGTCGCAGGTTCGAATCCTACCACGGGCATGGATGTGTGTGATGTCCTTAGGTTAGTTAGGTTTAAGTAGTTCTAAGTCCTAGTGGACTGATGACCTCAGAAGTTAAGTCCCATAGTGCTCAGAGCCATTTGAACGACGAATACTCCGACGCCCCAGTGGTGCAAAGCGTAGTTTAGAAACTGAAATAGTGTGGACCCTTTTGTAAGCAGCGTGACTGAAAGCATAAAAAACCACTTTGAGCAGAAAAACAATTCGTAGCGTTTACTCAGTTCATAAAAGCAGATTATGTTTACAAAAATCATTAATAGCCGTCCGCCCCCGGCAGCGCGACGGACTGTCAATCGTAAGGGCCCGGGTTCGATTCCCGGCTGGGTGGGAGATTTTCTCTGCTCAGGGACTGAGTGTTGTGTTGTCCTAATCATCATCATTTCATCCCCATCGACGCGCAAGTCGCCGAAGTGGCGTCATATCGAAAGACTTTCACCTGGCGAGCGGTCTACCTAACGGGAGACCCTAGTCACACGACATTTCATTTCATTTCATTAAGAGCCAAATAGAGCTGACCCTAAAAAGCGAACACTGTCCTGTCTGGCTGGTGATAGGAAGCGTAATCATTCATAAAATCATTGCAAATACCATTCGAATGAAACTGTGTGGTTCAAGAGATCTTTTGAACTCTCAAACGTCTATGGCGTATACATGCCGACCAAAGCGACGAATGAAAATTTGTTCCAAGGCCAGGAGTCCAGCCCTGATATTGTACTCACGAGGCAGATACACTAACCCTTATGCCACACTGGCACAGAGGGTTTTTACAGCTGTACAGACTATGCTAACACGCCTCCCTCCTCAATCCAAATTTCCATTCACGCCTCTGCCGACTTGGTATTCCTTCTAAACTCGAACAGCGCTGTGGAGGCCCTTCAACTGTATTGAAATGACACCTCAGCATGGCACGATGTTCGAGTTCAGAGACAATAGCAAGTGAACGGAGGCATGAATAGAGATCTGGACTGAGGAGGGAAGCATGATAGGGTAGTGCATCCAGCTGTGTATAGACACTGTGCTGTGGTGGCGTAGTGGTTAGCTCATCTGTCTGGTGAACAGGGAACCCATGTTAGAATACCAGTCTTGGTACAAATTCTGATTTGTTGCTTCGGTCTGCATCATTCACGTTTGAGACTTGATAAGATCTCTGCAATAATATAATTTCATTTGGTTGAGGCAACTGTGCCTGCATTTTACGCAGGCTTCTCGATTTCGTTCGATGCTAAGGCGATGTTTCAGTACAGTCGGAGAGCTTCTGTACCTCTCTTAGAGCTTAGGAGGATTACTAAGTGGGCTGAGGCTTGAATGGGAATTTGGACTGAGAAATGAGGAGTGCTAGAGTAGTCCATGCAGTTGTGCAAAGCCGCTGTGCCGGAATGGTGTAGTGATCAGTGCATCTTTCTAGTGAGCAACTGACCTGAGCTTGATACAAATTTTCATTAGTCACTTTGGTTTGTGTGTATAAATTCCACTCAGTTTATGGCCAAAGTGTTTCAGAGAACGCCTAACTGAAGCTCATGTGCGTTTGATACGTAGTTGGATCTTCACTGATTTTCTGCGACTCAATCTGTCAAGAAAGCTGAAAATGCCAAGCGATTAGACATACCCATGAAAAATGGAGTGAGACACACACACGACATTGATATACTCAACTGAGTTAATAGTCGTCAGACAGGGAGTTTGACTACAGCACTTCGCTGTCTGCAGCCTCATCGATCTGAAATAAGTACCGGCTTGCCAGAATCACAAAAACCACTCAGTTCATATACCTATGCACGAGGACAGAATTTCCCAATACATTTCACATGTCAGATTTATACTGTTATGACAGACTGCCTTGTGATCAAAGTGTATTTTAGAAGCAACCTTAGACATAATTCCAACGTAAGTCCTATTTTGCCAAATTGTTAACGACGCACATCTATTTTAATCCCTTCTCCATTTGTTTTGTAGTGGGTGGGTGCCAGGAGGTGCCGTGTTAAAACTCAGCGAGAACTTTCCAGACGATTTATTTGTTTCCACTACAGTGCTCCGTTCACCTCTGTCAGCGTCATAGGGCCCCGCAGTGCTGAGGGAGCACCCCAGCGGTCTGTGCAAAGCAACGCTGTGCATGTCGGCCTTGGCATGCATGAACTTCAGTCTGTATTATCCTTCGTTATTTTGAGAAGGAGGTCATGAACACTACTGACATCATTTTCATGCATGTCTGCCAATGCATCAGCATTCCAGCTCCATAGTCTCGTATTTAGCATTGCTTCCTCGTACAGTTGGGGTAGCAGGTTCGAACCCCACTTTGGCCAAAAAATGGCTTTTAAATGTCCCGTTATACATGTGTTCTCTATAGTGATAGAATGAAATTGTATTAAAGCACACACATGAGTGTATTAAGCTTTCAAATGAAGACTACGCAACAAGGTGGACAGCCACCACAAACGTTGATGTTTGGTAGATATATCCACATATGACTGAAACTTTAAAAATTTTGAGCTGGTAGAATGGTCTAGTACCCAAACAACCTTTTTTTTACGTACAGTAATGTAACAAAGAGATATTAGCTCCTAGTAAGGTCCCTCTTCTTCCCCAGTCTAAGTATGTGAATGAGTAAGATGGAGAATTCTAGAATGTGGTCTTTTATTTACGTTGTTATGCATTAATACAGAACTGAAAGAGATAATTGAAATTAGCGAAGGTGTTGTTCCACTACTCTGGAACGGCACCAATTCATGACATCCCCGAACCTCGCATTGCCTCACTATGGATCCACTCCCAAAAAAAGAAAAAAAGAAAAAAAAACTATGCATCTTGAAGGAACTATCCGAATGGGACGGAACTCGGTTGATGTGACTTACACTTACAGACAAATAAATTATAACAATTAAAAAAAACTTGAATGAATTATTCGAAAGAAAGAGCTTCACAAACTGAGAAAGTTAACAACACAAGCAGTTACTCAGCTTCGCATTGATTGATGAAGTTGATCGATGTTCTCCTTAAGGCTATTGCGCCATATTCTGTCCATTTGGCGCGTTACGTCGTCAAAATCTCGAGATGGTTGGAGGGCCCTGCCCGTAATGCTCCAAACGCTCTCAGTCTGGGAGAGATCCAGCGAACTTTTTGTTGGACAAGGTACGGTTTGGCAAGCACGAAGACAAGCGTGGGAACTATCGCCGTGTGGTGACGGGCATTATCTTCCTGAAACGTAAACTCAGGTTGGTTCACCATGAAGGGCAACAAAATGGGGCCTAGAACTACGCCGACGTACCGCTGTGCTGTAAGCTTGTCGCCTATCACAACCAAAGGGGTCCTGCTATGAAGACAAAGGACGCCCCAGGCCATCAATCCTGGCTGTAGGGCTATACGGCGGGCGTCAGTCATGTTGATTTCCCACCGCTGTCTGGGGCATCTCACTGACTGGAGTAGAACGTTCTGGTGTGTCCCGCTTCGAACTGAGCCCCCGTGACCAGTGAAGAGGTGTCCCCAGAGAGTGGTAGGATATCAACCCGATTGTTTCCCACCGTACAGTCCGGAACCACTAGGCTGCTACGGTCGCAGGTTCGGATCCTGCCTCAGGGCAAGGATGTGTGTGATGTCCTTAGGTTAGTTAGGTTTAAGTAGTTCTAAGTTCTAGAGGACTGATGACCTCAGATGTTAGGTCCCATGGTGCTTAGAGCCATTTGAACCATTTTGAACCACCGTACGGCCTGACAACCACGAGCGATGGTCTGGGACACTGTTTCTTTTCAGAGCAGGACCCCTTTGATTGTCATCTGCGGGACTCTGCATAGGGGTAAGCCGACGGTATTCTACGCCCCGTTTCGTTATCCTTCTTGGCAAGTCATCCTGAGCTTACACTTCAGCACGATAAAACTCGCCCGCACATGACGAAAGCTTCTCCGTGTTGTATTTGCGCCTCCCAAACGCTACCCTGGCCAGCAATGTCGCGGGATCTTTTCCCAATTGAGAACATTTGGAGCATTATGAGCAGGATCCTCCAAATAGCTCAGGATCTAGACAATCTAATGCGCTAATTGGACAGAATGCTCCATACTCCTGGATTCGAACCAGCGTTCTTCTCTTCGAGTGATACCAAACTAGCATACATTGGCGACCTCAGGTAGCTGCTGAATAACTGTGTAATCGCAACACTACGAAGTTAGAACTATAGTGTTACAGATAACGTTACTCCCATCAGGAAATTGCTGGGCCCCTTAGGACGGCAGTCCGTCACGCTGATCATTCATCTATAGGGGCGGACTTATCGAAAAGAATGTATGTATATCTTATCCACCTCATACGAACTCATATACTCCAATCGGTCCGTAATGAGTGTTTGAAAGTTGAAGATGCTCTCAAAGAACCAAAAATCTTTTAGTTTTAAAAAACTGTTTGCTTTTCAACTGTAACAGTCTGTTGTTGCAGCATCTGAGTCGTTAAGCGTCTAAATTTGCGACACATTGTTGTCTGTTGCATGATTCATCAACTATATGCGCACGAAAAGACGCTTTTAATATAACGCCAGAAAAAAAGACACAGGAGTGGTATTAGCTACCTCGTCATCGCTGATGATTGTCAGGGCTATTATGTCAGGAGCTATTTCTGTTCGCTCTGAAGTGAGGTTCGACGAAGGGAACCGCAGGACAGGAAGTGTATTGAAATTGCAGAATAAATCCTGCCTGTAAATATCCAATTAACTTTCTCAAATGATATCATTATTGGCAGAACCTTTTTTTGCAGGTGCCTGAAGGTCTGATTTTCTTTCCTCATTCGGAAAGATGTAATGGGTGCAATGAACTATTCTTCTTAATAACAGGCACTGGACAATAAAACGAATATTCGTTTGCCATCAGCTTTCGTCAGTCGTGGTGCTGAAAATGAGGCTGTCAGTAGATCAGTCCCTTCTCGTTAAAGTAATATTGAAGTACGTGACGCTTCCAGTCTTTAAGGTGTTAGGCAAGAAAGAAACAGCCACGAGTCACCCAGCGCTAGTAAATAACTGACTGATATTGAAGTAGAAACTACCAGTATTTGACGCGATGGTGGTGCAGACGATTCATAGTATACAGATCAACAAATCGTGAGTGATTTGTTGTTATCGTGAATCGAACGGAAACAAGACTTTCTCAGCAGAGCCAAACAAATGACTTCTTGTGTTTGTCGGTTTTAGGAGAACCAACAGTTATCTTTTTGGCCAGGGTTTCCCCTTTCCCTGTTCCTTAGAGTGTCATCAGCCGGGCTGTAGGTGCAACATTAAGTACTTTTGAAGGAATTACAAACATTATTACTAGACAATAAAAAAAACATTTGATCGTGTTGGGCACGAAGGATTAATGTGCAGACTTCATAACTATTACATCTCAGGGAACTCAATGTACGCAAGCTATGGACCACAATCCAGGACAAAGGAATGGAGCCTGCCAGAGTGGCCGAGCAGGTCCAGGCGCTACAGTGTGGAACCGCGCGACCGCTACGGTCGCAGGTTCGAATCATGCCTCGGGCATGGATGTGTGTGATGACCTTAGGTAAGTTCTAGGGGACTGATGACCTGAGCAGTTAAGTCCCATAGTGCTCAGAGCCATTTGAACCAAAGAAATGGACATATATGCCGACGGTAGTGCAATATACAGTACACTAAACCACAATTACATTACTTTATTTGTTTAGAGCCATCACGAGAAAATTTCTTCACGAAAAAAAATACTTATTGGTACAATCTCTGAAAATTCAGTATTAATCTGGATAAACGTCAAAATATACTGTTTACTTCCAAGATACGTGACTCCATACTGTATATCAAATCACGATTATTAACAGAGGAGTTCCTTGAACTGACTCAGTAAAGTATTTACGACTCAAAATTCACAGCCGCGCGGGATTAGCCGAGCTGTCTAGGGGCGCTGCAGTCATGGCCTGTGCGGATGGTCCCGCCGGAGGTTCGAGTCCTCCCTCGGGCATGGGTGTGTGTGTTTGTCCTTAGGATGATTTAGGTTAACTAGTGTGTAAGCGTAGGGACTCATGACCTTAGCAGTTAAGTTCCATAAGATTTCACACACATTTGAACAAAATTCACAAAAATAAACTTCACGTGGAATATAAACATCACAGTGGCATTCAAAAAAGGTTCACAGAAAGTTTCACAAGTTCTAATCTGTCCTCGAGGAACAATTGTTCAATATTGTTTCTCAATTCAAATTCTGTCCCTATGATTCAGAAGGACGGAACATTGAGTCAGATATTCACATCATAAACATTCGAACCACTAATAACCGAGCTCTGAACATAATTGACGACGCCTTTTGATACATGAAAACATTCGATAAGACTACAGCACGGGGGACAGGGTGCCAAGACCGAGGCGAAGCATTTTCACATTTTCCAGACACCGTTCTCATATACTTGTATCACAGCTGCCATGAGACACAGAAATTCCACGACCAACCTTGTGTGTTTATAAGGCAATCAAATGAAAACAAGGGAGAATGGAGAAAGGTAAGTATTTTGCTTATTATTGCAAAAGGAATCATCACAGCGTAATACAGTTGCACCGTTGTGAGACTAGAAGGTCAGTTCCACCTTGGAAAAATCTGTGTGGTTGCCTATGGAACGATGATCGTACCCAGGTGCGCACCTTTTTGTCCTAAGGAAATCAACGACCACGAATGTCTTTCCTAAGGATTCCAAAAATATGTAAACCGCGTAGTGAAAGATCGAGACTGTATGGAGGATGTGTGAGGTGTTCTGAACTATGCTTCTGCAGCGTAGACGAAATAACCTTGGCAACATGTTGGTCCCCCGTTATTGCACGAGTTCATTCAACTCTGATTTTCTTCTGGTGGCACATCTGTTCGAAACTGAAACTACTCCATTATCCATGGAGTGAGCGTAGCGGAGCAGATTCAGGAATCCTGCATAGCGATTCTAGGCAAGGTCCTAGTGGAGGTGGTTTCCTCTGACCTGTTACGAAGTGTCAAACGTGTATCTGTGTCGTGTGGATGGCTGTGCTGAGTGTTTTTACAGTCTTGAGCTGGGTTTGCGTTCTTATGGATGAACGGAAGGGAAGGGTGAAACCTGATGTCAGTTTGTAGCCTAACTCTCTCGAATAGCACCAAGGGGCCGTTGAGCTCAACGTCCCCATTCGATAAACTGATTAGCGTCAACGGTGTCACATGCCCTCGTTTAAAGAATCGCTGATGAGAGATTTGAAATTTAACCCAGGATCTTGGCGCAAAGACTGGTGATAAGAAGCTTCACGCCACCACCTCTCCTCCTCTAGGCCACCAAATATTGGCACCGCCCGGATTCGAACCGGCGTACCTCTGCGTCGAGCATATTAGCGCACATATGCCTTATCGACCTCTGCTACAGACACAGATGCACGTCTAGTTGCTTCAGTGTAAATTATAGGCTACAGCAGACAATGGTTAGCCCATAAATCAGTAGTGCAGTGAAAGCAGAGTATATTGCTGAGGCCCCATGTTCTGTAATTATTAGGTTGGTGCATACGTTCGCTGCATTTTTATTTTGCCACGTTGGCATTCCTGTTGCTACAGGTTTGTTTATCTATTGTATTTTTTTGTGTCCACCCCCGGTAGCTGAGTGGTCAGAGCGACAAAATGTCAATCCTAAGAGCCCGGGCCCGATTCCAGGCTGGGTTGGAGATTTTCTCCGCCCAAAGACTGGTGTTGTGTTGTCCTAATCATCATCAATTCATCCCCATCGACGTGCAAGTCGACGAAGTGGTGCCAAATCGAAAGACTTTGAAACGTCCCCTTTGAAAAATTATACATGACTATGTTTAAACTGATACACAATATTTTTTTAGCGCAACGCAATCTGACTTTCAATAATCCCTACAAAAGAATGGCTCTGACTAACATTAACCTATACCTTTCACAAATCACTTACCTCACAAAAATCATCGTTGCCCGAACTACTGCAATACAGTGAGCGCCACTATTGCCACCTAAATAAAAGATTCAAACTACTGAAGGCACTAACTACTGATATGCATAGTTAGCAAATAAAAGATTTTGATAGAGAACAAACAATGTATTTACCTTAATAGTCATCAAAAGTCATAATATATATAGCAGTTCATGACATCCAGTCTTACAAATTTCAAAACTCCGCCATTTCTCTCCACACATCCACCACTGCTGGCGGCTCACCTCCAACTGCGCAACGCTACGTTCTGTTAACATACAGCTGCCCAACACTACAATGGCAGACAACAATGCAAACTAGCCACAGACTGCACACAGCACAGCCAGTGATTTTCATACAGAGCGCTACATGGCGTTACCAATATAAAAACCTAAACAGCCTTCTTACATAGACCCATGCGCCCCACAAAAAATTTTACAAATTGTTTTGGGAACTGGCCTATACATATTTGTTAAAAAATTTTCACAATTACAATAACAAAGAAATCCAATGCACACACTTATTGATACAATGTTGGTCAAAAGTTAAAATTTTCTCACAGTCCATAAAGACAGGTCTGATCATTCATCAAAGTAAAATAGCAGTGTTTTTCTCAAAGTCTGAGCAGGAAAAGAAAATGCACATGGAAGTAGTGGATTTCAATGCAGTCTCGAAGAAGTTGACAGTGCTGACTCTTGACATGCAGACAGGTAATGGGCCACAACAGAGCAAACCCACAGCAGAGTCAGTCGAAGTTTTGAAGAACATTGGAAGGTAGGTCATCACAGAGCAGACCAACTGGAGTCCTGGTAGAGATTACGGTATTGGTGGGCCACCAGAGGTGCAGACCCAGTGCATTCCTTGTAGAAATAATGGTATTGGTGAGTCATCAAAGATGTAGACCCACTGTAGTCCTTGTAGAGATGGCTAGCAGCCATCTGCTGTGACTGTGCAGGTGCACAATCACCATAGAAGAGTCTTGTGGACAATATAGCAAGTCCATGAACCACCACTTGTGCAATCACAATTTTTTTTTGAAATGTCCTTAATACCAGCAATGCTGTTATCCAGTCCCTTGCTGAATTATTAACACATGTGCAAACACTAACACTCCCAACTTCACACATATTATCCATATACTATGACCAACAGAAATGTGTGCAGTGAAATGTAACTTACAAGTTACTTAATTTGATGAACTGGTGACAATTACAATTTTATAACATGAGAATACAATAACAAAGGTACAAAATATATCATTAAAGAACATAACAATACAGATAACATTTGTAGTAATATGGGCTTTACAAAAGAGTTGAACTAACATATACATCAGTGTTACAGGAATTATGACATAAGTAAATACATAAAAGATCAGAATAACTTTTGAAATATCAACTTTACACATGAGCATTAAAACAAAACAAAATAAATAATGTCTAAGCATATTTAGAAGGCAAATAACATATTATCAGAAAAATTCTACAACATAAATCTTATTAGCTAAACA
Source organism: Schistocerca gregaria (assembly GCF_023897955.1). NCBI lineage: Eukaryota > Metazoa > Arthropoda > Insecta > Orthoptera > Acrididae > Schistocerca > Schistocerca gregaria. The sequence goes on along the minus strand of NC_064921.1, from coordinate 938,893,475 downwards.
CATACAGACAGGAAAAACACAAATTCACATAGTGTAACAACACAAAAATACAGGACAGGGTTTGTTTTCAGTGTAACGTTTGTTACTGCAGTCCAACCCAGAACTTCATCCCATAGATCTTTCGTCTTATTTCAACAGTTGTTTCCACCAAAAAAATCCTATCCAAGCCTGCTTTCTGTATTTATATGTACACATATTTCTTACCTCATTATTTATTTTCCATTATATTACCTAATCATTTATTTCCAAGAAAATCCTACCTAAACTTATTGTCCCTAAACCCAACTTTTTTGTTTACATATTCTTTTAAATACTTTTTTTGGCCAAACCATTTTCTTATAGCTTCTCAATGCATTTCTTTCCGTTCATCACAACTCGTTCTCTTATATAGCCTACTCCATCTTAAGCTAACTTAAATCTACTGAGCTCAGATGCTAAACTAAGGGATGAGGTAATACAGCAGTGCAAAACCATTAACACAAACAGCAATGATAAAAAATGCAAATTGGAAAAGCAAGCAGCATAAAATAGCAAAGCAAATGCAATATTACAACTAATATAAGGCAATGTACAGCAAACAAGAAAATAAATCTGTAGTAAAACTGGCTTAACAGAGTAATACAAAGTCAAATTCAGTAACATTATGCCTGGCAAACAGCAGCAGCAAATGCAATAACTTATACCTAAACATGGCAAAGCTCAAGCAGAAAAAATATTACAGTAAAAATAGCCATATTTAATACCTATGTCACATCTTAACACTAGGGTGATGCATCACCCTAACTTACACTGCTAAATAAGTTACCCAGTCACTGACAAAAATTATGTATGCAATTCCTGTGAAGGGAAATGTCTTTTTGTGCTCCCTCGTCTTTTTGAAGTAGATTATAAATTTATTATTTACTGGATCTGTAGGCATAAAATATTTATAATTTTATTTTAACCAATGCTACAGTGCAGCTAGAAACTAGATATTAAACAAAATGAGAATCTCTAAACTGCAAAGACAATAGATGTAAAATGTTTCTCATCATTTCATTAGGCATTTTAGTAAATATCATAAATTAAGAGCCCTACAGTGTAAGCGTATATTTTCAAGTTTGATCGTGTCGTATTTGCGATGCTTTCGACAAAGAAATGTCAATAGCGAGGATAATGGCCCCTTTTTTTTCTCCACCTAATGGCTTTTTTTTGTCAGACGACTATATCTCAGCTAGCCGCCCAAAACTCATTACGTCAAGGTCACTTACCTATCTTACTGAAATATTTACGACAGCAGTTTCCGCTACAGTGACAGTCTCATATAATAATATCACAGATCGAGAATTTGCGTTGCAAATCTGTAGAAACAAAATCCTATGAATATAATAGTGTGCAAAAAATTTTCGCCTGCATTGTGATACATTCACGCATTTACACACATTTCATAACTCTTAAAATACGATTCTCAGCTTATTGATCATAAACATACCTCAACAGCACAATACACATCGTCATCGTAATAATAACATCATAACAGATCAATCACATCTCAGAAACGTCGCAGCTTCTTTCAATAATTTCAAGACCTTCAATAAAGTCATCTATCTCAAATGTACTTCAAAAATCATGATCCCTTACCAAATACATCATTCAAAGCTCTCCTAGGATCACAATGGTTCCGAAAAAATATGAACAGTTCACAAAGTACAGACAAAACACAGTTTCATAAGTGTGAAGTTATTCAACTGTGTAATTACGTAAGCATCTGTCACTGACGTAGTAAAATAAATGTTTGTCTCTCCGAGTTAAATGATCAGTTAGGTGTGTAATTCTGTGTTAGATAAATATGGTACTGATGTGTAAAGTTGTATAAGCAAATACCATATTAGCTATGGCTCCTTGTGCTTGCCACACACATGATACACAAAGTAAGCTTGCGCCCCCCTGAGGATTAATGTAATTACACCCTCAGGTGTTACAGATTACCCCAATGAAATGAAATGTATCACGGAAAACCTTTGTATCATTGTAATTCAAAAATCTTTAAAAATAAATGTTCTAAGTAGAAAACTAATCACTCAAATATGTGTATTTTAGCGCTAAACTGTGCGTCTTGTTGTATGATAATCTCTGTGGAAGTGTCGTAGTTATCGTCCTCCGAAAGCTAAGTTCTGCAGAAGTCAATGTACTTACCTCATGATAAACAAAAGTGAAATGCTTTGCATATAATTATCTTAGTTATTACCGTGATGAAGAAAGTACTGTACTGAAACACATTGTTGTGCTACAGAAAAGTCTGTCTCATTATAGCTATACCACAAAAGTTACTACTAAAACATGTTTTACTTTCCAGAATAATACATAAAAGCTGTGCAGATATAAAACAGATACACCGCAAAAGCAACAATGTAAATTATGTCACACATTAGTAGCGTCGTAATATAATCGTGTAGCTGTAAAAGAAACCAAATACTAAGTCATCTTTAATCTCACAGAAAGTACTTCAAATAAAGAATGTCTTTTCAACTAAACCAAAATGTTGCATTAAAATCTCATTAACAATATATGTTCTAAGTATGTAAGCCGTATATTCCTTACGTAATCGTACAACTAACAAGGAAGAATGTACAAATAACAACACTGTACCGTCTGTTCACTATAACAATGCATTCCTAATTACTTTTCTAAGTTCCCTAGGTTTTTGACTGGATAGCTAACTTTAAAACATAGTTGCATGTTAACAGTTTCTCAGTGTGATAATTTGTACTAGCAGCGTGAAGTGAAAAGTTTTATGGCAAACACTATGTTAAAAAGCAGATTATCTTTCAATAAACGGTTTTACATGTGAAATATGGTGTAAACCTTTACTGTTCCTTGTACACAGAGTTTCAACGTGAATGCAGTTATCATACAATATACGTCGGTAGAGAATACTGGAATTTTTCTCAAGGTTAGCACCTATGTTATTTTTCTCTGAGCCAGCCGGCGCACGTGGCTGCCCGTGGTGCGAGTCATTGTCTGTTTCTTTGTTGGCGTGCTTCGTTATTGGGATTAGGAGACCTAACTTTTACAAATTCACCTTGACGAGAAGGCCCTGCCCTGTTTGAAGCTCGCCAGTTCTGATGCAATTCAGGTCTGTCGTTACGATTATATCATCTGTCGTCATGTCGGTTGATTCCATAGCTCCTTTCTTGCCGGTCACGTGGTGGGGAATTTCTTCCTGAATCGTAACTGCGCGCTGAACTGTTGCGTCTGAAGTTATTCTGTCTCCCTTGATAATACTTGTTTTTGTTCCCATATTGTCTGTTTCTATGGTAATGTCTGTCATATTCATTACTACGGAAATGCGATCTTTTTCTGTAACTATTATTACTCTGCCAGTGGTAGTCATATGGGTGGTGTCTGTTTTGTTCACGGTTTGCGTTGTAAGAATAGACTTGTGTCCAGTTATTGCTTCTGTCGTCACGGAATTGTGACGGATGTGACCTGTAATTGTTGTGTCCCTGTTTTCGCGTTCCGCGATTGTCAGTGTCAATTTCCAATTCTTGTAACAGTCCCTCAAAAGCTTCAATGTCGTCTTTGCAACGTCCTGCCAAAATAATATGTCGTAAATGTTCAGGTAATTTGATTAAGCAAATGCGGATGAGTTCTGAGGGGCTGTATGGGTTTGACAGGTACTGATTCTTGTGCAACATGTCTTCAGAATATTTCACAAGACTGGAGAATTCAGATTGTTCGAAATGTTTCATCATTATGATGCTATGTTTTACTCGGTCTTTTGTAGGTTGAGACCAATATGCTGAGAGGAAGGCATGATAAAATTCTCCTTCACTGTGGCAATCGTGAATGACCGATCGCATTCTCACAGCTGCTTCATTCTCCAAGTAGCCACACATAAATTCTAATCTGTGCTCTAATGACCAGTTGGGTGGAAAGTAATGAGAGAATTGATGGATCCACGCTTGTGGATGAATGTCGTTGCCAGAATTCTTAAATGTTTTGAATTTACGTGCAGTAATGGACAGCTTATAGTCAAAATCATCGTGTCGGCGAGTAGCATATCGGTCATTGTTATGTCGTGTCGGCGGTTCCATCTCAAAATTCGGTGCACCTTGCCAATTTCTTTCATGATTTCCGAAATGTCCTGTGTCATTATTTTGTGGTTGTTCTGTATTTCTATGTCCCTCTTCCTGTACTGGGGCGCGAGTGTTCTCTGAAATATGTAATTTTTGTATTACCTGCGTCAACTGATCTTGTACTTCCCAGATTTCTCCATTGTATTGCGTATTAATTTGATTCTGATTTTGTTTGAATTTCTCAATTTGTTCATACTCTTCTGTGTCAGTGATGGCTACAGGTGTTATGTCATTCATATCATCATCTACCTCTGCAGATAAATTAGTGAACTGATCCGAAAGTTCGGCTACTTTCTCCGATAGTGAACACATTTCCTCAGTGTGTTTTTCTGAACCAAGTTTCAGAGCGCCCATTTGTATTGAAATCGAATCAACTGTGTCCTTTAAGTTTTCCTGAGTTTTTGCAAGTTGCGTAACCGAATCGGTGGATGCAACTGAGTCCATTTTAGCTTGCAAGGTGTCGTGATTTTCACGAACAATAGTTTGCAGTTCTTTTATGGTTGCTTCGTGATTCTGTAATGCATTTTCATGCCACGAAAAAATAGGTTGAAAATGCTCACAAATTTGTGTTTTTACGTCATTACAGATTTTTTGACATTTCGATTCAACGTTTTGTAACTCAGTAGTTAAATCTTCACGTATTTGTTCAAGTGTGGTGTCTAACTTCCGAAGATTTTGTTCCATTGTGTCTAACATCTGAAGATTTTGCTCCATTGTGTCCAACTGTAGCTGTGTTTGTCTCTGGTGTTGTTCCATTGTGTCTACCTTTTGAAGCTTTTGCTGTGTTTGTCTCTGATTTTGTTCCATTTGTTGCATTAATTGCAATAATAATGTATTAGTGTCGGGAATCTGTTCCTCTATGCTTTTCGGCAGTGCATTTGCACTGGCAATTTTCACATTTTGACAAGCAGAAAATGTGTCCTATCATTTTGGATTCCTGACGCGAGCTGTTGCCGACCGATCGATCGATAATGCTTCCCTGTTCACTAATTGTTTCACTGCCTACACAATTATTTGCAGCCCGCTACATTTCCCTGTGCACTATTACCAAATTACTACTTTGAACATTAGTTAATTCATTACATGGTGGCGCTAACACACTGCTTTCGTCTTCACTGTCACTTCTCAGTTTACTTTGGAGCCTAGTATTACGTTTTTAACACGCCATTATTGTCACAATATTTCACACGACAACACAGAAAAACACAATTTGAAGAACAAAAATAAGAGAACACATTAACATAGCAAATAATATCTAGTTAATTGCAAGCGCAGCTGCGAAATACTTGGTGCAACTCTACATGCATGCCACAACTGTTGTACTGTACAACAACGAAAGACTACAACTAAAAGGAGATTCTCTCTACAATTACGCGCTAGCAATAAACAAAATCTACACTAATTACACAAACTGCAAGAAAAAAATCAGATGATTCCAGTGAGGTATCCTCGGCTAAGGGTCGACATATGAAAGAAACGTCCCCTTAGAAAAATTATACAAGACTGTGCTTAAACTGACACACAATATTTTTTAGCGCAACGCAATCTGACTTTTAAAAATCCCTACGAAAGAATGGCCCTGACTAACATTAACCTATACCTTTCACAAATCACTTACCTCACCAAAAATCTTCGTTACTCCAACTACTGCAATACAGCGAGCACCACTACTGCCAGCTAAATAAAAGATTCAAACTACTGAACGCACTAACTACTATAGGCATAGTTAGGAAATGAAAGATTTTGATAGAGAACAAACAATGTGTTTACCTCAATAGTCATAATATATATAGCAGTTCATGACATCCAGTCTCACAAATTTCAAAACTCCGCCATCTCTCTCCCCACGTCCACCACTGCTGGCGGCTCACCTCCAACTGCGCAACGCTACGCGCTGTTAGCATCCAGCTGGCGTTGCCCAACACTACAGTGGCAGACAACAACGCAAACCAGCCACAGACCGCACACGGCACAGCCAGTGATTTTCATACAGAGCGCTATGTGGCAGCCGCGTTACCAAACAGCCTACTTACAACCTTCTGGTGTCCGGAGTATTATCGTCCTTGCCCTGCCGTCTCTTCCTGGTAACCTTTTCTATCCTGGCCTTCTTCCACATATGTCGCGGACGAAGGTCTTCTTGGATCAGCACGATGTCGCCAGGGCGAAAGGGGATGACTCGTCCCGATGGGCGTTTAACTTCATGGTAGCTCCAATAGGTATTCTTTAACCCAACGGTTCCAAAAACTGTCACGGAGTTGCTGTCTCAGTCTGAATTCCTTTGTTAAATTCGTGCTCACTGAAGGCTCTGGTCCCGTCGGAGTAGTCGTAAGTTTTTCTCCCGTCCGAAAATGGGAAGGTGTGAGCGCATCACAATCATCTCCTGGTGTGATGGGCCTGGAGTTCACCGCGGCTTCAATACTGATCAGGGTGGTGTTCAGTTGGTCCTCAGTGAGCTTTGCGAGTCCCAATACCTTCCGTAGGCAACGCTTTATAGTGCCCACCATTCTTTCCCACCATCCTCCCCACTAAGCCGCCCGGGAGACAATTAATTTCCAAGTAATACCGTGGTGGGCGAGGAACTGATACGTTTTTGTGGTGGTTAATGTCTTCCAAAGTTGGGCTAGTTCTATATTCGTGGCGTGGAATGTTTTCACGTTATCTGTATATATAGTGTGGGGTAGTCCGCCTCTTCTGGCGAATCGCTGAAGTGCCATAAGAAACTTGTCCGTTGACAAGTCTGTACATAGTTCGAGGTGTAAAGCTCGTGTGGTAGCACATGTGAAAAGAGTGATATATGACTTGTGCGTTTCCTTCCCCACTTTGATGAATAGTGGGCCATTCGAGTCTATTCTGGTCACACCAAATGGTTTGGCAGGCGAAACTCGTTCAGGTGGCAGGGGTGCTTAGATCTGCTGCCCTCATGGATTCTTCAAGATCTTGCATGCGAGGCGTGAGTGTAGGATTCTTTTGATGGCCTGACAAGCTCCAAGGATCCAAAATTCGGTCCGCAGTTCGGATAGCACAGAATGAACGCCAAAGTGATAGAGGCGAATATGTGTCTCTCGAATAACCAATTGTGTGAAGTGGTGGGAACCGTCAAGCAGTACAGGATGTTTCTGTCCCTTACTTAGGCTAGTGCAGTGCAGTCGACCTCCTAGCAGTATCAGTCCATCTTCTAAGAAAGGATTGTATCGTGCGATTTTGACTCTTTTGGCAGTGGTAAGTTATTCTGAAGTGCATGTAATTCGCTGGGGAAGAAATCTCTCTGGCCCACTCGGATCCAATACATTTTGGCAGCTGATAATTCGGTGGCTGAAAGCTCTCCTGAAGATTTATTCGTCTGACGAATGTTGTGTAGGAAGCGGAGAGTGAATGCTGTGATACGAATGAACTTCCAGTACGAGCTGAATTTAACTAAGTTCAAAAGGCTGGTTGGCGTAGATATCTACATCTACATCTACATTTATACTCCTCAAGCCACCCAACGGTGTGTGGCGGAGGGCACTTTATGTGCCACTGTCATTACCTCCCTTTCCTGTTCCAGTTGCGTATGGTTCGCGGGAAGAACGACTGTCGGAAAGCGTGCGCGCTCGAATCTCTCTAATTTTACGTTCGTGATCTCCTCGGAAGGTATAAGTAGGGGGAAGCAATATATTCGATACCTCATCCAGAAACACACACTCTCGAAACCTGGACAGCAAGTTACGCCGCGATGCAGAGCGCCTCTCTTGCAGAGTCTGCCACTTGAGTTTGCTAAACATTTCCGTAACGCTATCGCGCTTACCAAATAACCCTGTGAGGATAAGCGCCGCTCTTCTTTGGATCTTCTCTATCTCCTCTGTCAACCCGACCTGGTACGGATCCCACACTGATGAGCAATACTCAAGTATAGGTAGAACGAGTGTTTTGTAAGCCACCTCCTTTGTTGATGGACTACATTTTCTAAGGACTCTCCCAATGAATCTCAACCTGGTACCCGCCTTACCAACAAACTTGGCTCTGGGTTTTCTTCCTCTTTTCTTCGGGAGGAAGTCGTACCATCGTTGGAGTATCATTAGGCCAGCATTCAGGAAGGCGTGTAAGCCAAGGCGGCCCATGCCACCAAATATCCAGAGAATTCGTTTGGTAGTTGAGGAGTCCACGTTAGAGGTGGTGAGCAGAATTGTCTGGTCATCGTCTAACAACTCATGAATATCCTCATCTAATTTAACGAGGCGGTTCAGAACGATTCCCAATCTGTCATTGTAATATTTATAATCCGCGACTTCCGATGTATCTGACAACCTTGCAACTTCCATTACGAGTCGCGTAATGCTTGCTCAAAAAAAAAAAAAAAAAAAAAAAAAAAAAAAAAAAAAAAAAAAAAAAAAAAAAAAAGGTTCAAATGGCTCTGAGCACTATGGGACTTAACGTCTGTGGTCATCAGTCCCCTAGAACTTAGAACTACTTAAACCTAACTAACCTAAGGACATCACACACATCCATGCCGAGGCAGGATTCGAAGCTGCGACCGTAGCGGTCGCGCGGTTCCGGACTGAAGCGCCTAGAACCGCTCTGCTCCCGCGGCCGGCATCGTTGTTACAATGCATCACGCACTATTTTGCATCCACCCCACCTCAGGGAAAGTGACAAGTTCATCTCTCCTGATCTAAAGGGTTTTCCTTCACATAAACTGCGCCTCACTTCTCTTCAAACAGAAAGGTTCGAGAAGCGACGTTGGCAACTCTCCAGGTGGAACTTCTTCTGCCGACGTCAGCAACTTACGCCATACGGTCGGCCATCGCCTTTGTCCCATTAAGCTGTTATTTCCCGCACTCTTCAGAACAACGGGAAACATGGCTCCTATGTTCATTTCTGAAGTTTGTTTCAGCACCACTGTGCCATCATGAGTGGTTTTCTGTTTAAATAACCGAGCGAGGTGGCGCAGAGGTTAGACACTGGACTCGCATTCGGGAGGACGACGGTTCAATCCCGCGTTCGGCCATCCTGATTTAAGTTTTCCGTGGTTTCCCTAAATCGCTCCAGGCAAATGCCGGGATGGTTCCTTTCAAAGGGCACGGCCGACTTCCTTCCCCGTCCTTCGCTAATCCGATGAGACCGATGACCTCGCTGTCTGATCTCCTTCCCCAAAACAACCAACCAATCTGTTTAAATAAAACAGAAACCCACTGATGATGGCACAGTGGTGCTGAAATATGTTTGGGAACTTGGAAAAAACGGTGTTTTACATAACAGGCGGACCTTACATCCAATTATTTTGTGACTTTAGTATTTAAGACAGTTACATTTGCCTTACATTCTTCTTGTAACATGTTGTGAACATGGTAGATTGCTCAGGGTATAACTTATCCGATTTCTCAACATAATCTTCGATGGCCGTCTGTCCCTCACACTCCACCGGTCAAGTTCTCGCTGACTGCTTGAGACGTTGCAGTGTTATTTCAGTGCATTGCCCTCGCTTATTCCCGGATGCAAATTTTCGTAAGAACATTATTTAGAAAATAAGATGTAGCAGAAAATTCTAAGTCTATTGCCGCATTCCACATCAAAATCAGACCACAACTTTAGACCTATCGAATTTTAAAAAGAGAGAAGCAGCAAAGTTCACGCTTGGTGTAGACGATTTTTCAGGACGACTTGTGTATTATTGAGTACAGGGAACTTGACACGTTTTCGTGCGGCAAGCCCTTTTATTCTCAGCATCATGGTGAGGTGTTGAGAAACACACGTAAATATAACACGTAATAAATCACAGTACAAATGTTTTGTAAAACCATTCTGCCTTCAGAAAACACAAAGTACCTTTTTTCTGTTTCCTGAAGGTAGAATCCTTCGCCAAAACATGTTTATTTGAAAGTAAACACAGACACCAAAATGTGAACTTTAACCTCAATTTGAATAACTAACTGTGTATACGCCCCGGGACAACAGTGAAGTCCGGGCAAAACCCAGGAATTTTTTCATCCGGGAGAAAACCGAGAAAAAGCAGGGAATTTTTTAGAATTCCGGGAATTTTTCAATGTTCTATTTTCCACGTAACTTTTTGTAATTTTGGCTCGTAAAAACTGATACTCTAACGTCTGTAAATAGCAAAATGTGTCAAAGGCCTTAGGACGAAGACTGTGCAATACTTCATAACAACAAATTGCGTACGATTGTTTGCATTAGGTTCGTTTGAGCACTTTCCAGCGGGCTCAACCACATGCGTAGTTGGGTCACGTATGAGTAGTACCTTCTCCAGCTTCTGGCTGTTTGAAGTGTGGCTGTTACTGATTTTGCTGTTTCCTCTTCGTTTCAAGGTCTCACGTCAAATGAAAACAAAACGGCTTTCTGTGGCTGGCAGCTAGCAAGTGAATTGAGTACGTTCACCTAATTACGGAAGGTTAAAATTGTTATTATTTTGTTTTCTGGTTTTATTTCCACGTTTTTGGCTGTCGAGCATTAAACGCCTGCCAGAACAATGAAGTTATTCTTGTCGGTTTGCTAAAGAAATTTGGCTTTTACTAATCTTTTCCGCAGAGGGAGTCAACTTACATGTAACGAAGTGTTTCAGTCCCATCTGTTAGCTAGTTTCAACTGTTCGCTGAATTTCACCTGCACTTTTTCATCTTCTGTCACGTATGGCATTAAGCCATAATAAAGAAGCTAACATGAGAAAATACAATAGTGTTATTCCAAGAAAATTTACGTCCCGAAAACCACAAGGGAAAGCTTAATATCAGGGTGGGGCCTACTACATTGTGTATCTGGACATACGAATGAGCACTTTAAGCCGAGTCATGGACTTTAGTATGAGTTACCAAATTCCGATGCTCTTGGAGTAGCCTCTGATGTCATGTTTCCTTTACGACGTAATGTAAGTCGTACGTCATCATAGCTGCGCACGCACAGTAACGCCTTTTTCTGACGCTCCCTGGAAGCTCCTGAAACGAACCAGTTTCTAACAGGTCGCTGGAAAATAAAGTTTCAAAGCAAATTTCCTTTTACGCAAGATGAATTATGTTACGTGTGAGATTGTTGGATGAATTTCTTTAGTCTCAGAGCGTTTGACCCTCATTTGAAACTTAACACTTTAAGGAACAGTCGCTCAGAAAAATTTCGCACCCAGAAAAACAGACATTTATTCATTATTTAAAATTTTATTGGTACATTTATGTGATGTATCTTAAAGTGTAACACATGAAAAAATGACCAATATTATATGCATACTACACTCCTGGAAATGGAAAAAAGAACACATTGACACCGGTGTGTCAGACCCACCATACTTGCTCCGGACACTGCGAGAGGGCTGTACAAGCAATGATCACACGCACGGCACAGCGGACACACCAGGAACGGCGGTGTTGGCCGTCGAATGGCGCTAGCTGCGCAGCATTTGTACACCGCCGCTGTCAGTGTCAGCCAGTTTGCCGTGGCATACGGACCTCCATCGCAGTCTTTAACACTGGTAGCATGCCGCGACAGCGTGGACGTAAACCGTATGTGCAGTTGACGGACTTTGAGCGAGGGCGTATAGTGGGCATGCGGGAGGCCGGGTGGACGTACCGCAGAATTGCTCAACACGTGGGGCGTGAGGTCTCCACAGTACATCGATGTTGTCGCCAGTGGTCGGCGGAAGGTGCACGTGCCCGGCGACCTGGGACCGGACCGCAGCGACGCACGGATGCACGCCAAGACCGTAGGATCCTACGTAGTGCCGTAGGAGACCGCACCGCCACTTCCCAGCAAATTAGGGACACTGTTGCTCCTGGGGTATCGGCGAGGACCATTCGCAACCGTCTCCATGAAGCTGGGCTACGGTCCCGCACACCGTTAGGCCGTCTTCCGCTCTTCCGCTCACGCCCCAACATCGTGCAGCCCTCCTCCAGTGGTGTCGCGACAGGCGTGTATGCAGGGACGAAAGGAGACGTGTCGTCTTCAGCGATGAGAGTCGCTTCTGCCTTGGTGCCAATGATGCTCGTATGCGTGTTTGGCGCCGTGCAGGTGAGCGCCACAATCAGGACTGCATACGACCGAGGCACACAGGGCCAACACCCGGCATCATGGTGTGGGGAGCGATCTCCTACACTGGCCGTACACCTCAGGTGATCGTCGAGGGGACACTGAATAGTGCACGGTACATCCAAACCGTCATCGAACCCATCGTTCTACAATTCCTAGACCGGCAAGGGAACTTGCTGTTCCAACAGGACAATGCACGTCCGCATGTATCCCGTGCCACCCAACGTGCTCTAGAAGGTGTAAGTCAACTACCCTGGCCAGCAAGATCTCCGGATCTGTCCCCCATTGAGCATGTTTGGGACTGGATGAAGCGTCGTCTCACGCGGTCTGCACGTCCAGCACGAACGCTGGTCCAACTGAGGCGCCAGGTGGAAATGGCATGGCAAGTCGTTCCACAGGACTACATCCAGCATCTCTACGATGGTCTCCATGGGAGAATAGCAGCCTGCATTGCTGCGAAAGGTGGATATACACTGTACTAGTGCCGACATTGTGCATGCTCTGTTGCTTGTGTCTATGTGCCTGTGGTTCTGTCAGTGTGATCATGTGATGTATCTGACCCCAGGAATGTGTCAATAAAGTTTCCCCTTCCTGGGACAATGAATTCACGGTGTTCTTATTTCAATTTCCAGGAGTGTATATGTACACTATGTATATTAATTTAAACCATAAACGTTTACAATTTGTGTTCGCAATACTTAACAGTTGTCGTGAATACATCAATAGACCTAAGCTCTGAATATCTGCTGTTATCGACTGGCGGGATCACGTGACATGAGCTACGAGTGGCCTACAACGGCACATCACAATTTCGATTTCAATGCTTCGGAAACAAATGTGCTATGTTTGGTGGAATTCGAATTTATACTTTCATAATACGGAAATATGAGTAAAATATGCAGCGGTTCTCTCTCTCTCTCTCTCTCTCTCTCTCTCTCTCTCTCTCTAAAGTGGCGGAAAGTTCTACGCCGGTGTATAAAACCTTTACTAACTAGGATTGATAAGTTTTACGGTCCGGATGGAAAGTGTACTATCACGTAACACGGAGTAAGTGTATTTTCATCGAGGAAAAAGTGTAATTTCAACCGCGAAATCCGGGAAATATCCGCGATATTTTTTTTCCTTGTCCACGTACACACTCCTACAATTTGTGGAGTACCTTTAAAACCAGGTAGAAGAAATCACTAAATTCCAAATTCATGTAAGCTAAATAACCGTGGAAGCCATTTAATGCCAAATTAAGGAAGCTAAAAATTCTTTGTACCTCTTCATCAAAACAACATCTTCTGCACATTAAACTAGGTGCCAAAATGCTTGATTACGGAGTGACCGAACCTGGTCTTAATAACTGTCAGCTATACTGCTTTAGCTATGTCAAATCTTACGTTAGGCTTGACGCGTCTTGCCTGGAGTGGAAAGAAAGCTACGTATTGTCGCCTTCAACGAAGCAGTTTCTTGCTCTCGAGATGAGTGTGTGGTGAATTGAAATTTTCTTACATACGAGGGTCATTCCGTATTATGATACATCGCGCGAATACGTAGCACCAACGTAATGGCAGTAAGTGCATTCGCAAGCCCACGGCAAACATGGAAATTAACGGCCAGGTTGCTACAGTATGAGAAGATGGTTCGGTACGAGCGCTTGAAACATTGACTGTGAGTTTGGCTGCGCTACAAGGAGGGCCCTCCCGCACCCATCCTCCTGACCAGATCTCATTCCATGCGACTTCGACGTCATTCCACAGCCGAAGAAACCGTTGCGTGGGAGGCGCTTTGCAAACTGGGCGAATATCTCACCACAGTTCGGCGACAGGTGACTCACATTGATGGCAATGCCAGTGGCGTTCAAAACCCAAGCTGTGTGGGTGCACTGCGGGACTATTGTGGAGGCAAGTAGTTGATTTTGATCCATTTTTGTTCTATCTGTACTTGTGCTCAATAAATTTACACAGATTTCCAATGCGTGGGTCTCATTTCAACTTTTGCAATGGCCTCCTGTACTGGAACATGTTGGCATTCAGATACACACTGCCTTATTGGTTCAATGCACACTGCAGAATTCCCACGTTGTCGCAGCATCGCTAGATATACGATAGTTGCCATGACTTATAAGCTGACCTTCGTATTAAAACAAAGCACACTAATCGCTAGACTTATAGTGCAATTTTCCACCTGCCACATGGAGTGGGTATGCGTTCTTCGTCGTCATTCGTCTCTCGATTATTCGGAATAACTTGAGACACAGGTACACGCTTAAGACTCACCACAAGGTAATATGAATCAGAAGCATTGTCTTCTTTAGTCTTATGTTCTTCGATATCAAAGACGGTATAGTACTCCATATCAGATTCAGAGATCAACAAACAATTCCCAAACTGAAACAATGTTCTGTATCGTGAAGGACATGAAAGAAACTGGTGGGAATGGTTGCGGATACACATGATAGGATCAATTAATTAATTAATATATGCGAAACTAGAACACAGTTGCTAATTGCTTGTGTAACAAACAGATTCAGAACGAGTTCAACAAAGAAACAGATAAAAATATTCATGAAGGAGGAAAAGCGACCAGTTGTGTACAGTCTGAATTTTATTTCAGATTTGTTTCAACCAGATGATAGTAATCATCAGTGCATCAAAGACCTAGTGTGATCACATTGACATAAAGTTCAGGCGTCTGTAGGTCAAAATTTGAATACAGAAATAAATACTGCAATGATTACAAAAGATGCAGCCAGTGAAACCCAAGTGGTCGAAATTTAATTTAGTATTAGATTGTTCGTGTCTGATCACTGTTGTTCCTTCCTGAAAATACAACGGTCGCTGCACAACGGGTTCTTGTTGATTCCAACATTAACAGAAAAAAAAGTAACAAGCAGTGCCGACTCTGTCGAAAGCCTAACTTGATGGAAGCGACAGGAAGTGACTAACCGCACGAAAGAAGCTGTGGAAAACTCATGTGCAACGTGGAGAATGGGCAGTTTGCATCAACTCTGCAAGGAAGCTGGTAGCTGTGGTGGTGTAGATCGTGTTCATTGTAGTACTCAGTCCAAAGAAAAGCAATAGCTAAATCACTCGGATTAGACTGAATCACGGCAGCTTCCTTTTTCATTTGTAAAGCTTAAACAAAGAAATTCATATACATGTGGTTACATTAATTCAGACGTGGGAGATCTTCACTTGTCACAAATTCCACCAAAATAAAGAACAATTTCTCTCAAAAGCGAGAAAACTTAACATACCATATCCCACAAACATTACTAGTCTTCTAATAAAGAATGATAACGCAGTTCTTAGATGTCTGATAAGATTTGTTTTGATTAGGAATTATAAAATCTAATCACAGACCTATAGAGATGGTGCAACAATCATTTTCAATGGTTTATTATAAAAACGTTTTTATCTCAGAATTGAGACTACAAACCTATTACTAAAGACTCTTTTTTCTTTTAGTAAAACTTATTTATAAGCCTTTCCTTTTTTTGCTAATGATGAAGAAATATTGTTTAATGAAATTAAAGTAACATTTCCACTTGTATGTTAAAAAATATTCAAGTTTCTCCGTAATTCTGATGGCTAAATAATGTAATTGTTGCAGCCTACATGCCGTAATTATTGATATTTAAATAATGCACTCACGATATACACACGCTAAAGGTATGATAAGAAAATCTAGGATAGTGCACGCTACATTTACCACCGATTATTGGGAGAACTATCATTGTCTTCTTATCCTTCAACACAAGTTTACACAAATGTGACTTATTAGTGTCCATCGCTTCCTTCATGATTTTGGCACTGCACCTATAAACTACGCTAAAACTATACGTGTCGACCAAGTTTCTAGATGACTGGCTAAGTTTTGTTACCCCTTAGTGGACTAGCAATGACGTCGCTAAGGGAAGGGGGAGGGGAGGCAAGAGGGACATTTGTCTTCGCCCCGCACGCTTTCTGGACTCTGATGTACGGAGTTTTCATTCATTACAGAATCCTCATACACCACGGATAACCATCAAAATTCTCCGGGGTATTAGAAGTTTTTGTGTCATTTATGAAATTTAGTTTTTGTGACATGACACGTCTCGAAACTGATCAATTAGTTTGTATTAAAAAAGGAAAATTTAGCTTATTGTACCTGCCTGGATAAATGCCTGCGGGCGTCCATGTGGGCTGTTGATACGCGATTGTTCTGCATTCTTTTCTGGAAGAATTTTCGATTTTTAAGATCGACTGAGGAATTATTTTGACAAGTTAATTAAAGTTGGTATATTTTATAGATGTTATTGAACCCTTATGAGAATTGTTAAATGGGAATCAGAGTTCAACGGAGCTGTTTTTAGAATACTGACTTGCTAGGATGCGTTTATAACAAAGACCACCCCTTAGCACAAACTTCTTTTTAATTCAACAATATTTTCTGCCTATGAGTGTAAACACTACATTATCTTATCACGTAAGAAAGATGCGAACTCAAACACATAAATTTTTTGGGTAACATTTATTTCTTTCAGTTTCAGTGACTATTCTTTTATTGCAACAATCAATTATTTGTCGGGACCATATCCTTTTAAACCAATGTACTTTGTGTAAAGTCTTTTTGATGAGTAGATTCGATTCGTGAAACGCAAATCTCTAAGGCCTACAAAACAGACTCATATAGCTGTCGTAACTTCTTCACTGGACTCGAAAGGTTCTTGAACCACAAATTTGTTAGATGTGAGACTAGCAAGGGGGAGAATTTCTTGACATGTGGCACAAGTAGAAGTAAGAGGATACCGAATCTGGTAAATAGGGTGGATATTGACTGGTTCTTGGTGAGGGTCAGTGGAAAAAAAGCATTTGCAGTTGTTGCAGGGACAACAGTCTCGATGATCAATCTGGTCTTGCAACAACCAATATGGCCTTGCCACATTGGTACAGCGAACGACTGGAAGCCTGAGTAAACAAAATCCTTTATACCTCCCAAGGACATGCAGCTCCACTGTATGGTTGAGTGATAATGGAATTATCTTGGGTAAAATATATAGGAGGTATCAGATCAGCGGGCGGGAAATAGCCAGTAGCTGTCAGGCTTGCCCTAAATGGGCCCTTTATAACACGGTAGAAACGTAGGTTTTAAGTTTATTACAGTGACGCGGTACAACACCCAGAAGAATTATAATCTTCATAGACGGGAGTAGGTTGTCGTCAGGGAAAGCACTACCGGCACTCGACGGCTCAGACCACAAAATGTTGGAGTCAGTAATATAACTAAGTAGTTTAGAGAAATGAAAAAGGGAAATGGATAGGTAGCAGTCAGACAAAGTGGGAACCATTGAATTGCATTGGTAGGAAGGACATATCTGAAGGTCAAATGAGTACAGCATTATCAAACAAAATCAGTCCAGGCTAATGCAGTGGGTAGGTTAATAATGAATAACAAAGTAGGAATTTGGGTAGGCTACTATGAACACCATTGTGAACACACTGATGTAGCTAAGATACACTCCTGGAAATGGAAAAAAGAACACATTGACACCGGTGTGTCAGACCCACCATACTTGCTCCGGACACTGCGAGAGGGCTGTACAAGCAATGATCACACGCACGGCACAGCGGACACACCAGGAACCGCGGTGTTGGCCGTCGAATGGCGCTAGCTGCGCAGCATTTGTGCACCGCCGCCATCAGTGTCAGCCAGTTTGCCGTGGCATACGGAGCTCCATCGCAGTCTTTAACACTGGTAGCATGCCACGACAGCGTGGACGTGAACCGTATGTGCAGTTGACGGACTTTGAGCGAGGGCGTATAGTGGGCATGCGTGAGGCCGGGTGGACGTACCGCCGAATTCCTCAACACGTGGGGCGTGAGGTCTCCACAGTACATCGATGTTGTCGCCAGTGGTCGGCGGAAGGTGCACGTGCCCGTCGACCTGGGACCGCCCGCAGCGACGCACGGATGCACGCCAGGACCGTAGGATCCTACGCAGTGCCGTAGGGGACCGCACCGCCACTTCCCAGCAAATTAGGGACACTGTTGCTCCTGGGGTATCGGCGAGGACCATTCGCAACCGTCTCCATGAAGCTGGGCTACGGTCCCGCACACCGTTAGGCCGTTTTCCGCTCACGCCCCAACATCGTGAAGCCCGCCTCCAGTGGTGTCGCGACAGGCGTGAATGGAGGGACGAATGGAGACGTGTCGTCTTCAGCGATGAGAGTCGCTTCTGCCTTGGTGCCAATGATGGTCGTATGCGTGTTTGGCGCCGTGCAGGTGAGCGCCACAATCAGGACTGCATACGACCGAGGCACACAGGGCCAACACCCGGCATCATGGTGTGCTGAGCGATCTCCTATACTGGCCATACGTCTCTGGTGATCGTCGAGGGGACACTGAATAGTGCACGGTACATCCAAACCGTCATCGAACCCATCGTTCTACCATTCCTAGACCGGCAAGGGAACTTGCTGTTCCAACAGGACAATGCACGTCCGCATGTATCCCGTGCCACCCAACGTGCTCTAGAAGGTGTACGTCAACTACCCTGGCCAGCAAGATCTCCGGATCTGTCCCCCATTGAGCATGTTTGGGACTGGATGAAGCGTCGTCTCACGCGGTCTGCACGTCTAGCACGAACGCTGGTCCAACTGAGGCGCCAGGTGGAAATGGCATGGCAAGCCGTTCCACAGGACTACATCCAGCATCTCTACGATCGCCTCCATGGGAGAATAGCAGCCTGCATTGCTGCGAAAGGTGGATATACACTGTACTAGTGCCGAC
Organism: Schistocerca gregaria; assembly: GCF_023897955.1. NCBI lineage: Eukaryota > Metazoa > Arthropoda > Insecta > Orthoptera > Acrididae > Schistocerca > Schistocerca gregaria. The sequence continues at coordinate 938,874,595 of NC_064921.1, read as the reverse complement.
ATTGTGCATGCTCTGTTGCCTGTGTCTATGTGCCTGTGGTTCTGTCAGTGTGATCATGTGATTTATCTGACCCCAGGAATGTGTCAATAAAGTTTCCCCTTCCTGGGACAATGAATTCACGGTGTTCTTATTTCAATTTCCAGGAGTCTAGATACAAAGCCAACACCCATAACAGAACGAGTTATTCTGCCTAGTAGCACCGCAAATAACGAAGATATTCTGAGCACGTATGAGGTGATAAAAGAAATTATTCAAATAGTAGAGGAAGACGAAAACCCAGTTTCAACGAGAGACTGATATTTGATGCCGTGAATGTGAAGAGAAGGAAAATAGAACGTGGACTGAGGGAAAGGAAATAAAGTGAAGTTGCTTGGTAGAATTTTGCACAAAGCATAATTTAGTCACTGGCCTTGAGTCTTAAACCAATTTTGTTCAAGACTCAAGAAACAAAGTTCTATACGTGGAGGAGATCTGGAGGCGCTGGAAGGTTTAAGATATTTTACATGATAGTGAGCCAGAGAATTCAGATTCAGATTTTAAGCTGCAAAACGTAACTAGAGACGTTATGTGAACTCGGACCTAACTTACTGGTTATGAACATCACACTAAAACTGAAGAAACTGCAGAGATACGAAATTAATGAAATGGGACATGATAAATAAGAAGAACCAGAGGCTGATGAAAGTTTCAAAGGGAGTATTAGATAACAACTGACGGAAACAAGAGGAGGAAACGTTGAAGAGAGTAGAGGATCAAATAGGCACAAAGACAAGGTCCTTCGATAGTACATGGGATAACAGTTTTAATTGGAGAAAGGAGTGAATATAAAATTTCAGCAAATGAAGCAGATAAAAGAGTTCCAGTGCAGCACTCGTGGCTGCCGTATCGCTGTCGCGAAGTGGGGCCGAGGCAGCGCCAGATAAGTTTTACAGTTTGACGATAATTTATGGTTTGTTGTTTTAGCTTGAGATGTCCACTGTGGCCAAACGGTAGATATTGTTATTCTCAAGAACCTTGGGTTATCCCGACTGAAACCTAGGTAAGCTCTAGGTAACGGTGCAACTCCGCCTGTTCATTATTAAAATTAAACTTAATATTTATACAGTTACTGACAGGGCAGCGAAATGTTGAAGATATTTAAGATAAAAGAGAACACAGAGGTCTAAATATGTGATTGACAGAGAGTGCAAAACAGCGAAGTGGATATGTCTAAAGAAGAAAGGCAAAGTTTTAGAAACGTGCATCACTACGGAAAAAAATTATGCTTCCTGTAGAAAATTAAAGATACCTTCGGAGGAAAGAGAAGCACCTCGACGAACATCAAGAGCTCACTTTGCAAGCCAGTACTAACTGGAAAGTGGCAGGAATATGCAAGGCGCAAGACAACTACATATACAAAAATTTTGGAGTGTTTACAGAAGATAGAAACAAACTATTTTATAAGACGAAAAAGTCGCTGATATTCCGTTTTCCGTCTAAGGGTGACGAAGATTTTGCTGCTAATGATGTTCAGAGACGGTATTCAGGTTACTGTGTGGCGAGCATTGTTTTAGATATGTTGCTGACCTCCTGTAGATTCTCTCTCTCTCTCTCTCTCTCTCTCTCTCTCTCTCTCCCTCTTTGTGTGTGTGTGTGTGTGTGTGTGTGTGTGTGTGTGTGTGTGTTTGGGATGGGGGGGGGGGGGAGGGTATGAAGCGTTTCGTGCGCAAGACACCGATAGACTCTGCGGAAGAGGTACACTGAAGCGACAATGAAACTGATACAGGCATACGTATTCAAATACAGAGATATATAAACAAGCAGAATACGGCGCTGCAGTCGGCAACGTCTATATAAGACAACAAGTATCCGGCGCTTTTCTTAGATCGCTTAGTGCTGCTACAATGGCTGGTTAACAATGTTTAAGTGAGTTTGAGCGTGGTGTTATAGTCACCGCACGAGCGATGTGACATAGCATCTCCGAGGAAGCGATGGAATGGCTGTTTTCCCGTACGACCACTTCACGAGTGTACCGTATCAGGAATCCGGTAAAACATCAAATCTCCGATATCGCTGCAGTCGGGAAAAGATCCTGCAAGAACGGAACCAACGACGACCACCCTGACAGAAGTGCCACCCTTCCGCAAATTGCTGCAGATTTCAATGCTGGACCATCATCAAGTGTCAGTCAGCGAACCATTCAACGAAACATCATCGTTATGGGCTTTCGGAGCCCAAGGCCTAATCGTGTACCCTTGATGACTTACTTACTTACTTACTCCTCGCCTCTACAGCCCCTGAATCGCCTTAGCCTGCATCACAACATCCTGCCATTCTATCCGATCCATGACTTTGCCTCTCCATCCTCTGACACCCAGTTTTCTCATGTCTTCTTCAACTCCACCTCTTTCTGGGGTGACCCCTACGCCGTCTGCCTCCAGCCTTGCCATAAAAAATCCTCTTACATGCTCTCTCTTCTTCCATCCTGACAACGTGCCCTGCCAACCACAGTCATCTTATTTTAATGGTTGTAACAATGTCAGGTTCTTCAAAAAATTGTTGTAGTTCTGCATTCGTACTAATGCGCCAACCTTCTTGAGCATATATTGGGCCATATATTTTACGTAGCACCTTTCTCTCCCATATGCTAAGGATCCTTTCCTCATTTACCGTCATGGTGCACGTTTCGGCACCATACATAACAACTGGTCTTATAATTTTTTTGAAAATGACGATTTAAGATTTTTGTGATAGGAGCGAACTCCTAAGCATGGGAAATCCGGCGAAGTAGCATCTGTTACCTGCTGCTATTCTGGCCTTCACCTCCCTGCCAATGTCATTTGTCTTAGTGATAGTCGACCCAAGGTACTTGAAGTGTCTCACCCTTTCAAGCTCCCTGTCGGCTATCCTCGGATTTGGTAGGTTTTGTTGGTTGGCCATTACCATATACTTGGTCTTTTCTACGTTGACTATCAGGCCAAGTTCCCTTGCACCTTTCTCCAGTTGTTGATACGCTTCGTCTACCACAACAGTGTTTCGTGCGAGTAATGCCGCATCGTCAGCGTAGACTAGGTACTATAGTGAACGATTTAAGTAGGTTCCTCCTTTATTTAACTCTATCTGACTTATGACTTTTTCTAGGCAAAGGTATAATAGCAATGGCGAGATATTGTCACCCTGTCTAAGTCCCTTTTTCACTTCCACTTCTCTGGAGATTTCGCCCTGCATTTTTACTTTATAGTTGGTTTCGCTGAGGGTCATCATAGAAAGTTTAATGAGCTTCCTAGGTATTTCAGCCTTTTCCATTACATTCCGCAATACCACTCTTGAGATGGTATATAGGCTTATTTAAAGTCGATATAAACCTGGTGTATGTTAATTCGAAATTCGTAACATTTTTCATGTAGTATGCGCAATGCGCAATGGGCTTTCGGAGCCGAATGCCTAATCGTGTGCCACTGATGACTGCGTGACACAAAGCTTTAAGCCTCACCTGGGCCCCTCAACGTCGACAGTGGACGGTTGATGACTGGAAACATGTTTCCTGGCCGAACGAGTCTCGTTTCGAATTGTATCGAGCGGATGGACGTGTAAGAGCATGGAGACAACCTCATGAATCCTTGGACCCTGCATGTCAGCAGGGGACTGTTCTAGCAGGTGGAGGTTCTGTAATGGTAAGGCGCGTGTGCAGTTGGAATTTTATGAGACCCTTGATACATCTAGATACGACTCTGACAGGTGACACGTATCTAAGCATCCTGTCTGATCACTTGAATCCACTCATGTCCATTGTGCATTCCGACGGACTTTGGCAATTCCAGCAGAACAATGCGACACCCCACAAGTCCAGAATTGCTATAGAGTGGCTACAGAAACATTATTCTGAGTTTAAACACTTCTGCTGGCCAGCAAATTGTCCAGACACGAACATTATTGAGCATATCTGGGACGCCTTGCAATACGACTTTCAGAAGAGATCTCCACCCTCTCGTACTGTTACTGATTTATGGACAGCCCTGCAGGATTCATAGTGTTAATTCCCTCCAGGACTACTTCAGACATTAGCCGAGTCCATGCCACGTCGTGTTGCGGCACTTCTGTGTGCTCGCGGGGACCCTACACGTGTACCAGTTTCTTTTTCTTTTCAGTGTAGTTCCCTGTTTGGCTGAAGCTGCAGCCAGTGTTTCTGAAACACCTGGTTGGTTTGAGCATGTTAGACAGTTAATAGTATGCAGAGGCCAGTTGCGCATTAACGTAAACGTACGACATTTGTAGCAACATTTCTAATACAATACTCACAGCACGAAAGTGTGGACACCGTCTCTGAACACCACTTGTGTCAAAATCTTCAGGCGCCCCCGCGGGGGAACAGTACCCCTGTCGCATTTTTGTCACAAAAAGTGTTTATTTTTATCTTCTCTAACACTCTAAAATTTTGTGTACGTAGTTCTCCTACATACTGTATAGAAGCACTGTACAGGGGAAACGAACTTGAAGGTAGTATTATAGAAACGAAAGAGGTAGATGAAGATCATTTAGAAGATACTGTGAAAAGAAACTGACAGAGCACTGAGATACCGAAATGGATACAAGGTGTCTGGAGTAGAAGATATTCCCGCATAATTTTTGAAAACCTTCGGAGAGCTAGTCATAAGAAACTATCTCATCTGGTGTGCAAGATGTATGTGGTAGGCGGAATACCTTCAGACTTCAGAAATAATATTATTGTGCCACCAGTTTAATAAGTCAGGGTTGCAAAACAACAACACCAATTATTTAATGAAGAACTCAACAAGTGAAGGAATCTGATCTCAGGAAAGATTAGTTTCCGGAGGAATGCAGGAATCCTTGAGGCCATACTGACCCTACGATTTATATTAGATGATAGACTACAGAAAGGCAAACCTATGTTTATAGAATTTGTGGTTTTAATGGAAGCATTTGAAAAAATATAATGGAATACACTCTGAAATTCTGAAAGGAGCAGGGATAAAAAAGAGGGGGCGAATACTTCAATAAACGAAGCGAAAACTTATCTATGGCAGCTGTTATAAGAGTTGAAGAACCTGAACGAGAAGAAGTAGCTGAAAAGGGTCTCAGACAGAGCTCTGCAGTGAGCAACGAGCAAAGAAAACCAAGGACAAATTTGACAAGGAAACTGAGTTTAAGAAAGAATAAATTTAATAACAGACACTTCAAGGTTTTCCACTGCCATGATGGGCAATAGCAAAAATGGATTGAGGAGAGCAGTTAGACTAAAAGGATATTGTTTTGAAAAGAGGTTGTCTGAATCAAAATGTTCAAACGTTTGTGAATTCCTAAGGGACAAGTCTGCTGAGGTCATCGTTCCCTAGACTTACACACTACTTAAATTAACTTATGCTAAGAACAACACACACACCCATGCCGGAGCTGAATCGCTTTCCTGCCAAATGTTCTTTTAACCTAGGAAGCTGATGATAGTCACTGGGCGCCAAGTCGGGACTATAAGATGGGAGGGTGATTGTGTTCCACCGAAACTGCTGCAGGAGAGCAACGGTTTGCCAAGCGATGTGTGGACGAGCGTTGTCGTGGAGAACGTGTACGCTCCTGCCCAGTATTCCTCTTCTCCATTTCTAAATGGCCCATTCGAGTTTTTTCAGAGTCTCACAGTACCTGTCAGCGTTAATTGTGGTCCCAGCGATTCAGCTCCGACGACTAGGTGAAAGCAGAGTTTCATAACTTTTTGAACAGCATGGCTGCGAGCTGGTATGATACGGGCATACAAAAAGTGCCGCAGCGTGTACAAAAATACATCGACGGTATTGATGATTATGTCGAAAAATAGCTAAATGTTCAAGCTGTAAACTGATGTAAACCATTGTAGAACTCTATAAGTCTACGTACTTATAAAAAAATAGCACACCTTACTTTTGGGATTACCCTCGTATTACAGTGAACGCGGGCAGTGATAAAAAGGTTTATTAAGAACTAATTTTCACTCTGCAGTGGAGTGTGCACTGATTTGAAACTTCGTGACAGATTAAAACTGTTCATTCTGGGAACAAGTGTCCAGGCTATGGCTAAACCGTGACCCTGTCATATCCTTTCTTCAAGAAGTGAGAGTCCTGCGAGACATGCAGGGGAACTTCTGTGGAGCTTGGAAGGCGGGTGATGAAGTACTGGCGGAAGTAAAACAATGATGGAGGCTCGTGGCTAGTTCTTGGATAGTCCACTCAGTAGAGCACTTGCCTGAAAAAGGAAAAAGGTCCCAAGTTCGAGTCCCAGTGCAGCACACATTTTTAATTTGCCAGGAAGATTATAAAAATTGGACTCAAATTTGGTATCACGGTGGTTCAAATCTTCGGACACTCATCCTGATTCAGATTTTCGCGTGTTTTTCCTAAATCACTTAAGGCAAATGTCTAGATGGTTCCTTCGGGAAAGGACACAGCCGAATTTTTCCCTGTTCTTCCCTAATCCGAGCTTTTGTTCTGTCTTTAATGACCTCGTGGTCGGCGAAAACCCTAATCTTCATTCCATTCTTTATCTGATGTATTTATTAGACATCTCCATGCTTTATGACAATATTTACACGCTTCTACGCTGCTCCTGCATGTTGCTATGTCCGTCTGCCCACCTTCCGTTCCATCGTCGTTCCAGTCTTCTCTGCTCTCATAGAATACGGCAAAAAAGATTCACTTCAAACGAAGAATATATAGCCGGAGTTTACAACTATTTTACACGCCTGGAGGAAACTCATTTTCGAGATGGGATCAAGGCTCTGGAACATCGTTGGACCAAGTGCATTAATCTACAAGGAGAATAAATTGAGAAACAAAAAAGTTTAAGTGATGTAAGTACTTTTTTTCTATTCCGTTCCGAGAACTTTTCAAACCACCCTCGTACTTCACGAGGCGCTGTCTAAGAGACCCCAATAATGTAACCCGTGACAGTAACAAACAAAAAAGGCGATACCTGAATCTCAATGTAGACAAGTGTAATGTTCTGCGAATACATAGAAAGAAAGATCCTTTATCATTTAGCTACAATATAGCAGGTCAGCAAGTGGAAGCAGTTAATTCCATACATTATCTGGGAGTAGGCATTAGGAGTGATTTAAAATGGAAAGCCCATATAAAATTAATGGTCGGTAAAGCAGATGCCAGACTGAGATTCATTGGAAGAATCCTAAGGAAATGCAGTCCGAAAACAAAGGAAGTAGGTTACAGTACACTTGTTCGCCCACTGCTTGAATACTGCTCACCGGTGTGGGATATGTACCAGATAGGGTTGATGAAGAGATAGAGAAGATCCAACGGAGAGCAGCGGGCTTCGTTACAGGATCATTTAGTAATCGCGAAAGCGTTACGGAGATGATAGGTAAATTCCAGTGGAAGACTCTGCAAGAGAGACGCTCAGTAGCTCGGTACGGGCTTTTGGTGAAGTTTCGAAAACATACCTTCACCGAGGAGTCAAGCAGTATATTGCTTCCTCCTACGTATATCTCGCGAAGAGACCATGAGGATAAAATCAAAGAGATTAGAGCCCACACAGAGGCATACCGACAATCTTTCTTTCCACGAACAATACGAGATTGGAATAGAAGGGAGAACCGATAGAGATACTCAAGGTACACTTCGTCACACACCGTCAGGTTGCTTGCGGAGTATGGATGTAGATGTAGACAGCAAAACATTGTAGGATTGGCGATTTAAGGTGGATTGGATGGGTATAGAAGCATTCAGCCAGAACTGACGTTGGAGAGGAAGTTCGAAATTTTCGTACAGTCTGAAACACCACGTCTCTTTAGTTAAGGGCGAACTTTGCATGAATTTCCATTGGCAATTTGCCACTACAGAGAAAAAATTCTACGTTGTTATGGTAATACAGTTTAAACATTTGACCTAAACACAACCAACAGGACTATTTTAAAAACCTAAGACAAAACATTTCCACACATCGAGTTGATGTTTGGCTTACGTTACTGCACACATCTTCCAACAAGACAGATATAAACGTTACCTTTGTGCCCTGGCTAAAATTATACTTCTTCCCCAAAGAAATCTAAGGCGTGCTGTTATGACCCCAAAAGTTCGTTTTCATTCCATTAACAAACAGCAGCCAGTGCGGAGTTGGGAATTTCACGTCCATTTGAAAAATTACTCACGGATACCAACCAGAGGTCCGATTTTGTCGGGAAAGTCCCGGTTTTCACACAAATGTTCTCGTGTCCCCAGTAAATCATTGGAGCCATATAATCGTCCCGGTTTTTCATCGAGAAACAAAATGTGTGCAATAATATTCTTCATTTAATTAAATTTCTGCGGAAGAAGAGTTTCCTAGAAGTAGATTCTTATATAAATATAGGGTGGCCCACGATAAGTCACACAGATGTACAAACTATTCAAGAGAACAGGCTGTACCCATTACAAACAAGAATGGAATCAACTGAACGCCCTAGTAAAACGCCAGCTCCAAGAATATAGATCAGAAAGGTGGACACTAGCCTGCCGATACCTCAACCACACACAAGGCACTACATTCTGGCAAACCTTTAAACGGATTGGCGGCCTTACACACACGGCCGAGCCCCCTCTACTTTACAAAGATACCATCACAACAAATGACAAGGAAAAGGCAGATATCTTCAGATCAGTCCTAGAAGAGACATACCAGCACCCAACAAACGCATACTTCGACGCCGACCATGAGGAACAAGTAAACAAAAACATAGCAGCAACACTCATGACACCAAACGTCCCAACAGAAGAAGAGGCTAAACTCACGAATATCATCACGCCAGAAGAAATAGAAGAATCATTACAAAAAGGTCCCAACAATGCTCCAGGACTAGACAGCATAACACGACGGCAACTGCGACTAGCCCCAAGAAAACAACTAATCGACTGCCTCAGCACCCTCTACAACGCCGCTCTCAGATTCCAAGCCGTGCCAGACAGATGGAAAGAGGCAAAAATTATAATGATCCTAAAGCCGGGGAAAGCCCCAAACAATCCAAAATCCTACCGACCAATAACGCTACTCTCCGTAATCGGAAAAACCTTCGAATCGGTCATAAATAAAAGAATACTAACCTTCGCCGAAACGAAGCAATTAATACCCAAAACACAGGCTGGCTTCCGCAAGCACCATGCCACGATCGACCCCATTCTAAGGGTCTGCAGTGGACTAACAGAAGGAGTAAACCTGACCAACCACGCTGCAGGCCTCTTCCTCAACATAGAAGGGGCGTTTGACAGAGTGTGGCACAAAGGACTGTATTATAAACTACACGAGCTAGGAATACCGACCCAACTGACCACACTCCTGTCAAACATACTCGATAAAAGACCATCCAGAGTCTATGTTAACGGAAGCCGCTCAGAACCCTTCCACCCAGAGGCACGCGTACCGCAAGGAGCGATCCTCTCGCCCCTCCTCTATAGCCTATACACTTCCGACATCCCGCACCCCACAGGCTGGAACGAAGGGCTAGCCCTATACGCCGACGACACGGCCTACTGGCGTCACGCGCACGATATCAACGAGATAAACAGGAAGACCAACACCTATATAAACAAGCTGGAGCTGTGGCTGCGAAAATGGAGAATCAAACCAAATGCGCAGAAAACCCAGCTGATTATCTGCAATCATAAGCATTTCTCTCAAACAACAAATCGAGCACTACCACAAACAAACATACGACTATGGGGAGAAACAATAAAACCAAAAAATACAGCCACCTACCTAGGTACAATCATAGACAAAACCCTGACATGGACACCGCACATACAAAGACAATAAACAAAGCGAACAACAGATGAAACCTAATTAAACTAATAAGAGGCAGGGCAAACGGGGCAAGCAATGAGACCCTACTTCACACGTACAAAGCATTCGTAAGACCAGTACTAGAATACGCTGCTCCAGTCTGGTTAGCTAGCAAAAATAGCACCCAGAGGCTAATAGCGCTAGAGAGGAAAATCTTAAGAATAGCAGGACGGCTTAACAGACGAACAAGAAACGAAACTGTATACCAAACCACCAAAATTACCCCCATAAAAGGCAGATGGATCACGCTGACAGCAAGAATTGGCAAAAACAGGACAACGAACAAAACTCTAACAACAGACCTCTTAAACTACGAGCCCACAGAATTTAATTACCCACAGCAGAAACACCCATTTCCACCGAAAATAATCAAGGAGTGCATGGCAATAGAAGACGGATTCACCCAAAACACCGCAACTGAAATACTAAAGCATCTGACAGAAGACTAAAGACACAATTAATCAACAAAGGCAGAAACACATCGAACAACATCAACACAATGACCCTTGCGGAGGTTTTCGAGAGGTTTCCCTCCTGCACTTGGGCGAATGCCAGGGTCTTAACATCCTCTCACTCACTAGCAAAGAAAATATAAGATCAAACAGGAAAAATCCCAACTGAAATAATAAACTGTGCCCCAACAGCAGTACATAAGATAAGCTAAGGCACCAAAGAACATTAGGTTCTCCATGTGTCCGCCTCCTCCCATCAGGAGCAGGAATGAAAGATGAAAAAAAAATTGAATTTTGATCCTACAAGTATACTATTGGGGCAATAGTTTTCAAATTGTATGCTCAACTTCGCGCAGTTCATGGAAATTACGGCAGATGTCGTTGCGAGTCCATCTCTTCCGTTGTGAGTCCGCCATTTCAGTTTGCAGCGATGGCGGACAAAGGACGGTTGACCGTGGCACGAAAGAGAAAGATTGAGTTACTGTTCGCCGCGGTAAACAGCGTTACATTGACACAGAGAAGGTTTCGTGCTCATTTAAGCACACGGTGGGCTCCCAGCCCACAGACAATACGCAGGTTACATAAAAAATTTGAAGGTACTGTTTTGGAGTGTCAGCGGCCACAGGCAAGTAACGTAGATTCACTGCAAAACACTGAAGCAGTTCGAATGGCTTTGACCCGTAGTCCGAGTAAATCAACAGGAAGAGCCAGTGTGGAGTTGGGAATTTCACGCCCATCTGTACAAAGAATTATTCAGTCCGACCTTCGCTTGTATCCACACAAGATGACTGTGGCGCATAAGCTTACTGCGTGAGATAAGGAGCGGCGACTGCAGTTTGCAAGGTGATCAATCGAGCAAGACAAAGAGGCAGTGCTACACAACACATGGTTTTCTGACGAGACTTATTTTTAAGTGAACGGTGTTGTGAACAAACAGAACGTTCGATTCCGGGCACGTGAACCTCCGTCAATAATCCACACGAAAGACGCTTATGGGGAGAAAGTGTGCGTGTGGGTCGCGATGTCAAGCCTTGGACTCACCGGTCCATTCTTCTTCGATGCTTCAGTAACCGGTGAACGCTATTTACACATACTGCGAAACCAATTCTTTCCTCGAATCATCGCCGCATGTCTGCCAATGTGGACACACTGGTTCATGCACGATGGAGTACGTCCCCATACTGCCAACGTAGTGCTTGATTTCCTACACGAAAGACTTGGCATCAGGGTATTGTCAAACAGATTTCCAGAAAGTTATGTAGAAGGAGGAATGCGGCCGCCCCACAGCCCGGACATTAACCCATGTGACTTCTTCTTTTGAGGGTTCCTTAAAGAAAAGGTGTACCACAGAAAACCAGAAAATGCAGTGCAACTTACGGCCATCGATATGGAGTTTTGCCGCGCCATTCCAGAAGATTTGTGTCAGAGAATCGTCGCAAATGCAAGTATGCGACTTGAAGAAGTTTTAAACCAAAACGGCAGTCACATTGTACATGTGATTCATTATGTTGTATTTCCAAGCTGTATTTCTTACTTCTGGTAGGACATGTTCTGAGGCATCAACGGATCACAAATTTAGCATTGGAGGACAGCGTGGAGGGTAAAAATCGTAGGGGGAGACCAAGAGATGAATACATTAAACAGATTCAGAAGGATGTAGGTTGCAGTAAGTACTAGGAGGTGAAAAGAAGGTTGCACAGCATAGAGTAGCATGGAGAGCTGCATCAAACCAGTCTCAGGACTGACAACAACAACAACAACAACAATAACAACATCAATAAATTTCAAATCTTGTCAACAACAAATGTGTTATGCATGAAACAAATCAGGTGACTTATCGTGCGCCACCCTGTATATATTTTCACAATATAAAAGCCTACAACATTTGGCTTAGGCCTAAAGAAAGAGTAAGAGATATGTTGAAAAGAAAAGCAGGTACTACCTTCCCCCCGCCACTAACTTGCCAACCTTTCATTTTATTTCTCTCAAGACAAGTAAAAACAAAATCAAAGGAGGTATGAAGGAGCATCACTTAAACTGTTTCTCCTAATGCGACTGCAGTAACATGGAATTTAATTTTTTGAAGAATGTGAGTGATGGTTCAAATGGATCTGAGCATTATGGGACTTAACATCTGAGATCATCAGTCCCCTAGACTTAGAACTACTTAAACCTAACTAACCTAAGAACATCACACACATCCATGCCCGAGGCAGGATTCGAACCTGCGACCGTAGCAGCAGTGTGGTTCCGGACTGATGCGCCTAGAATTGTGAGCGATGCAGCGTGCGTTAGTGTCACTTATTGAATATTGTTTCTCATGTATGCACGCTTGCCGTAACAATCTGAAATTTTAAATTGTAATATGAAATATATGATTTGTATGTGATTACTGATTAATAACATTACGTATTTTTTAGGATTAACGAATTGTACTTAAGTACGGAGCAAGTGACTAAACATTACAGAAAATATATCCAGACTATTACAATAAAAAAGTACATATCAGTATATTTCTGAAGAAAACAGTTTTATTTACGTGTATTGTACCTACAATGAACCTGCATTTTCCTTTCCAATTCACAAAATGTTCAGCTGCTTCATCCTCGTAGTCCTGTTATCAGTTTCAAAATATCACAATAACTGACAAGAAATGAATGAGTAAGTGCAGTAATGAAGTTCAGGATGAACACAAGTGTCCCGCATTTTTCCCTCTGTAATCTGGTCAGCGTGCTCTTTCTGTCTGATTAATTGATCCGTTTTTTTCACACTTACATTTTCAATGCTTATATGCACTTTTGTCATTCGTTAAAAGTTTCTGAGAGACACAATAACTTCTTAGAACCTGTAGAATGCTCAGATGCAGCATATATCTGGGATTGTTATTTGCAGCGTCTCTATTGAGGGAAAAGGCTATAGTTCAAGTTTAATTAGTCTTTTTCCTCTGTTTACCTTATTCACTTACCATTTTAATGTCAGTTTTACTGTTCTAAAAGGTTTGCACCACTGAGAACATAAGATTTGCCTCTACAACGTTGTTGAGGAAAAAACTGAGAACTACTGTTACGGATGTAACCGTCCCAAAATAGTTTTATTAATTGCTCTGCCATTCTAACGGATTTTGTCCCAGTTGTAAAGCTAGAAAATGTGAAGATACTCAAGTTTTCACGTGGTATTCCAAAGTGAAAACACGGCTGATTACTCTCGGTAAAATAAACTCAGTCACTAGAAGACTCTGAAAAGGCTTGCAGATTCCTGTTGTTTTGTGTCATCTAAACATGCGCGGGGGAAGCATTTTATTCTTCTTTGCAAAAAACTGCCGCTCTGAAGCGCGAGGTGAACTTTGCGTAAACCGGAGACTCAAGAGGAAATTTACAGCTCAAAGCATCCGCCACGGAATGTCTTGCGTCATTACAGAATTCCACTTAACCTAAAAGAGCTACACGTAAATTGGCTTAGTCATTCTAATCAAAGATTCTTTTCTAAACGCTTCTCTCACCGCTAGGGTGCAGCAATGCTTACATACGTCAAACAGAATTTCGTCACTTTTCCGAGCAAACACTGGAATGTGATCTCTGAGCTGTTTCCGACGGGATCAAAAGGTGATATACTTATTTTAGGATGTGCTTAGTTAGTTTCCCTGTGTACACGACACGAGCCGTCGAGGGAGGTGATACTGTTATAAGATATTTACATTGTTATCAGGGATATCGGTCTGTTCATTTATTATTTTCGTGACGAAGTGTTAGCCAGCTGAGTTTGTGATTTAGAGGCGTGGGGATTCAGTGATTTCATTTATAACTATCCAGAAACAAGATATTGCATATATTATAATAGAGAATGTGGTCATATTACATACAAGATAGTTTTGTTTTATATTTTATACAAAAATTCCATGAGTAAATTAACTAATTTGTTTCGTGGCACTGAAACGTTAGCAATAATTTACTGAAGTTCAATACATATTTTGTTAATTAGTTGCGTTGTAAAATCTGTAAATAGTATGTATAATCATTGATACTTGCCCCACATTTGGGGTCACTTGTTTTACACAATAGTCATAAGGCATAGTTTATAGGGAAAGGTTGTAAGGTGAAAACAGTAGCGAGTATCAAGAAGATATAGGTTGAAGAGATAAATATCAGTAAGTAAAGCAAGGAATTATTGCATAACTTTGAAGAAAAGTAAACAAGTGATGAAACCTGCTAACTGTTCCTTAACATATATACAGTTTAAGAAACTTGTAGATAATGAATCTGAGATATCTCACTCCGGTGGAGGCGTAAAGAGAGCACAGCCCATGCAAACAATGTAGAACAAATTTATTAAAGAACACACAAAAAGAAAAAAAGCTCCTAATTGTCTGAGTTATGTACAAGTCCTGGTTGTGGTAGATTGTCTTTATCTCTGATATGACACAAATTCGTAATAGGGCAGACGGCCCCAAAAGTGACAAACTCTAATCTGAGTTCAGTTTCGAGCTGGAATATACAACTCGAAGTAACGGCAACGGCCAATACCAAAGTCCACTGCAGTTCCCAGTGAAGCGACTACTTCGTGGTGATGCCTAAGGTAGCCACTGGCAGTTCCAAGTGCGGTAGTGAATGAAGATAGCAAGGCATCAGAGATTCTGATGATTTCCTGAGCGAGAGCTCTGGCTGATAAACCATCACTCTGGTTGACGCCTGGCCCAGAGAACTCGAAGGAAAGAACTGGCGTGGCAAAGCTCAGCATTAGCCTAAATCGCCTGGCAGCACCTGGATACAGCTGGATATGTCTGCAGGCACGTGACACCACGAAAAGCAAGCAGGTCCAGAGGGCCAGCGACCTCTTATGACGCTCGCGCTCTTGCCTTTTGGCCCAGTGAGCGCGTGAGGTGTTCCGTCCGTCGAGTGGAGGTGTGCGCCCCGTGCCTTAGCAAGACAGACAACTCGCATGACGCTCGTGTGAGAGGGGTTGCTGCTAGAGGGGCGACTGGCCATACACAGGGTAAGTCCCAAGAACTTGAAGCTATTGCCTAGCATTTTCTTTTGTGGATGCACGCAGGGCTTTATACGGGGAGTTGCTGTGATGATTGCTCACAACCATTCCTCGTAACCACTAACGATACAGGATAGGAATGGTCAGTGTTGTTCACGAGACAACTGATGATGAGCAAGTAGAGATGCACGTATGGCCATCCTCTCAATATTGTGATTTTGTCTTAGAGCACGTGGTACCCATACATCCGATTTTTGAACCTTCTCCATTGTATGCCATTGTCGCACGATGGTAGAATGATCACATTTGCCAGATCTCAAGTACAGTGATGTGGACCACTGTGTATTAATGCGTTCAAACGACCGTAATCAAACCCTGAATGTCTTCCTGAATATTGAGAGTCACTAGTGTCAAAATGAACCTTCTTAAAACGAGAAAACCATTTTCTTTCCCCGCTCTGTCCAATCAGACTATCCCCATACAAGACGTAAACGTTTTTGGCTGAACTCTATTCAACAAAAAAATACAGTACTGGCCATTAAAATTGCTACACCACAAAGATTACGTGCTACAGACGCGAAATTTAACCAACAGGAAGAAGATGTGGTGATATGCAAATGATTAGCTTTTCAGAGCATTCACACAAGGTTGGCGCCGGTGGCGACACCTACAACGTGCTCACATGAGGAAACTTTCCAACCGATTTCTCATACACAAACAGCAGTTGACCGGCGTTGCCTGGTGAAACGTTGTTATGATGCCTCGTGTAAAGAGGAGAAATTCGTACCATCACGTTTCCGACTTTGATAAAGGTTGGATTGTAGCCTATCGCGATTGCGGTTTATCGTATCGCGACATAGCTGCTCGCGTTGGTCGAAATCCAACGACTGTTAGCAGAATATGGAATCGGTGGGTTCAGGAGGGTAATACGGAACGCCGCGCTGGATCCCAACGGCCTCGTATCAGTAGCAGTCGAGATGACAGGCATCTTATCTGATGGCTGTAACGCATCGTGCAGCCACGTCTCGATCCCTGAGTCAACAGATGGGGACGTTTGCAAGATAACAACCATCTGCTCGAACAGTTCGACGACGTTTGCAGCAGCGTGGACTGTCTGCTCGGAGACCGTGGCTGCGGTTACCCTTCACGCTGCATCACAGACAGGAGCGCCTGCGATGGTGTACTCAACGACGAACCTGGGTGCACGAATGTCAAAACGTCATTTTTTCGGATGAATCCAGGTTTCGTTTACAGCACCATGATGGTCGCATCCGTGTTTGACGACATCGTGGTGACCACACCCTGAAAGCGTGTATTCGTCATCGCCATACTGGCGTATTACCCGGCATAATGTTGGTTACACGTCTCGATCACCTCTTGTTCGCACTGACGACTCGTGGCTCTACCCTTCATTCAATCCCTGTGAAACCCTACGTTTCAGCAGTATAATGCACGACCGCATGTTGCAGGTCCAGTACAGGCCTTTCTGGATACAGAAAATGTTCGACTGCTGCCCTGGCCAGATCTCTCACCAACTGAAAACGTCTGGTCAATGGTGGCCGAGCAAATGGCTCGTCACAATACGCCAGTCACTACCCTTGATGAACTGTGGTATCGTGTTGAAGCTGCATGGGCAGCTGTACCTGTACACGCCATCCAAGCTCTGTTTGACTCAATGCCTAGGCGTATCAAGGCCGTTATTACTGCCAGAGGTGGTTGTTTTAGGTACTGATTTCTCAGGATCTATGCACCCAAATTGCGTGAAAATGTAATCACATGTCAGTTCCAGTATAATATATTTGTCCAATGAATACCCGTTTATCATCTGCATTTCATGTTGGTGTAGCAATTTTAATGTCCGGTAGTGTATGTCGGATATGTTCTGATTCCTCTAGTTGACACTCCATTTTCTACCGACCACAGCTTACTATCTCTAAACGACAAATGGATAAAATGACAATATGTAAACTCAAGTAGCAACAGCGAACTACAAATAAAAAATGGCAATCTGTAAATAAGCTCAAACTTGCCGAATTACCAACATGCAGAGCAACAACGCTGCGAAATTATGCACCAAACTTTAGTCAAACATTTTTAGTAAGTGCAGAAAAATTAAATACTGTTTGTATAAAATGCATGTACAAATTTTAAGTTTCATTATTAGGCTAGAACAAATAAATTACACACTCGATTTACATTTGAGACGAAGAGGGGGGGGGGGGCGGGGGGTTGATAGTCCCTGCTGTCTGATAATGGCAGCTGCCGATGCTGTTCTCTTAAAACAGACATGATCAGTTCCCTTCCGCAACATCGTCAACACGGGCTTGTGCTCCATCTTCAAGCCTGCGCATATATGTACACCCTAGGGATATCTGTGCAGGCAAACTGCACAGGTATACCTGTGCAGATGACAAGCAGACACACGTTCCGCTTTACCTTCAGTTGAGTTTGTGGCACCTGAATGATGTGATCACGGTGAAGATTTGGTGTTGGCAAATAATTTTAAAAAATCCATAAAATATCATGTAAAGACTGGTTGTTGACGCGTGTTTGGAAAACGTGAGTCACTTAAATAAAATAGTTGTGTATAGAAGTAACAGACTGCTGTATTTACTTGAGGATGAACAAAACAGTGTGCCAGTGACTAATTTCATTGGTGCCTCTTTTAATCATAAAGAATGATACCATTATGAGAAATGTCATTTCTCTGCACGAACGGCTAACAGCCACTTTGAGTCTTCTTGCATCAGGGCGATCATACCAGCACCTAAAATATTAAACTATCATATCACCTCCACCTCTTGGTCGCTTAACTCTAGAGAGGTGTGATGCCATATACAAAGTCCTGGCAAAATATTTTATTCGAATATATTTGAAACATGTACTGTTTATTTTAGTGTGAAGAATTATGTAAATGTACTTAAATAAGACGCAGACATGTTTCACGGAAATTGCGCTTCAATTGGATCACATATTTCTTGTACAACAGAGACGGTAGAAGGCCCCCACCATTTTAAATTTTTGAAATTAATAAATTGGTGAGGGACTTGCACGTGGTACACTGTCTTATATACGCCTAGGAGATCCTAAACTGCTGCTATATCAAAATCCTCACTGATAAACCATCTGTCCGACATTGTGTCTCATCGATGTGCTAAGAAATAACAAAGCACAATTCTATTTTGAATAGTACGTCATTTATCATTTTTGCAGCAATCAAACACTGGCGTGATCATAGCTATCTTCCAGTGTTCGAGGTTTTTTGGAATTATTCAAACTGAGAGCAGTACAGCATTGGACAAATCCTCACTTTCATTTTGTTAGCCTGTATGTTTTTTTGGGCTGTTTTGGGGTCAATGGCGTTCAAGCTTGTCGACTACAGTGCACGACTTCATTCACGTTATCGAAATCTGGCAGTCTGGAGCCTCCTGGCCTCTATGCTGATAGTACTGAACAAAAGGACTGTATTTGTCCGAAAAGAATGTACATGTTATTTTAAAAGTGTATTTAAGAATTTTCCCAAGATTTATTACAATTCAGCTATTTATCTGTGTTCGTTTCAGTTTCCTTATTCCGCAGCAAAATGGGAAGAATAGGCTAAATTATTTTATTAACCTTTGGAATTTACCAAACAGCGTTCGCGCAACCGACATACCGAGTGTTTCGAAACCTTTACATCAAATGCCCAGGGGTGACAGATCACCTCATGAGGAACCACTTCAGTTCGAGACAAAATGTTTGTTGATATTTCCTTGCGCTGGGACGACAGGCTTTCACCAAACTGGCGGGGTCTGCTAACCAGGTGTGTTGCATGCTACCTACCTACCGCACTAAATTAACAGAGTGATTTTGAACAAGGAAAGCTTAAGAAACAGTGTCTTTAAGTAGAAAAAGATGTTTGAGCAGCGAATCAGGAACTTTAATTTTGCTCTGCCTATTTCCTTTCACGGAGCAGATGACTAGATTATTAGCAACACACACTGTAGGTTACAGTACGCTTGTTCGCCCAATGCTTGAATACTGCTCAGCAGTGTGGGATCCGCACCAGGTGGGGTTGATAGAGGAGATAGAGAAGATCCAACGGAGAGCAGCGCGCTTCGTTACGGGATCGTTTGGTGATTGCGAAAGCGTTACGGAGATGATAGATAAACTCCAGTGGAAGACTCTGCAGGAGAGACGCTCAGTAGCTCGGTACGGGCTTTTGTTGAAGTTTCGAGAACATGCCTTCACCGAGGAGTCGAGCAGTATATTGCTCCCTCCTACGTATATCTCGCGAAGAGACCATGAGGACAAAATCAGAGAGATTAGAGCCCACACAGAAGCATACCGACAGTCCTTCTTTCCACGTACAATACGAGACTGGAATAGAAGGGAGAACCGATAGAGGTACTCAGGGTACCCTCCGCCACACACCGTCAGGTGGCTTGCGGAGTACGGATGTAGATGTAGATGTAGATGTATAAACACACGTCTACGCTTTGCTGTCCTCCTGCTTAGTGATGCCGAAAATTTCTGTTAGTACATTGTGGAAATAATCGTCGAATTTCTAATAGACATTCTAATATATATATCGCACAGAATAATAAGTTTTTTTAAGAAACTTCGGAATCGTCAACTAAACATTCCAAATACCACCAGTCTTCGAGGAAATCACGAAAATCACTTTTGGTGATGACGTCTTTCCTCCTATACTACACTCCTGGAAATGGAAAAAAGAACACATTGACACCGGTGTGTCAGACCCACCATACTTGCTCCGGACACTGCGGGAGGGCTGTACAAGCAATGATCACACGCACGGCACAGCGGACACACCAGGAACCGCGGAGTTGGCCGTCGAATGGCGCTAGCTGCGCAGCATTTGTGCACCGCCGCCGTCAGTGTCAGCCACTTTGCCGTGGCATACGGAGCTCCATCGCAGTCTTTAACGCTGGTAGCATGCCGCGACAGCGTGGACGTGAACCGTATGTGCAGTTGACGGACTTGGAGCGAGGGCGTATAGTGGTCATGCGGGAGGCCGGGTGGTCGTACCGCCGAATTGCTCAACACGTGGGGCGTGTGGTCTCCACAGTACATCGATATTGTCGCCAGTGGTCGGCGGAAGGTGCACGTGCCCGTCGACCTGGGACCGGACCGCAGCGACGCACGGATGCACACCAAGAGCGTAGGATCCTACACAGTGCCGTAGGGCACCGCACCGCCACTTCCCAGCAAATAAGGGACACTGTTGCTCCTGGGGTATCGGCGAGGACCATTCGAAACCGTCTCCATGAAGCTGGGCTACGGTCCCGCACACCGTTAGGCCGTCTTCCGCTCACGCCCCAACATCGTGCAGCCCGCCTCCAGTGGTGTCGCGACAGGCGTGAATGGAAGGACGAATGGAGACGTGTCGTCTTCAGCGATGAGAGTCGCTTCTGCCTTGGTGCCAATGATGGTCGTATGCGTGTTTGGCGCCGTGCAGGTGAGCGCCACAATCAGGACTGCATACGACCGAGGCACACAGGGCCAACACCCGGCATCATGGTGTGGGGAGCGATCTCCTACACTGGCCGTACACCTCTGGTGATCGTCGAGGGGACACTGAATAGTGCACGGTACATCCAAACCGTCATCGAACCCATCGTTCTACCATTCCTAGACCGGCAAGGGAACTTGCTGTTCCAACAGGACAATGCACGTCCGCATGTATCCCGTGCCACCCAACGTGCTCTAGAAGGTGTAAGTCAACTACCCTGGCCAGCAAGATCTCCGGATCTGTCCCCCATTGAGCATGTTTGGGACTGGATGAAGCGTCGTCTCACGCGGTCTGCACGTCCAGCACGAACGCTGGTCCAACTGAGGCGCCAGGTGGAAATGGCATGGCAAGCCGTTCCGCAGGACTACATCCAGCATCTCTACGATCGTCTCCATGGGAGAATAGCAGCCTGCATTGCTGCGAAAGGTGGATATACACTGTACTAGTGGCGACATTGTGCATGCTCTGTTGCCTGTGTCTATTTGCCTGTGGTTCTGTCAGTGTGATCATGTGATGTATCTGACCCCAGGAATGTGTCAATAAAGTTTCCCCTTCCTGTGACAATGAATTCACGGTGTTCTTATTTCAATTTCCAGGAGTGTATATATGTTGCAACCATTTTGACAAGCTTAATTAAATTCAGCTGTTAAAGAGATATTTTACCGACTGTCTCGGGGAAAAGAAGTTGTGGAAAATGGTTTTAGAATACTTACTTCTCACTTTCGTATACAGCGTGTCTCAAGCCTTTTGGGTCAAATTGGAACGGGTCATAATGGGAACGCAACTGATTATATTTGGGGCCGGAAATATATATTTACTGTCTCATGGCCATACACAGTGTACGCCGCATAACAACAACTTATCTCATAGTAACTGTTCAAAGTGACGACCGCCAGTCTCAATGCATGCGTAGCAACGGCGCATGATGTTCTGCCGCACTCACTCAAAGGTTCCTCCGGTCTGCTGTACCAAGAGACAGGCGGCTTGGACCCTAGCAAGCAGGTGTTCATCCGTTTGTATAGGTTGCACTAACGTCTTGACCTAGCCCCATAGAAAGAAAACCAGAGGGGTGAGTTCCGGTGAATTCGCTGGCCACGGGGCAGGGCCTCCTTTTCAGTCCAACAATGAGCGTATGTGTTGTTCAGATGCCCGCAGATATTAACAACGAGGTGAGCTGGTACGCCATCGTGTTGAAACGATATCCTTTCAAGGACAAGAAGGGGTAGAGTCTCCAAGAACTGTGGCGGCACATCTCGCAGAAACACCAGATGACGTGAAGCAGTCAAAAGGGAGGCAACAAAGTCCTGTTAGGTGACATTTGACAATTCCCGGTGGTCGCCCACGCGTTGTCAGAGAATGGTTGCTGGTGGCCACCGATGTGGGTGGCTTGGGGATTGTTCTCACCCCAGACATCGCTGCTGCAGCTGTCGAAAACTCCATCACGGCTGAATCAGCCCTCGTCCGTGAAGAATACGACCTGTACGAAGTTGGGCACTGTTGCACGGCCGTGGATAACCCACTGACAGAAATGAAAGCGGGGCTTGTCCGTTGGCGTTGCTTGCACACCTTCCCTTATGACACGGTTTAAATACCAGTTGAACAGTATTCTCCACACTGTATCCGTCAAAGTGCGCGTTCCACGGTGAAATTGATGGGCGCTTACTAATATCGCTCGGTGATCAGCCATACGAACCTAAACTAGCTTAAAGTCAGGTCTTTGGACATGTCTTTGGCGGGAACCCTGGCCAGTTCTCTTTGGCGCAAAACAACCATGTTACTCGTAATTTGTTATCCACGGAGATAAACGCATTCCAATTAGGACGACGCCTTTTGGGAAAGCGTTCTCTGTACATTCGTACTGCTGTACGGGCACTACATCCTACAACCCTGTACATTAAATACCTGTCTGCCAACTCTCGTGAAGCGCAACTTTCTGTCTTTGACTACGCGTCATCCACTGCACACGAAAACACCTCACCATGGACACATCACAAGCTGTCTGATGCAATGGACAAGTCACACCAGGGATGGTGATGTGCGTGCAGCACAAGTTAATGCGTCGGTGCGATGCGTAGCATGCGGTCGTCAGATGAGACACGTGCTATGAGCTAAGTCGTGCGCAGTATGTCTCTCCGGTGGTCAGGGGTGTACGCTGTTTATCACCCGCTGCCTGTGTCGGTGTATAACAGACACCCGGGATCTTTGAGAGAGTGCCGCAAGACTGCATGAGCCGTTGCAATGCATGTATTGAGGCTGGTGTCGACGCTTTGAAGAGTTACTATGAACTATGTTGTTGTTATGTGGTGTATGCGGTGTATATCCGTAACACAATAAATATGTATTTCCGACCGCCGGCCCTGGTGGCCGAGCGGTTCTAGGCACTACAGTCTGGAACCGCGCGACCGCTACGGTCGCAGCTTCGAATCCTGCCTCGGGCATGGATGTGTGTATTGTCCTTAGGTTAGTTAGGTTTAAGTAGTTCTAAGTTCTAGGGGACTGATGACCACAGCTGTTAAGTCCCATAGTGCTCAGAGCCATATGAACCATTTGAACTTAAGGACTTCGAAATAATTCGTAACAGGAAAATGCTGCAGACGGGACTACTGTTTGTACAGGCTGCGATACTTCGCAGTCCAACATGATTGTCTTCAATCGAATATAAAGAAAAAACTCCCTCATAATACTAAAAAAGTCAGCGAGTATAGTATTTCATGAAGCAGCTTATGGGTGAAGGTACAATACTTTGACAAGATAAACAAGCTCTTAAAAACAGACTTTTAAGTGCCACATTTTTTACATTAACATTATGCTTATTTTTTATTTTAATACTGTTTAAGATTGGAACTAAAGTTGTATTAATACTTAGTGTACTTCACATAAGTGTAAATAAATGTAATTAAACACACAATTAACTCTTTGTTTACTTACTTCGTCACTACCACTTCTTTTCTCCCCACCCAAATATGAAAATTCTGCTGCGGGGCTATCCGGACCCGCTTGGACAGCAAATAGATCGCAATACCTGAGCGTTGGCTTCTGTAAGTCGTTTCTTGCTGCTCCAGACTTCTTTCACGCGTCAAACTGTTTTTTCTCTTTAAGATAGTTGCTCCTCAGCTCCTCAGATTATTAACTGTCTTTACAACTGAATCCTTGGCAGCATCAGCTTCAGATATCTCAGATAAGATATCTGTATGGTGCGAAAAGTGACAATTGACCCTGAATAAAGAAAAGTGTGAAGTTATTCAAGTGAGTACTAAAAGAAATCCGATAAATTTCGATTACACAAATCTGAAGGCTGTCAATTCAACTAAATACAAACAAATAACGTAAATTGGAACGATCACATAGAGAACGATGTGGGTAGAGCAAATCAAAAACTGCGATTCATTGGCAGAACACTTAGAAGGCGCAACAGGTGCACTAAAGAGACAGCTAACACTACGCTTGTCCGCCCTATTCTGGAGTATTGCTGTGTGGTGTGGCATCCGCATCAGATGGGACTGACAGATGACATCGAGAAAGTACAAAGAAGGGCAGCTCATTTTTTGTTATGACGAAGTAGGGGACATAGTGCCACAGACATGGTACGTGAATTGGAGTGGCAATTATTAAAATAAAGGCGTTTTTCGTTGCGACGGGATCTTCTCGTGATATTTCAATCACCAGTTTTCTCCTCCGACTGCGTGAACATTCTGTTGCCACCCACCAACATAGGGATAAATAATCATCACGATAAAATAAGAGAAGTCAGCACTCGCACAGAAAAATTGAGGTGCTAGTTTTTCCCGCGTGCCGAGAGAGACAGCTTGAAGGTGGGTCATTGAACCCTCTGCCAGGCACTTTATTGTGAATAGCAGAGTAATCACGTGTATGTAGATGTTTCCTTCCGCTTCCTCAGTAACTTTGTATAAGCAGAACCTCTCATTGCACGATCCTGATACTCCTTGCTCTTCACGCCCACCTACTAAATCCGTAACTGTAAAACTCAATGAACTTTTCTCTGTATAAATAGATTTCACTTCTGGTTTGAAAGGTTTGGACATAAATATTTTAACGAAAACAAAACGAACGGTTTCCCAAAATAAAGGAAGGCTCTCTCTACTCCGCAGGCCCTACTTCACCTGAACTGAGTCCTGTGCAGGTGTCGGATATGCCGCACGCAACTGCAATTGTAACCACGAGCGCAAGTAGAAAGAATCGTTTCCCGACTCTTGCTGGGAACTCGGAACAACGATTGCCGCCTTTACGGCTTCGTCGATAGTAGGTGGCACGCACGCAGAGTTTTACCTGCGGAGATAAACAATGCACGTAAACCTCTCCGCGATACCGCAACGTATATGGGTGGCTTAACGATCTCGCCGTCGACGGAGAGTTAAAAGTGAATTTTCGTTCCTTACAACACCAGTCCGCCTCGGCAGCAGAGGTCACTGCCACACGCCATTGCGACGGCACCCGTATCTTAGGTAAGGCTCCACGTTCTGCCCCAGACGACCGACCGACCGCCGAATCATCCTCTGCCAGCTGCAGCTTTGGGATGTGGTATGAAGGGGCATCCGGTCAGCACACCGCTCTCCCGACCGCTGTCGGCTCTCTTTACCTTGTAGCCCCCACTTCTCAGTCCTGTGGCTCCTCAGTTGGCATCACGAGGTAACCCATATCAGTCCTCGCACCCAGAAACTTCTCAGATCCGGGAACTGAATCCGGCTAGACAAACACGCTGCTCACTGAGCTATGGAGGCAGATGCTCCATAACCAGCCGGTTCACAAAAGCGATACGTTTTAATTCGCTGTATTTGGTGGCAAGAAGTGGACAGGTGGGATCGTCTAGTTTCTGACCGTCAGGCTCTACGCTAATGCCCTGAGTTAAATCTCAAACCTTTCCACAGTCTCTCGAGGTGTGAGGATACGTGGCACTATTGAATTTATGCTGAGTGGCTCCTTAAGCGTTATTCAATAGAGGTTATAGGCGGACCTGGTTTTCCCCCTTAGGATTAAAGACGATTGGGATTCCCGAAATTTCTGCCTAATGAACCTTGAATGGCCAGCCAGTACCGCTTGGGTTTCGGATGTGTTGAGCTTTAACCCTATATTCTATGCCCATTTTGACAGTGCACGCAAGTCGGTATTAAGATTATTGACAGCAGTCTTCAGGTTTACTTGATTTAAAAGACACAGCTGGAGGTAATCAGTGTACAGGTGATATTTGCAGTCAGACAAGATTGATGACACGTCATTGACATACAGTGAAAAGAGTACAGGACCTGACACCGAACCCTGGGGACGCCTGATACTATCTGCCTCTACTGTGGTTTTATAGTGCCGGACAAATCGCGTTGCTGGCGAGACGTCAGGTATGGGCGAAACCACCGCACTTGGCGAGAAATTTGAGCTGCTAAGTTTGGCAAGTAAAATGCCGAAGTCGACAGTGCCAAAGGCTTTAATGTAGTGTAAGAAGCACATGACAGTCACCCCTTATGCATGCATGGCAAGCTTCAAGTCATCTGTTGCCTTTATTAAGGCTAATGTTTTGCTCTGATGTTTACGGAAACCTTACTGGTATTCGTCTAGTAGGTTATTTGAAGTTACGTTCTTTTTTCCTAAATAATCTATAACAAAATAAAAATGATGCTTTGTTACACAGGTACTCTCCACAGCTTTCACTTGAAGCAGACACAATCGACACACTACGCTGACGAAAGGAGAAATCTAATTCATTATTTCAGCATGTCTTGGAAACATCCATGAAAATGGGTCACAATGTACAGCCACAAACTATTAGCTAGGCGTCACCATCTAAAATGCCGTACTTATGTACCCTTGTAGCATGTCGCTCCCAGGACCCAACTTCGTCATCAACAAGGAGCACCAAGGACAGCTTTTTGAGGCTGCTCCATCTTTAGGATCTTAATATCGTTTTTTCCAATTCTTATGTAGTCTATCGTAACTACGATATCCTATAGATTTGTTTTTGTACACTGTTTTTGGCTATCTATTGGCAGCCATTCTTTGAACATGATTCAGCAATTTTATCTCGTGCAGATCTCTGTCTTCCAGTATATATCCTACATGTAATCAATTTCTATACCTATGTCGTATGCTATTTATTCGGTGTAACTTTTTTTCGGCATTGACGCATAGTTGCAAGTGTCCATCAGTAGCATCTTCGCACGTTATGCACTTGAACGCTCCAAATTAAATGTCCAAACTCTGCCAGTTCATCTCGACGAGTTCCGTCATATATTTCAGGACACAGACATCCTTGTAACACTTCTATCGGATACCTGGTTCAAACCAAGTATTATTCCCTCAACTTTGATATATCTAGACGGCCACATCTTTCTAAGACATGACAGATGTCACAGATAGGGGGTCCAACAATTTTGTCAATTGGTGGTAAGGTCTAATGGGACCAAACTGCTGAGGTCATCGGTCCCTAAGCTTATGCATTACTTAATCTAACTCAAACTAACCTACGCTAAGGACAACACACACACCCATGCCCGAGGGACGATTCCAACCCCCCGACGGGGGGAGCCACGCGGACCGTGACAAGGCGTCCATAGACCGCTCGGTTACCCCGCGCGGCATACATATCCAGCAAAAATGAAGATAAAGAAGTAGAATGTATGCTCACAGAGATCAAATCCCTTAATATAAAATACCTGATATGTGTCGTCTATAAATCTCCGAAAGTAGGCGGATTTGCCTGAATCGAAACTGCTCTTTCACGTCTCGACTCGACATACGAACATATAATTATAGTTGGTGTACACAGACATAAATTTTCTATACAACAGTCGCTCCAGTGTGAAATTAAAGCAGATACTTTCTTCCTCAAATGTTTCGCTACTTCAATTTGTTCCTACCCATCATACGAATAATAGTCACACTCACGTACATGTATGGCATATCTCACCATGACATAATTTTCATTACTTACTCACTAGAATATCCTGGAAAGGAAGCATCACTGACTGCATACCCAGACTTCAAACTCATTCATGTATCTGTTCTTGCAACTGAAGTGCAAAAAATAGTTTGGGGAACGAAATAGGAATGGATTTACTACCAGTTTTACTAGAGTATGGGCAACGGCCTTGCCGCAGTGGATACACCGGTTCCCGTGAATCACCGAAGTTAAGCGCTGTCGGGCGTGGTCGGCACTTGGATGGGTGACAACTCAGGCCGCCGTACACTGTTGCCATTTTTCGGGGTGCACTCAGCCTCGTGATGCCAGTCGAGGAGCTACTCGACCGAATAGTAGCGGCTTCGATCAAGAATACCATCATAACGACCGGGAGAGCGGTGTGCTGACCCCACGTCCCTCCTATCAGCCTCCTCCACTGAGGATGACACGGCGGTCGGATGGTCCCGGCAGGCCACTCGTGGCCTGGCGACGGAGTGCTTTTTTACTAACGATCGGAGCTGTAAGAAGGAAACCTGCACCTTGGCTAACTGAAGAACTAAAACAACTCACATGAGTCTCAGAGACGGTGCACATCGGGCATACAAACTACGCCCTCCACCTGAAAATCATATTGTTACAAACAGAAACGCAATAGAGTCAGTCAAGATGTGAGAAATGCTAAATTTAGCATGCCCATACATTAACCGACAGAAGAAACAGACTGTCTGCCCTATGGAAAAATCTGCGAGGTCGTGGTATAGGCAAAGTAAAAGTTGCAGCTGATACCAACCGGTACTTCACATTACCGTCAACCACAAATTAAAAACTTATTGATTATTTCTTGGGGGCAAACAATAGTAGCCACGAAAAATTCTATCTAAAGCATGTTACTTGTAATACCGTCAAAAAAGCAATAAAGCATAACAGATCAGCATCTACTGGACACGACTGGTTAAGCCATCACCTAGAAAGGACGTTGCCATCGCACCCTCTGATTACCGACCTATCTGCATTCTTCCTACAATGTCCAAAGTCTTAGAATATGTAATCTACGACTAGCTAACAAATTGCCTATGTACTAACAACCTACTAAACTAATACCAATCAGATTTCCTTTAACATCGCGGCACATCGTCCGCCTTAATAGAGGCAACAGATGACTTGAAGCTTCCCCTGGATGCACGAGAGGCAACTATCATGTGATTATTGGACTTCGAAATTTTACTTCCCAAACTTAACAGTCCAAATTTCTCGCGAAGGGCAGTGCAGCGGTTTCGCACATACCCGACGTCTCGCCAACAATGCGTCATGTCCGGCACAATGAAGTCACGGTGGAGATAGGTAGTTAGTACCACCTGCCCCCCAGCCTTCCGTATGACGTCATATACTTTTTCCACCGTACGTCAATGATGTAGCATCAGTTTTGTCGTACAGCAAGTACCCCGTGTAGGCTGATGACCTTCAGTTGTATCTAAGTGCAAAACCAACAAACCTGAAGACGGCTATCAAGCACCTCAATACCGGCCGGTGCGCACTGCCAAAATTAGCGCAGAACGTAAGGTTAAAACTCAACCCATCTAAAACCAAAGCGGTATTGATTGGTTATTCAAGACTCAGTAGCCAGAAATATCGGTAATCCCTACCATAATTAATCGTAAATCGGACAAATATCAAGTTCCCTCCCCCATCAAAGAGGCTAGGAGTAATAGCAGGTAAAAATCTGAACTGAACTGAGCACGTAACTGTAATGTGCAGTAAGGCATCATCATCTCTTCATGCCCTATGAAAATATAAAAAACTCTTCTCTCTTGAGCTGAAAAAGAAACTTGTGGAAACACTTATACTTTGAGTTATTGATTACAGGGTTGTTGTCCTGCAAGGTGTTTCTCAGGAAATCTCACGGCACCTGGGGTTGGTTGCGAAAGCCTGTGTTCGTTATATCTGTGATCTTTGATCATATTTCAGCATAAGATGCACAGCCATTCCAGGTGCGTATAGACGAGCCCAGAGATTTCCATACATTCTGTCATCCATACTGTATTATCAACGTACACTGTCCCTCATATCTCTCCTCGTCCTTAGCGAACAATACAGCACAAACATACGCTTTTATCAGAGTAAAAATCCTTTCTGTTTCACTCCACCGTTCAGCCACATTCTGGAAGTCCTTCTCACTAGCATGAACCTGTCTCAGGAACGGCCTACCGCATTATATTAGAGACAGCTTCAGAAGACAGTTAATGACATATCTACTAAACCAACAATATTGAGCACCATTGACCCTGTATGCACTCATTCCGCCTGTACATCATTCTTTCCAACCAGATCCTCCTCGTTTCTGAGTACTCCTAGCAGGTGCAATGTCCTGAAATTTCCTTTCTCCAGAACTCGCCATACCAGGAAAGATCTATTTCGTACACCTATAAATTCTTTTTTTATCTGCTACTACCTTTTTTGTTAGTATCCTCATTATTATTGTTATCTTACTTTTATTTTTACTATCAGAAGCAGTAGTAGTAGAAGTACTGCCAGTATTAATTTTACTTCATTGTCAATATTATTTACTCACATTGCCTCCATAGACACTCAGATCATTTTAATACTAATAGTCTTATTAGAATTATTACTTCTTAGGTAATTACGATGTAAAAAATGTCGGTTGGCTGGTTCGGGGGAGAGGACCAAACACCGAGGTCATTTGTCCCATTGGATTAGGGTAGAATGGGGAAGGAAATCTGCAGTGCTCTTTCAAAGGAACCATCCCGCTATTTGCCTAAAGCGAGTTAGGGAAATCACGGAAAACCTAAACCAGGATGGCCGGACGCGGGTTTGAACCGTCGTTCTCCCGAACGCGAGTCCATTGTGCTACCAATTGCGCCATCTCGCTCTGTGTAAAAAAAGGTACTGTATGATTGAAACATTGGTTCAAAAAAAAATGGCTCTGAGCACTATGGGACTTAACATCTGTGGTCATCAGTCCCCTAGAACTACTTAAACCTAACTAAGCTAAGGGCATCACACACATCCATGCCCGAGGCAGGATTCGAACCTGTGACCGTAGCAGTCGCGCGGTTCCGGACTGAGCGCCTAGAACCGCTAGACCACCGCGGCCGGCTGAAACATTGGTTCAATGTACGAGGGCTGATCAACAAAAATTGAGTCTGATTCCTTTCACAGACGTTTATTACTCCATTTCATTGTTTATGTTGGTGTTGTGTTCTTCAGTCAGAGACTGGTTTGATGCAGCTCTCCGTGCTGCTCTATCCGTTGCAAGCTCCTTCATCTCCCAGTACCTACTGGAAACTATATCCTTCTGAATCTTCTTAGTGTATTTATCTCTTAGTCTCCATCTACGATTTTTACCCTCCACGTTGCCCTCCAATACTAAATTGGTGATCCTTTGAGGCCTCAGAACATGTCCTACCAACTGATCCCTTCTTGTAGTAAAGTTGTGTCACAAATTTCTCTTCTCCCAAATTCTGTTCAAGTTTTACGTTATATTTTTCAAATAACTCCTCTCCTACGTGAATAAACTTTTTCCAGCTTTTATAGCGTTTCTGCCAGTCCTTGAACACATGGTGTAGGCCATTCTTTGTCAGGTCCTTGAGAATCGCCTCTCTTTTATTCAGCATTGTTTCAAAGTTTTGAGATCGAATGCCCCAAAGCTTTGCGTTTAGTGATGAGAATAAACAAAAATCACAGGGTGGAAGGTCGGGTCTATAACGCGGATGGGGTACACGGACAGTGCTGAATTGAACCGGAAATTGCACGACTTGGTCTGCGACATGAGACCACGTATTGTCATGATGAACAGCCACCCAGTCGGAGGAAGTTCTGGTTGTTCCCATGCATTGTGCTTCCTCATTGTAGCCAATACTGACGAGTAGTATGCCGCAACAGTAGTGCGAGAGTGAACTGCATGCTGGTAGAGCACTCCATGACCGGCCAAAAATGTGATCGCCTTCACTTTTCCTACAGATGGAATAACTGTAAACGTTTCTTGGTGTTGGAGAACCTAGCGATTTTCACACTGTGCTGGCTGGTTTTCCTTCAATATTATAACGATGCAGCACTGTTTCATCACCGACGATAATGTTCTGCAAAAATGCATCCCGTCCATCAGCAAAGAGACGCTTGTCTCAACTCGCTCAGCCTTTTGTTCGGGAGTCAACAGTCGTGGCACCCAACAGGGATAAAAACCGGTCACATGGAGATGATCATGCGTAATCGTAAAGACATTGCCGTATGAAATTCTCAACACCTCACTGCGGTTACTTAATGTTATCCGCTGATTCTTACCGACAATCACAGGAGCTGTGTTGTTGTTGACTTCAGCCATAGCAGAAGCCGAAACACCAGGTACCCCTTACATAGCACAGACAAGTCTGCATTCTTTGAAGTCCTTGAAGCACATAAATACTGTTGCACGAAGTAGTGCAGCTTCGCCGTACGCTTGTTGCAGCATTTCGTAATTTGCAGTGGCTGTTTGGTTTAAACAAAAACAGCATTTTATTGCACTGCACTGCTCCTGTCACGTCACCTCCATTATCTGGTATGCAAAATGCAAAGAGCGTCTACGAAATAGAACACTACTCCCAACCGACCGATAGTGCTGCACCTATGGACATTGTAGGTAAAAACCAGCTCCTTTGAAATATTCATGATACAGATGGGAAACTATCAGTCCCAGGTTTTGTTAATCAGCCCTAAATCAGGTCAGGTTAAATAAATAAATTCGAGCGTGAAACATCAATTCTCTTCCTAAATTTTTCCTTTTCATTTTTCTATCTCAGTATAACAGTTTGTTCCAAAAGACTTTCTAGAACTGCCGTGAGTCTATAAAACACTCTAATTGATTCAATAATGGCACTGCTACTTGTGGAATTTTGACTGTACCATGTAAGCTAAAGAATGATTTAATGTTGGTGTCAAACCTCTGAAACTGTCCAAACCTAAACATTCAACAAAATATTTAAAAAGATTAAACTGTTCAATAGGTTTGTCTCCCATTGATAGTTTTATTATTGTGAAGTGTTCCCTACTAGGTGCTTGCAGATCTGTTTTATATATATAGAGATTTCAGAATTGTATGTTTTTTGTTATTATGCTCAGTTCATTAACTGACTTTTGTAAATTAGCTTCCTACTCTGATACGATGGGTCGTTATTACATTCAGACCCTGATGGTTCAAATAGCTGTGAGCACTACCGCACTTAACATCTGAGGTTATCAGTCCCCTAGACTTAAAACTACTTAAACCTAACTAACATAAGGACAGCACACACATCCATACCCGAAGCAGGATTCGAACCTGCGACCGTAGCAGCAGCCTGGTTCCGGACTGAAGCACCTAGAACCGCTCGGCTAATCCCTGGTTATTTCGCAGTTATGAGAAACCTCTGTATAAAAGTTAAATATTGCAGCTGATAAGGAACACATGTAAATGACCATCCATCTTAAAAGATAAAATATTGTAAGTAGGCTGTTTAGGTTTTTATGTTGGTAACGCCACGTAGCGCTCTATACGAAAATCACTGACTGTGCTGTGTGAAGTCTGTGGCTGGTTTGCATGGTTGGAATATTTGCTGTTGTAGTGTTGGGCAGTTACATGTGAACATCGTGTAGCGTTGTGCAGTTGGAGGTGAGCCGCCAGCAGTGGTGGATGTGGGGAGAAAGATGGCAGAATTTTGAGCGCGGACGATCTTGTCGTGTGTCCATCAGAAAGAGTAAATTATATATATATATATATATATATATATATATATATATATATATATATATATATATATATATATATATATATATATATATGATGACTTTTGAACACTGTTAAGGTAAATACATTGTTTGTTCTCTATAAAAATCTTTCTTTTTCTAACTGTGCCTACCAGTAGTTAGTGCATTCAGTAGTTAGAATCTTTTATTTAGCTGGCAGTATTGGCGCTTGCTGTATTGCAGTAGTTCGAGTAACGAAGATTTTTGTGAGGTAAGTGAGTCATGAAAGATATAAACTATTGTTAGTCACGGCCATTTCAGATTGCGTTGCGCTAAAAATATTGTGTGTCAGTTTAGTTCAAAAAATGGTTCAAATGGCTCTGAGCACTATGGGACTTACCTGCAGAGGTCATCAGTCCCCTAGAACTTAGAACTACTTAAACCTAACTAACATAAGGACATCTCACACATCCATGCCCGAGGCAGGATTCGAACCTGCGACCGTAGCGGTCGCGCGGTTCCAGACTGAAGCGCCTAGAACCGCTCGGCGACTCCGCCCGACTGTCAGTTTAGTGACGATCAGAATAAGTAAAGATAGAAATGTCTAAGTACGTTCGGTGTTGCTCAGCTGTTTGAAAATTAAATAACGTAAGGGGTTTACCAGGACAGTAATTCATAAATTTTTCTAACGTCACTCTGTGATATAACCGATAAGATGGTGCAGTGGGGCTTCGTATAGAACATTTCGTTACTTTGTGGATGTAAGCATTCAGGGAAAGAAAATGGTGCAGTATACGTAGATAGTTCTTGGCCCTGATCCCTGGAAAATATAATAAAGAGCCTTTTTACAAAATAACATTTACTAGAGCACAGATTTGTCACTAGCCTTCATCACAAGGAATTTACGTTTTTCATTAACGCACTGCTTCACTGCAGAATACACAAAACAAAGCGAAAATTGCCACTTGAATTTCCAGATGAATCTTAAAATTTCGTAACTTGTTACCGGTTCCTTGGTCTAGGGAAGTCGCTGCGGGTAACCTTTGACCTCCAGAGGTGGCTGACGTCATAAAGATCCCCTTGAGCTCTATCCTTTGTGTAGCTCTCACAGTAAACGTTCGTGCAGGCTATGCGTGTTACATCGCGCCAAGACCGCTGGCGGAAAGACCTTTCGGATGCAGTCTTCACTACTAACTAGATTCATTTTCAACTAATTTCCGGAATCAGACCGTTATTGCTGGTAACGTTTGTAGAGCGTAGCTTGGTGGCTCAGTGTGCGTGTTCTCTAGTTGGATTACCACCAGCCTTTTTCTTACACTTGACACTCCATACCTTATAAGATTGTGCACAACGGCTCACAGGGCAATATCTTCCAGTAGTTCCAATAGAAACAATGCTACTAAAGCACTACGAAGATGCAACAGATTACTACGTCACATAACATTTGTTCGATATGTAGCCATAAATCTGCAGTACTGTCTGTTTCTGTTCAGGCCTCAAGTTTAATCTACTTGGCAACTAAAACAAGTAAAAAGATTTATATTTTCAATAAACTAGATAAAAAAGCAGTAGTGTCGTAGCTCAAAACTTTCAGCACAGAGCAGTAGCTTGTATACAGTAGAGGAATTACGGCTCAAGTTTAAAAGAATAGTTGATCATGCAATGGATAGATGTGTACCTACTAGAACGTTTCATAATGGGAGGGATCAGTCACTGTAAAGACACTTCTAGAGAAACAGAGACTACAGCACAATAGGTTTAAAACAGAGCATAGTGTTATAGATAGAGAGATGAATGAAACTAGTTTGGCTTGCAAGAGAGCAATACGGGAAGCCTTCAGTGACTACAGTAGCAGAATATTCTCAAATGAAGAACCTTTTGTCATGCATAAAGCTGTTCATGGCACCATCGTTAGTGTCGAGTTACTCAAGGGTGAGACAGAAACTGGAAATGATGGTGGCAAAGGGAACGCAGAAATCTTTTACTTCGTTTTTAAATGTGTAAACCGCTGCATGGGACAACCAGGCCACCACTAATATATATGGGACCAATTGACAGTCTGTTGTAAGTCAGATCAACGCTGATTTGAAAGCAGAGGGTAAAAACCCCATTTCGACCAGAACAGTATGGATATGAATGCGTTGTATAGCTTCCAGCAGTCCACGACCGACTCGAGTCCCTTTGCTAACACATCGACATAAATCTTAGACAATGCCATGGATCCACGAGAATGGTCACTGGGACGTCAAACAATGCTAACAAGTAGGATACTCTGATGAATCACAGTTTCGGCTGTATCGAGATGATGGATTCATGGGGTTGTGGTGTATGCCCCATGAAGCTGTAGATCCTGCAAGTTAACAGGTCGTGTGCACGCAGGGGGTAGCGTGATTATGTTCTGGGCTGTGTACATGCGGTGGCAATTAGGTACCATCATCCACGTGCCGAGACAAATGAAAATTACATGTCACGTAGACATTCTTGTAGGCT
The DNA here is from genome assembly GCF_023897955.1 of Schistocerca gregaria. Taxonomy (NCBI): domain Eukaryota; kingdom Metazoa; phylum Arthropoda; class Insecta; order Orthoptera; family Acrididae; genus Schistocerca; species Schistocerca gregaria. Next base: position 938,838,744 of record NC_064921.1, on the reverse strand, counting down.
ATCTGCATCCCTTTTTGGATTAGAGATGCTTGATGAAAATGACATTTTACTACAGAACAATCGACATGTCACTGCTTTTTGATTGCATGCAGGTGGTTAGATGATCCTTCCACTGATACACGACCATGGCTTGGCTCCTCAGATCACCATATTTTAATGCAAACGAGCTATCGATACCAGTGTACGCCGATTTTTACAATTCGTGGAATCCATGCCTTGACGAATTATTGTAGTTTTGAGGTCTAGCGGAGGAGCGAATCGCTATTAACGTCACATTCTGTGCATTCCTACGGCTTTCTGGTATTCAGTCTGTTAGGTCTTTCTAGTAAAAAGGTGCATGTAGGCCATTAACGGAAGGAGCATTCAGACCTTTTATATTCCTGTGTACCAGCTATTATCAGTCAGTTTGTGTGTGTGTGAAATCTTATGGGACTTAACTGGTAAGGTCGTCAGTCCCTAAGCTTACACACTACTTAAACTAAATTATCCTAAGGACGAACACACACACCCATGCCCGAGGGAGGACTCGAACATCCGCCGGGACCAGCCGCACAGTCCATGACTGCAGCGCCTTAGACCGCTCGGTTAATCCCGCTCGGCATCAGTCAGTTTCCTGTCCAAGGTCCCACGGGCGCGATATGTAGCGTACTGAGTATTCGTAGGTTCCGCCCTGGAAACAGGTCGTTTCCTCGAGAGTTGTTCTTGGAGTGTTGGCCAGTTGATTTTTTCATCATTAAAATTACACTCTTCCCGGGTTCAGGAAGCCGGTATCATATATCGACAATGGTCCTTCTCAAACACCATTCGCTAATGGAACAGGAATTGGGGGATAGATAATCTACATCTACATCCATACTCCGCAAGCCACCTGATGGTGTGTGGCGGCGCGTAGTTTGAGTACCTCTATCGGTTCTCCCTTCTATTCCAGTCCCGTATTGTTCGTGGAACGAAAGATTGTCGGTATGTCTCTGTGTGGGCTCTAATCTCTCTGATTTTATCCTCATGGTCTCTTCGCGAGATATACATAGGAGGGAGCAATATACTGCATGATTCCTCGGTGAAGGTATGTTCTCGAAACTTCAAAAAAAGCCCGTACCGAGCTACTGAGCGTCTCTCCTGCAGAATCTTTCACTGGAGTTTATCTGTCATCTGCGTAACGTTTTCGCGATTACTAAATGGTACCAGACGTGGCCACCGCCGCACATCGTAAGGAGATTTGCGGAATGTAGATGTAAAAAGTGGTCAGAAACAGCCGAAAACCTTGCAAGGGTGCTGCAGGGTTGGTTGTGCTGAGAAATAATTGCTGAGAAAAAAAATTCGATACGTTGCGCCGTTTCCAAGTTATTTGGCATTGAAGTTAACCGATGAGACCGTTGCTCGCGCAGATTCAGTTACTCTTATAAGTAGATGATAGTGCACGAGACGGTTCAGCCTTTGGCTCGAGTTCGATCCTTACTACCGTCCCATGTCCAATTTTATATCACTTCTTGTTCGGTTTTATGAAACCAAACGAAGAACACGTTTGGCAGCACCGTCTCTGGCGGGCGGCTTGAATTTGCGCGCGCAGCGGCCTGACTAATTTCAATGCTAATTGACTCGGAAACAGCGCAACGTATCGATTTTTTTCTTAAACAATGTTTTCCAGGCACGACCCACTCTACAGAACCCTTACAAGCTTTTCAGACTATTTCTGAACACTCCGTCGTCGAAAAACTGTAGTTGCCAGTAACAAAATGAAGGCTTCCATTTACTTTACTTACAGCTTATATGCGATAGTTCCACTTCATGCATCCATGTATTGTTCTTGCCAGATATTTGCACGCCATAACTTTCATTGGTTATTCAATATTTTTCTCATCGTCACCTCCTCTCACTACATGCGAAGAAACTATGCGTAACACAATAAATCCTTCAGGTGATCGACGAAAGATGGAAATATAAAAACGTACAGGGAAATTCAGAAATACAAAACCACATTTCACTTAGAAATGAAATAAACAGGAAGTGCAGGGAAGCTAAGGCGAAATGGCTGTATGGAAAATGTGAAGAAATTGAAAAATAAATGGTTGTCGGAAGGAATGACTCGGCGTAAAGAAAAATCAAAACAGCCTTCGGTGAAATTAAAAGCAAGGGCGTAACGTAAAGAGTCCAGTGGGAATTCCATTGTTAAGTGCTGATGATAGAGCGGATGAATGGAAAATGTACATTGAATGCCTCTCTGAGGGGAAAAGACTTGTCTCATGACGTGATAGAAGGAGTAACAAGGGTCTTAGGGAAGAGATAGGGGATCCAGAATTAGAATCAGAATTTAAAACAGCTTTGGAAGAATTAAGATCAAATAAGTCAGAAGGGATAGATAACATTCCATCGGAATTTCTAAAATCATTGGGGAGAGGTAACAAAACGACTGTGCACGTTGGTGTGTAGAATGTATGAGACTGACGATACGCTTCAGACTTTCGGAAATACATTATCCACACAATTCTGAACATAGCAAGAGACGACAAGTGTGATAATTATCGCACAATCAGCTTAACACGTCATGCATCCAAGTTACTGGTTAGAATAATATACAGAAGAAAATTAACGATCTGTTACATGACATTCAGTTTAGCCCTGGGAAAGGTAAAGCTAGCAACAGGTAGTACTGATGGGTTGTGACGGTTTAAAATGGGAGCAAGACTGAAGAAAAATCAAGACACGTTCATAGGATTTGTCGACCTGCTAAAAGCCTTCGAAATGTCCGATGGTACAAGGTGTTCGAAATTCTGAGCAAAATGGTGTAAGCTTGTAGGGAAAGACGGGTAATATGCAATCTGCACAAGAACGAAAAGGGAATAATAAGAGTGGAAGGCGATGAATGAAGTGCTCGGATTAAAACAGGTGTGAGACAGGAGTGCAGTCTTTCGCCTCTACTGTTCAATCTACATATCGAAGAAGCTATAACGGAAATAAAAGATGGTTCAAGAGTGGGATTAAGATTCAGGGTGAAAGGACATCGGTGATAAGAATCGTTGATGACATTGTTATTTTTAGTGAAAGTGAAGAAGAATTACAGGATTTGCTGAATGGAATGAACACTCTAATGAGTACATGATATGAACTAAGAGTAAACCGAAGACGGACGAAAGTAAAGAGAAGCAGCAGAAATGAGAACAGTGAGGACAAACCATCAGAACTGGTGATCACAGAGTAGATGAAGTCAAGGAATTCTAATACCTAAGCAGCAAAAGGACCCATGACGGAAGGAGCAAGGAGGACGTAAAAAGCAGGCTAGCACTGGCCAAGAGAATTCTACTAGCGCCAAAGATTGGTCTTAATTTGAAGAAAAAATTTCTGAAAATGTACGTATGGAGCATAGCATTGTGTAGTAGTGAGACATGGACTTTGAGAAAACCGGAACGGAAGAGAGTCGCAGCATTTGAGATGTGTTGCTACAGACGAATGTTGAAAATTTGATGAACTGGTAAGGTAAGAAATGAGGAGGTTCTCCGCAGAATTGGTGAGGGAAAGACTATATAGAAAACAGTGAAAAGAAGAAGGGACAGGATGATAGGACATATGTTAAGACATCATAACTTCCATGTTACTAGAGAGAGCTGGGAAGGTAAAAACTGTAGAGGAAGACAGAGAATTGCATACTTTCAGCAAATAACTGTAGGTTGCACGCGCTACTCTCATATGAAAGGGGCACTACTTCTGAGCCATCAAACGGGTATTCAGCTGCTACTGTCAGGCACGATTTCTTTACATGAAGATATAGGATATAAATATCGTTTTTTTTTCAGGATCACACGATATTGATGCACACCCGAAGTTAATAGTATCTCCGTGGATAACATTCTGTCAAGGGTGGTCCGTTAACATCTGTAGCGTACCCTCTCTGTTATTATTGTTTTTGGTTTTTGTTATTGTTTTTTGTTATTGTAGTTGTAGAGATATGAAATTATTGTAGCGGTTTGCTTAGTCAGCCGTACGTCGGAATTTTTTGACATTAAATGGAGCCTGAAACTTGCGTAATAAATACTTCGCGTGAAGTGCGATTTACGGCATAAACAAAAATTAATTGCGGTGATGCAATCCACAGAATATTAACAGAAAAACTTTAGAACAATACGCACGAATAACTAGACACATTCAGAGGGTACGTACATTCGCGTATGAGTGGTTGCGATCTGATAAGAAAGATCTATCTTAATTTTTTTGTGTAAAATAATTACGTCGTAACACACTCGGAGATTGCGAACGTACAATCAGGGTAGAGGCACGTACTTTCTATCACTCCTCGTGGCCTGGGAAAAAGAATTGCAATTATTTCAATTTAAGAATATTTGTTTTTCCAAAAAACGGTTCAAATGGTCTGAGCACTATGGGACTTAACATCTTAGGTCATCAGTCCCCTAGAACTTAGAACTACTTAAACCTAACTAGCCTATGGACATCACACACATCCATGCCCGAGGCAGGATTCGAACCTGCGACCGTAGGAGTCCCGCGGTTCCGGACTGCAGTGCCTAGAACCGCAAGACCACCGAGGACGGCATTTGATTTTCAATCGGACTCCTATTTTTATACGAAAAGGAAGACTGCAGGTTCTGAATGTCTCGGTAAAAACACATCGAAATTAATCTTTGCGGCCACCAAAGGAAAATAGTGAGCACAATCACGTAACTGTATTGTTGAGCAGCGCAGTCATAAAAAGATCGTCGTCTCCATCTAAAATTCGCCTTCTCGAATTAACAGAATAATTTGTACTCCATTGGTATGGGATTTAGGCTTGATCTTGACAGAAATTATAAAACACGTTTTTCATCATATAACACCTTCATTTAACACACACATTGACATGAAACTATACAGTACGTCTTCACGCCAGCACATCAGAACAAAAAGGTAGTTAATACTAAAAGTAATAAAAGAATCTCGAAATTAGTCCTTTGTCTTTCAATGATAAAAAGTTTTTTAGAGTATTCCTCAGGTATGACAGTCGAAAAAATTTTCTTCTTGTACCTTTGAGATTAAATTACAACATTTTTTTAGTTCCTTTTCATCGCCCCCCTTGGGCAACTTGTCCGAAGAAATGTCAATTTTCCGGGCAATGAGCCCAAACACTTAACACTTGACTGTTATACACACGTAATGGACTCCACTGTCAGTGTCTTTCTTCCCATATCTTCATTCTACAAACATGGTTTTGATGCCAGTTCTGACACAAGGCAATGAGGACAAAACATATACATTAGGATATGCAGAACACACGTAAAACACACAAACTTCCATACTATACAAAAAAAATCGTTTACATTGTCTTTACATATAAAGACTTTACATATTTCATATAAAATCATCGCATCTGGATAATTGTACACAGAATTGTTACCTTCTTTCTCTTCTTTTTTTCTTTTTTTATGTAGTACAGTATACACAAAATTATTTTATTATTTCTTTGTACATTGTATTATACAAGGGTATTACATTGTTTTATACATAATATATCGCCGTATAAACAGCCTTCTCGTTCACATGTTGACAATAAAATTCGTTTTTCATAAGTCTTTGCCTCTTGAGTAAGAAAAACATATACAGGGAAGTTACATATTTACTGGAGTGTACGAATCTAGGGTGTGGGGATGAGCTGTGGTAGTCAGACTTTATTTAGTGTGTCAGGGAACTGTTTTTCTACATGTCTTGGCACTTTGTTGGGTGTCCATTTAAACGTAGATATTGCTTTGCATTTAAATTGTCCGCCTATGTTACGCCGTTAGCCAATAATGCGTCAGAAGCGCATAACTGCAGATGCAACAATCAGTTTGATGGCGCGCTGCGCGCCGTTTGGAGCTGAGCAGTTGCGTAAGCCCACCGCCGTAAAGCGATGCCGCGCGTCCCGGTCCATACTTTTCAGTGTCTCGTGCAGTGTTCGCAGAGTTTGCGAAAAACCAACCGCACTTGTTTCAACTTGGCGTACACCTTGGCTGTGGGAAGTGACCACTGGGTGCCTTCTAAGTTTATTGCACAAAAGATAAGTACTGCACTTCACTATTTGACTTGCAACGGCACACTGGTCTATATAGTGCACAAACACTCGTACCGTAGCACGCTTCCTCGATTCACTATATCTCTTTTACCTCGAAGAAAAAGGTTTGTGATATGAAACGTATTTTCACTTGTCTATTTGCGTATAGCTCACAAGTCACTGACACTGAATAACTCATTGTCACTGGGTAAATATACACTGTCCTGTTCATTATACAGTTCGTTGAGAAACAAAACTGTAGCTCATGATACCACTAGCTTGTCTTTTAGTATAAAGGCCCTCGTTCGTTATTTTTTCTTGTGCTTCTATACGGAACTATGTCGGCTTACTGTTTGCTCACAACATTTTATTACATAAATTGGTAGGTGATTGTGTTCTCAGAGAGTACGTGCCTCTAATACTACATTTCGCGGTCGCGACACTGCCTGACATCTCATAGAGCATAGAACACGCTTGAGAACAGCAGCACTGTCTACGTTTATGTCGAATTACTGATGCACTTACGTATTGAAGTGACAACACTAGGACATGAACGAACTATAAGCGTTTTTTAGAAGTAGTCTCCAAATGAGGCAAAATCTGTTCATTTTCTAACCACGAGTTACTAAGTGGGGGGGGGGATTTTTTTTTTCATACTTTCGTCCCTCAAGTTTGTATCAAGGCATGGTACACACATCATAAACAAACAAATAATTTAAAAAATAAGAAAATACATACATAAATACATCACTATACTTAAATTGCTAGGTAGTACAAACAACAGATTAATAATGAAGCTTGGCTGATGTGCGCTACTGCCTCTAAAGTCTGTGCTTGCGTGTATGGTGTTTCTTTGTGTTCATGTTTGTGTTACTTTTTCCTTCCATCAAATATCTTATGCTCAGATTGGACAAAATATTATAAACATAGCCAAAAAATAAGTGTACTGCATCCCTCTAAAGTCAGCATACATCCTTGGTGTTTTTATACTCAAAAAATAGATTATTAAAATCCTCTGGCGTTACTTAGTGTCGCGTAGTGTAATTCTCAGTGATCTTGGTAATTTTTTATTACGTCAGTCGTCAGTCATAGTGACATTAATGGAACTTAGTGGCTTTTCTCCGCCGATTGAAGTCTCGCAGTACCTCGCCGAGCGTCACCTGTAAATAATTCTTTGTTTCGGCGTTACCTCATTTTTTTCGGCTAGTTGGTTTACTGTAACTTACCTTGTACATACTCCTTTATTTTGTTATAAGAGACGGTGTTATGTTTGCCTCAGTTAACATTCACTAATCGTATCTCAACATCTTACTTGCATTCAAACACGTATATAAACTTGAAAAAAGAAATAATCTGTATCACAGTAAGATCACACAAGTTGTTATTCATGAATCCTATCTTTAGGTGCACTTTCCTTAGATTAGGTCACTGTGCGTATGATATATAGTACGCTAAACTTCCATTAACAGGCAGAAATCATTTTTATAATTGCAGCATCCAAAAAAATTAACATCATTTTCCATGCGATACATTTATAGATAAAACCTCGTGGTGTGGATACGTCAAAAACACACAATACTTTCTTAGCAACCTATAGTGTACTTGCGTCACACATTTATCCTTTGTACCTTAGGGAGTCCAATATTTTTCTCTAACTTACCCTGTACCTTATTGCTTTGATACACAAATGGCATAAAAAAACTTACATCTAAATTGTTCAGAGGTCTGTGCTAATTGTTCGCTCCAGATACCTCCGTATATAAACTTAAAACTAAAATACCGCTGTGACCAAACAAAAACATTCCGTCAAAACTTACAAGTACACTTCGTGTTAAACATCGCTAGTCACCAACTGACGCGTATGTCTTAGCTTACCCGTGTCTCGCGTCCACTTTCACTGACAAATGTAAACAATAATAGTGAAAAGATCTTATTCACTTAGCTGCGTAAGATGTACATTCTGTATCTTAATCGTGTTCGTTCTCTTTTTCACAGTAACTTTGCCTCGGGCGTGGATGTGTGTGATGTCCTTAGGTTAGTTAGGTTTAAGTAGTTCTAAGTTCTAGGGGTCTGATGACCACAGATGTTAAGTCCCATAGTGCTCAGAGCCATTATTTAATGTATTACTAGATATGGCGTGTGATTCTTAATTATAGTAGAATTTTCTTAAGTCTCTGTGTGCATACAGTCCTTTGATCTTGCCATTGTGAGGGTACGCAAGTAAATAACATCCGTCGTGCGCAATATGTACAATTACGTACGGACCAGTATATTTTATTTGCCACTTAACGTTTTTCTTAGCTAACAAGAAAGATTTCACATGAGTTTTGAGTAACACCTTTTCTCTGATTGTAAATCTCGTAACACCATGTAGCTGTTTATCATAATGCTTCTTTCGGCGTTGGGCTTGTGTGATAGAGATTAATACTTGCCTTACTTTTTCATTTAGGTCTACAGGTTGTCTAATAACAGACGTGATAGGGTTTACCCATTCGTTATTCTCATTTTTATTGCGTATCAGATCAGACGGTGTAAGTGCAGTATCGTATACTGGGAGATTGTTTACCACCAGTTCAAAAACGTTTAAATATTCAGCCCACTTAGATTGCTTGTTGGCTACATATGTCCTCATAGACTTATTCAATTCACGGAGTATTCTTTCAATTGGGTTGGATTGCGGGCTATACTTGGATATCCATATTTGTTTAATCTGTCGTTCTTTCAGAAATAGTATCCAAGCATGGCATGTAAAATTGGTTGCGTTATCTGGTAGGATCGCCTGTGGTTTCCCAACAGACGGGAAGTAGTAGTTTAGCAAACGCCTGATAATAGGCTTAGCTGCAGTTGTTTTCGTGGCATACAATTTCACATACTTTGAAAATACATCATATAGTCCAATGACGTATTTTACACCTCCCCTGGCAGAGGGTAAAGGACCCATAGCATCTATGCATACTAGCTCTAGCGGGGTTTTGGTAAAATAGGATGCAACTCTGTCTCGCAGTTCAGATTGACAGGCTTAACCTTCTGACAAATAATAAAAGTTTTTAATATTTGTTGTGTGCGTCGAAGCATATTGGGAAAGTAGCAGTACATATTTAATTTCTTACAGCACTTGCGGGCGCCGTAGTGCCCCCAAGCATAGTGAGTATGCCAAATTAAACTTCGGGTACACAAACGCACCATGTATCGCTGTCCATGTTTCTCCTGTAGAATAATACATCATTATGTAACCTGTAATGCTGTTTTATAGATAAAGGGGGGGATCTGACTTTCCTCCAGCGGTCATCTTCTTCCTGTAATTTGGCCATATTATTGCACATATCCAAAAAATATTTCTTAAATTTGGTGTCCTTGATGAGCATAACATTAAATTCAGTGGTCTCTTCTACCAATTCTTCAAACTCAGGTAATCCTTGTGGTAATCTTGACAGTGCGTCGGCGATTACGTTATCTTTGCCATTCACATATATAATTTCAAAGCCATGAGACTGTAAAAAATAACGTCCACCGCGCAAGGCGATTGTGTAGCAGCCTACAAGTGAGCAAAAAGCTTAATGCCTGATGGTCACTGTAGACTTGCTGAAGAGATAATAGTTGAACTTCTTAAAGGCCCACACAATAGAAAGGGCTTCTAATTCTGTTGTAGAATACCTGCGCTCGCATTCTGATAGAGTACGGCTAGCAAAACTAATTATCTTAACATTGTCGTAGCTAGCGCCTTCGTCCAGCTGAAATAGACAGGGTCCTAGTCCAGAAAATGAAGCATCCGCCGCTATACAAAAATCTTTGCTCATGTCAGGATGTTCTAGGATATTAGAATTAACCAAAGCGTGTTTTATTTTATCAAAATTGGTCTGGCATTGAGGCGTCCAGATGCACTGTTTGCCCTTCTTTAATAGGCCCCGTAATGATTGGCTATTGAGCAACTGGTTCGGTAGGAACCGGCGAAAGAAAGACCACAAACCCACAAATGCCTTTAGCTGTCGTTTTGTGCATGGAGCGGGGAAGTTTTTTTTATGGATAACACCATAAGCCCCAACACACCACCACCACTTTTATGGCTAACAGTTTTTCTGGGTCGGATCTTATCCCTGCAGGTGAAATTATGTGACCCAGAAATTTTATGTTTTTTTCTCACAAATTTGGATTTCTTAAGGTTAGCTGTGACACCAGCCGCTGAAATCTCTGTATCATACTTTCCAAAAGGTCTATATGTTCGTCCCACATAGGTGTTGCTATCAATATGTCACCTATATAAACTGCGAGTTTGTCAGGGAGGTCAGGTCCTAGAACAGTGCCGGGCGCAGTTATGAAAACGTCGGCAGTCATGTTCAATCGAACGGCAGAACACAATTCTGGTAGGACCTACCTGCAAATATGAATGCTGTATACTTCCTACTATCAGGTGATAGTGTGATTTGCCAGTAGGAACTACGAAGGTCTACACTAGTTAAATACTGCACCCCATGAAAACGCTGCAGCTGTTCTTCCAGGTTTTCAGGTCAGGTGGTTACTGAACTATATAATCTCCCTGGCGTCGATAACGAGTCTCGCCGAATTGTCGGCTTTATTGACCGCTAGTAGCGGACTGCAATAAGGCGATAATGAAGTTTCTATGATATTCCACGAGAGCATTCTCTTTATTTCTTGAGCCACTGCCTCTCTTTGTGATCAAGGTATAGAATAGGTGTTCTTACAGAATGTGTCGTGGGGCTGGACATCCATGCTACTCTGATACGTCCTAATGACTCCGGGCCATTTATCAAACACACGAGCATAGTCTAACAATACACTTCTAAGATCACCCTTCTGTTGTGATATTTCCGAGCATTCAGATATTTTCTGTTCAATCTCATGCTGCTCTACCTGCTGACATCACAGTTCACTTGAGTCGCTACATCGTGAAGTACTGACCTTTAGGATTAGGATGTGTATAGTTCGACAAGATTTGTCGTTTCTACTCTTGACTTTTATTAAATCCACACAACAATTCTTCCCGTTAATATACAAATGACACTTTCCAGATTCCAAGTCAATTTTAGCACACTTTTCCCTTAAGAAATCCATGCCGAAAATGCACCGTTCTGTCAATCCTTCTACTACTAAAAAAATTGACTGAAAAACCATGTCTTCAATCTGCACGTCGACCATGGTTTGCATTTTAATTAGCTTGGATTTACCGCCTATGGCTCCTAATATCCTACAATTTTGTACTGGATAGGTCGGTAAAGGTGTGTGAATGTTAATCTCTTTAAATAGTGCCTTGGACATCACACTAATTTTCGCACCAGTATCCACAAGGATATGCGTAGGTACTTTTCCTACTACGGCCTGTAAACTAGCTTGTACTATACCATCACCTTCACATGACTGTGGTTCTTCCTCCTTGGTCAATAAAACACGCATGTACGTTTCATCTTGGTACCTGAGCAATTTACTATCATGACAGTATGGATCGCCCCCATGACTATCTATGGCCAACATTGTGGAGCATAATGAGGCCATGCTTAGTTTAACGCTCCGGGGTTCACATCTGTTTGTGTTTCGTTCGCGACTTCAATTATATCCATCCCTGACGTGTTGTTCCTTAGCTGAGTATTCCTGTCGTGGTTTTGCCCTGAGTTTAGCGGCAGTTTGAGATTGATAGGCTTGGCTGTTAACTGGATATTGCCACTGCCTACTTTGATGATGCCCCGTGTGGTTGCGGCTAAATTCAGGTTGGAAATTATTTTAACTGTTTCCCACTGGTTCCTAGAAGAAGAAGAGAAATTTGTTAACATCGAATATAGATTTATGTATCAGGAAGTCGTTTCTGAAAGTATTTGTATGGAGTGTAGCCATATATGGAAGTGAAATATGGACGATAACTAGTTTGGACAAGAAGAGAATAGAAGCTTTCGAAATGTGGTGCTACAGAAGAATGCTGAAGATAAGGTGGATAGATCACGTAACTAATGAGGAGGTATTGAATAGGATTGGGGAGAAGAGAAGTTTATGGCACAACTTGACGAGAAGAAGAGATCGGTTGGTAGGACATGTTCTGAGGCATCAAGGGATCACAAATTTAGCATTGGAGGGCAGCGTGGAGGGTAAAAATCGTAGAGGGAGACAAAGAGATGAATACACTAAGCAGATTCAGAAGGAGGTAGGTTGCATTAGGTACCGGGAGATGATAAAGCTTGCACAGGACAGAATAGCATGGAGAGCTGAATCAAACCAGTCTCAGGACTGAAGACAACAACAACAACACTGGTTCCTATTGCCATTTCCGTTCCAGTTACGTTTTCGGTCATCGGAATAACCAGAAAAATTCTCATCACCGTTTTTTTTCCTATTGTACTGTGGATGGGAGGTCTGGTTGTAGCTGTTGCCGTAATTTCCTCCCGAACTCGGGCCTGGCGTCTGTGCTTCGGGGCGCGATCGACAAAAGCCGGTCGCAACTCAGCCGCGCACGCTACATAGTTGACGCCGAAATGCGGCTGGCGCTGCGCAGACTGGTTGCTAACCGCTGCCACGAAAATTGTTTTGGTGGGCTTGATTTTGCCTGGCATCCTCATTAGTTAAATCGATAGAATCTAATACGGGTAGGAAATATTCGAGATTACTCTCTGGTACTTGTACTAATTTGTCTCGGATACTGAACGCTAATTTTGCCTTCAGGATGCGCAGTACGTCTGTGAGTGTGACGGGCTCCTACCAGAACCTCGTTTTATTTAAGTATTTTTCAAAATACTTCCGGAGTGATCCAAATTTTGGATTGTATTTCTCCGGGTTGAACAAAGCTTTCCTTAATGTCTCTTGTACACCTTGTGACCAATACTTAGATAAAAATGCACCTTTATTTTCCGAAATTTCCATTGCCCATAGGGCACCATCGCCTTGTATATATCCAGTTACATACTGTATTTTTTGCTTTTCAGACCAGGTCTTAGGCAACACATTCTTAAATGACTTTATAAAAATTACCGGGTGGACGGATTTTTTCTGGGATAAACACTTGGAACTGCCTGTGTTTTATAAGGCTTTCCTCTAACAGAACAGCCGACAAAGTTGGTTCGGTTGTCTGGTGTCTCTCTCGTTCGTCGCGGTAATGTCGGTTACCCTTACGACCTTGGTTAGGTGAAAACACGGGTACATCGGGATAGAGATAACTGTTTGCCGCATCGTCACTCTTACCCGTCCGTCTGTCATCAAATTCCTCTTCTGGCTGTTGTTCTCTCTCGTTCTGTGTAGGGTGTTTCCTCTTTAGTTGCTCGTCTACATGTTTTTTCCAGCCAGGTAAGTCCTGTGTCAGAGTCTTTTGTAACTGAGCTAGGTCAGTTTGTAGTTTAGTTACGGACGTGTTCTGGGTAGTGTACACCTGTTCTACAGTATGAGTTATTACTTTTTTTAAATTCTGTCTCTAAAGTATGGTTGATATGTTTTCCTTTTTCCTCTAAAAATTTGTCAAACTGCTGTTTTTGTTGTTTCGTCGTGTCATCAACTTGGTCTACAGCCTCCTGCATTTTGACACTAAGCTCGGTCTGCTGTAAACGCGGTTAAGGTACGGATCTGTTCTGGCATATCCTTAACTGTGGACTTTCAGTTCTCAATGTATTGGCTCATGTAATTTAAATCTTCGCGTACTACCTCTATCGCTTGATCCGCTACCTCTCTTCTTAACTCGGTCAGTTAAGTCGTCAGGTTGTTTTGCATGTCGGTCAGGTTCTTTACGTCATTTTCTATTTTGTCCATTTGTGTCGTAATATTTTCTACACGAATATTTACAGTACCTATTTGTGCTGCAACATTATCTATCTGCGTGGTGACATTTTCTATGTGAGCGTGCATTTGTACTGTAACATTTTCTGTGGGACCGTGCATTTGTGCTGCAACATTTTCTACACGTGTGTTAACAGTCGCTATCTGAGCTGTGACGTGAGCTGCAAACTGTGTCATTAAATTCGTCTGCGTCTCTCTAAACATGCGCATGAGGTCTGGTTCTACTGGGTCTTGTTTATTGTCAGTATTCGTGTCTGTTCCTGTAGTCGACATGTTGTCGCCCGTCGCTTGCGACTGAGCACTGCCGGTCGCTGCAACTGTGCTTTCAGTATTCGCAGTAGTTTCTGTCTCAAGGTTATGTAAAGGCTGGACTATGGTTTCCTCATCTGACGAACTATCCATGGTTTTGGTTTGAGATCTGAGTTTCACCATGCCGATTCACAACTCAGAACAGCGTGCAGCCGAACTTCACTATCACTACAGCTCGTACTACACGTAAATAAATCACAGATGGCTTTGCGCTCGCCCGTGGAAATTCACGTAGTAAAATATGTCTCTGGCAAAACAGAAGACTGATAAATGGCTCTTTTTCTTTTTCGCGCGCAGTTAATAAATTTTTTCCGATATCTTGTGATGCACCCCCTTACATATAATAGCAAATGAACTATTGCAATTTTTTCGTAAAAAAATGAACGAGAATTTGGAAAAAAGGAACTGATGCGTTCTACGCAGTGGGTGTCGAAAAACTAAAAAAAAAAATCCCACATTTACTTTCAACTAAAGCGTAGTAGTGCTGCTGCTCTTACCTTACGTGTTTTTTTCGGCCGGTTTTGTAGTCAGAAGAATTAACATTAAATGGTCCAACACTTTTCTCTCAAAGTTGGTAATTACTGTGGGTTTTTTCTTTTTTGGTACGCAGCTCGCGTAACATGCAACAGAAACAATGAGTTGTAATAGCAATAATGGATGGCAAAAATGGCTTAAATATTTCAACTAAAATTTCTACAGATTTTTTTCTGAAATAATCGTCATGGCACTCGGTCGCCACTGTAGCGTACCCTCTCTGTTATTGTTTTTGTTTTTTGTTATTGTTTTTTGTTATTATAGTTGTGGAGATATGAAATTATTGTAGCTGTTTTCTTAGTCAGCCGTACTTCGGCATTTTTTGACATTAAATGGAGCCTGAAACTTGCGTAATAGATACTTCGCGTGAAGTGCGATTTGCGGCATAAACAAAAATTAATTGCGGAGATGCAATCCACAGAATATTAACAGAAAAGCTTTAGAACAATGTGCACGAATGACTAGACACATTCAGAGGGTCCGTACATTTGCGTACGAGTGGTTGTGATCTGATGAGACAGATCTATCTTAATTTTTTTGTGTAAAATAATTACATGGTAACGCACTCGGATATTGCGAACATACAATCGGGGTAGAAGCACGTACTTTCTATCATTCCCTGTGGCCTGGGAAAAAGAATTGCAATTATTTAAATTTAAGAATATTTCTTTTTCAATCGGACTTCTATTTTTATACGAAAAGGAAGATTGCAGGTTCTGCATGTCTCGGCAAAAACACATCGAAATTGATCTTTGCGGCCACCAAAGGAAAATAGTGAGCACAATCACGTACCTCTATTGTTGAGCAGCGCTCTCGTAAAGATCGTCGTCTCCATCTAACATTCGCCTTCTCGAATTAACAGAATAATTTGTACTCCATTGGTATGGGATTTAGGCTTGATCTTGACAGAAATTATAAAACACATTTTTCATAAAATAACACCTTCATTTAACACGCACATAGACATGTAACTATACAGTACGTCTTTACGCCAGCACATCAGAACAAAAAGGTAGTTAATACTAGAAAAAATAAAAGAATCTCGAAATTAGGCCTTTGTCTCTCAATGATAAAAAAGGTTTTTAGAGTATTCCTCTGGTATGACAGTCGAACAAATTTCCTTCTTGTACCTTTGAGATTAAATTACAACATTTTTTTAGTTCCTTTTCACATCGGAGGTCATCAGTCCCCTAGACTTAGAACTACTTAAAAGGTCAGGTATCCGTTACTCGCCGGAGACAGGGCTATGTGGAATGGACTGGGCGGTTTTTAAGGTTATAGGCCCTCGGGGAAACAGAAAGGGCTTCAGTCTCAAGGAGTGCAGGTCAAACAGTGGAAGACCATAGATCTAGGAACTATCGGTACAACTGTTGTAAAATGTCATAGCTGTGTTAGGAAAGTTCCAGAGCTCCAAGCGCTAATAGAAAGCACTGCTGCTCAAATCGTTATAGGCACTGAAAGCTGGCTAAAGCCGCAGACAAGTTCAGCAGATTTTTTGCGAAGAACCTATCCGTGTTCAGAAACGACAGGCTAATTACAGTTGCCGGTAGAGAGTTTGTTGCTGTTAGAAGTAGTTTATCTTGTAGCGAAATTGAAGTACATATTTCCTTTTCAAACACGTACCCGACTCATACAAATATAGTTGGTGGTGATTTCAGTTTACTCTCGATATGTTGAAGAAAATATGTGTTTAAGTCCGGAGGTGTGTATAAAACATCATCTGAAACTGGGCATTCTCTGAAAATTATTTCGAACTGTTCATTCATGAACCCACTCGAATAGTAAACGGTTGTGAAAAAAACGCTTGACCTTTTAGCTACAAATAATCCTGCGCGAAAGCATCAAAACAGATACAACGATTAATGAACACAGGACTGTCGTAGCGAGACTGAATACCGTAACTTCCGAATCCACCAAAGATAAACAAAAATATATCTCTTCAAAAATGCAGATAAAAATTTACTTGACCCCTTCCTGAGAGACAATCTCCATTCGTTCCAAATTAACGATTTAAGTGTAGACCAAATGTGGCTTGAATTCAAAGAAATAATATCGACAGCAATTGAGAGATTAATACCAAATAAATTAACAAAGCTTATCCCCCATAGCACACAAAATAGGTCAGAACAGTGTTGCAGGAACAACGAAAAAGGCATCCCAAATTCAACCGAACGCAAAACCCCCAAGATTTGCTGTCTTATACAGAAGCCCGAAATTTAGATCGGACTTCAATGCGTGATGCTTGTAATAGCCTCCACAACAAAACTTTGTGTCGAAACCTGCAGAAAATCCAAAGAGATTTTGGTCGTATGGAAGGTATGCTAGCGGCAAGACACAATTAATGCCTTCTCTGGGCAGTAGCAATGGAAATAATATCGATAGCTATGGTGCTAAAGCAGAGTCACTAAATACAGCTTCCGAAATTCCTTCACAAAAGAAGAAGAAATAAATATTTCCGAATTCGAATCAAGGACAGCTGCCAACGTGAGTAACTTAGAAGTGGATATCCAGGGAGCAGTGATGCAACTTAAATCATATAATAAAAGCAAGTCTTCCGGTAAAGATTGTATACCAATTACGTACATTTCAGAGTATGCTGATGCAATAGTTCCGTACTTAACAACTACATACAGCTCGCACGACGAAAGATCCGTACCGAAAGACAGGAAACTTGCAGAGGTCACACCAATATTCAAGGAAGGCAATAGGATTAATGCACTAAGTTAAAGGCCCATGTCATTAACGTCGGGATGCAACACGAACTTGGAACATATATTGTGTGTGAACATTATGAATTACCTCGAAGAGAACGGTCTATTGACACGTTGTCAACACGGATTTAGAGAACGTCGTTCTTTTGAAAACAACTAGCTCGTTACTCACACGAAGTGTTGAGTGCTATCGAGAAACGATTTCAAATTGAGTCCATATTTCTAGATATCCAGCAAGCTTTTGACACCGTGCCTCACAAGCGACTTGTAATCAAATTGCGTGCTTATGGAATGTCTCAATTATATGACTGGATTCGTTATTTCCTGTCAGAAAGCTCGCAGTTTGTAGTAACTGACGGAAAGTCATTAAATAGAACAGAAGTGATTTCCGGCTTTCCCCAAGTAAGTGTTTATTAAGTTGTTGTTTCTCATTTGTATTAACGACTTAGGAGATAATCGGAGCAGCCGTCTTACGTTGTTTGCAGATGATACCGTTTTCTATCGCCCAGTAAATTCATCGGAGGATCAAACACAATTGCAAAATGATTTAGATAAGATGTCTGCACGATGCGAAAATCGGCAATTGACTCTAAATAATGAAAAGTGTGGAGTCATCCACATGACCGCTAAAAGGAATCCGTTAAACGTCGGTTACACGATAACTAAATCGTATCTAATGGCCGTAAATTCGACTAAATACCTAGGAACTACAATTACGAACAACTTTAATTGAAAAGAACACACAAAATATTGTGGGGTTGGTGAACAAATAGACTACGTTTTATTGGCAGAACACTAAGAAGATGCAGTAGATCTACTAGACTGCCTACATTACGCTTGTCCGTCCTCTTTTGGAGTACGGCTCGCGTTGTGGAATCCTTAGCAGATAAGATTAACAGAGTACATCTAGAAAGTTCAAAGAAAGGAGCACGTTTTGTATTATCTAGAAGTAGGGGAGACAGTGTCACTGAAATTATGCAGGATTTTGGATGGACACCATTAAAAAAAAGGCGGAATCTTGTCACGAGATATCAGTCACAAACTTTCTCCTCCGAATGCGAAAATATTTTGTTGACGTCGACCTACATAGGGAGAATGGTTCAAATGGCTCTGAGCACTATGGGACTTAACTTCTGAGGTCATCATTCCCCTAGAACTTAGAACTACTTAAACCTAACTAACCTAAGGACATCACACACATCCATACGCGAGGCAGGATTCGAACCTGCGACCGTAGCGGTCACGCGTTTCCAGACTGTAGCGCCTAGAACCGCACGGCCACTTCGGCCGGCACATAGGGAGAAATGCTAATCATAATAAAGTAAGGAAAATCAGAGATCGCACTGAAAAATACACTGGCTAGCCAAAGCATTACGACCACGTATCTATGTCCACTTTAGGCACGTACAACAGCGGCGACATGTCGTGGCATGGAAGCAGTGAGGCTTTGGTAGGTTGCTGGAGGGTGTTGGCACCACATCTGCATACACTGGTCATCTAATTCCTGTAAATTCCGAGGAGGGTGGTGATGAGCTCTGACATCCATTCAATCACACCCCAGATGTGTTCGATCGGGTTCAAATCTGGCGAGCTGGGGTCCAGCAAGCACATCAATTGGAACTCTGCACTGTGTCCCTCCAACCACTCTATCAAGCTCCTGGCCTTATGAGACGGCGCATTACCATGATGAAAAATACCATTGCCGTCGGGAGACATTATCGTCATGAAGGTGTGTGTGTGGTCTGCAACCACTGTACTATACTCCTTGGCCGTCATTGTACCTTGCACGAACTCCACTGGACCCATGGCTGCCCACGTGCATGCTCCCCAGACCATAGTGGAGCCGCCGCCAGCTCGTTTCCATCCCGCAGTACAGGTGTCAAGGAGCTATTCCACTGGAAGATGACAGATTCGCGTCTTCCCATTGGAATGATGTAGAAGGTATCAGAATTCATCAGATCATGCAACGCAATACCACTGCACCAATTTCCAGTGCCCATTTTCACGTGCCCTTCAGTCGTCGTTGCCGATGCCGTGATGTTAACTTCGGCGCATGCGTGGGTCATCGGCTGTGCAGGACCATCGTTAGCTGTGTTCGGTGCACTGTGTGTTCGAACACAGTTGTGCACTGCCCAGCATTAGAGTCTGACGTTTATTTCACCACACTTCGCCGCCTTTTCTGTATTACCAGTGTACAAAGCCTACGACGTCCGACATCTGTGATGAGGGGTGGCCTCCCAATCCCTCGACGTCTTGACATGGTTTCGCCTTGGTTTGGCCACGTGTTGAAAAAATTCACCACAGCGCTCCTCGAACATCCGACAAGCCGTGTGTGTTCCGAAATGCTCGTGCTGAGCCTCCGTGCCATCACAATCCTCTCTTTTCAAACTCAGATAGATCGCGCGCCTTCCCCGTTCGAGACACGGACAGCGCTCTCTCTGATACTACATGCATCGTGCGTGTCTGACTAGTAGTCATTTCTCGCCCGGTGAAACTACTGTCGCCTTGGCGGGTCCATATCGACAGCAGGTTCTGGGTGTTCATTGTATAGGTGTTCGTTCTTCCCGCGCGCTGTTCGTGAGTGGAATAACAGAGAATCACTGTGAAAAACGTTCTATGCAACCTCTGCCAGGCACTTAAGTGTGATTTGCAGAGTAGCCACGTAAATATAGATGTAGATGAAGAACAGCTAGTTGTGTTCGCCTATCGAGAAGTTGTTCTTGAAGTCTCAAACAGGATTTTGTATCAATATGACCTTCATATGTATTGCTGTGAATATCATTTCGCGCTACCACCGACACTTATTGAATTATATTACCAAGCGAGGAACTGAAGTGGTTGCCACAGTGAAGTCGCCTTCGGGATAATGGCGGGTTGAAATCCCTGTCCGACCATTCAGATTTAGTTTTCCCGCGGCTACCCTAACTGGCTTAGAGCAAATGCCAGAGTGGTTTCTTTTATAGAAAACGGCCGTTTTCCTTTTACAGATTTGCCCATTGGAACTTGTGCTCCACCTCTAATACCCCCGTCGTCATCTGTACTTTAAAGCTCAATCGTCCTCATCTTTTCCCGAATTACAGATTTTAAAATATTTCTTCGCATGATCAAATGCAATTAGATGATTGAAGAGGGTGAATCGGAAGGGGCACTTGCCGCGAAATATGGAACATACAGATTTTATTTACTTTGGAATCCTCATCCGTTTCTATTAATTATTGTTTGGGATTCTTCTAAAGTGCAGATTGTTGTGGTTGGCAGGAGAGCCAACCGTATGGTTAAAGGAGGCCGAAATGCACGCGTTTTAGCCCACGCAGGCTGGCGTGAGGTCTGGAACATGACATGGGAATTAGAATTGAGAAAAACGGACGTAGCTGGTGGAATACTTAACTTCAATCCATTAACGGAGAACGTCGCTCTTTATGGTACATGATTCACAATATCAATAGTACGGATACTGGCGCCTTGCTAGGTCGTAGCAAATGACGTAGCTGAAGGCTATGCTAACTATCGTCTCGGCAAATGAGAGCGTACTTTGTCAGTGAACCATCGCTAACAACGTCGGCTGTACAACTGGGGCGAGTGCTAGGAAGTCTTTCTAGACCTGCCGTGTGGCGGCGCTAGTTTTTCAATCATTGATAGTGGCGACACGCGGGTGTGAAGTATACTAACGGACCGCGGCCGATTTAAAGGCTACCACCTAGCAAGTGTGGTGTCTGGCGGTGACATCACACAGATTATATTTAGTCTGAAATTATGTTGCCGACCGTACTCGTAAATACTGTTAGCTTCGCCATGACTACGAATCCTGTCTCATAACGCGGCGATACATAGTAGTAAAGATCAAATGACACTACTCTCTTCTGTCTGGGAAATGTCTATTACCATTAGCTTCACCTTACACAAAAATCACATTTCCTTGCTCACAATATGTACAGCATGCCACTGTTAACTAGAACACTTAATTAGGTGACTCACTGACCTTAAGTGAAACCACGCGTCAAACGCAAACATGTTCCCACACAAACACAATAACTACATCAGCAGATTGGCTCGTATCGTTAGTAACACAAAATGAATTTCAGTTAATGATTAGAAAGGTCAGTTGTAGATTTCGACCTTGATTGCATTGACCACAAACCTCCATCGTAGCTCTAAAATGGAGCAAAATTTCATGAATGCTTATCTGATATTTTTTCACGTTTTGGTATGAAAATTACGTCCCAAAGTTTGTAACAGTATTTCTGATAGCCCCTGTAGATGACATGTACGTTTTTAGTTCCTACTTCTCCACTTCTCAGTGTTAGGCAGTGGTACTTTATAACTGGTTATTTGTTATGTCCATTAGAGTTACTGCAACTGCTCCGATGTTTCTCTATTAAACTTTTTTTTTAATTTTTACGGCCAATTAAACGTTGTTGGTATTGAATAAGAACGTCATTCCTCATTATCCTTTTCCTTTAGTTTCAAATTTTTGATCAATTTGTTGCACACACGCAGATTTTAATAAAGTCAAAAAAACAATGATAATGTTGTAACAGTCCACATGCGGTCGTTTATTATCATGATGAAGTACTCAGTCGTTTCAACGCCAGTTATCTAGACGTTTCCTCCTCGGGTCCTCTCTCTAACGTCTTAGAACAGGAGCAGCGAACACATTATTAACAATCCCTTCAGTACATTAAACAGATCAACCAGGGCTCTTGACTTCTCGAGCTTTTTATGTCTGAGGCGAAGAAATGCGACGGTCGCTGGTTAGTTTCAGGGTCATAGGCATAAAACCATCTATGCCAATAATGACAGTCTTTGAAAGAAAATTTAGACCGCTTTGAAAGAGTTGTTCAGATTCGCTGCATACCTTGAAAAAGGGATGCCAGAGACTTCACTGCAATCCGTCTCATGTTCAGTTCTTCTGACAGAATACGTTCCCATGTACCATACCTTATTCCCAGGGTGTTGCAGCGGACGTGGATGGTCTCTCAGCAGTATTGCCCACTCAGGTCTCTCATTTTCTGAATACTTTCTGGTGTGCCGCCATTTGACGGTCAACCGGAACAGTCGTCGTTACCAATCGTTGTTGGTCAGTGTTTGAAACCCTTACACCAGTCGTACTGTGTCTAACCTAAAGCTTTCTTCAGCATTTGGTGAGTTTCAATAGCGGTTTTCCCCTGTTTGAAACAAAACTTAATACAGGCACACTGCCTTTTTTTAGGTCAGTGATCGATAAGCCCCAGACTGACGGAAACACGACAATTGGAATACCAACTAAACCACTCGTGTCGCAGCCACTTGTCGCACTCTTTCAAGAATGATGTGTGGGAAGACGCCAAGCGGCATTTCACCGTACTCGTAACCATTTGTGCACAAAATTCTGGTTTCGGGGACTACTGGATAACATCTCGTAGCACAGTATTTCATACTGAAGTCAGTTGTCACTCTTAATCACACACGTGCAATTATCTGCCAAACGGTTCTTTTGAGAGTCCATGATTACTGAAACGATACGGCTTTCTGTATTTTTACTCTGCTCACCAAACCGGCTGAGGGTGAAGAGGCGGTCGGTGGGACCGTTGGGCCGTCCGAGGCCTGTTCGGATGAGAACAGCGGTTCTCGTGAGATAACCGAAGTTTAGCAACAGCGGATGTGGTCAGCTGCTATTCACTCATTTCCCTTTGCCTTTATGACAAAGGGGAGGAGGTGTGGTCGTCAGACTTTGCGCCAGTGTCCTGGATTAAGTTTCAGACCCCTGTGCGGTGTCACGTGGAGTGAGGTCAGGCAGGCACGATGGTGTTCCGTCCGTCGATTCGGAATGTCAAGCTCGGCGGTGCCCTTGGTGGTATTAGAGTAGAGTCGACTGTGAGCCGGCACCGGATGTCAGCCTCTCCCTTCTCCCGTCATTACACAACACAAACATGACACCGCACTACGCTAACCCGTTACAGCCACCTACACTAATCGGAAACGCTTAAACACACGATCTCACACTTTACAATAGAAAGGTGCCACTGTGCACGAAAGACCGACAGACCTTCCTCAATTACGCGATTGAACCTGCCTTTCGAGGTCTCCCAGCCAACAGTGCCATACCACCTACTTTTATACCCGTCTTAGTGATCACTGTTAATAATGACACATCTTTTACAAAAAGTTGTGCATTTAAATTTGCACCCCTCCCCCCCCCTCCCACCCTTCACCCAAAGTCCCCCTCCTCTTGGATGAATTTCTCTTGATGCCAATGCAAGTACATAGCAGCTCATGTTTTCACTAGCACGCCACTGGAGTAACCGTGCGTTTTACTCGACAATACGTTCAGTTAAACTGCGCAGCTTATCAGATGTCCTGTCTGAACGATAAACTGTATAAGTACCGGATAGAACTGCGCAGTTCAGACATGCCGTTCACTTGCGCGAGACATACGTTTTTTGTGACAATGACCTGCGCAGTTCTCTCCCGCAATCGTACAGCTCGCACCGTCTTGTCGTTGCCGCAAACCTGAATGTCATCCTGTTGCTCTCATAACGTGCACGGGAACAGAAAGAGAGGGAATGGGGCCTTTCTGACTTCTATTGAGGGGTACCGGAATCTCGATCTTTGGCATACAGAATGTGCTTCAGATTCCAATCCTGAGAAGAAGCGTCTGCGTAGATGTTTCAATAGAAAAACTGGAACTTCTGGAGTCAGATGTGACTCGTGATAGTGTAGTGCTTTTATTTCATTTATCGGGATCCAGAGAACACCGAAACACAATATAATTTAAAACTGCAATATAATATTACATGCAGAGAATTTCGCACTTCATGGGTACAATGTTCAGCAGAGAGGATGACGCAGTCATATGCCCCAAACAAGTCTTCCATGTTACAGCGTTCAAATTGGTTCAAATGGCTCTGAGCACTACGGGACTTAACATCTGACGTCATCAGTCCACTAGTCTTAGAACTACTTAAATCTAACTAATCTAAGACATCACACTCATCCCTGCCCGAGGCAGGATTGGAACCTGCGGCCGTAGCTGTAGCGCGGTTCCGGACTGAAGCGCCTAGAACCGCTCGGCCACCACGGCCGGCCAGGGTTCATAGTCCTGCCTTCCCTCACATTCACAAAATTTATCATCCCTGATACATCACTTTTTCAAATTAGTCTTCCATCAAGTCATCCTATTCTCAACCTGTTGAGGGTCTCCCAGGTCCCGTATTGGAGATGGCAGCCCGATGGTATCTTCGCTTTTGCTCTCCATAATCCTAAAGGGGACATTGTTCTCCACAGCTCAGTTTGGCGGGCTTGTGCTGAAGTTGGAACTGGTACTTTTGTAACTAAGAGGCTTTTTCTGGATTGCAGTCGTGATGGTTAAGCGTGAGTTCCGAACAAAGGATGCCTTGGATTTGTTTCTTGCTTATACAACTACATCTACATCTACATCGATACTCTGCAGATCACATTTAAATGCCTGGCAGAGGGTTTATGGAACCACCTTCACAATAAATCTCTATGATTCCACTCTCGAATAGCGCGCGGAAAAAACGAGCACCTTTATCTTTCTCTGATTTCCCTTACTTTCTCATGATGATCGTTTCTCCCTATGTAGATCCGAATCAACAAAATATTTTCGTATTCGGAAGAGAAAGTTGGTGATTGAAATTTCAAGAGAAGATCCCATCGCGACGAGCGCCTTTGTTTTAATGAGGCCCACCCCAAATCCTCTATCTTGTCCGTGAAATACTCTCCTCTATTTCTCGGTAATGTAAAACGTGCTGCACTTCTTTGAACTCTTGTCGATGTACTCCGTTAATCCTATCTGGCAAGGATCCCACAACGCACATCAGTACACCGAAAAAGAATGGACCAAAAAAAAAAATGGTTCAAATGGCTCTGAGCACTATGGGACTCAACATCTATGGTCATCAGTCCCCTAGAACTTAGAACTACTTAAACCTAACTAACCTAAGGACATCACACACATCCATGCCCGAGGCAGGATTCGAACCTGCGACCGCAGCAGTCTCGCGGTTCGGGACTGAGCGCCTTAACCGCGAGACCACAGCGGCCGGCAAAAGAATGGACAAGCGTAGTATA
Organism: Schistocerca gregaria; assembly: GCF_023897955.1. Lineage (NCBI taxonomy): Eukaryota > Metazoa > Arthropoda > Insecta > Orthoptera > Acrididae > Schistocerca > Schistocerca gregaria. Next base: position 938,813,343 of record NC_064921.1, on the reverse strand, counting down.
GACAGTCTCTTTAGTATAGCTGTTGCATGTCCTAAGTGTCCTGCCAAGAAAACTCATTCTTTGTTTCGCCTTCCCCACAACATTTTCTATGTGTTCTTTCCAATTTAAGTCGTTCGTAATCGTAATTCTTAGGTATTTAGTTGAATTTACGGTCTTTAGATTTAATTGATTTATCGCGTAACCCAAGTCTAATGGATTCTTTTAGCAGTCATGTGGATGACCCCAGACTTTTCATTATTTACGGCCAACTGCCGATTTGTGCACCACACAGATATATCTAAATCGTTTTGCAATTGGTTTCGATCTTCTGATGAATTTACTAGACAGTAAACAAGGGGATCGTCTGCAAATAATTTAAGATGGCTGCTCAATTAGTCCTCCAAATTGTTCATATAGATGAAGAATAGCAGAGGGCCTGTAATGCTACCTTGTTTTTATTCTTTACTACTACTTGTTTTCTTACATTTGGAGATGCTACTACCATGAGTGAAAATATCATATTGACCGGTGTTGGTCTTAGGCACTCGGTGGCTGTGTACCTTGTCCTATGATGAGCCGTGTCAGCTTTGTTGGAGTGTGCAGCGTTCCTCTAGACTGGTGTGGCGCACTCCGCAGCAGAGAAACACAGAGCAAGGGTGGGTGTGCGGAGGGCGTTGAGCTGCGCTCCCATTGTAGTGTTAGCAGTTTGCGGATAAGATTGTTCTTGGTGCATACCTTCTGTCTGGTGTTTGCAGAATGTTTGTTGTTTGTAGCTTAAGGCACGATCTAGCTCTAACACTAGGTTTCCGGGGGAGGACAAAGTGATTTAGATTGCTTCCTTTCCAAGTGACTTTCAGCCTCTTCTTACCTCCTAATTTCGTAGGCGGACCGATCGAGGTGGCGCAGTGGTTAGCACTCTGGACTCGCATTTGGGAGGATGACTGTTCAAACCGGGTCCGGCCACCCAGATTTAGATTTCCCGTGATTTCCCTAAATCGCTCCAGGCGAATGCCACAATGGTTCCTTTGAAAGGGCACGGCCCATTTCCTTCCCAGTCGTTCACATAAGTCATCTCTAATGACCTCGATGTCTACGAGACGTCAAACCCAGTCTTCTTTCCTTTGAGATGTTAGAGCGTACGCACTTGAGTTTTATCCCGATTTGGTTTCAAGCGTTTGTTGTTACAGTAGACAGCAATTTTCTCGAGAGCAGATGTTAGCTTGAATTTTGCTTCTTCAAATGTCCCTTCCCTCCATACGACAGCTGCGACATCTGTACAGATGAAAGACCGGGTTCCAGTGTTGAGTGGCTAATCATTGGTATATATGTTATAAAATACTGGAGTCAGCACACATCCCTCTGGAAGGCCATTCTTCTGCACTCTCCATCGACTCTTTGTGTAAATGTAGAGTGACGAGAAATCGTGTGTTCTGCAATAGACACTGATTAAAGTGCGTCGGTCGGTAGTCCTTAATTTGTACAGCCTCTTTCGTTAGTTTCTTATGATTTACGGTGTTATAAGCAGTTTTAAGATCTATAAGGTCTAGTCCTGTAGTCTGCTTCTTTAATACCTTTCCTCGATGTGCCGGGTTAGACTATCTGACTATCGCACTACTTCCCTGGTCTGAAACCTCACTGTTCTTTAATCATGTTTCTGTCGACAAAGCCACAAATTCGATTCGAAACCATCCTCTCCAGAACTTTAAACATGTACCACAGAAATGCTATAGGTCTGAAATTCTTGGGGTTGTTCAGTTCTTTGCCTGTTTTAAGCAGTGCCACGACTTACGCCTTTCGTCAGATCTTTGAGATTGTCATTCTAGCAATAACTGTTCGTCATGTTCAAGATACAGTTGATAGTTACAGGGCTCAAGTTCTTTATTTGCTCTGAGCTCGTGCCATCGAAGCCTGCAGCTTTGTTACTTTTCGCCCGATAAATAGCAGTTCTCAGTTCTTCATCTATGAAAGATGACCATTCTCTAACAAAAATACTACAGTGATAGTGTAGTGAAGAAAATAATTAACTTTAGATCCGCTTTTTGTGTAGAAAGAGGAAACACACCTGCAGCTTTCCTGGGGGAATCCAGGCTTCTCAGAAACGTGTTCAGAAAAAAATCCACTCTTGTGCAACACAGCTTGCATTATTCACACATGACATCAGAATCAAGTGAATATGTAGGCTGCGTATTCCTAGATTTACCTAAGGTGTTTAACACTGTACTGCATCGTGTACTAGTACTCGAGACACTATCATACGAAGTGTCTTCGCAAATATCTGACTGACTCGAGGAATTTTTGATTAATAGAAACCAGTAAGGTATACTGGACGGCGCACGATCCATAGAAACGAAATTAACAACAGATGTGTCCCAAACAAGATTTCAGCATTTCGAATGTTATCGAAATATGCCCCCTCCCCCATGAACCATGGAACTTGCCGTTGGTGGGGAGGCTTGCGTGCCTCAACGATACAGATAGCCGTACCGTAGGTGCAACCACAACGGATCTCCGGGCGGGGACTACTCAAGAGGATGCCGTTATCAGGAGAAAGAAAACTGGCGTTCTGCGGACCTGAGCGTGGAATGTCAGATCCCTTAATCGGGCAGGTAGGTTAGAAAATTTAAAAAGGGAAATGCATAGGTTAAAGTTAGATATAGTGGGAATTAGTGAAGTTCGGTGGCAGGAGGAACAAGACTTCTGGTCAGGTGACTACAGGGTTATAAACAAAAAATCAAATAGGGATAATGCAGGAGTAGGTTTAATAATGAATAAAAAAATAGGAGTACGGGTAAGCTACTACAAACAGCATAGTGAACGCATTACTGTGGCCAAGATAGTCACGAAGCCCACGCCTACTACAATAGTACAAGTTTATATGCCAACTAGCTCTGCAGATGACGAAGAAATTGATGAAATGTATGATGAGATAAAAGAAATTATTCAGGTAGTGGAGGGAGACGAAAATTTAATAGTCATGGGTGACTGGAATCCAAGAGTAGGAAAAGGGAGAGAAGGAAACATAGTAGGTGAATATGGATTGCGGCTAAGAAATGAAAGAGGAAGCCGCCTGGTAGAATTTTCTGCCGAGCATCACTTAATCATAGCTAACACTTGGTTTAAGAACCATGAAAGAAGGTTGTATACATGGAAGAACCGTGGAGATACTAAAAGGTATCAGATAGATTTTATAATGGTAAGACAGAGATTTAGGAACCAGGTTTTAAATTGTAAGACATTTCCAGGGGCAGATGTGGACTCTGTCCACAAACTATTGGTTATGAACTGTAGATTAAAACTGAAGAAACTGCAAAAAGGCGGGAATTTAAGGAGATGGCACCTGGATAAACTGAAAGAACCAGAGGTTGTACAGAGTTTCAGGGAGAGCATAAGGGAACAATTGACAGGAATGGGGGAAAGAAATAGAGAAGAAGAAGAATGGGTAGTTTCGAGGGATGAAATAGCGAAGGCAGCAGAGGATCAAATAGGCAAAAAGACGAGGGCTAGTAGAAACCATTGGGTAACAGAAGAAATATTGAATTTAATTGATGAAAGGAGAAAATATAAAAATGCAGTAAATGAAGCAGGCAAAAAGGAAAACAAACGTCTCAAAAATGAAATCGACAGGAAGTGCAAAATGGCTAAGTAGCGATGGCTAGAGAACAAATGTAAGGATGTAGAGGCGTATCTCACTAGGGGTAAGATAGATACTGTCTACAGGAAAATTAAAGAGACCTTTGGAGAAAGAAGAACCACTTGCATGAATATCAAGAGCTTTGATGGAAACCCAGTTCTAAGCAAAGAAGGGAAAGCTGAAAGGTGGAAGGAGTATATAGAGGGTCTATACAAGGGCGATGTACTTGAGGACAATATTATGGAAATGGAAGAGGATGTAGAGGAAGATGAAATGGGAGATATGATACTGCGTGAAGAGTTTGACAGAGCACTGAAAGACCTGAGTCAAAACAAGGCCCCCGAACATTCCATTAGAACTGCTGACAGCCTTGGGAGAGCCAGTCCTGACAGAACTCTACCATCTGGTGAGCAAGATGTATGAGAAGGGCGAAATACCCTCAGACTTCAAGAAGAATATAATAATTCCAGTCCCAAAGAAAACAGGTGTTGAAAATTACCGATCTATCAGTTTAATAAGTCACAGTTGCAAAAAACTAACGCGAATTCTTTACAGACGAATGGAAAAACTGATAGAAGCCGACCTCGGGGAAGATCAGTTTGGATTCCGTAGAAATGTTGGAACACGTGAGGCAATACTGACCCTACGACGTATCTTAGAAGCAAGATGTATGAGAAGGGCGAAATACCCTCAGGCTTCAAGAAGAATATAATAATTCCAGTCCCAAAGAAAACAGGTGTCGACAGATGTGAAAATTACCGATCTATCAGTTTAATAAGTCACAGCTGCAAAAAACTAACGCGAATTCTTTACAGACGAATGGAAAAACTGAATGAAGCCGACCTCGGGGAAAATCAGTTTGGATTCCGTAGAAATGTTGGAACACGTGAGGCAATACTGACCCTACGACGTATCTTAGAAGCTAGATTAAGGAAAGGCAAACCTACGTTTCTAGCATTTGTAGACTTAGAGAAAGCTTTTGACAATGTTGACTGGAATACTCTCTTTCAAATTCTGAAGGTAGCAGTTTTGAAATACAGGGAGCGAAAGGCTATTTACAATTTGTACAGAAAGCAGATGGCAGTTATAAGAGTCGAGGTACATGAAAGGGAAGCAGTGGTTGGGAAGGGAGTGAGACAGGGTTGTAACCTATCCCTGATGTTATTCAATCTGTATATTGCGCAAGCAATAAAGGTTACAAAAGAAAAGTTCGGAGTAGGTATTAAATCCATGGGGAAGAAATAAAATTTTCGCCGATGACATTGTAATTCTGTCAGAGACAGCAAAGGACTTGGAAGAGCAGTTCAACGGAATGAACAGTGTCTCGAAAGGAGGGTATAAGATGAACATCAACAAAAGCAAAACGAGGATAATGGAATGTAGTCGAATTAAGTCGGGTGATGCTGAGGGAATTAGATTAGGAAATGAGACACTTAAAATAGTAAAGGAGTTTTGCTGTTTGGGGAGCAAAATAACTGATGATGGTCGAAGTAGAGAAGATATAAAATGTAGACTGGCAATGGCAAGGAAAGCGTTTCTGAAGAAGAAAAATTTGTTAACCTCGAGTATAGATTCAAATGTCAGAAAGTCGTTTCTGAAAGTATTTGTTTGGAGTGTAGCCATGTATGGAAGTGTAACGTGGACGATAAATAGTTTGGACAGAAGAGAATAGAAGCTTTCGAAATGTGGTGGTACGGAAGAATGCTGAAGATTAGATCACATAACTAATGAGGAGGTATTGAATAGAATTGGGGACAAGAGGAGCTTGTGGCACAACTTGACTAGAAGGAGGGATCGGTTGGTAGGACGTGTTCTGAGACATCAAGGGATCTCCAATATAGTATTGGAGGGCAGCGTGGAGGGTAAAAATCGTAGAGGGAGACCAAGAGATGAATATACTAAGCTGATACAGATGGATGTAGGCTGCGGTAGGTACTGGGAGATGAAGAAGCTTGCACAGGATAGAGTAGCATGGAGAGCTGCATCAAACCAGTCTCAGGACTGAAGACCATAACAACATCGATATACACAAAGGAATCATCAGATAGTGTCAGCATCACTATAAGATGTTCACTGACGATGTAGGACATTATCGTCCTAAGGGATTGGAGAAACGCTTGGACGAGATTTATCCTTGGTGTAATAAATGGTACATACTGGACCGAGACAAGGAGACGTCATTTAACCCATTTTATTTAACCTAGTCTTGGAGAATATCGGCCGAGAATTTGCTAAAACTAATCCACGAGGGACCCAACTTCAGGAGATGACTTGCCTAAGCAGGTATTGTAGCGCTGATAAATACCGAACAAAATTATTGAGAGTCATGCAAAATTATAGAACAGCTGAAACAAACAGGACTATTTATTAATGAAGGAGAGCAAGAAAATCCAAAGTCATGCACCTTTGGCTGCAGATGGATTTACTTTCAAGACAGTCGACCATTTCATGTACGTAGAAAGTGTCTTTAGTAACAACTGTAGAACGAATATACGAGCAACAGTGAGCAAAATTTTAAGGCAAATGTAACTCCACACTAACTTCAAAATTCGCTTGTAGCAATCGACACGGGAGGACGACGGTTCAATCCCGCTTCCGGCCATCCTGATTTAGGTTTTCCGTGATTTCCCTAAATCGCTGCAGGCAAATGCCGGGATGGTTCCTCTGAAAGGGCACGGCCGACTTCCTTCCCCATCCTTCCGTACACCGATGCGGCCGATGACCACGCTGTCTGGTCTCCTTCCCCAAACAACCAACCAACCAACCAATCGACAGTAGTTTCTTATGGAGGTGAAGAATTAATATTTAGACAGAAAGATGAAGAAAACCTGTTAATATTTGAAAGAAAAATACAAGGTAAACTTTTGGACCAGTATGTAGTGAAAGTAACATGGAATGGAGGCTAAGAAAAATTGAAGAGTTACGGGAGCTGTACAAACACCGTAACATCGTCAAAGTGCTAAAGAGGAGAAGGCTGAACTGGGTGGTCATATAGCAAGAATGGTGGAGTAAAGACTTTCTACAATAGCATTCCGCAGGACAAAAGATGGAACGAGAGGAAGAGGAAGACCCAGAATAAGGTGGCGATATAAGATCCTGGAGGAAACAGCTGCAATTAACAACAACATCAATTGGATAAACAGTGAACTTGACGGAAAGGAATGGAAGAGGCTCGTAGAGTAGGCATAATGAAAGGATACTTTCACAAAATATAAATGACTCATGATACTTATGACTACTGAATGAGACATTAATCACACTTACTTCCATTTATCCCGACAAAATTATTGACAAAACAAATTATAAAGAATGACAACATTAACATAGTAAGGCACTGGCATATCTAACAAAGGGGTAGGGGAATGCTAACAATCAAGTGAATTAATTATAATCACAAAATGTCCAGTAATTGTTGTGATGTTAATTAAAAGCAGATAGGACTTCATCAGTAAATGCGTCACACCGTCACACCTGTGGTTGGAGCTGAAAGCAAACTGTTCACTGACTTTAAAATACAAGTGTTCAGAGTCGAATTACTACAAAATGACTATTATGTCCAAATACATCGTGTTGTGGTTGCGGCTCGATCTTACTACAGTATTGCAAGTGGAGTTTGAAGTGGCTAAAAACCAGTCGTTGACGGAACCAACGACCCCAACAAGTGCAGATCATATCGAAATTTTCCTAAATCAGCTCAGATGACATGACATTGCAGGTCGATGGAGTAGACGATGTAGCATGGAAATCTGGCGACGGCGACCCCTGGTGATAATTGAAGTCGGACCGAATTTTAATTAAAAGGAGGCTTCGTATTACCGCCTTAGGCACCTCTCAATGAATCTGATAGCCTGGCCTCCAAATCTTTCTAGCGCCGACCGATAAAACTGCTCCTTAGAAAACATTAGTTCGCTTTCGTTGCGTGGTTAATCAATATCTTGCATCCTACCGTCCTCCACAGAAAAAAGGCTCATCACTCTCTCTCTCTGCAACCAATGAGGCGGTCTACATCGACCCCATTTCGTTTCTCTTTCTGACTTTTAGTTTATTTATGTTAGCCAATGCGGATGGTTTTTACATAGTTGTAAACATTTGTTTTTTTACTAGTTCAAAACTTTCATTGATGCCTCACGCTTTCAAAAGGTCAGTTCTGTGGATCCCATTATATCTTCGAGATGCTTATCTATAGCTTTCAATGCTTTCTGGAGAAACGGCCAGCTTTCTACATTCTGAGCACAATTGTGCCTTCTGCTACAAAGCGGACTTTCTCACTCCACTCACAGGTCGTAAAATGTTTATGCTGAGCGTTTTGCTCCACGGGAGATGCAATATTCGTACGCAAGGCTGGGGGCCCTAGAGTGACGCCACAAGAAATTGTCGATGGCCAGTGGTCGATTGGTCCCCAGCTCTCCTTCGACGTGGCTTTAACGAACTGGATATAAGGAGCAGTCGACTCTACTGTTCCACTTGCCTTCCCAACATTCGGAATCCTTCCATTGTTTTCTTACTTCTATAAATCATGCAAATTCGAATTAAGAGTAAAATAATACTAAGGTTGCATTAGTCAGTTACCGATAGTCACTGGTACTGTTGTTTATCCTGCTCCAATCAAATGGGTCTTCCATTATGGATCTGCATACGTTTTGTGACTGTTTCCGGAAAAACGGTGACGTGACATTATGGTCAATAGGGTCGTTGCCACATGCAAAGTAAAGAAAAGTAATGAAGGCAGTTATCTTTAGATGAAGATATTGCCTAAAATAAAGAGGAAGCACCTCATACCGTCTGATTACAAAAGAGTGGTGAATATATTCAGCACGTTACATAGAATAAGTATTTAGAACTGATATGAACTGGGACGATCATGTAAAATCAGTATTAGGAAAGTCGAATGCATGGCTTAGATTTACGATGAGCGTCCTGGGCAACAGTGGATCATCTGATTCTAAAATGTAGACTTTCACGGCCTGAAATATCATGTCCATTATACTTATCCGGGCTGTTATGCCGTGGTCGGTTGATGAATTTTGTCTCAGTTCCCAACGTTTCGTCTCCGACTGCGGGAGACATCTTCAAGGGGGTCCGTAGGTCGATAGAAGGTCCAACACACCCACTGGCTCGCTACTGACTGTGTGTGTGTTGGACCTTCTATCGACCTACGGACCCCCTTGAATATGTCTCCCGCAGTCGGAGACGAAACGTTGGGAATTGAGACAAAATTCATCAACCGACCACGGCATAACAGCCCGGATAAGTATAATGGACCCAGTGGATCATCTGCAAACGAAATCGCACCCAAGAAGCTAGTACGATCAGTTCTAGAACATTGCTTCAGAGTTTGGAGTCCTTATCAAGTATATATGACAACAGGCAACGAACAAATTCTGTGCTGCTAGGATCATTCAGACAATAGGAAAGTGTAACAGAAATGCTCAAAGAATTTGAACAGGAACCCTTGGAATAAAGACGATGTAGTTCGATAAATCTTAAGAACTTGTTTATCGTAGATGAGTGTGGGGCCATTATTCTACCACCAACGGCGATGACTCCGTGACCATGTTTCTGCACTGACGGAAAAAAATAATTAATGCAGAATAATGAAATTTCGGTTCAAATGGGTCTGAGCACTATGGGACTTAACATCTGAGGTCATCAGTCCCCTAGACTTAGAACTACTTAAACCTAACTAACCTAAGGACATCACACACATCCACGCCCCAGGCAGGATTCGAACCTGCGACCGTAGCGGTCGCGCGGTTCCAGGCTGAAGCGCCCAGAATCGCTCGACTACACCGGCCGGCATGAAATTTCGGGAATACATTTGTGTAGGTAACATGTTGTTGTTGTTGTGGTCTTCAGTCCTGAGATTGGTTTGATGCAGCTCTCCATGCTACTCCATCCTGTGCAAGCTTCTACATCTTCCAGTACCTACTGTAACCTACATCCTTCTGTATCTGTTTAGCGTATTCATCTCTTGGTCTCCCTCTACGATTTTTACCCTCCACGCTGCCCTCCAATACTAAATTGGTGATACCTTGATGCCTCAGAAGATGTACTACCAACCGATCCCTTCCTCTGGTCAAGTTGTGCCACAAACTTCTTTTCTCCCCAATCCTATTCAATACTTCCTCATTAGTTATGTGATCTACCCATCTAATCTTCAGCATTCTTCTGTAGCACCACATTTCAAAAGCTTCTATTCTCTTCTTGTCCAAACTATTTATCGTCCATGTTTAACTTCCATACATGGCTACACTCCATACAAATATTTTAAGAAACTACAGCCTGACACTTAAATCTATACTCTATGTTAAAAAATTTCTCTTCTTCAGAAACGGTTTCCTTGTCATTGCCAGTCTACATTTTATATCTTCTCTACTTCGACCATCATCAGTTACTTTGCTCCCCAAATAGCAAAAATCCTTTACTATTGTAAGTGTCTCATTTCCTAATCTAATTCCCTCAGCATCACCCGATTTAATTCGACTACATTCCATTATCCTCGTTTTGGTTTTGTTGATGTTTATCTATATCCTCCTTTCAAGACACTGTCCATTCCGTTTAACTGCTCTTCCAAGTCCTTTGCTGTCTCTGACAGAATTACAATGCCATCGGCGAACCTCAAAGTTTTTATTTCTTCTCCATGGATTTTAATACCTACTCCGAATTTTTCTTGTTTCCTTTACTGCTTGCTCAATATACAGATTGAATAACATCGGGGAGAGGCTACAGCCCTGTCTCACTCTCTTCCCAACCACTGTTTCCCTTTCTGCCCCTCGACTCTTATAACTGTCTTCTGGTTTCTGTACAAATTGTAAATAGGTAACATATCTAAGTGATTAACTTTGCAAATCAAAGGTTAATGCAAGCGCGAGAAAAACCATTGCAAATGCAAAATGCTGGTACATTTACAGCCGGGGTAACCGTAAAAATGTTGAATGCAATCATGCAAATGTTTAGGGATTGTATTGTATAGGTGCCGGATGTCAGATCGTGCGATAGGGTTCCATGGCTGTTGCACTTGGTAGGTCAATACAGCCGGTTGTGAATGGCGCTAGAGTTGTCGTCAGATGACGTCCCATACTACGTGCTCGTTTGGAGACAGATGTCGTGATGGAGCAGGCCGAGGCAACATGTCGATACTCTGTAGAGTATATTGGGTTACAACAATGGTACGTGGGCGAGCGTTATCCTGTTGGAAAACACCCTGGAATGGTTTTCAAGAATGGCAGTGCAGCCGGCCGAATCACAAGATAGACGCACAGTTTTGCAGTCAGGTTGCGTGGGATCACCACAAGAGTGTTTCTGATGCCATAAAGTATCTCAACCCCCCAGACCATAACTCCAGGTGTAGGTTCGGTGTGTCTAGGGCACAGACAGGCTGGTTGCAGGCCCTTAATTGGCCTCCTCCTAACCAACACACACGGTCGTCACTGGCACCGAGGCAGAACCAGCTTTCATCAGAAGACACGACAGATCTGCATCCCCCACCTCCATTGAGCTCTCGCTTGACACCACTGAAGTTGTGGTGTTATTGTAAGATGGCAAGAACCATGCCTCTTACATGAAGTCATTAAAGGTCACCTAACTCACGTTGAGCGAACAGTAGGGCTGAACAATAATGACTGACAAGGCACAATGCATCTTGTAGAGTGCATCGTATGGACATATTGGAATAATTAATGTCGGGTGATGGTTTTAAGGTAATTCATACGACATGAAAACTTTGTGGAAACGAGTCGATTTACTGGACGCTAGCTTACCACAGGGAAGTATTCAAGTTGACAGTGGCCAGCTGGGTAGCAGCAAAGGGAAGCGACAATAAGCAGCTTAGGGCGGCTCAAGCTCTGAGAAAGCGGTAACCGGCGCGGCCTCCAGCCGCCTTAAGATGAGTGACAGTGAGTGGGTGGTTAACGCCGACTCCATGCTGGTGTACCGGCACACAGACGGAGAACTTGTACGCCTGTTGATAAACGTCCGTCGTCCCATTTTCTGTGAAACATGCGAGTAAGCCGTGCAAAGCTATGATGGAGCAGTCAACAGAGGTAAAAATATGCGTGTTCGTGACTGTAGCAACTTCACACTGAATTCACGGTCCACAGAGTCTGAAGCAAATCAGGTGAAGAGCGACAGAATGAAATACGCTGGCCTCCAAAGGGAACGTAGGACTGAGTAATTTGAAGTACTCTCCTGGGAGTCAGAATTGCGGAAAACTTGACGTTGTGCAGACGCTAACATGGATGGGTGGCCTGGGAGTATCTAAATAACAGAAGCTGAGAGGAATGGAAATTTTGTGGGAATTTGGTCACTTCCCAGAGCAGGCATTGGTCGGCGCTAGGAAGCGATGCATAATTAACGCGACTTGCGCTGCAATTGGCCTAAGTTATTTTGCTGGAGGGGAAACCAAGGCGAAGAGCGGACTGGGAGAAGTCTCTGTAGAGGTCTTCCGTTCCCAGCTTGCCTAGAGTGCGGACGTGGCGTTCTTTACTCAGCTAGCCTGAAAAAGAGTGAGCATCTCTGCAGTTTAGGACTTAGCAAATGGAACGATTGAGCTTGGAGATAGAAAGGTTTGGTTCAGCTATGTACTGAGCAAGATAATAGCTAGGAGTGAATAGACGACCGCAGCCCTGCAGCACCACGAGCTCTGCCGATGTCCACACAACGACGCCGCTCCGCCACGGTTAATTCGGTGATATTGCGCCCGCTCCGGCCACTGATTAATTTGTTGGATCACGTCGGCAAAGTTTCCACGAGGGTTTCATGGGCCGTGTATTGTAGAATTCTTCTCGCACTTCGCATTACGCCTGGGTCAGTCTATAGGAATTACTTTTGAGTTATCGCGCTTTACTCCACGCCAACGCAATTTATTACCACTGCCTGATAGGAGAGTCTTGTAATGTTATGATTGAAGGTTGGGAGTTAAAATAAATTTGTGCTAATCGACTGCATCTGTTTTCAATCAAGTAGTTTAAATCGAAGCCACTTTCTTAATTAATTTTATGTTCAACATTTGCATCTGGTGTTCAATAGCTGAATATAACATCAATGTGCACCCCTTTTTAATTAAAAGTGATCAATTCTGAATAAGTCAAGTTCAACACTGCCACCGCAGTTCAATCACGAGTCACAGGGCCATATTACTTTCTTGCGTTATCCGATATCGCGGCAGTTTTGCACTCTGTGTTGATCTGTTGGTCAATTAGTTGGGGTGAACACACGCCAAAACCAGCTAAGTGACGGGTGGGGTGTTACAGTATGGAGTCAGTGGAATGCACTCTAAAGGGCATCTGGATCGGAGCGGTCCTTGAAGTAACCGCTTTGTAAAACTGCTGCTTCAGTTGCTGCCGTAGATGCAGGACGATTCTCCAGAGCCATACGCCGAACACGATGATCTTCCCTCTCGGTAGTATCACTTAGTCGTCCGGTGCCCGGTCTCTTTGCGACTGTATATTCTCGTGACAAGCGCTGCCAGCAGTCATCGACAGTGGCTACATTCCTGCCAAGTCATTCTGCAGTACCGCAGAAGGAACATCAGCTTCTCGTAGCCCTGTTGCACGACCTTGTTCAACCGCAGTCAGGTGTTGATAATGGCTCTTTGTCACCTTGAAGGCATTCTTAACTGACATCAACTCACCACGTCCAGTTTCAAAGATAAGTAACTCTTACGATCATTACAGCTTCATTTAATGCAAACCTGATTTGCATCCTCATAGTGCCACTAATAGCGCCACCATTGTGCGACTGGCGAGAAATGTGAACAGACGTCATCTTCCAGATGTAGAAACACGTCTTCCAACTTCGGGTTATGTTGATGTTGTGATCCTTTTTCGCGAGTGTAAATCTTGCGTAAAGATCAGAATAAGACGATAACACAGATTAAGTAGCGCACGCCAGCATTTAGGCAGGCATTTTTGCCTCGTTCCTTATATCAGTGGATTGGGAAAGTAAATCGATAATATTGGCACGACGCAGCCTCTCATTATGTACTTCACAGTAACTTGGGGAGTATTTATGTGCAGCGTGTCCATAATTAGAAAAAATGGTTCAAATGGCTCTGAGCACTTTGGGACTTAACATCTGTGGTCATCAGTCCCCTAGAACTTAGAACTACTTAAACCTAACTAACCTAAGGACATCACACACATCCATGCCCGAGGCAGGATTCGAACCTGCGACCGTAGCAGTCCCGCGGTTCCTGACTGAGCGCCTGAACCGCTAGACCACCGCGGCCGGCCCATAATTAGAGTTCTAGTCTCAAAATTCTGTAGAAAGTAAACCCCTGCTCAGAAATGACGTCAAAGTAGAATAGTATATTATCGACCCAGAGGGAAACGTCGTGGAATAAGCAAAATTGCATGAAAATTTTACCAGTAGATGGTGTTGTAAGCTTCTTGACGTAAATGGGGTCGACTACAAATATCAGGTAAACTGCACTACGATGGCTGTGGCTTGAGTTGCACATTACGCAAATCATTCCGTTTAATATACATTACTGAACAAGTTTGGCAGTCAATAGTTGTGGCACTGTTAGGTAAACCCGTCCACCTCGGTAAGGTCGTCCGCATTGGATGGGAAAATCGAGTTTTAAGTGTCCTGAGATCCAAAACAGCATACAAATCAAAATGATATCGGTTTCAAGCTGTCGTGAGACTGACGCAAGCCACATTTAATATGCTGTCCGCCGTTTTCTGCCACAAGTTGAAGTAGAGAAGTAGCATCTTCAACAACAAACAAATGGTTCAAATAGCTCTGAGCACTATGGGAGTTAACATCTGAGGTCATCAGTCCCCTAGAACTTAGAACTACTTAAACCTAACTAATCTAAGCACGTCATACACAACCATGCCCGAGGCAGGTGTCAAACCTGCGACCGTAGCGGTCGCGCGGTTCCAGACAGTTGCTCCTCGAACCCCTCGGCCACACCGGCCGGCTCTTACCACTAAATCTGAGGGTGAGTGCGACAGGGAGTTTGTCTTGTGAGTCGGATGCTGTTCGGAATTTAAGAAATACTGCATCTGCTTTACTGCCTTGATTCAAAGCTCGAAGTGCGTAGGCCACTTAAGAAAGCGCGGTGAGAATAGGCTGTGCTGTTCCGCGGCGCGGCGTGGCGTGGCGCGAATACGCGTGTGACGGCCTGTGAAATCACGCGCGGCTGACAGGTGAAAGCGGCATGCAGCCGGCAGCGTGCTGCTGGCTCCGGTTACAACAGCGGCGGCGCGGGTCGCGGTCGAGAGAGCCGACACGCTATCGATTGTTGCCGGCAGCCGCGCTAGTTGCCGCCTCGGTCCGCGTGGCGGCGCTGGCGAGCCCGCGGCCGGCCGAGCACTTAGTGGGACGCGCTCGGGCCGCTCAGTCGTGGGTTGGCAGGCGATCGGTTGGCACGCAGGGCTTTGGCAGAGGAAAGGGCTAGCGGGAACCGTACAGGGGCGACTGCGATGGGCATGTGGTCTGCGAAGGTGACGGCGCTGCTGCTGGGCGCGGCGTGGTTGGCGGCAGCGGCCGCTGCAGACGCCGAGCCGCAGCGACTGCCCGATACGTCGGGCATCACTGGCGAGCTGACTGCCAGCTACGGCGTCGACGGGTTCTTCTCGCTGTGGCTCGTCTTCAACAATGACGACAACGTGCACATGTCAGGTGAGTGGCGGCGGCGATGCAGATTCCATTCTAGCACACACCTGTTCCGTCTGCATTCCTGATGGCTTCCGCAACAGCTACTCGCACCGAACTACTACTCAGTGTTTCGGTACAAGTATTAACTTATTACGAGCCGGTAAGCACCATTCCTGAATATATACGATGAAGACGTTCGACGTACGTTTTGGGCTTTTATGAAATACCCAAAACATTAACTCTGAGAGCATATTTATTTATTAAAACAGGAACTGACCAATGGCGCGCGCGCGCTCTCTGGCTCTCACAAACACACAAACACACACACACACACACACACACACACATACACATACACACACACACACACACAGAGACACACACACTTACTTATAAATTCATCTTCAGGCACACTACACACAAAATTTGAAAAAAAAAGATTGTATTATTTCGTTTTTCGTAGTAAATATACGATATGTGTATAGAATACGCACCAAACTACTCGGCAGTATGTTAACTAACACAGCTTTGCTGCAATTACCTTAACTTTTAGCATGAGAAGTGCGTGAAATATGGCGCTCGTGTATACATCGAGCTACGGTAAACTGTTACCACAACTTCTGTTTCGCTTTCGCATATACTGTCTTGCCAACTCAAGACGAAATTCTAACATTCCACCATTGTCTAGACCCTTAGTTTACGCTACTAATCAGTCTGTCACCACAACCAAGATTTCTAGGGAGGGGAAAGGTGGAAGCACTATCACACTCTGCATTAAAAGCGTCTGCATTAAAACGTTTCACCATCATTTGGATGCACTTACAGATCAAATGCCAAAACAGTGGTACAGAAGAATGTCAGTAGCCTGTTTCCATAAAGAACATTATCTGTCAGCCACCAATGTACATAAACTATATAATAAAACCACTTAAAAGAACATTTTCACAAATGTTGTGGTTGCAAAGCGCAAAATTATTTAATTTTTTTTATTATTATTCCAGGAAAAACAGCAGTCTTTATAATACTACAACTTACTTCAGTACACACAGTCGTGATGGCATTTAAGTTGTTTATTTTTATTTTTAGATGACCGGTTTCGATCCTCCAAGACATCTTCTTCAGATCTTACAGTCCCTGACGACCGTAGGAGCCGTTGGTGAGGAGCAGCCCCATCTGTGCAAGCGTGGAGGAAGATGACCTCTTAAAAGATCGATACTGGTCATCTACAAATAAAAATACACAACTTAAATGCGATCACGACTGTGTGTATTGAAATAAGTTACAAAATTATTTACCGAGCTGCATCGGCTTTCGACATTTCAACACTACAACAGCTGCTGTAAAAAACAATACTTCCCGGTGACAACACCCAAAATGACAGATTTCTTGTGAAGCGAAACGTCTGATTGAAATTATGTGGTAGAAACACTGAACGTCTAGAAGGCTATTGCGCTGAGGTGTGTTGGAAAGATATCTACTATCTATGACAGTGACACGTCTTATCAATCTCTCGCACACGGCTTAAACAGTCGATGGAGAACAGATGTTCCGCTCTGCAGCGGGGTGTTTTGAAACTTCCAGACACACCCGGAAAGCGAAAGGCAAAGATCTGGCCTCGACTTCCAGTTCGATACGCATTTCTAATCTGTCAGGAAGTCGCCGGCCGCTGTGGCCGAGCGGTTCTAGGCACTTCAGTCCGGAACCTCGCGACCGCTACGGTCGCAGGTTCGAATCCTGCCTCGGGCATGAATGTGTGTGATGTCCTTAGGTTAGTTAGGTTTAAGTAGTTCTAAGTTCTAGGGGACTGATGACCTCAGATGTTAAGTCCCATAGTGGTCAGAGCCATTTCAACTATTACGTTCGTGAGAAAAAGATGGCGACCCTTGTTATGGTACTCTGTAATATCTCTACAATTTTTGGTAATAGGTGTATCCCACTGTGGCAGGAATTGGTTAGGGTTCTGGATATATGTCATCAGTGCCTAGTTACCCATGTAGCAAGACTTTCGAAAGGGTAGCCAGGTTCCGCGTTGTCACACTTGATGCGCAATCTACTACGCGCATTTCAACTCCAGGGGCTGGGTCCGCTATTACAGATTACGAATTCTGAGCTAGCTTTGCTGCAAGCAGTAACAGATTTATCCCAATGGGCAGTAGAGCTGCCACAGCGGGAGACTGTTCATGTTGTTGCGGTCCTCGTTAAAATTAGACAGACAAAATAATCTGGTTTTCTAGCAGCTTTGTTTATATGTTAAAATCCAAAGTATCTGTGCCGTTTACGCAAAGACCCATTTCCACGTTCTTAAGGAACCTCCGAACAAGTCCCAATGTGCTCAGAGCCATTTGAACCATTTTGAGCGATGTAGGAAAACCGATGGTATCAAATCAGCTTTCAAACGTTTCTAAACGGTTAAAAACAGGTCCTGTATGATTTTCAAGACAACTTTATACCTCTTTTCCTGCAAAATAGCAGCACCTTCAGTTAACGATGGTAGAGGTGGGTAGCGATGACGCTCCATTCTCTCCGAAGCAGACCACAAAGGCTGAATAATATAGAGATCTGGTGACTGGTGTCCAGGCGAGATGCGACAATTCACCCCGTGCCGATAGAACCAGCCCTGGATTACGCGAGCTCTGTGATCAGCGATCCTGCAGCGATGGAACGCAACACCACAATGCCATGGGATGTACCTAATCTACCAAAATGATCTTATGATTCTTGGCTCTAGTGCAACCTTCCAGATTAACTATGGAATACCACGGTATTTCTGCCCAAATAGTCACCGAACGCGCGCCATTTTTCACTCTTGGGAACAGCGTGAAGCAAGACTCTTCGGGACCACGTCATCCTGTTACGAGTATTAGCACCACTGTTGAGTGGCGTTGGAATTGCAGCTCGTTCCGCAGTTCCCTGTGTGCGGAGAGCCCCCTTCGTGTTACTTTGGTGCTGACAAGGTTCGCGAGTGCGACGTTCAGTTCTGCAGTGACTTTCCGTCACAGTCCTCTTCAATGAGCGTTCGGTCACGGCCACTCAACAAACACTTTCACTTATAGGAGGAAGGTTTACCGTTTTCGCTGTATACGAATTAAATCTTCGATACGGAGCCTCTTGAAATACCAAACACTGCGGCTACCTTAATTACAGATGTACCCTCAATACGATTACTAACAATCTGCCCAGTTTCAAAAACAATGAGCACCGATAAATGCAGTGACAACTACACAGAACTGACCACGACAGACATTTACAACGTATGGAGATAATTGCACATGTGCCATTCGTGATAAATACATCAGTGCAGCCTGTAGCCTTAACTAGTATCTATATTTATGTTCAAGCATGCATTTCTCATGGTGCTTCCAGATGTTAGTCCAACCCTCTTATCTGTGACTTCAAAATTCATACAAGACACGAAACAAATTAAATTTGAGACTTTAACATTGTTTCCCTGTTGTCTGTGAATGAATGTCAAACAAAGTTTTTACGTTCATAGACCAGTCCATGTTGCCCAATAATCTAGTAATGTGGGCTCGGTAGAATGAAGGTGTCTACTGCAGCGTGCCAGTTAACGTTACGAAAAAAAGTCGGATCTTAAAATGTACTTGTATTTACAGTGGCCAGAAAGAACCTAGTGGACGCAGCTCTGTTCGTTTTATGTATATATACAATTTTTGTTTATTTCCAGTTAAGTGCCCTTAAATCTGCTTAAAGTTTTATTCTTCCTGACGTACAAAATGATCTGCTATTACAGTTTGGAGCTAATGGAAGTAGTAGAATATCTTTGAACACTTGGTCATTAAGCAGAAAGCATACTACGTACCGTAGTTTTTTCAATTAATTACATATATTCTGCAGTCCTATATACACATTCTGCACAGACGTCACTCACATATGTTGTCACTGGTTTTCTCAGTGGCTAGAATGAAACACGGCAGCTGTTTTATAACTTGAAGATGGCCATTGGCGTCCGAAACGCGTAATTTCTTTTTGAAATTGTGGTGATTGTGCAGGAAAATAAATAAGTCTCGTCACATATGTTTGGACTTATTCACCGAATGCCAGAGTGTGATAGAGAGCTACGGCGTATTAATTTTAGGTCACCAATAGAAAGGACACATTAACAAAAGTAAAAAAAAAGGTAATGAAATGTAGGTGAATGAAATCAGTCGATGCTGAGGGAATTAGATTAGGAAATGAGACACCAGAAGTAGTAGCAAAACAACTTATGGCTGAAGCAGAAAGGATATAAAATGTAGAATGGCAATTGCAAGAACAGCCTTTCTGAAGAAGAGAAATTTGTTAACAGCGAATATAAATTTAAGTGTTTGGAATTCCTTTCTGAAAGCATTCGTCTTGAGTGAGCATTGTACAGAAGTGGAACGTTGACGGGAAGGTATTCAGACAAG
Organism: Schistocerca gregaria; assembly: GCF_023897955.1. NCBI lineage: Eukaryota > Metazoa > Arthropoda > Insecta > Orthoptera > Acrididae > Schistocerca > Schistocerca gregaria. Next base: position 938,793,720 of record NC_064921.1, on the reverse strand, counting down.
ATGAGATTAGAAGATTTTAGAATGTGGCGCTACAGAAGAATGCTGAGGATTAGATGGATAAATCACATAACTAATGAGGAGGTACTGAGTAGAATTGGCGAGAGAAATTTGTGCACACATTGTGCGGCGTTGAGGAATCGTCCATTTAGTATTATACAGAAGTGTGTGTGTGTGTGTGTGTGTGTGTGTGTGTGTGTGTGTGTGTGTGTGTGTGTGTGTGTGTGTGTGTGTGTAAGGGGGGGGGGGCAAAAATTGCAGACGGAGACCAGCACACGAGTACACTAACTAGGTTCGAATGGAAGTGGGTTGCAGAAGTTATATGGAGACGAAGAGACTTGCACGAGGAACAGAGGAACAAACCAGTCTTCTGACTGAAGACCACCACAGCAACAGCAACAACAACAACAACATCAGAGTGGACAGAAATGAATGTCTGCTACAACAAAAATTGCTACTTCTTCCGCCGCCTTCCTTTTTGTATGCTTCGCATTCCACTGTCGGTATGGTCTGTTACTGGCATTCCATGAGAATTCCTGTAGTTCTGCACTCATGCACAAACATTACCTCCGGACTAAACTGATGGACACCAACAGAATTTTGCAACAAATTAAAGTCACAGCAACTACGTTAAACGCTTCAGTGTGGTTGCCGGCGGTTCCCTGTGAGGAGAATTCAGGGTTAATTTCCACTCTCCACATCAGAAACCATTACTTAGGCACTTGTAGCTTATTTACTGTAAAATGCTGAAAAACATTACATATTTCCACTGTTATACTAAATATGATTTTCTGTTACATGAACTTATTTCTAAGGGTCAGCGTTCACCCATATTTAAATACAAATGAAGTTAATTACCTAACGTTAAGATACATTGCGCCAGTGATCCTTGTAGCACACTTGAAGAAATGTTTCTGTCATTATATCTCCGGAAACCAATACTGGTTGAGATACGGGCCATTGACGATCCGCAGTTAACAGTCTGCATTTTATTTACACTACTGGCCTTTAAAGTTGTTACACGAAGAAAAAATGCAGGTGATAAACGGGTATTCATTGCACAAATATATTATACTACAACTGACATGTGATTACATTTTCACCCAATTTAGGTGCATAGCTCCTGACAAATCAGTACCCAGAACAACCATTTCTGGCCGTAATAACGGCCTTCATAGCCCTGGGTTTTGAGTCAAACAGAGCTTGGATGGCGTGTACAGGTACAGCTGCCCATGCAGCTTCAACACGATACCACACTGCATCAAGAGTAGTAACTGACGTATTGTGACGAGCCAGTTGCTCGGCCATCGTTGACGAGACGGTTCCAATTGGTGAGAGATCTGGAGAATGTGCTGGCCAGGGCAGCAGTCGAACATTTTCTGTATCCAGAAAAGCCCGTACAGGACCTGCAACATGTGGTCGTGCATGATCCTGCTGAAATGTAGGGTTTCGCAGGGATCGAATGAACGGTAGAGCCACGGGTCGTAACACATCTGAAATGTAACGTCCACTGTTCAACTTGCCGTCAATGCGAACAAGAGGTGACAGACGTGTAAGGAATGGCACCCCATACCATCACGCCGGGTGATGCGCCAGTATGGCGATGAAGAATATACGCTTCCAATGTGCGTTCACCGCGATGTCGCCAAACACGGATGCGACCATCATGATTCTGTAACCTGGATTCATCCGAAAAATGACGTTTTGCCATTCGTGCACTCACGTTCGTCGTTGAGTACACCATCACAGGCGCCCTGTCTGTGATGCAGCGTCAAGGGTAACCGCAACCATGGTCTCCGAGCTGATAGTCCATGCTGCTGCAAACGTCGTCTAACTGTTCGTGCAGATGGTTGTTGTCTTGCAAACGTCCCCATCTGTTGACTCAGGGATCGAGACGTGGCTGCACGATCCGTTCTAGCCATGCGGATAAGATGCCTGTCATCTCGCCTGCTAGTGATACGAGGCCGTTGGGATGCAGCACGGCGTTCCGTATTACCCTCCTGAGCCCTCCGATTCCATGTTCTGCTAACAGTCATTGGATCTCGACCAAAGCAAGCAGCAATGTCGCGATACGATAAATCGCAATTGCGATGGGCTACAATCCGACCTTTATCAAAGTCGATAACGTGATACTACGCATTTCTCCTCCTTACACGAGGTATCACAACAACGTTTCACCAGGCAACGCCGGTCAACTGCTGTTTGCTCGGAGACCACCCTTGGCGCTGCCACACAGACAGGAGCGCCTGCGATGGTGTACTCAACGACGAACCTGGGTGCACGAATGGCAAAACGTCATTTTTCGGATGAGTCCAGGTTTTGTTTACAGCATCATGGTCGCATCCGTGTTTAGCGGCATCGCGGTGAACGCACATTCGAAGCGTGTATTCGTTCAAATGTGTGTGAAATCTTATGGGCTCATCAGTCCCTAAGCTTACACACTACTTAACCTAAATTATCCTAAGGACAAACACACACACCCATGCCCGAGGGAGGTATCGAACCTCCGCCGGGACCAGCCAAACAGTCCATGACTGCAGCGCCTTAGACCGTGTATTCGTCATCGCCATACTGGCGTATCACCCTGATGTTATGGGGTGCCGTTGGTTACACGTCTCGGTCACGTCTTGTTCGCGTTGACGGTACTTTGAACAGTGGACGTTACATTTCATATGTCTTACGATCCGTGGGTCTACCCTTCTTTCAATCCCTGCCAAACCCTACATTTCAGCAGGATAATGCACGACCGCATGTTGCAGGTCCTGTACAGGCCTTTCTGGATACAGAAAATGTTCGACTGTTGCCCTGGCCAGCATATTCTCCAGATCTCTCACCAACTGGAACCGTCGGTTCAATGGTGGCCGAGCAACTGGCTCCTCATAATACGCCAGTCACTACTCTTGTGGTATCGTGTTAAAGCTGCATGGGCAGCTGTACCTGTACACGCCTGCCAAGCTCTGTTCGACTCAGTGCCCATGCGTATGAAGGCCGTTATTACGTCCAGAAAAAAATGGTTCAAATGGCTCTGAGCACTATAAGACTTAACATCTACGGTCATCAGTCTCCTAGAACTTAGAACTACTTAAACCTAACTAACCTAAGGACATCACACAACACCCAGTCATCACGAGGCAGAGAAAATCCCTGACCCCGCCGGGAATCGAACCCGGGAAACCGGGCGTGGGAAGCGAGAACGCTACCACACGACCACGAGCTGCGGACTATTACGGCCAGAGGTGGTTGTTCTGGGTACTGATTTCTCAGGATCTATGCACCCAAAGTGCATGAAAATGTAATCACATGTCAGTTCTAGTATAATATATTTGTCCAATGAATACCCGTTTATCATCTGCATTTCTTCTTGATGTAGCAATTTTAATGCCCAGTAGTGTATAAAATAAGGACAAAGATGAAAAAAATTTCGTTAATAAAGACTTTCGAACAGCGGAAAGTCATCTTCATACGCTGTGGACTAGTAAACTATCATTACCAGTCACCTTAGAAATCCTATCGTCGATTCAAAATCCCAATAACTTCCGTAGTTCTGTACAGGGTGTTCTAGGAAGAATGGTCAGTATTCAGAAGCAACACATCTCTTCCACTGAACAAATGCTCGTAGTTCTTAAGTAATGCCTTTAGAGCCAATGTGTACTACGTATATTTTTCTTGTTTCCACCACCTCTCTAAATATCGAAAAGGAAAAGAGCTTGCACTAGAAAGGATTTGTTTCACACTGCAGAAAATGAAGAAGTACTCGTAGCTCTGAAAGTATGCGTTTTACAGCACATGTTTGCTAGACCTTTTTGCACCGAACATTCGTTCCTGTCTTATCCCTGAATACTGACCATTCCTCCGGGGACACCCCGTATATTCAATTTTTGCTAGATGGTCGGAGTCTCGTAACGCCACTTTCACGATTCAGTACCGGGCAAAGTGACGTGACGTTATGTTGACGTTCTGTCTAGTGTGAACTCGCCGCTATTTGATGTTGATGTTTCCCTCCGGTTCCCTAAAGTTCCACTGTGAATTGACCTTTAGAGCGCAGGTGATCGTATATCTCTTGCTCTAGTGTTTGTCTGACTTAAGTTTTCACCAAACCGACCTACAACTCCTGAGCAATGACTGGTCTGCACATTCTGTGACACAGAGTGGAGCTTTTTGGGAAATGGACGTTAGTGTACATAATGGCCATAAGGATTTGAGTGTAGCGTCTGTTCCATTCATCGCGTTGAATGCGAGGACAAATGCCGTATGGCGGAGTGTGAGAAGCGACTTATTGGCTTCGGTCTCCCAAAACTCATCAAGTGAGTTAAGTAGGAAATTCTGCTTTTTTGCGCCGTGCGTATCAATCCAGTTAACGGGTAGCGGCAAACTCCGTCATCAGCAAGAAATTCACGTCAGCACTGCGGGGGAAAGACTATCATAACGGTCTGGCAACCGCCGAAGTGTGTCAAGAATGTTGTTGTTGTTGTGGTCTTCAGTCCTGAGACTGGTTTGATGCAGCTCTCCATGCTACTCTATCCTGTGCAAGCCTCTTCACCTCCCAGTACCTACTGCAGCCTACATCCTTCTGAATCTGTTTAGTGCATTCATCTCTCGGTCTCCCTCTACGATTTTTACCCTCCAAGCTGCCCTCCAGTACTAAATTGGTGATCCCTTGATGCCTCAGAACATGTCCTACCAACCGATCCCTTCTTCTAGTCAAGTTGTAATGTGATCTACTCGTCTAGTCTTCAGCATTCTTCTGTAGCACCACATTTCGAAAGCTTCTATTCTCCTTCTCTAAACTATTTATCGTCCATGTTTCACTTCCATACATGGCTACACTCCATACAAATACTTTCAGAAACGACTTCCTGACACTTAAATCTATACTCGATGTTAACAAATTTCTCTTCTTCAGAAACGCTTTCCTTGCTATTGCCAGTCTACATTTATATCCTCTCTACTTCGACCATCATCAGTTATTTTGCTCCCCAAATAATGCCCACAAAATTCCTTCCTCGATAAATAGAAACTGCTACAGTATCACATCACTGGTTTCCATCGCCCCGTTTCTCAATGCGTATTCTGGAGATATTTGTGTCACGCAGATAACTGAAGTAGAAATTTGTGCAACAGACCCTAGCTCATTCCTGCCGACGCTGTCACCCAATTACAGTGGGCGAAGTGGCACCAACAGTGCGACATAGAGAACTGGAATGGACTTATCTGGTCACACCAATGACACATACTTGGTTGTAAGTGAACAACGTGTCGTGTGGCGTTCATCGTAGCCAGCACAATAGCTTCCAGTAGAAAGGAAAAAAACTGTTCGAGGAGATACGTTGTTCGGAGGTTCCTTAAGAACATGGAAATGGGTCTTTGGATAAACGGCGCAGATACTTTGGATTTGAACATATAAACAAAGCTGCTAGAAAACCAGATTATTTTGTTTGTCTAATTTTAACGAGGACCGCAACAACATGAACAGTCTCCCGCTGTGGTAGCTCTACTGGGATAAACCTGTTACTGCTTGCAGTAAAGGTAGCTCAGAATTCGTAATCTGTAATAGCGCACCCAGCCCCTGGAGTTGAAATGCGCGTAGTAGATTTCGAATCAAGTGTGACAACGCGCAGCCTGGCTACCCTTTCGAAAGTCTTGCGACATGGGTAACTAGGCACTGATGACTCATATATCCAGAACCCTAACCAATTCCTGCCACAGTTGTCTACACCTATTACCAAAGATTGTAGAGATATTACAGAGTACTATAACAAGTGTCACCATCTTTTACTCACGAACGTCATAGTTGAAATGGCTCTGAGCACTATGGGACTTGTCATCTCAGGTCATCAGTCCCCTAGAACTTACAAGTACTTAAACCTAACTAACCTAAGGACATCACACACATCCATGCCCGATGCAGGATTCGAACCTGCGACCGTAGCGGTCGCGCGGTTCCAGAGTGAAGCGCAAACGTAATGGCGTAGGCTTAACATTAGTCATGTCAAAAAAAAAAAAAAAAAAAAAAAAAAAAAAAAAAAAAAAAAAAACGATCTTACTTAACAACCATAAGTGGAAGAAATCAAAACGGTGTCAGACGCGCAGAGTGACATTTAATGTCTATAAAAGTCTGTTTGAGTTTAGTTTTCAAAGAGTAATTTTCCGAGTATCACTCTCCTCCGACAGAAGTACTCCTTTCAGTCACTGATAACAGCTCTCCAGCAAACTCGTACTTACAAGCTTGTGTCGGACTTCAGAGGCAGAAACAGAGCCTACCAACATTCAGGTGGAGGAGGCTGAGGAATAGGGGAAGAAAAAAGAGAAGAGGGAGAGGTAGTGTCAGATTTCTGATTCATATAAGTGCTTTTTCGAGTGAAACTCTGTGAAGGAACAACTGTAATCGCGCCTGTATCATTTGCACTACACTACACTGTAGATAACGGAGAAATACGAAATATAAAGACAGACATGAGGGACGTGGCAGTTTCCTCCAAAAGAAGACACGTCATTGAAGTTGAATAAGAATGATCTAGTTTTCAGTAGTGGAATGTTTCGTTGGATAAGTCTCGTCTATTAGTATTATTTTCAGGAGAGGCAGGTGGATCACTTTCATGTGTTTGTTTTACCTGCCACGAACAAGTTCTGAAACTTCCGTTGGGTTTTCCAGGATGACTTCTAGCAACAGGAAAACCCAGACTTTTTACGTGCTACAGATGAACGTATCATTAAAATACTTAATAAATTGTTCATGTAGAGTGGTTTTGAGGAGGAAGAAGGTCAACTGTTGCAATTCCTGCTAAACGTCACAGTCAATATTTCTGATCGTCACTTTACTCGCCCGAAATTTAGTCCAATGCCTTAACCTCTTTGCTATCTTGCTCGCTTTCTTTCTGAAAACTTTGTTGATGACGATGCCAGTTTATAGTGCTTTAGTAGAGACGGGTGATAGAAGCCATCTGTCTGAGTACTGGAAAATGGTAAATCAAATGGCAGTAACAAAAACAAACAAAAATTACGCGAAGCGAAATGTAGTGTGAGGAGCGCTATGCGAGAGGCTTTCAATGAATTCGAAAGTAAAGTTCTATGTACTGACTTGGCAGAAAATCCTAAGAAATTTTGGTCCTATGTCAAAGCGGTAGGTGGATCAAAACAAAATGTCCAGACACTCTGTGACCAAAATAGTACTGAAACAGAGGATGACAGACTAAAGGCCGAAATACTAAATGTCTTCTTCCAAAGCTGTTTCACAGAGGAAGACTGCACTGTGCTTCCTTCTCTAGATTGTCGCACAGTTGACAAAATGGTAGATATCGAAGTAGACGACAGAGGGATAGAGAAACAATTAAAATCGCTCAAAAGAGGAAAGGCCGCTGGTCCTGATGGGATACCAGTTCGATTTTACACAGAGTACGCGAAGGAACTTGCCCCCCTTCTTGCAGCGGTGTACCGTAGGTCTCTAGAAGAGCGAAGCGTTCCAAAGGATTGGAAAAGGGCACAGGTCATCCCCGTTCTCAAGAAGGGACGTCGAACAGATGTGCAGAACTATAGACCTATATCTCTAACGTCGATCAGTTGTAGAATTTTGGAACACGTATTATGTTCGAGTATAATGTCTTTTCTGGAGACTAGAAATCTACTCTGTAGGAATCAGCATGGGTTTCGAAAAAGACGATCGTGTGAAACCCAGCTCGCGCTATTCGTCCACGAGACTCAGAGGGCCTTAGACACGGGTTCACAGGTAGATGCCGTGTTTCTTGACTTCCGCAAGGCGTTTGACACAGTTCCCCACAGTCGTTTAATGAACAAAGTAAGAGCATACGGACTATCAGATCAATTGTGTGATTGGATTGAGGAGTTCCTAGATAACAGAACGCAGCACGTCATTCTCAATGGAGAGAAGTCTTCCGAAGTAAGAGTGATTTCAGGTGTGCCGCAGGGGAGTGTCATAGGACAGTTGCTATTCACAATATACATAAATGACCTGGTGGATGACATCGGAAGTTCACTGAGGCTTTTTGCAGATGATGCTGTGGTGTATCGAGAGGTTGCAACAATGGAAAATTGTACTGAAATGCAGGAGGATCTGCAGCGAATTGACGCATGGTGCACGGAATGGCAATTGAATCTCAATGTAGCGAAGTGTAATGTGATGCGAATACATAGAAAGATAGGTCCCTTATCATTTAGCTACAAAATAGCAGGTCAGCAATTGGAAGCAGTTAATTCCATAAATTATCTGGGAGTACGCATTAGGAGTGATTTAAAATGGAATGATCATATAAAGTTGATCGTCGGTAAAGCAGATGCCAGACTGAGATTCATTGGAAGAATCCTAAGGAAATGCAATCCGACAACAAAGGAAGTTGGTTACAGTACGCTTGTTCGCCCAATGCTTGAATACTGCTCAGCAGTGTGGGATCCGCACCAGGTAGGGTTGATAGAAGAGATAGAGAAGATCCAACGGAGAGCAGCGCGCTTCGTTACAGGATCATTTAGTAATTGCGAAAGTGTTACGGAGATGATAGATAAACTCCAGTGGAAGACTCTGCAGGAGAGACGCTCAGTAGCTCGGTACGGGCTTTTGTTAAAGTTTCGAGAACATACCTTCACCGAAGAGTCAAGCAGTATATTGCTCCCTCCTACGTATATCTCGCGAAGAGACCATGAGGATAAAATCAAAGAGATTAGAGCCCACACAGAAGCATACCGACAATCCTTCTTTCCACGTACAATACGAGACTGGAATAGAAGGGAGAACCGATAGAGGTACTCAGGGTACCCTTCGCCACACACCGTCAGGTGGCTTGCGGAGTACGGATGTAGATGTAGATGTAGATGTAACTAATAGTAAAGAGCAACGCGATCGGAAATGAGGACTAAGGGGGAAAAACAGCACGCACATGGGAGAATAACGCCAAATTTCATGATTTGGGCAATTCTTGTATGTAGCGTGGTGATAGTAACTTTGAGGCTTTACCCAGTGGTAAAAATGGTTCAAATTGCTCTGAAACTGTGGGATTTAACTTCTGAGGTCATCAGTCCCCTAGAACTTAGAACTACTTCAACCTAACTAACCGAAGGACATCACACACATCCACGCCAGAGGCAGGATTCGAACCTGCGTAGTAGTGGTCACGGGTTCCAGACTGTAGCGCCTACAACCGCTCGACCACCTAGGCCGGCTACTCAGTGGTAAACGTTATGTGAATACATGCAGCATCATTCTGAAGCAAACGTAGCTACCTGGACTGAGAGGTGTTATCACATTGTTTGTGATGTAACCAAAGTTATACTCTGGATTGTTTGCGCTTTGAGAACCGACTTAAAATAATGCGAAACCGGTCTCCAACCGTGAACACAGGGCCACCGGCCTAAGCTTCTCTGTTTCATTCTGGAGTCGCCCCACCAGCGACCCGCATGAAAAACGGAACTTTCTGATCTGCAGTAGTAGATTTCGCATCAAGCAGTGTCTCTAAGATATTTTTCTGGAGAACGACAACATGATGAAATAGTAGCCACTTGGAGATACACAAAACCAACTGAACGTTTCGGCTACACACGAGCTGTTCTGCGATAAAACTGCGCGTATTGTAATAAAACGATAAGAAATTATACAGAGAGACTGCTAAAAAGATATATAATTAGGAAAAGCTATTAGAAAATATGACTTAATGTCGTATAATCAAACTGTTTCGAATTTCAAAATACTGATTCTATAATCAGCGAGAAGTGTCCTTGAGAGACCCGAAGGAAACAGAAAGGGCCTGGCGTATTTTCCAACGTTTCGTAACGGTGTGTGGTCTTCCTTGTGCCTAGAGGCGTCATACGGCACCAGCTAGCTGATTTACACGGATCTTTCTATAATACGCCAGAAGAGATTGCGTCATCGAGTTTTCAAAATCTGTTTTTCCTAAGCAAAATGTGGGTCCCCACTGTGCCTACGAATTGCACCCGCCGCTTGATTCCAAGGCAGATGGCTCGAGTGTCGTTAACTAAAGCGTGAAGTGGTTATTTCTATTTATTTCCACTATTGGCCAGTTTCGGCTAACATGCCATTTTCAAGTGGTATGAAACAGCATGTGGAATGAATATAATACAATATTAGCGTCTTTGTGATGGTTTCTGCTATCTGCTTACTCTACAGACACTTAAGTAACTTCTTTGTATACATCAACGATAATGTCCGCGCTTGAACAACGGGCCGGCCGGGGTGGCCGAGCGATTCCAGGCGCTACAGTCTGGAACCGCGAGACCGCTACGGTCGCAGGTTCGAATCCTGCCTCGGGCATGGGTGTATGTGATGTCCTTATGTTAGTTAGGTTTAAGTAGTTCTAAGTTCTAGGGGACTGATGACCTCAGAAGTTAAGTCCCATATGCTCAGAGCCATTTGAACCATTTTTGCACAACGGACTATTAAGAAAATTCTCGTTGACTCCGAAAGTAGTGAGACAGATGACCATTTCCGAGCTGTCAATTCCCACCTTTGTGACAGTAGTCTTCGTGTTCACACGAACTACAGCAGCGCCCTAACGTGCACTTAATTGCTGGTGTTACTGCCTGCCAGACGGTTTCCGGTGCTATGACAGCTTGTTTTATGAGAGTTTACTCACAATGGGTGGTTTCCCCGTTTTATCTGCGATTGTTTTTATACCGACTGTACACATGACTCCTTGCAAATTTTAAGTATGCCTGCCACATGCTGGTGGCTGGATGCCTTGGAGGTTTTTGCTTAGGCCTTTACACTACCGCTTGAAAATGACGTAATAGCTGATACAGTCAGTAGTGGAAAACGTTACCATTCCACAGATTTTCTACGACTGTGGTGCCTGCCCGCAGCAAAGTAACTTAATGAAAGCAATGTTCATCGTCGTACCTAATCTTCAAGGTAAAGAGACGAACCACGCTATAATCGCATATCACTTGTTCACCATATTTTACTCCGATGTTTCGTCTAATTATAGTAATAAGAGCCTGCCGGTGTGGCCGAGCGGTTCTAGGCGCTTCAGTCTGGAATCGCGCGACCGCTACGGTCGCAAGTTCGAATCCTGCCTCGGGCATGGATGTGTCTGATGTCCTTAGCTTAGTTAGGTTAGAGTAGTTCTAAATTCTAGGGGACTGATGACCTCAGATGTTAAGTCCCATAGTGCTCAGAGCCATTTGAACTACCTGAGTAACAAGAGATACGGAGCAACTTCTGCTTCCTGTGTACTACAACGTCACTCAGTGCATCGACTAACTACTGAGTTTCGTTGTTGTAAAGGATTTCGCGTTAAATACAGAGTTTGCACTACAATATTTTATATAGCTTAAGACTGCATGCGCCCAACGTAATTTTATTGCTCGTCCCAACCAAGAGCCTCTCCATGGAATACATCATTTGTTCACACACGAGACTGAAATAAAGAATTACTCGGTTACTACTGCATTCAGTTCACATTTTCGACTTCTGCAAAGTGCGTATATACTTTCTGGTGCACGTTGTCTACAAATCAGAAAACCTGTACTCTTACTTGTCTCTGTAAGCTGTCCACACTTAAAAAATCCGTTGTACGCCAAGTAACATGGACGTATTACAAAATCGAAAGCAGTTCTTTGATGGAAACGCGACCATTACAAGGCCTGACTTTAGTTAAGCTACAACAGGACGCCTCATTAAAGACGTATCATTAGACCAGGGATTCCTAAGGCATGCTCCATGGCAATGAAAAAGTGCTCTACGAAAATATGTAAATCACATGTCGTTTTCTTTTTTTCGACACTTTGACGACGTTAACTACTTTTTTAATTTTAGTAGGATCTCTGTTATTAGTTATGGTGTACAATTAGAGCAATCACTGGCTAAAACAAGTTTTTCTCTTAATGAGATTTTCACTCTGCAGCGGAGTGTGCGCTGATACGAAACTTCTTGGCAGATTAAAACTGTGTGCCGGACCGAGACTCGAACTCGGGACCTTTGCCTTCCACGGGCAAGTGCTCTGCCAACTGAGCTACCCAAGCACGACTCACGATCCGTCCTCACAGCTTCACTTCTGCCAGTACCTCGTCTCCTACCTCCCGAGTTTGAGTCTCGACCCGGCGCACAGTTTTAATCTGCCAGGAAGTTTCAAGCTCTTCTCATTTTAAAATTTTTTATCAATCTTCCAAATAAACAAGATGTTCCATCAGAGTACCAGGATTCTCAAAGTGTTCCGCCAGAGGAAACATTTGGGATCCCCTGCATTAGACGATAACGATTTCGGGTCTTTCCTTTGCATCACTGCAGAAGAACATCAGCAACATGAAAACCACGGTACAAGTCACTCCCAGTTAGCTGTGTGCCACGGGACACGAATACTTAGCTTTTATTTCTTCGTTCCAACTGAGGCGCACAATGAGACTTCAAATTCGCACTTAATCCTGTTAAACTATTGTATCATTTCCACCGAGATGCCTTGACTGACGGTAGCGCAATACTGATATATAAATACAGCATTCTGCGCAAAATCGTTTTCAGCATCCGAACCCAGCACTTGGTCGATGAATCACTTGGTATGGGGAAAGCGGAAAAAATGAAATAATGTAAAAGAATAAATCTTTTCGCAACTAGATTAACGAACGCCTATTCCGGCGTGATGTCGCTATCATGTTCAGGCTAGCCCCATCTTGACGCCTACTCAATGACGTGCACTGTGTATTGGTTTCACACACCACCTTCACCTAGCTCCATAAACACAAACGCAAGAGGAGTATTTACACACTCTCACAGCAGGCCAGAATACATGCCAAACCGGCGCGTGCGAGGAAAGCGTTCCGTTTCATCAGCAGAAGCACCGTAAGGCGTCTGTTACACATTTACACCGCTCAAGCTTTCCTTTTACTCTCATAATTCTGTCACGCGCTACAGTTCCTACTCGCGGAGCCATTTACCTCCTCACAAAAATATAGAGTAGATATAACTATAAAATAACGCGAATGATGCTATTCCAGAGTAAGTACACATGCGCCAAAGGTGAACGACCAACAGCTGTGAAGTCTCCAGTAAAACGCGGCATCTCTGGTGTCTGTAGACAAATCACTGCGGCCGTGGCCATCGTTTGTGCAACAGCTATTGTTTTGTTTTCCTGAAAAAAAATGACAATGTAATAATAGAGCAACGAATTCTCGTGAAGTTTTACGTGAAACTTGGAAAAACTGCTGCTGAAAGAAGTGAGTGGCGTCGAGCTGTTTTATCAAAATGTTCAAATGTGTATGAAATCTTATGGACTTCACTGCTACGGTCCTCAGTCCCTAAGCTTACACACCACTTAACCTAAATTATCCTAAGGACAAACACGCACACCCATGCCCGAGGGAAGACTCGAACCTCCACCGGGACCAGCCGCACAATCCATGACTGCAGCGCCTTGGACCGCTCGGCTAATGCCGTGCGGCGCTGTTTTATCATGTACGCGAGTTATTGATGGGTTAAAGTGTTTCCAAGGTGGCCGGGAAGACGTTGAAGATGACTCACGCCCGGGACGCCCTTCAGCATCAAAAACTGATGATAATATCGAAAGAGTAGGTTATCTGAGTCGACCCGACTGTCGGCTGAGTATACGATCCATTGCTGAAACTGTAGGAATTGACTAAGAAGCGTTAGTAATGTTTAATTAACTAATTTAACATGAGAAAAGTTGTACGAACCTGGGACGAAAATTCTCACGATCGAGTAAAAAGAAAATCGTGAAAAAGTTCGTACCGACACTTTGAATACCATTGAAAATGACCCTCATTTCTTCGAAAGAGTGATAATGCGTGACGAATCTTGGTTTTTTACAAATAATCTAGAAATAAAGCGTCAGTCCATGCACTGGAAGGGCCTAACTTCACCGAGAGCGGGAAAAGCTCGAATGAGCAAATCAAGATTCAAAGTGATGAACATTTTTTTTCAATATTCGTGGAATTGTGTATTTTCAGTGGGTTTATGAAGTAAACTTTTAATATCAGTAATACCACCTTGAGCTTCTTGCTCAACTCAGTGAGAGCATTAAAAAAGCGATCCGAATTGTGGAAGAAAAAGTCGTGGGTTCCGCATCGAGACGCTGTACCGGATCATACTGCGTTGTCTGGTAAGAGGCTTCTAGCGAACTGCAGCATCCCAGCGTTAGACCAACAATCTTGTTCGCCTGACCTAGCATCGTATCACTTTTATCTATTCCCCGAGTTCACATATGCATTAAAAGGAATAAGGTTTCAGTCGGTTCAAGCAATGAAAGAAAAAGTATCGAGCGTCATCAAGGAGCTCACAGTGGAAGACCTCCATCACTGTTTCCATCAGTGGAAAATTCACATAAGCGTTGTCGGGATAGAAGAAGGAAGTATATTGAGGGTGGAAGTAACTAAATATGTTTGGTTTTGAAATAACATGTTTTATGGCAATAGACCCATATTTTATAGCCACATCTGGTATTAGCGAAGTTCGGTGAAAAGAACACATCGTCTAAGAGTATGCATTTTATTTCTGTGTTAGCAGGACTTGGCAAGAAGCTGGCTGGTAGCTATCATAGCAGTCATAAGGACCAGATGTTTGCTATGGTTTTCTATGGTGTTTAAGTAAGTTTTTGTTAGAATCTATAGTAAGATACGCACCTCTTAATGTAACCCGTTGACTACTTTCTTTTTTTTTTCAAGGGCGTTGTGTATTCTTATTAATGTCGTAGTCAGAAGGAACAATATAAAACTAATATTTTCCGTCCTGTCATTTTCCATCAACGGGAGAGACAGGACAAACAGTTTTATTCATATGTACCTTCTGGTTTTCATAAGACGATTGTGCAAAAACTATGAAACATACAGAAAACACACACACATCAGTGGACGGAGCCACTCTTCAAGTTTTATCACTCATGTTACAGTTTTTTTGTGACGCAAGCGTCAATACAAGGATGTAGTTCCTTCAGAAGATATGTCCTGGAGCTGCGACGATAGCCCGCTTTGCATATCGCCTAACTGGGTTGCCTGTCTGCAGGCGCGAACTAATTCGATGCGACAATAAGGAACCGAGGGTTAACTCGAGGATAGCGTAACCTACAGGTGCGATCTGTAAGTGTGAGACTATAAGTCACGTCCCGATGGTAGCCAAAGGGTTAGGCGGTGTTAACGAATCACTGCAGTTCACATTATTGCATTGGCCCGTGAGTCTACAGCGAACTGCTCCGTTGTCGATGTGGTAGCAGCTAGGCCACTCGCGCATTTCTGATATGCACTCAGCAAAAATTGTCGTCTGTTGATAAAAGTAAACTGGGGAGTCAAAAATATAAAATACTCTCTTCCACACTGTGAACAATGTTCTCGAACAGAAACAGAAAGAAGGGTGGTGGGGGTGGGGATGGGGAGGAAGGAAACCATCTTCTAGAACAGAAAAAACTCTTTCTGCGAAAAGGAAATTGTTCATAGCTGCGTTAAAAAATACATTCGCCAAGGGTGCATTTGTGGCGACTGAACATAATATAATAAATATAATGAATGGTGGAAAGCAGGTTGTACGGATTATGAAGATGTAGTACGTTCTCTACGTGACTACTGCTGAAAAATTTCACGGACGAACTCTTGCCAGACTGAATCCGTACTCCGCACGTATTTTACTGTATCTCTCCTACAAGTGAAAATGCATTTACGTATAAGCAGGAACTCAAATGACAGATTGGTATATAAATAATTAGATCACAAAAAGAGACCACATAGTTGCCCATATTTTTTCCTTAACCGCGTAATGTTACACGAACGTCCCATACGCAGCACGAGGAAACTATAACGATTAAACTATACCAACTAATGTTTGCTGCGTAATACTACCAATCACGGGAGGAATAACAAACGACTTAGCTCCTAGGCGACAGCACCAGCATCACGATGCAGCCTAATTATGCCAGCTTTCTCGTCTTGTTTAAACTTGGTCAAAAAAAAAGCATTTTATAAAAATATTTCTATAATTACCATCCACCAACTGCACCACCTTACAAAACCGCAAAGCTCTATATCCATTAACGTTCTCTTACTTTAACCGTTTCCCCTTTTCTTCCCACCGCGTTGAAGAGCTAATTTCCTTAAGGCCATATTACATGCGCAAACATTAGTCTGGTTTTAGGATAATATAGCCAACAAGCTTCCGCGCATAGCCGTCTGTACAGGAAGCCAAGAACAAATGAGCAACAAATAGATTAAAATACACTGGCGGGAAAAAATCGCAACATACAAAAAAATCAATGTAGAGTAATGAAATTTTGGAAATACATTTATCTAGGTAACATATTTAACTAATTAATATTGCAAGATCACAGTTTAATGTAAGCGCGATAAAAGTCATTGCAAATGTGAAATTCTGGTGCATTAGTAACCGGTATAACCACCATAATGTTAAATGCAACCATGTAGTTGCGGATGCATTGTGTTGTACAGGTGCCAGACGTCAGTTTGTGAGATGGAGTTGTATGCCTGTTGCGCTTGGTCGGTCAGTACATGGACGGTTAACGCTGTTTCTCCGATAACGTCCCATATATGCTCGACTGGAGACAGATCTGATGACAGAGCAGGCCAAGACAACGTGTCGACGCTCTGTAGCGCATGTTGGGTTACAACAGCGGTATGTGGGGAAGCGTTATCCTGTTGGAAAACACTCTCCGGAATGCTGCACATGAATGGCAGCACAACAGGTCGAATCACCAGACTGATGTACAAATTTTCAGTCAGGTGCGTGGGATAACCACGAGAGTGCTCCTGCTGTCACACGAAATCGCACCTCAGACCATCACTCCAGGCGTAGGTTTAGTGTGTCTAGCACGCAGACAGGTTGGTTGCAGACCTTCAATTGGCCTTTATCTAACCAACACGAGACCATCACTGGCACCGAGGCAGAACCAACTTTCATCAGAAAACGTAACAGATATCGACCCTGTCCCCAGTGAACTCTCGACTGACACCACTGAAGTTGCAAATGGCCATGGTTTGGGGCCAGTACAATGCGCGCTACACGGCGCCTGGCATGGAGCTGCCCTTGAAGTAAACGATTTGCAACAGTTCGTTGTGTCACTGTGGTGCCAAGTGCCGCTCAAATCGCTACTGCAGATGCAGAACGATGTACCGGAGCTATACTGTGGTCTTCCATCTCGGTAATGCCACGTGGTCGACCAAAGACCGGTCTTCATGCGACTGTACATTCTCGTGACCACCTCTGCCAGGAATCATGTACAGTGGTTACATTCCTGCCAAGCTTTTCAGCAGTATCGCAGAAGGAACATTCAGCTTGTCATATCATAACTATACGACCTCGTTGAAACTCAGTGGTGCCTTGATAGTGGCTTCTTTGTCATCTTAAAGGCATTCTTGACTGGTATTAACTCACCACGGCCAATCTCAAAGGTAACTACACTCATGCTCATACGTTAAGCATAATGCTGATACATGGTGAAACAACGCTCTGGTGGGCGGTTTGCGCTTTTAAATCACCTCGGGGTATGACCATACGGTGCATTTTACCTGCGGTCGTAGCACGGTGGCGCTGGCAGCTGTCCACTTACGCTGAGGTGTGTTGGTGCATGTGAAAGTACGGTGCAGCTACTAAGTGTGCAGACGTTTTCAGACGTGCTAATGGTGACTGTGCGTTGAAAATGGCTCAAAGAACACATATTGATGACGTTATGAGGGGTAGAATACTAGGGCGGCTGGAGGCTGGTCAAACACAGCAGCACTCCGTGTGTAACAAAGTGTGATCTCAAGATTATAGCAACGATTCCAGCAGACAGGAAACGTGTCCAGGCGCTACAGCACGGGACGTTCACGGTGTAAAACACCACAAGAAGACCGATATCTCACCATCAGTGCCCGCAGACTGCCACGGAGTACTGCAGGTAGCATTGCTCGGGACCTTACCGCAGCCACTGCAATAGTTGTCTCCAGGCACGCCGTCTACGGACGACTGAAAAGACATTGTTTATTCGCCCGGAGACCTGCAAGGTGCTTTGCACTGACCCCTGGTCACAGGAGATCCCGTAAGACCTGGTGTCGAGAACACAGTACATGGTCATTGGAACAGTTGTCCCAGGTTTGATGGTATGGGGTGGGGTGGGATTATGGTTGGTGCACAAACACCCCTGCATGTCTTTGACAGAGGAACTGCAACAGGTCAAATGTATCGGGACGTCGTTTTGCACCAGTATGTCCGCCTTTTCAGGGGTGCAGTGGGTCCCACCTTCCTCCTGATGGATGATAATGCACGGCCCACCGAGCTGCCATCGTGGAAGAGTACCTTGAAACAGTAGATATCAGGTGAATGGAGTGGCCTGCCTGTTCTCCAGACCTAAACCCCATCGAGCACGTCTAGGATGCTCTCGGTCGACGTATCGCTGCACGCCTTCAAACCCCTACGACACTTCAGGAGCTTCGACAGGCACTGGTGCAAGAATGGGAGGCTACACCCCAGCAGCTGCACGACCACCTGATCCAGAGTACGCCAACCCGCTGTGCGGCCTGTGTACGTGTGCATGGTGATCATATCCCATATCGTTGTCGGGGTACATGCGCAGAAAACAGTAACGTTTTGTAGCACAGGTGTTTCGGGACGGTTTTCTCAACTTATCACCAATACCGTGGACTTACACATCTGTGTCGTATGTTTCCCTTTGTGCCTATGCTATTAGCGCCAGTTTTCTGTAGTGCCACGTTGTGTGGCACCACATACTGCAATTATCCTTAATTAATGAGCGTGAGTGTATTTAGAGCAAGCCTGACTTGCATCCTCATAGTGGCGCTGCAAGCGACACTCCTATGCAGTTGGCGCGAAATTTGAAACGAAATAATCTTTCAGTTGTAGAAACATTACCAACTTCCGTTCATGTCGCATAATTCCTTCTTGGTGCCGTGTGTACATACCCAAGACCTCAACTACAGTCGAACTTCCAGTCCTTTGGCTGATTGAATAATCACCTTAGCGAGTCTGAAACTACACTTGCGTTCACTTCGGTTTATACTCCGCATATGAAAGCTGGCAACACACAAAGTTTCTCAACGAAAAATAGGGAACAAATATTATGGTGTTATGTCTCATCCACAATTGCGCCTACGTGAGAAAACTATGGGAGAAGGAATTGGCCGTAATGCTATCTAATGTATTGTCGCGGCATTTATCTTCAGTGATTTAAGGCAACTACGGAAACCTAAATCTGGAAGCCCAAGTGGGGTATTTGAATCCCGGTCGAAGCTGCACCATCTGTGGTTTCGCTAAGAGTGTTGTATATCCCTATCTTGAGAAACAAGTTGTCCAGGTATTTTTATTAAGAAAGAGATTTGTTTCCTAACTTTACATTCTGTGCACGCAATTGTGGAAAGCTAGGACCATTTTCATCACTTGCGACCCGTCTCGCAATACAGCAGGAAGGAAACATTTATATGCGCTCGGAGGATTTTCGGTGGATTCCTCGGGCGTTAGGCAGTGAATGAATGCATGGACGTACAATCTCGAATTCTGAAGACGCACTGAGCCTTGATCTTTACGTAGGCGCGTAAGAGGAATAGCAGATGGCGCCGAGGTCACACCGAGGCTACACATCGACTCATACAGCGCGCATGTATTTTAGCAATGAATCTCTGGTTCCAGTAAAACTGAAATCATCAATCCAATATTACTTTCGCAACACTACTGAAATCTTAACTCAAATGTATCCCTTCGGTCGCTTTGTTTAGACAGCCTATAAGACGTTCGCAACATTTTCTGGATCAGGATAAGTACAGGCTGTGTTTCACAAAGATTCATCCAGTTTGTAACTCCATCGTCCTTCGCATCTTTGTCTCTGTGCTCTGCAAGCTATTTCCAGACCGCCCAATAGCATGACCAACGCCCGGCTCACTCACTTACTTCGCACAGAATGCTACAGCAACGTCAAGGTTATTAGCAACCAAGGATCACACTGATTGTACTCAGAACCCTTGTGGTGTAACTTACCAACTGTTGAAAACCTCAGTCTGAAAAAGTCCAGTATGCAGATATGTCTGACACATCTAGTGAAAAATAGAGCTTCCATCACTTTCCTTGAATGCCACAAATAAACTACACGAAAACACCAAAGAAACTGGTACAGGCATGCGTATTCAAATATACAGATATGTAAATAGGCAGAATACGGTATTGCTGTCTACAACGCCTACATAAGACAAGTGTTCGGCGCAGTTGTTAGATCGGTTACTGCTGCTACAATGGCAGGTCATCAAGATTTAAGTGACTGAACGTGGTGTCATAGCCGGTGCACGAGCGGTGGTGCACAGCATCTCCGAGCTAGCAATGAAGTGGGAATTTTCCCGTGCGACCATTTCACGACTGTACCCTGAATAACAGGAATCTGGTAAAACGTCAAATCTCCGACGTCGCTGCGGCCAGAAAAAAGATATTTCAAGAACGGAACTAACGACGACTGGAGAGAATCGTTCAACGTGACAGAAGTGCAACCCTTCCGCAAATTGCTGCAGATTTCAATGCTTGACCATAAACAGGTGTCTGCCCGCGAACCAGTCAACGAAACATCGTCGATACGGGGTTTCGGAAGGCCCACTCTTTTACCCTTGATGAATGCACGACACAAAGCTTTACACCTCGCCTGGTCCCGTCAATGCCGACATTGGACTGTTGATGACTGGAAACATGTTGCCTGATCGGACGAGTCTCGTTTCAGATTGTATCGAGCGGATGTACGTGTACGGGTATGGAGACAACCTCATCAATCCATGGACCCTGCATGTCAGCAGCGGCTGTTCAAGCTGGTGAAGGCTCTGTAATCATGTGGGGCGTGTGCAGTTGAAGTGATATGGGACTCCTGTTAGTCTAGATACGACTGTGAGAAGCGACACGTACGTGAGTATCCTATCTGATCACCTGCATCCATCCATCCATCCATCTCTACTGCGCATTCCCAAGGTCTTGGGAAATTCTAGCAGGACAATGCGACACCCCACATGTCCAGAATTGCTACAGAGAGGCTCCAGGAACACTCTTCTGAGTTTAAACACTTACGCTGACCAGCAAACTCCCCAGACATGAACATTATTGAGTTATCTGGAATGCCTTGCAACGTACTGTTCCGGAAGAGATCTCCATTCATTCGTACTTTTACGGATTTATGGACAACCCCGCAGGATTCAGGGTGTCAGCTCCCTCCACTGCTACTTTAGACATTGGTCGAGTCCATGCCATGTGTTGCTGCATTTCCGTTGTTCGCGGGGGCACTACACGATATTGGGGAGGTTTGCCAGCTTCTTTGGCTCTTCACTGTAGAAACCTTACAAATTTTACAAGACTCTCTAATGCATGATTCATTCATGACAGTTACCTAGGGTACAGTTAAATTATGTATAAAAATACAGTTTTTATTTCGAAAAGTTTCATACAACTTTATGAGTATATCTTTAACAACACACACTCATGCTACATTGCGGTGTTTTTTATATCATTATGTTTGGAATCAAACTTTTCATTTACGTCTCACAAATGCACCATGTATCTCTACCGCAAGCATGCTAAAAACCATGCGATAGCCAAACTCGCAACATACTTTCGCGAGAATGTGTGGAGTTACTGTAGTTGCTGCTGCTGCGCGGTGTGGCGGTTTACCCCAAGTTGGATAGGGAAATTTGTACTGAGTCTAACTGGGGAGAATGAAATTAATGACACAGCTTGCCTAAAAGAAGGGATCAGTTGATGTCGCGCATCCTGAGGCATCAAAGAAGGAATCATCAATTTAGTAATGGAGGAAAATGTGTGTGTGTGTGTGTGTGGCGGGAGAGTGGGCAAAAACTGCAGATGGAGACGAAGCCTCTTGGGTGTTAGAGGGAGAGAGAGGCAGACCACCCGAACTACCTCATTACTTCAATTTTTCCGTGCGATTTCTGATTTCTCTTATTTCATTACGAAGGTAATTTTTTTCCTATGTAGGTCAAAGTCGACAAAATATTCACGTTCAAGGGAGAAAATTGGTGACGTAAATTTAATGAAAAGGATCTCGCTCCAACGAGAGAAGTCTTAATGATTGCCACCCCCATCCCGCATATTATATCCGTGACACTCTCTCCCCCATTTCACTATGATACTGATCGAGCTGCCCTTATTTAAACTGTTTCAATGTCCTCCATCAGTCCTATCAATTAAGAATCTCAAAGGGGATAAACGTAACGGAAATTTGTTGTATTTTCTAAGTGTTCTGCCAATAAAATGTAATCTTGCTTTCGCGTTGACCACAACGTTTGCTCTGATGGTTTCTATTTAACTTGCTCGTATTTGTAATTGTTAGGTGTTTCGCTGAATCGTTAACACTTAAATTTGCGTGATTTAACGTGTAACCAAAATTTAACGGATTCCTTTTCGTACTCTTATGGAGGGTATAAGATGAACATCAACAAAATCAAAATGATGATAATGGATTGTTGTCGAATTAAGTCGGGTGATGCTGAGGGAATTAGATTAGGAAATGAGACACTTAAAGTAGTAAAGGAGTTTTGCTATTTGGGGAGCAAAATAACTGATGATGGTCGAAGTAGAGAAGATTTAAAATGTAGATTGGCAATGGCAAGGAAAGCATTTACGAAGAAGAACAATTTGTTAACATCGAGTGTAGATTTAAGTGTCAGGAAGTGGTTTCTGAAAGTATTTGTATGGAGTGTTGCCATGTATGGAAGTGAAACGTGGACGATAAGTAGTTTAGACAAGAAGAGAATAGAAGCTTTCGAAATCTGGTGCTACAGAAGTATGCTGAAGATTAGATGGGTAGATCACATAACTAATGAGGAGGTATTGAATAGAATTGGGGAAAAGAAGAGCTTGTGGCACAACTTGACAAGAAGAAGGGATCGGTTGGTAGGACATGTTCTGAGACATCGAGGGATCACCAATTTAGTATTGGAGGGCAGCGTGGTGGGTAAAAATCGTAGAGGGAGACCAAGAGATGAATACACTAAGCAGATTCAGGAGATGTAGGTTGCAGTAGGTGCTGGGAGACGAAGAAGCTTGCACAGGATAGAGAGTAGCATGGAGAGATGCATCAAACCAGTCTCAGGACGAAGACCACAACAGCAACTCTTATGGAGGACATCACACTCTTCATTATTTAGAGTCAACTGCTACTTTTCGCATCACATCTTGTCTAAAACATTTTGTAATTTGTTTTGACCCTATGATTACTCCCGGCCGTTGTGGCCGAGCGGTTCTAGGCGCTTCATTCCGGAACCGCGCTGCTGCTACGGTCGCAGGTTCGAATCCTGCCTCGGGCATGGATATGTGTGATGTCCTTAGGTTAGTTAGGTTTAAGTAGTTCTCAGCCTAGGGGACTGATGACGTCAGATGTTAAGTCCCAAGTGCTTAGAGCCATCTGAATCTGTAATTACTGTACTACACGGCAAAGAACAGCGTCACGTGTAAACAATCTAATAGAGCTGCTCAGATTTTGTCTCCTAAATCCTTTATATTATTTAAGATCAACAGAGGGACTATAATATTTTTTCAGAAACCCTAGCTATGGCTTTTGTTTCAGTAGATACCTTCCTGTCACTTACTACAAACAGTGAACTTTGGCAGAAAATCATGAATCCAGTCACACAGCTGAGGCGGTACTTCATAGATACGCAGTTTGGTTAGAAGCCGTTTCTGCAGGCTTCTGGAAATCCAGAAGTATTGACTGAACTTGAAGTTTATCTGTCATTCCTATTTCCGTAAAGTATGTTTGTGTTGCGTCCGTATGCATAATTTGATGTATTGATTTGTACTGCACCGTCGCAGGTTCGAATCCTGCCTCGGGCATGGATGTGTGTGATGTACGTAGATTGTATGATTGTATGATTATATGATAGCGGAACAAACACTGGTAGCAGTTACTTCTGTTAAATATCTGGGAGTATGCGTGCGGAACGATTTGAAATGGAATGATCATATAAAATTAATTGTTGGTAAGGCGGGTACCAGGTTGAGATTCATTGGGAGAGTCCTTAGAAAATGTAGTCCATCAACAAAGGAGGTGTCTTACAAAACACTCGTTCGACCTATACTTGAGTATTGCTCATCAGTGTGGGATCCGTACCAGATCGGGTTGACGGAGGAGATAGAGAAGATCCAAAGAAGAGCGGCGCGTTTTGTCACAGGGTTATTTGGTAACCGTGATAGCGTTACGGAGATGTTTAGCAAGCTCAAGTGGCAGACTCTGCAAGAGAGGCGCTCTGCATCGCGGTGTAGCTTGCTTGCCAGGTTTCGAGAGGGTGCGTTTCTGGAGGAAGCATCGAATATACTGCTTCCCCCTACTTATACCTCCCGTGGAGATCACGAATCTAAAATTAGAGAGATTCGAGCGCTTTCAGACTGTCGTTCTTCCCGCGAACCATACTTGACTGGAACAGAAAAGGGAGGTAATGACAGTGGCACGTAAAGTACCTTCTGCCACACACCTTTGGGTGGCTTGCGGAGTATGAATGTAGATGTAGTTAGGTTTAATTAGTTCTAAGTTCTAGGGGACTGAAGACCTCAGAAGTCCCATAGTGCTCAGAGCCATTTGAACTGCACCAACGTGGCAACTCTTATATCACTGTAAGATGATCCTGGGCAGAAGGAAGGTATATAAGCAATTAATGGTAAATAAACCCCATGTCGACAGCACTAGTTACTTAGTGCGGATAAAGAGCCTGCTGTGTTACACAGTTGCGAATATGGACAGCCATCAGCTGTATAATGGAATAACAACAGTGAAAATTTCTGTCGCACCAGGACTCGAACCCAGATTTGCCGTTTATCGAGAGCGGTATGCGTACATTAGCATATCCGAGTAAGCTTCACGGCTAGCCCAAACTTCCATATGGCGTTAACCATGTGTCGACAACCTGTACTCGTACAACCATTATATGTATTCCCATACAGGAGAGACATTTTCATTGAAAGTCGCTTGCCCGGTGTCGGCGGATACGTACGATATTGCAGTGCCTATGTTGTTCAGAATTACGGTGCAATATTACTTGGGCCATTCAAGCACGGTAAGGAGTCCCGCCGCGGCACAAATGTTCGTTCTGGCTATTCCAATATAGAGCTGATGATGTCAGGAACTGCGAATACATCGTACGTATTCCACAGCGGCTGTAATCGCCGCAGTGCCTGTTTCTTCGGACGTGATTGCATTTCCGAATCCGCGTGAGTCGTTTATTGCGACGTATTTCATCTAGTTGAAACACAGTAATGTTCCAAATGAGTTTGCTCATTTTGGCAGGGTGTAGAATGGAGTTTTAGAAACAACACTGTAGGCTTAATTCGATTTTTTCGGTGTTGAGCGAGCAGTTCGTCTGCGGCATATGGTCCTATTCGCCACTGGACGTCGGAGTTGTAGGTGCGCCTCGTGTGTTGGTGAACTCATTCCGCTCGGGCTGCCTCGCTGCCGTCCCGTGGGACGCGGCGTGTGGAGGCCATTATGCAGGAGGGCGTCGTCCAGCGCCCATTAGCGCGGCGTGGCGCCCGCGTGCCAGCGCGTCTGGCGCATCCAGCGCGCGTGACGTGGCAGAGCCCTGACCTACGCCCGTTACACGCGTCCCCGTGCGAGCAGCGGCGACTGCCACAGGTACACCGCCGTCAAACCGAGCGCCGTAGGGATGGCGGTTATCGCCGAAACAACCGGTTTTCAGTTTTACCAGTTTTTTTTCCATCGCCAGTTTCACCTGACTATTAAACCCGCTCAAAATAACCGGTTCCTTAAATAACCGCTTTACGGTTTTTTGTTGCTGTTACTTCCAGAAATGAACGTAGATATCGAACGAAGGTTAAAAAAATCTAAGCAGCCGGTATTAACCGAGCGGTCTGAGGCGCTGCAGTCATGGACTGTGCGGCTGGTCCCGGCGGAGGTTCGAGTCCTCTATCGGGCGTGGGTGTGTCTGTTTGTCTTTAGAATAATTTAGGTTAAGTAGTGTGTAAGCTTAGGGACTGATGACCTTAGTAGTTAAGCCCCATAAGATTTCACACACATTTGAACAAAAATTCGAAGACTCCCTCAGACTTTTGTATCACATATACATTTCAAAATACGTAGAATCAAAATATCAAATAATACAGGTAAACAAAATAAAACTTACTCTGTCCACTGTTCGTTGCTTTTCTCGGAAATTAACAGCACTTCAACACTTCAAAAAAATTCACCAGTATTCTTCGACTGATTCTAATCTTTTAAATCTGTGCTGAAAAACCAATTTGTAATGGAGCATCATACCACTATTCGGGGATTATGAATAACCTGTGCAAAAGAGTGGCAGCTGAGGTTGAAGAATTCTGTTTTCTGTCATAAAAAATGCTGCAATAAGAAAAATTCATCTTATGTAGACACAGCCAGAAGATCACCTACTTTACATTTTTATTAAAAAGTTTGAATGAATCGCTAAGCATTGCATTTATTACTGCTGCTATAACTCCCTTTCTCTTTTATTATTTCCTAGAAATGTCAGACGAATAATAAGCTTTTGTGTAAACTTTGTAATTTTAATTTTCTTCATTTATTTCGAATGAGAAACTTTTTTTACTCAAATATATATCTTTGTTTTTAACGTTAATTTAAATACAACTGATATGTTGCCGACAAAATCAAAAATGTTTCTTCAAAAAATAAAAATGAACAATTTAGGTAATAGGCAAATATACAACATTTACCAGGAAAATTTGTGTGACACTACTTAAAATTCTCTATTATTAGTCCAGTATGTTAATAAACACTCTTTCAATAATGCGTCGATCTGTAAGTCGATTTCTGTCATCAGAAACAGTATCACATATAGGCAATACCAATGTTTCAGATACCACACAACGTCCTAACAATTTTTTTAAAATAGTTTTATTTAAAAGGAAAAAAATGACACCACTGCTACGACAAATTGATATATTGGTATCATACCCAGTTATCAGTAAAAAATGGAAATGCTCGTTATAAGCGAGGCCAAACAAATACCGGCAACTACAATGTCGTCATAGAATTTAACCGGTAGGTTTTTCCCGTCTCTACTGCGCCAACAGCACCGTCATATTACAGCACAGCACATGAAGTGGCAAATACGAGGGAGTTATAAAGTTTTGATTAACAGCTCGAAAAAAAAAGAAGTTACGTAATTACATTTTGGTTTGTTTGTAGGCACAGGTCTGCATTACCCTGATGTCATACGATACGTGTACAGTCATTAGCCATTTCCCGTTAAATTGTATTGCGCTGGTATCGCTCGTGTCTGACGTACAACTAGTTAATTGACTTATCGAGTGACGAAATAGGTACACCTTTCGTTTAAAGGTGAGTGTGGAGAGCTCTTGTGTTGTAAAATGAGTCCTCCTTCCTCCCATATCCCTGCCTCTGAGGCGCATCGCCCAAAATTCAGCGCCCTTGTAAAAGCACCTCGTGATACTTCTCTCGGTGGAGAAAAATTTACCAAACACACATCGTCTAGAAAAGGTTTACATTTACGCCAACACATTCGGTGTCAATGGAACGGTATAGTTTCTCAAATCCACTTATCGGGCATCGTGCCCACTGACTTTCCCGGATAACTCAGTGCCATGCCACTATTTATTGATGCAAGTATGCCACGTGGCAAGTTCAGGATCTTCAGGCCCTGTCACGTCTAATACTACATCCTTATTGGGACATCATTACAATATGCGTTGTACATGATCGATACATAATGACAGTAATAATAATAACAATAATAAACTGCCGGAAAAGAATTAGTACACACTTTTAGAGGTTTCTAAATCACTCAAGCTTTATCGTTGCAAGAGTGCATATTGAGTACATGAAACAAATACATTTACAGATTTACAGGTCAATATCACAAGCGGTTCTTAGGAGATATCGACCCACGCTGGTTCAAAATGGTTCAAATGGCTCTCAGCACTATGGGACTTAACTTCTGAGGTCATCAGTCCCCTAGAACTACTTAAACCTAATTAACCTAAGGACATCACACACATCCATGCCCGAGGCAGGATTCGAACCTGCGACCGTAGCGGTCGCGCTGTTCCAGACTGTAGCGCCTAGAACCGCTCGGCCTCCCCGGCCGGCGACCCACGCTGGAACAGCCGTATTAGTACGTGGTGTAGCCTCCTAACCAGCTATCCAGGCGCTGACTCTGTCATCCAGTAGGTCGTACAAATGGTGGATATTGTCCTGAGATATCTTATGCCATGCCTGCTCGACCTATTTGGTCGACGAGTCGCAAGAGTCAGTCCTCGTCCCTTCATATAACACACGTGGTCGATTGGAGACAAGCCTGGATACCATGCTGGCCAGGAAAGTCGCTGCACGTCTTGTAGACACATTGAGTTTAACCGGCAGTATGTGAGCAACCTATAAGCTGTTGGAACAATACATCACCCTCCTGTCGGAAGAATGGATCTAACAACATTACGTATGCCACCGAGCGCTGGTTAGCGTCCCCTCCATAAACACCAAAGGTGCACGACGTTTGTAGCATATCGCATCCCAGATCATGGGGTGCGGCCAATGTGTCTGGGACGAATGCACTCGACGAGGTCCACGTCGTACTCCCGAATGACCATCACTCGCATGCAGGCAGAATCTGCTTTCGTCGCTGAAGACTATGACGGGCCATTCCATCTTCCAAGTGATCATCTGACGGCATCAGCCGAGCCATGTACGTCGACGCTGTTGCGCGAGTGGAAGGTCGGCTAGAGGTGTGCTTGCAGGTAATCCCACAGCTAATAACCGGTTCACAACAGTTCGTGTTGAAATGTGTGGGCTCACAAGCCGATCTGCGCAGCGTTAGCTGTACGATCTGCCACTGCTGCCCGTACAATATGACGATCCTGACAGGCGTCTCCGCTGAGTGGGCGTCCAGAACCTCGACTACGGATGTGACAACGTTCTCGTGAGCGCTGATACTAATGTCGTTGCACAACTGACAACTGACGCAGTACGTCTAGATTTTGGGGCAGTTCTCCGAGAGGGCCAATCTCCATTCGAAAGGCCACAATATCACCCGTTTCAAACTCGTTCAGTTCGTTGTAGGAACCACGAGTGAGTCTCTGTGGCATTGTCGCCTGCTTGCTTCACACGTTTACACCAGACGGAGCCTTCTGGCTGTGAGCGTTCCCTATTAAAGGGCAGACACAGATGGCGCTCCGGTAGCTGAGCCACTATACTATCTATTGGTGGGTGACGTTGAAACCATTATCAGTACATCTACTTCCCCCCCCCCCCAGGTGGGATACGCCGTCATCGGAGCAAAATCAACGTCGTCTTTCCAGGTGCACAAATTTTTTTCCGGGAGTGTAATAACAATTATACTAAAACAATGGAATCTAGAAGTAGTAACATTGAACTGGCCTAACTCACCAAACACACGCAACAAAAGGTCCCTCTCATGGAATACAGTTACCAAAGCGGAAGGTTTGCATGCAGCCGAAACATTGTCAACCACCAACCATGGCCCAGTTCAAAAGCTGGAGATCAGAGAAAGGGAGATATTAAGAAAAATTGTTGGCCTCATATTTCACAACAAATTAATTCGCATCAAAAATGAAATTATTTACCAAACACCGAAAAAAAGAGACAAAAAAGAGAGGTTCCGAGTCAAAATGCAAAATGAAAACCAAACAAACAATCCAACTCTCTGTAGTAGAAAGGAAAGCAAGCGCAGGAAGAATGAAATAATACTTGGCTAATAGAAAGGCACAGAACACTAGAAATTTGTAGAATTAATCGTACCCTAAGCTAGGATGCATCGAAAGAATAATAATAATAATAATAATAATAATAATAATAATAATAATACAGAAATGAATAGAGAGAAATCTGAAATGTCCGTCTTTTTTACATTCTGTTAAGCAGTTTCTCCATTACGTTCTTGTCGAATGTGATTAATAATAGGCCGGCCGGTGTGGCAGTGCGGTTCTAGGCGCTTCAGTCTGGAACCGCGTGACCGCTACGGTTGCAGGTTCGAATCCTGCCTCGGGCATGGATGTGTGTGATGTCCTTAGGTTAGTTAGGTTTAAGTAGTTCTAAGTTCTAGGGGACTTATGATGACCACAGCTGTTAAGTCCCATAGTGCTCAGAGCCATTTGATTAAAAATATTTAACAAAACTTTATCCTCGATAGTAATGTTAATTTAATTCTTCTAAAACGCTTGCTCTTTCGTGGATCACTGGAACGCTTGCTCTTTCGTGGATCACTGGCATACAATTTGACTACCGGTTGTAGCTTGAGGTCCACTACAATTTTTTCCTCATTACCCTGTTTATTATTAATGCAACCATTACCCTTCTTTCCATATTTATTTTCTTGACTTTGTTGTAAACCTTAGACTATTGAAGTAATTTTTCAGTGACTGTTTCTCCTCTTATAAACTGGTCTTCACTTTCAAGCCTTTTCCTCGTCACTTCGTTGCAGTAAATTAGAAGTGCCGTCGAAAGAGGAAACAAATTATCGTATAAATACCCATCGGAACGTAACAGCAATCTCTCTTGACATACCTAAGCAACTTTCGGTCGGTGAAGCCTCTGTGTTCTTCAACTACGTACGAACAATAAAAATCAGATATCGTAACTTCAAAACTTTCTTTTTAAGTTGTTAGTAACATAATGTGCTTATGATTTGTGTTGAGGAAAAAAAAGTCTTCTCAGATTTTCGATGTGTGTGTTACGAACCTGTACATAGAAACTAAGCAAGAGCATTCGAAGTTTGGTATGATGTTCAAAGTTTAGAATTATGGGGTAGCGCTCTCTAAAAGGCCGTATTAGGTCCGTATATAAACGGCAGTACCTGATAGTTAGAATTATGGGGTAGCGCTCTCTGAAAGGCCGTATTAGGTCCGTATATAAACGGCAGTACCTGATAGTTGAATATTGCGAATCATCGGTTGCCAGTTATCAGTGCTGTATGAGAGACCAATACACTTCATGGACTTCATGGACGAAAATTGCGCGATAGAATGAAGCGAGGAGATTAAATGGGAGCGAATTAAAGGTCTGCGTGAATGTAATTTGTCGTGTCATTAAACTGGAGCCTGATAGCAGCTAATGCAACTGAAGTGGCGCAGATGTGGAGGTCGAAGAAACCCGAATGAAGTTGTTGCGGTGGCAGTGGTCGGCGAAATGTGACGTCGCTGTTGGTTTACAGATGATCTGTCCGCATGACGATGACTGTGAATAGTGAGTTCGTAAAGAATATTGGCGCGATATTAGAGCACTGATACATGACTGAATGTGTGCGTTAATGCAGCTGGCCAACGTCTGCATCTTCATGTCCTGCAAGCGCGTGTTGTTTTAGACAGATTAACACTGGCATCAGAGAAAAGACACACAACGCTCGAGATGACGAGCAACAAATCGTCTTCCCCGATATTTATCGGCGTAATTGGCCTGCTTATGCTGAAGGCGCTAAAGAGATGAATACCATCTCCCGATATCTGCGTATGTTGCGATATATAGGGTGAACATCTGCCTCTCTTATCTGGTGCACTATAAGATATAATGCACTTACTTCGCATCATGAAAATTGTCAGCAATGACCAAGCATCAGGAACATTCAAAGTGGTACTCTCCCTTCACTTGTTCTTGGTTCCGTATTCAAATGAATGTTTATAATTTTTTCTAATCGATATAAACCTTTGCTTCCCCGGCCTGCTCATCCTGCTAAAACGTCGCTCATGGAGACAAATCCTCATTTATATCCTCTTTCGTTCGATGTCATTACATTCATAAACTTACACAAGTAGTATGGCCTCTCCTTTTTCCATATTTCTGTCAGCACTCCCAAACTCTAAATCCTCCATTCAGCAGTAATTGTTTCTCAGGTAATGAAAGACGAAGGCACCTGGTAGAATTTTGCGCAGAGCATAATTTAATCATCATTAACACTTGGCAATCGAATCACGTAAGAAGTCTGTATACGTGGAAGAGACTTGAAACGTTTCACACTGAGAGATTTAGAAACTAGGTTTCAAACTGTAAGACGTTTCCAGGGGCAGATATAGACTCTGACCATCATTTATTGGCTATGAACTACAGATTAAAACTGAAGAAATTGCAAAAAGTTGGGAAATTAAAGGTATGGACTTGTAAAAGTTGAAGTCACCAGTCTATCTTCTGTGAAATATATTTTGAGCTATGAATGTTACATTTTCTTCTCAATCTGCCTGTATACAGCGGTTGTTGTTATCCACTAGGTTTTTCGCTTTGCGTGTGTACAACGGTAGTTGTTATCCACTAAGTTTTTCGGTAAAACACCCACTGGAATGAAAATTTCGGATGCGATGCGCTTCGCAGCTTCCATTTACTTGAGAAATAACACGTTTAAGCTGCCTACAAATTGTTTGCTGTTCGTCCGGTGTTCGGAACCTGCCCATTATAAGAATTTTGCACTGATACAATCACATTCAAGTTGGGTAGGCAGTGTATATGAAACTAACTTGGAAGTCATTAGTACAAGCAAAATTTGTGATCATGGACTGGTTATGAGAACCGGTTGAATAGTAAATAATTGTACACATCCTAAAGGTGTTAGTTTAAAAAACGTCATCTATTGAAAAGCTATTCATTTGTCATTTCGCTACCCAAAGACACACACACACACACACACACACACACACACACACACACACACACACACTACATAATGCAACACGTAAAATTTCAAATTTCATTCCTTGTTCTCAAACGCGCTTTATGGCAAGTTGCCAATTGGTGCATGCAAAATATCTTCACTTCAGTCCGCACAACCCAGTGTGGGTTCATGCTGATACTGTGAACTTAGTCGCTGACAGTGACAGTAAATGAATACTGGTTTCTCTCAACGCCTATCTTCGACACCAGGCGTACTATGGAGATCAAACTGTGAGACCAAAATTGATCATTCTGGTTTTAATACGTCCACTCACGTTACCGCTCCACTACGATGTACGAAGCACTGAACCATGTGTGCGTGAAAGGGGTACAGAACAGCACACATCAACTTCTTACGCTTGTGGTCCAGTATCACGGGTCTGTAAGTCCACAGGGCTTCGTTTTGGACACGCGCTATCTTGGTGTGACTGCAAACACTTGATGTAAATGAAAATCCAAGAGCTATTTGTCCACTGTATTTGGTACCAATGAGAGTACACTTGCGTCGATGTTGAGACATCTTAGATTCATTATGTATTTATCGCTAGACGATCAAGCAAATGACTGAATAGTACAAACTTCGAAAGAACATAGCTACACGATGTTTTGCTGAACACTAGGACCTTTGCAAATGAGAGAACCTATAGCTGAAAAAGGGAAAAAAAACAAATATGGGTATAATACTTTATAGGAAAAAAAGGACTAACGTCATGTAACACGCTGTCTTTATCTTCTTACGTATTTTTGGAATATATGTCTGTGTTTCCTTCGCAAAATAAGTACGTTTATTGTCATACTAACACAGTTTTAAGTTATTGACTGTGGAATAATTGACTCAAACAACGCCAGAAGACGCTTCTTCTTTCCGAGAATAGATGTAGAGTCTCCATACTTCCACATATACAATATAAAAGCGATCCCGTTAATCATAGTTGCTATCGAAAAGAATGTAATACTGCTTAAGGGGAAACTGAAGCTACAAATCAACATGGATATCAGCCGTATTCTGGTATGAATGAAGATAAAGACTACAGGAAAGGGATAAGTGATTAAGATCTATCCCGAATTCCCTGGAAATTACTTTGAAACTGTTGTAACTGAAAGAAGATATCTGTAACGCAAAATGCTTTTATACTTGTACAGCAGTCTTCGAAGGATGTTTTATAAGTTTGTTAATGTCACAATCATACACTGAAGCTTATGAGATATTAGAATCACAGTTAACAGTGACTATGTAAAACTGTTCTCGTCCAGAAGGTGATATAACAACGCGGTACTTAACTAGTTACGATTCTAGTGAAAGTGGTCGGCAGGTACCTTCCCCCAATCAGCGAAACACTCACCTAGTTATAGTGGGTCCTACAGTTTAACTGGTATTCCGAACCATGGGAGAAACCTGGGATTTTTAACGTTAACAAATGAAAGAATCTCCGGGTTTAAACCTTGGTCACCTGTATTTGTAGCCTTGTACTTGGCCAGTTTCTTTTTATTTACAAAATTTAAAAGAAAAACATGTTCATCCTCCTAACCTCAACAAAAAGAGGCACATATTGTTGGAAATATGTAATGCGTGGCTTGTGAGGGCGGCGCGCCATAGTGGTATTTCATTCACGATACTGTTTGACTAATAACAGCGACGCCTCTAAAGCCGTCGACACACAGGCGTTTTCAGTAAGCCAGAGAGACTCCACCCGATTCACTCCAGCTTCGCCACGCCCACCTCTGCCCCCGCACCCCGCGCGCACTCACGTGCGTACGCACGCAACATCGAGGTGCACGCACCGTCAGTCAGACGGGAATTTGCCCGCCCACGCTCTCGTCAAGTCTGCACACAGGAGAGTGTGTGACTCACTTCTGAGAGAAACTCGCATTAACCTTTCCAAAGTTCAAGGGACCATAAGCGGCACGTCCTTAATTACGTGAAAGCTGCCGTAAGCGAGGAGTTTACGGCAATAAACATAGGGAACTGGGCGGATGAGTCCTCGCCTCTGAGCACGCACAGTCAGTTTTCCCAGATGTCAAGGACCTCCACTTCGCTGGAGTTGCTGGTCGGAAATCAAGAGGCCTGCCGGTACGTCTTCCTGCCTACAGAGCACGGCTTACCGGTAGAACAGCCGGCCGCTGTGGTCGAGAGGTTCTACGCGCTTCAGTCCGGTTCAAATGGCTCTGAGCACTATGCGACTTAACATCTGTGGTCATCAGTCACCTAGAACATAGAACTAATTAAACCTAACTAACCTAAGGACATCACACACATCCATGCCCGAGGCAGGATTCGAACCTGCGACCGTAGCAGTCGCGCGGTTCCGGACTGAGCGCCTAGAACCGCGAGACCAACGCCTCGGGCATGGATGTGTCTGATGTCCATAGGTTAGTTAGGTTTAAGTAGTTGTAAGTCTAGGGGACTGATGACCTCAGATGTCCCATAGTGCTCGGAGCCATTTGAACCAGTAGAACACCTCATCCGACATGACGCCGTCTGTTAAATCTTCCTATCGGACATTCAGTTCTTAGTCATTCCATACCTGGATTCTAAGACGTGCTTGGTAAACTGTGTTGTATGTTAAAGCGCTTGTCTGGTTTATCGATTTTATCCCTCTTTTCGCTCCAAATCCACCTTACCCTCCTTAGAAGTGGCTCAACTCTTCTTCCGTTCGTCAGCATTTACCCGCTTTTGATAATGCTCCGCTGTATTCAAGACCTGGTAAACTTATTTGTTTTTAACTCAGCAGTAACTTTGTGTTAAATGACGATCAGTTTGGCTTTAGCAAAATTAAAGGCACCAGAGAAGCAATTCTGACGTTGCGGTTGTTAATGGAAGCAAGACTAAAGAAAAATCAAGGCACGTTCATAGGATTTGTCGACCTGGAAAAGGCCTTCGACAGTGTAAAATGGTGCAAGAAGTTCGAAATTCTGAAAAAAAATAGGGGTAAGCTATAGGGAGAGACGGGTAACATGCAGTATGTATAAGAGCCAAGAGGGAATAGTAAGAGTGGACAACCAAGTACGAATTGCTCGGATTAAAAAGGGTGTAGGCTTTCACTCCTTCTGTTCAGTTTGTACATCGAAGAAGCAATGATGGAAATAAAAGAAAGATTCAGGAGTGGCTTTAAGATTCAGGGTGAAAGGATATCAATGATTCGCTTCACTAATGATAGTGCTGTCCTGAGCGAAAGTGAGTAAGAATTACATGATCTGCTGAATGAAATGAACAATCTAATGAGTACAGAATATGGATTAAGAGTAAATCGAAGAAAGAGCGAAGTACTGAAAAGATGCAAAAATTAGAACAGCGAGAAATTTAAAATCAGGATTGATGGTCACGAAGTAGATGAAGTTAAGGAATTCTACTACCTAGGCAGCAAAATAACCAACGACGGAAGCCCTTATTTGAGGACGAAATTTCTGAGAATGTACGTTTGGAACATGGACTATGGGACAACAAGAACACAAGAGAATCGAAGCATTTGAGATGTGGTGCTACAGAAGAATGTTGAAACATAGGCTTTTCTGACTAGGTAAGGTTTGATGAAGTTCTGCGCAGAATCGGAGAGGAAAGGAATATGTGGTAAACACTGACAAGGAGAAGGTTCAAAAATGGTTCAAATGGCTCTGAGCACTATGGGACTTAACTGCTGAGGTCATGAGTCCCCTAGAACTTAGAACTACTTAAACCTAACTAACATAAAGACATCACACACATCCATGCCCGAGGCAGGATTCGAACCTGCGGCTGTAGCGGTCGTGCGGTTCCAGACTGTAGCGCCTAGAACTGGTCGGCCACACCGGTCGGCCAAGGAGAAGGGACAGGATGATACGACATCTGCTAAGACATCAGGGAATGACTGCCACAGCTCTAGAGGGAGCTGTAGAGGGCAAAAACTGTAAGCTATTGTGTGTAACTAAAAGATGAGCTTATAAGAGAAAATGTCTTCGGTTTAATGCCAAATCTCTCTGCATTACCGCATCGGGGCCATGTGATGACGCGGATGGCGGTCTGTCAGTAGGATGAAGGCTTGGTGTTTGTCTAATGATTCGGTCGGTGGCGATGGATTTGTCTACGCACAGTCCTGGTAGAAATGACTCGCCTGCACCTCACATACCAGTCAGTAGCGGCCAGTTATCAGCAGATGTCGATCGCCCCATATGTCCGTTTGCTGAACACTTTTGCCCGACCTGGGGTGTCCAGTACACCATATTATTTCCCACTCTCTTGATTACAAAACCCTGTTTTTCAACATATCTCTTTTCAGTGCTACGGTCTTACGCCACCTTACTGGGAGGTCCTGTATACCCACATGCTACTACTGTTCTGGTCGACGTCGGAGCCAATATCATCAGTAACCTACCCATTATCCACGTACTGCTTCCCGCGGAGTGCATCCTTTATTGGGCCAAAGAGATGGAAGTCGAATGGTGTGGCATTCTGGCTGTTGGGTGTATGAGGAAAAACAGTCCAGCAAATCGTCATGGTCAGCCTCGTAACTTGCAAGCAATTCCTCACAGGTGGTACTTTGTTGTTCTTTGTGGTCTTGTGTTGGGTGGCAAGGAACCCAGCACACACACATCTTTAAGTTCCCCAATTGGTCGACGAGTGTGTCAGCACAACGAACAGAGGCGTACAGTTGGGCAGCGAGGTGTGTGTTTGTGGTCCATCGGCCACCTCGAATGAGACTGTCCGCACGTTCCAACATTGAGGAAGTTACAGCTGCGTTCGGCGGGCCGGCACGTGGGAGAACGGACCAAAAATCTTATGGGACTTAACTCCTAAGGTCATCAGTCCCTAAGCTTACACACTACTTAACCTAAATTATCCTAAGGACAAACACACACACACACACACACACACACACACACACACACACACACACACACACACACCCATGCCCGAAGGAGGACTCGAGCCTCTGCTGGGACCAGTCGCACAGTCCATGACTGCAGCGCCTTTAGACCGCTCGGTTAATCCCAAAGATCGGACAGGATTGTGAGATCTTGTTGCGATGATGACAGACTCTTCGCCCAACGACTCGCCGTGCTTTGGTTCACCGCCAGGTGTCCTTAGACATTCTGCAAGCGATTATGAATATCTGCCAAAAGAAACTCAATGACAGCTCTCTGCAAGGAATGCACTCCCGTTGCAGACGCCATTTTGACGTGTAGCGGCGTCACCTACCCGAACGTCACGAAACCGTAGGGGCTGAAGGGAAGGGGGTATTCCACGATGTCCCACAAGTAATGCCACATATTTTTTAAGCAGAAGTTTGTGTTGCATTACTTACTGAACGCCCCATGTATGTTAACTCTCAACGTGTTGCCACTTCGACTGCTCGCCTATCTGTAACAGACTGCTCAGAGCCGGCCGAGGTGGCCGAGCGGTTCTAGACGCTACAGTGTGGAACCGCGCAACCGCTACGGTCGCAGGTTCGAATTCTGCCTCGGGCATGGACGTGTGTGATGTCCTTAGGTTAGTTAGTTTTAAGTAGTTCTAAGTTCTAGGGGGCTGATGACCTCAGAAGTGAAGTCCCATAGTGTTCAGAGCCATTTTTTAGACTGCTCAGATATCGGGTCTGCACTCGCGCCGTACTCAAATTCTAGCCCAAATAGTAGAGTATAGTGGAGACACATCTTCAAATGGGACAACCTTCTCGCGAGTTTTGGTCGCTTAGTTCGTAATTTTCATGTTGGAATGAGAGCTGCTAAGCGACAAATACTTCCACCTTCCGATAAAGTTTCTAATCTATGGTCATTATAATCATTTCCAGATAGCCGATCATGATGAGCTCCAATTGCCTACTAATAGTGAGGTTTTCGATAAATATTGCTTGATTTAGTAGAAGAAAAGAAATGATTGTCGTCTAGGAAGGTATACGATCCTGTTGATATATAGAATGGTTTCTGACACAGGAAGATTTTTTAAATCTGTATTTAGTCTTTGTAGAGGAAATATGTCGATTGCTGATAAGCTGGCAATTATCTTGTGTCCTGCCATTATACCACTGAAGAACAAATAAGAAAACAAGTAAAATCAAATTTTACTTGACAGCAAAAGTCTCACACAGTGGAACATGATCAATAAAATAGCAAAATCATACTCTCATAAAAAAGAAAAAAACAAATCCTACCACTGCCCTAGACTGTCTTTCCATAAGTAATTTTGACAATAATTCAGGTATTTAAAACCAAAATTTTACATTGACCTGTATCACAGGATTTCAGCGGTTGCCGTGTTAACTAAAGGCATTCTCCATATCAGACTGTCCGCTTCCAGTATTTTCCCTGTACTAATTGTCAGCAGTTAGAAGTGGGCCACCGTAGAAAAGCAAATATACTGCCGCATTTATCAGGCTCTCGTTAAGCTTCCTGTCAGCCGGAATTGGGAGACAGCGTTCATTTATCTCCGTCGGTTCGATTTATTGAATCGTCGATTTATTGTGCGAATGCTTCCAGAAAGCGTTTTATCTGCGGCTGCATTTGTGAATGGCAGTAGTGATTGATATTAATAGTTTTAGGCGCAAGCAATTAGTACCACTCATGCAGTTCAACAGTTTAAAAAAAATTAAAAATTAATCGTCCATCTGTTTTTCTGTCAGGCCAGTCACTACGAAAATTCCACCCATTCCATGCTGCGCTGATTAGAAACTGTTGAATATAATGATTTATCAACATTTGCTTTCAGAGGTGGGTTTTCTTAATTGACAAATGCGTTCAGCAGATTCCAATAATTTGTTTACATGTTTCCTTGGAATCACTACTACATTAAGTAATTATCATGAAATAAATTAGAAGCGCAGGAACGCTAAAGCGAAATGTTTGAAAAAAAAGTGACAAAATCGGAAACGAAATGGACGTCGTAAGGACAGATTCAGCACATAGAAAAGTCAAAATAACCTACGATTACATTAAAAGTAAGGGCATCAACATTAAGAGTGCAACGGGAATTCCGATGTTAAACGCAGAGCAGAGAGCTGAGAGGTGGAAAGGGGACAGCGAAAGCCTGTACGAAGGGAAGGACTGGTTCAAAAATGGTTCAAATGGCTCTAAGCACTATGGGACTTAACATCTGTGGTCATCAGTCCCCTAGAACTTAGAACTACTTAAACCTAACTAACCTAAGGACATCACACACATCCATGCCCGAGGCAGGATTCGAACCTGCGACCGTAGCAGTCGCGCGGTTCCGGGCTTAGCGCCTCGAACCGCGAGACCACCGCGGCCGGCGAAGGATTGGTCTGTCGAAGTTATGGAAGAAATGGGTGTCGATATGAAAGCCAAAGGGGATCCAGTATTAGAGTTAGATTTTCACAGAGCTTTGAAAAACTGGAGATCAAATAAGGGATGGATGACATTCTATTGGAATTTCTAAAAGTGTTGGGGGAAATGGCTACCGAACGTTTATTGGTGTGCTAAAACTATTCAGGTTGCTGTTTAGAATATATGAGACTTGCGATGTACCATCAGACATTCGGAAAAATGTCATCCACACAGTAACGAAGATAGTAAGGGCAGATAGTGCGAGAACTATCACCCAGCCAACTTAACAGCTCATGGGTTAAGGCTACTGACAACAATAATGTATAGAAGAATGGAAAAGAAAATTGAGGGATCTGTTAGACGACGATCAGTTGGAAAGGCGTCAGAGAGGCAGCTCGCACGTTGCACTTAGTAATGGAAGCAAGACTTAAGAAAAATCAAGAATCGTTCATAGGATTTGTTGACCAAGATAAAGCGTTCGACAATTAAAATGCTGCAGAATGTTCGAAACAGTCAGGAAAACAGTTGTAAGCTATAGGTAAAGGCGGATAATTTACAAAATGTTCCAAGAGGAAAGGGTAAGAACAGAAGAGAGAGAAAATTAAAATTCAGGATGAAAGTTGGTTGTTTTAGGAGGAGGAGACCAGACAGCGAGGTCATCGGTCTCATCGGATTAGGGAAGGAAGAGGAAGGAAGTCCGCCGTGCCTTTTCATAGGAACCATCCCGGCATTTGCCCGGAGCGATTTAGGGAAATCACGGAAAACCTAAATCAGGATGACTGAACGCGGGATTGAACCGTCGCCCTCACGAATGCGAGTCCAGTGTGCTAGCCACTGCGCCACCTCTCTCGGTTCAGGATCCAAGGCTATCAGTGACAAGATTCGCTGGCGACATTGCCATCTTCAGTGGAATTGAAGAAGAATTACGATACCTGTTAAGTGGAATGAAGATACTAATGAGTTCAGAGTATGGATTGTGGGTAAAGCGAAGACAACCGAATGTAATTGCGAAATCGAGATTAGCGATAAACCTAACATCAAAACTGGAGACCAAGAAGTGGATGAAGTAATAGAATTCTGTTATCCTTTGAAGGGAAATGACGCAACGGAGGAAGAAATGAGGACATAAAAAGCAACGGAGGAAGAAATGAGGACATTAAAAGCAGTCTAGCACAGGCGAAATTGGCATTCCTGGCGGGAAGAAGTTTACTTGTGTGCTAAGTGTATGTGATACGTGCAGAAGACTAGTGGCTGTGTGTATCGTATCGTGTAGTGTCATGTTCATGTTATATGATGATGGGAGATGGTGGAATCCCATGCCTCACATAGCCTACTCCTCTCTGACAGGAGAGGTGCCAAATCTAGCGATCAGTAACCTTCTCCTCCCACAGCCTGCAAACACTGGCAGTGAAAATGTCGTCCATAGATAGAATTCGAACGTGCTAACCCTGAGGCGAACGCCAACGCAAAGACGAGCGTTCGCGACCTAGAATAACGTAGCGGGTTCCTTTTAGGTATTCTGGAAAACAGTCGTCCTGTTCAAGCTCTTTATTCAGTCCGAGCTGAGGTAGTGGACTCTCATTTGGGAGTATGGCGGATCAGATCCCCCTAGGAACATCCAAATTTAGGTTTCCCTACAATACTTAAGTCCGCAGCTTGCGGTCTTGCGTTAGCGTCTCGCTTCCCGCGCACGAGGTCCCGGGTTCATATGATTCAAATGGCTCTAAGCGCTATGGGACTTAACATCGGAGGTCATCAGCCCCCTAGACGTAGAAATACGTAAACCTAACTAACCTAAGGAAGTCACACACATCCATGCAAGAGGCAGGATTCGAACCTGCGACCGTAGCAGCAGCGCGGTTCCGGACTGAAGCGCCTAGAACCGCTCGGCCACAGCGACCGGCCGTTTTCATTCATTTCCACCGAGCAGTTTATACACTCCTGGAAATGGAAAAAAGAACACATTGACACCGGTGTGTCAGACCCACCATACTTGCTCCGGACACTGCGAGAGGGCTGTACAAGCAATGATCACACGCACGGCACAGCGGACACAACCAGGAACCGCGGTGTTGGCCGTCGAATGGCGCTACCTACGCAGCATTTGTGCACCGCCGCCGTCAGTGTCAGCCAGTTTGACGTGGCATACGGAGCTCCATCGCAGTCTTTAACACTGGTAGCATGCCGCGACAGCGTGGACGTGAACCGTATGTGCAGTTGACGGACTTTGAGCGAGGGCGTATAGTGGGCATGCGGGAGGCCGGGTGGACGTACCGCCGAATTGCTCAACACTTGGGGCGTGAGGTCTCCACAGTACATCGATGTTGTCGCCAGTGGTCGGCGGAAGGTGCACGTGCCCGGCGACCTGGGACCGGACCGCAACGACGCACGATGCACGCCAAGACCGTAGGATACTACGCAGTGCCGTAGGGGACCGCACCGCCACTTCCCAGCAAATTAGGGACACTGTTGCCCCTGGGGTATCGGCGAGGACCATTCGCAACCGTCTCCATGAAGCTGGGCTACGGTCCCGCACACCGTTAGGCCGTCTTCCGCTCACGCCCCAACATCGTGCAGCCCGCCTCCAGTGGTGTCGCGACAGGCGTGAATGGAGGGACGAATGGAGGCGTGTCGTCTTCAGCGATGAGAGTCGCTTCTGCCTTGGTGCCAATGATGGTCGTATGCGTGTTTGGCGCCGTGCAGGTGAGCGCCACAATCAGGACTGCATACGACCGAGGCACACAGGGCCAACACCCGGCATCATGATGTGGGGAGCGATCTCCTACACTGGCCGTACACCTCTGGTGATCGTCGAGGGGACACTGAATAGTGCACGGTACATCCAAACCGTCATCGAACCCATCGTTCTACCATTCCTAGACCGGCAAGAGAACTTGCTGTTCCAACAGGACAATGCACGTCCGCATGTATCCCGTGCCACCCAACGTGCTCTAGAAAGTGTAAGTCAACTACCCTGGCCAGCAAGATCTCCGGATCTGTCCCCCATTGAGCATGTTTGGGACTGGATGAAGCGTCGTCTCACGCGGTCTGCACGTCCAGCACGAACGCTGGTCCAACTGAGGCGCCAGGTGGAAATGGCATGGC
Organism: Schistocerca gregaria; assembly: GCF_023897955.1. NCBI lineage: Eukaryota > Metazoa > Arthropoda > Insecta > Orthoptera > Acrididae > Schistocerca > Schistocerca gregaria. The sequence continues at coordinate 938,750,767 of NC_064921.1, read as the reverse complement.
AAGCCGTTCCACAGGACTACATCCAGCATCTCTACGATCGTCTCCATGGGAGAATAGCAGCCTGCATTGCTGCGAAAGGTGGATATACACTGTACTAGTGCCGACATTGTGCATGCTCTGTTGCCTGTGTCTATGTGTCTGTGGTTCTGTCAGTGTGATCATGTGATGTATCTGACCCCAGGAATGTGTCAATAAAGTTTCCCCTTCCTGGGACAATGAATTCACGGTGTTCTTATTTCAATTTCCAGGAGTGTATCTTATGTTACTTTATCCATCTCGTCCTTACGTTTGGCACAGCAGTGTACTCAGGTATACAAGGTAGGTGAAACGAACGATTTCACACAATAAACGCCAAAAGTGTCTGATTTTGAACATTTAATTCTTCGAAATCTGAGACCCTACCGTCAACTGAAGGAACTCCTGTAGTCATTTCCGCATTCCGATAATAGTTCACTAATACTCTTGAGTCAACTAAAAAAAATTCTGGGAATACTATTCGTGGAGCGTTTGATAGAGGTAGCCGTAGAATTCTGAAGTCTAGCGTTTCGACCGCTGTTCGCAGGTGGTTTTGTTGCACGCTTCTAGTTAGCGCCGAGCCCTCTTCGTTTCCCCTTTGATCCTAGAACTCTGCAGCTCACATGTGCCCTAAATATCTACCAAGAGTTGTTCCTACTATAACTGCAATCTGGCTTCTTATTTTACATCAAAATCAGCTACCGTACCACTCTAGCAAAAAAAATCCTCGTGAGTCATTTGAGAAGCAGAATTTTGCAGGTGGGTGTGGGAAGGTGATGAGAGAAAGGAATCTCTGTGTTGCGTGCACCAAAATTAGCCTTTTAATGAAATTATATCCCCGATTCAAATCTGACTTTATGCTCTTCGAATTGAGCTCTGCGGCCCTGCTTTAGGCCTCGTGTGTAACTAACTAGTCATTCTGCTATCATCTCTTTCGTGTCCGTAAACACAGCGCTGGTAACTTTAAAATATTCTCCTAGGAGTAAATACTGTAACGAGGAAAGTTTTGTAGTACCAGAGTATGGCTTACGAGTATATAAGTGTAGGTGACCGAGTACATTCCGATTGCCGTAGCAGACGTGTACGTATCGTTATATGCTCACCAATCTTTGAATAATAGGCATGACGCGGTGGCAACTGTAGACGTAAGTAACGTTGAGGAGTACCTATCGGTTTTCTTCACCCTCATTCCTACAATTGGCCATCTATACCTTGCGGATAGGAATGGTTCTCATTGGCTGAAGTTAAGCAAGCAGGTTAAGCAGGATGTTAGCTGAACATGTAAACTTTTTGTTTTGTGCGCATTCTTGAGGACTTGTGTGTCACTGATATGTATTAAAAGCATAGATAGCCAAATTGTTTATAATGCCCCTTGTTGTAAAGCAACGTCGTAGAATTCTTATCATCAATCCAATAATTGTAGAATCTTTCAATGAGTTCAGAACTATTAGTAACACTTCTAAATCGTCGTGTACTCGACCGCTATATTCACACGATTTAAATTTTTAGCTACGGTAAAATAACGATTTTTGAGTGAACAACCGTGACAGTAACGTTTTACCCCCACTCTTCCGGTAGTAGTATGTTCTGTACTGGACATTACTACAAATAAGCAGAAAACTACTGAAACGTAATATTATTACCATTTATTTGCTGTGGCAGATCTATATAAAAGCCAAGTTCCCATATGTTATACTTGTAAACGTACTTCGGATTATCGCTACAAGCTTGACAAGGACGTTCCTAGAAATACCCCACCTTCTCCCTTCTAAGGGTATACGGAATGAGTTTTTCGATAAAAAAATCTATTCTTGGGTAAGTGCATTTTCGAAAAATTTAGACTCTCCCGTTTAATACCATGTATAAAATATTTGGATGACGTGAATAGAACTATTTTAAATAATTTTTTTAAATAATTTCGACACACGATGTTCCGCACCTTGTATATGAGACGCGAATATATACCCGATATAGACAGCCTTGCCAGAGATATAATTGAGCACAAGAGAGTTAGCTTTTCTGTTGGCTACACTGCTAGACAGTTGGCAATAGATTCTGCACCATTTGTATTGTTTCCTTTGTGAGTACATCCATGTCATTGTTGTGAAAGTCGTATGTGGAAAAGTCATTGAGTTTTCTTTCCTTCAACATGCTAAGACCTAGTCTGAAGGTATTTAGAAAGCGTGTACATTGGCGCAAGAAAGTAAAGTGTACTAAAAATTCGTCCGATTCATCTTCATCAGTATCTGATGTCCCAGTAGCGACTAACCTCAACACTGGTAGTGATACATTGAGTGATGCTGCTGCCACTACACCAGAAAGTGCTTCAAGAAGAATTGAAGAAGGATACAAGAAACTAAATGCTGGGACTACAATATATAAGGTAATTAACGTCTCTTTATTATCAGAGGTTTTGGAGAAGAATGTGTGCTGCAAACAATGTGGAAAATGTGGTGTTTCATTGAAAACACATGTAGGACTTGCTTGTGAATTAGAGTTGATGTGCAGTTATTTCAAACACAGTGTTACTTTCTTCAATTCCTCACATGTTACTGCAGATACAGGTAAACTATACGATATAAACATTAGACTGGTTTATGGATTACCGTGTATAGGAAATGACAGGGCTGCAGGTGCCATGTTGCGTGGTGTGATGAACCTCACTCCTCCACCTTCAAAATTTAACAAACACATAATTGCAATAGGCTCTGCTGTAGAAGATGTGGCACAGGAAAACATGAAAGATGCTGTTGAGGAAGCAGTTGTTGAAAATAATAATAGCATAGACTTGTCCATAGCTTTTGATGGAAGCTGGCAAAAGAGAGGCCACACATCTCTGAATGGTGTAGTAACAGCTACAAGTGTGGACACTGGCAAGGTAGTTGATGCGGCAATACTTTCCAAGCATTGCAGATGCAAGGAGAAAATGAAAACTAAACATGAAGAGGAGTGCATGGCAAATTACTATGGGTCAAGTGGTGGTATGGAAGTTGCTGGTGTAAGAAGTATTTATCAACGCTCAGTAAAATGGTACGACGTTAGATACATAAGTTATCTTGGAGATGGTGACTCAAAGGCTTTCAGAGAAATTGAGGAACTGAGACCCTATGGTAACGATGTGAAAATTTCCAAACTGGAGTGTGTTGGCCATGTTCAGAAAAGGATGGGATCAAGACTTCGACGGCTCAAGGCTAGCATGAAAGGCAAGAAATTGAGCGACGGAAAAACTTTAGATGGGAAAAATAGACTGACAGATGCTACAATAGATCATATTCAGAAGCGCTATGGTCTAGCAACAAGACAGAATACAGCAGATGCAGAATTAATGAGAAGAGCAGTCTGGGCTCTGTTTTTTCATACAGCTTCAAACAATGAGAATCCCCAACATGGGCTATGTCCAAAAGGAGACGATAGTTGGTGCAAGTACAACAGAGGCAAATGGAAACAATACAATCACCCTCATCACCTGCCATAATGGATGAAATAAAACCAATATTCCGAGACCTCGCAGATATTAGTCTACTAAAGAAATGTCTTCATGGCCGGACTCAAAATCCAAATGAGTGTGTGAAGCATGTAATATGGAATAGACTACCTAAAACTGTGTTTGTGGGTATAAACACACTTCACTTTGGCGTTTATGATGCAGTTTCATCATTCAATCCGGGCAATATAACAAAGTGCAAAGTTCTGCAGAAGTTGGGGCTCTGTTTAGGACTACGAACTGCCGCAGATATGCTTTGTTTGGACAAGGAACGGCTCAGGTCTTCAGATAATGCCATAAAAGTATATTTGAAGATGGCTAGACAGCATAGCAGAGCCATCAAGAGGAAGCTGTGGGACGATTCTGATGATACAAGCTATGGAGCAGGCTTGTAGTGAAGTAAAAACTTTGAAGCTAATTTCCCGTAACTTTAGTTTTTTTGTGTATAAGGTACATTTTCTCAGGGCCTATTTATAGTAGAAAGATGAAATTTTCTGTAATTGTTCCTTAAGACCTTCTAATATACCTAAATTAAAAGATATGTGGAATTATTTTGTATTAATGGGTGTAAATTTTAAAATACTTGTTAAAATGTGTAATTTTTTTTAACATTTACAAAAAATAAAATATCTGAAAAACTATATATTATTTTTTTCAAAATTGATAATTCAGCATAAAAGCAGAACATATCTTTGCTTTCTGTGAAAAAAAATGAAGAGTATCGTCTACATAACAAATGAGAAAATGTTCCTAACTTTTAGCTCAATTTAACATAGTAAGCATAGAGCGTTCCGTATACCCTTAATGTATGACATCAGACCAATTCAGTTTTCGTGTAATGCCTTATAACGATTACAATTCTTATATAATAAAGTTTAGACCGCATGTAACAATTTTATTTTAAAAGGTAATCAGTTGTCTGTAACGGTGGTCTATTCAACCAGACAGCTACCATTGAATTTCTTTTGGTAGAGCATTCACAGATGCTTACAGAAGCTCTACGGAGACGTGGTAGTGAACAAAAGCACGGTGAGTCGTTGGACGAGGTATTTCTCATCGCAACAAGCTCTCGCAAACCTTTTCGATCTCCCGCGCACCGGTCAGCCGTACAAAGCTGTGACACTTGCAGTGTTGGAACGTGTAGACACTGTTATTCGAGGTGACCGACAGATAACAATAAAATACCTCGCGGCTCAACTGGGCGTCTCGGTTGGCAGCGCTGATACACTGTCGATCAGTTGGGGTTCTCAAACGCGTGCGCGCGATGGGATCCTCTCCGCCTAACAGAAGATCATAAAGAACAACGAAGGGCAGTCTCTGCGGAGTTGCTTGTGCGCTATGAGGCTGACCTTGACAATTCTTTGTCGATTTTGGGTTCATCACTCCTAACCCGGAAAGGAACGACAATTCATGGAGTGGAGTCACATCATCTCTCCTCCGAAAAAACGGTTCAAAGCCGCACTCCCAACTGGTAAAGTCACGACGACAGTCTTGTTGGAATCCGAAGGAGTTGTTCTGGTCATGTTGTCCCTCGTGGTGCAACGATAACTCTGAAGTGTAACGTGCTAACCGCGGGAAATTGAAGAAACGACTTCAACGTGTTCGTCGCCACAAAAATACAAACGAAGTGCTTTTCCGTGACAACGCAAGGCCTCACAGAATTACGCACACCCGAAAAAAATTGGTTCAAATGGCTCTGAGCACTATGGGACTTAACATCTGAGGTCATCAGTCCCCGAGAACTTAGAACTACTTAAACCTAACCAACCTAAGACATCACACACATCCATGCCTGAGGCAGGATTAGAACCTGCGACCGTAGCGGTCTCGCGGTTCCGAACTAAAGTGCCTAGAACCGCTCGGCCACAAAGGCCGGCGTGATCGTATTGAGTACCCAGTTACACCCGATGCTGTCAGATCTTGTGCTGGGCCTGTATGACTATGACTAATGCAATTTGGCAATCTTCGTTCACCTCGGAGCCTCGAGACACGAATGTGCGTTCACAGCGATGCTACACACAGAACAAGGACTTCTGAAAAAAGACTTGGTGCCATCCTTTTGTACACTGTTATCGTTGTGCGTTCCACTGTCGAAGCACTTCTCTCTGCTTCCGCGTCAAGGGAAGTTGCAACGACGGTCTCTGTGCTGCCAGTCCTTCGTGCCCCAGACTTCGTCGCACTGACCGTGTGGATATGAGTCCTGCTACAAAGAAGCCCATTTTCTCACTGACAGTACCTGAAGTGGCCGTACGATCCTGCACGACGGAGAGAAAAAATGTCTTTCCTCTCGGGCGCTAGTCGTTTGGGTTGCTGAGATCCTGGATGGCGTTGAGTATCGCCCTCATCGATTCCCAGCTAGAATGACAGCCATGAGATATATATCACTACGAACAAGAATGGCGCAGAACGATAAGATGCCGCTTCGATAGGCCACGACACAGCCGTTGTTGAATTCCGAGACGTGCTGGCAGATGTTTCTACTTTTTTGACTACACACAACACGCCCTCGTCACAAACAACAAGACATTCAAATTCGGCTTCTGAATGAGAAACCCGCTGTGTAATCTTCCTTTACACTGACGTGACGGAAGACATACCGAGCGAAGTGGTACAGTGGTTATCACGTTGGACTCGCATTCAGGAGGACGACGGTTCAAATGCGCGTCCGGCCATCGTGATTTAGGTTTTTCGTCATTTCCCTAAATCGCTTCAGGCAAATTCCGGGATGGCTCCTTTGAAAGGGCACGGCCGAGTTCCTTCCCCATCCTTCCCTAACCAGATGGAACCAATGACGTCGCTGTTTGGTCCCGTCGCCTGAATCAACCAGCCAACCAACAACGAAAGTCGTCGGATAGCGATATGCACGTATACACATTGCGGTAGTATCGCGTACACAAGGTATAAAAGGGCAGTGCGTTGGCGGAGCTGTCAATTGTTCTGAGGTGATTCATATGATAAGATGTTCGACGTAATTATGGCCACACGACGGAAGGTAACAGAGCTTGAACGCGGAACGGTAGTTGGAGCTAGAGGAATGGGACATTCCTTTTTGAAAATCGTTAGGGAATTCCATATTCCGATATCCAGAGTGTCAAGTGTTTGCCGAGAATACTAAATTTCAGGCGTTACCTCTCAGCACGAACAACGCAGTGGCCGACGGCCTTCATTTATCGACCTAGAGGACCGTCGTTTGCGTAGTGTTGTCAGCGCTAACAGACAAGCAACACTGCGTGATATAACAGCAGAAATCAATGTGGGGCGTACGACGAACGTATGCGTTAGCACAGTGTGATGGAATTTTTCGTTGGCGGGCTATAACAGCAGACGACCGAAGAGAGTGTGTTTGCTAACGGTGCGACATCAAATGGTTCAAATGGCTCTGAGCACTATGGGACTTAACGTCTATGGTCATCAGTCCCCTAGAACTTAGAACTACTTAAACCTAAGGACATCAAACAACACCCAGCCTACACGAGACAGAGAAAATCCCTGACCCCGCCGGGAATCGAACCCGGGAACCCGGGCGTGGGAAGCGAGAACCCTACCGCACGATCACGAGATGCGGGCAGGTACGACATCGCCTGCAGCACCTGAGGCTATATCAGTTACACCATAGACGACTGGAAAACCGTGGCCCAGTCAGATGAGTCCCGATTTCAGTTGGTAAGAGGTGATGGTAGGGTTGGAGTGTAGTGCAGATCCCACGAAGCCATGGACCCAGGTTGTCAAAAAGGGACTTTGTAAGCTGGTGGTGGCTCCATAATAGTGTGGGCGGTGTTTACCTGGAATGGACTGGATCCTCCGGTCCAGTTGAACTGATGATTGACGATTTGCAGTCAGTCATGGACTTCATGTTCCCAAACATCGATGAAATTTTTATCCAAGATTTACGTCATGTGACCGGGCCACAATTGCTTGTGATAGGTTTGAAGAACATTCTGGAGTATTTGAGCGAATTGTTTGGCTACCCAAGTGGTCCGACATAATCTTGCACATAACCGAGACGTCGGTTTGCAAAATCCTGCACCGGCAGAAACTTGGCAACTATGGACGGCTATAGAGGCAGCGTAGCTCGATACTTCTGCAGGGGACTTCCAACGACTTGTTGAGTCCATGCCACGTCTATATGCTGCAAAAGGAGGCCCGCCGGCCGCGGTGGTCTAGCGGTTCTTGGCGCTCAGTCAGGAACCGCGCGACTGCTACGGTCGCAGGTTCGAATCCTGCCTCGGGCATGGATGTGTGTGATGTCCTTACGTTAGTTAGGTTTAAGTAGTTCTAAGTTCTAGGGGACTTATGACCACAGATGTTGAGTCCCATAGTGCTCAGAGCCATTTGAACCATTTTTTTGAATAGGAGGCCCGACACGATATTAGCAGATATCCCACGACTTTTGTAACCTCGTATATATATCGAATGTAGATGGTATTACTCCTAACTGTGCCGTCCACAGCTCTTGGTCTCGCGGTCGCGTTCTCGCTTCCCGAGCACGGGGTTCCGGGTTCGATTCCCGGCGGGGTCAGGGATTTTCACCTGCCTCGAGATGACTGGGTGTTTGTGTTGTCCTCGTCATTTCATCATCATTCATACAAGTGGCAAGATTGGATTGACAAAAGATTGGGAATTTGTACGGGCGCTGATAACCGCGTAGTTGAGCGCCCCACAATCCAAACATTATCATCATCATCATCATCCTAACTGTGCCACGCGGGGTAGCCGCTTGGTCTGGGGCGCCTTGTCACGGTCCGTACTGCTCCTCCCCCCCTCCCCCTGTCGGAGGTTCTAGTCCTCCCTCGGGCATGGATGTGTGTGTTATGCATAGCGTAAGTTAGTTCAAGGTAGATTAAGCAGTGTGAAGGCTTAGGGACCGATGACCTCAGCACTTTGGTCCCATAAGACCTTACCACAAATTTCCAATTTCCAACTCCCACCTGCCACTAACAAGGGAACCTCACCATCGCACCCCCCTCAGGTTTAGTTATAAGTTGGCACAGTGGATAGGCCTTGAAAAGCTGAACACAGATCAATCGAGAAAACAGGAAGAAGTTGGGTGGAACTATGAAAAAAATAAGCAAAATATACAAACTGAGCAGTCCATCTGCAAGATAGGCACATCAAAGATATTCTGAGCTCAGGAGTGCCGTGGTCCCGTGGTTAGCGTGAGCAGCTGCAGTACGAAAGGTCCTTGGTTCAAGTCTTCCCTCGAGTGAAAAAAATCAGTTTTTTATTTTCAGACAATGATCAAAGTTCAGGCACTCACACACAATCAACTTCGCTCTCCAAAATTCCAGGACATTTGCTTGGACATATGCAGTATTTGACGGTCTACACACGGAAAAAATTGAAAACGTTAAAAACATGTGATTTGACAGAGCACAGGGAAAACTGTGCGACTGTGAAGAAACTGTTGGATTCATTTGTTGCAGTTTATGTGACAAACTCTTATGTTTGCATCACTTTTTTGGGAATGATTATCACATCCACAAGAAAACCTAAATTGGGCAAGGCAGAAGAATCTTTTTACCCATTCGCCAAGCGTACAATTTAGGTGGATCGACAACATATTCCTGTCATGTGACGCACATGCCGCCACCAGTGTCGTATAGAATATATCGGAAATGTTTTCCTGTGGAGGAATTGGTTGACCTATGACCTTGCTATCAAATGTTCTCGGTTCCCAGTGGAGAGGCATGTCGTTTCGTCTACTAATCGCACGATTTTGCGGTGCGGTCGCAAAACACAGACAGTAAACTTATTACAGTGAACAGAGACGTCAATGAACGAACGGACAGATCATAACTTTGCGAAAATAAACAAAGTAAACATTTTCACTCGAGGGAAGACTTGAACCAAAGACCTCTCGTTCCGCAGCTGCTCACGCTAACCACGGGACCACAGCGCTACAAAGCCCACATTATCCTTGATGTTGCCTATCATACGCATGGACTACTCAGTTTGTACATTTTGTTTATTTTTTCATAGTTCCACACAACTTCTGCCTGTTTTCTTGATTGATCTGTGTTCAATTTTTCAAGGCCTATCCACTGTGCCAACTTATAACTAAATCTGAGGGGGGGGTGGGGGTGCGATGGGGAGGTTCCCTTGTAAGATGCTAATCATTTGCGTTTCCGAGCCAGTTTGACCTTTCTTGCACGCCGCATTCGTGGTATTGAAAGTCTAATGACGAACCAGCGTGGATGATAGAAACCTGAGCCACTTGTTTTCTCATAGAAGCTGCACTTCTCCGGGGTGAGAGGCGTCGAGATGCGAAGGCGAAATTAACGTCGTGCCGCTGGCTGCAGCGGCGCTTCCAGTTTCTGCAGGCCGGCCGGCGCCACTCAGGCGGCTGGCGAGGCGCCATGTGGAGCGGCGGGCGACCGCCGAGATCTCCAACTGCGGACGCATGCCTGCATTCCTCGCCAACCTGTTCCTCCTATTTAGAGAACCCGTTCCTGCCTGCAGCCTGCGCTCGGCTCTCTCATTATACACCTTTCAGCTCACGCGGAACTGCACCGGCGCTTACTTCTCAGCCACCAATTTACTGCTCCTTCCTCACTGCTCCCATTCCTCCTCAGTGCGCGTCCAGTACAATGCTACGTTACTTCTACGAGTCACAGCGAGCGGGATGGTCAAACAGTAAAGAGAATACCAGGTCAGTGGTCCTGACGCACACTGACGAAGGCTACTCAGATCACGGCATCCTACATGTCCGAATATCTTCTGCACGAAGGAAGACTTTGATTTAAGGTCTCGTCGACATCAATGTCTTTACAAACACAGCACAGGCTCGGGCTGTGTCAAACATGGCGATGAAATTCGATCCTATCATTTGTACCATTTGGTTCAATTGGCTCTGAGCACCATGGGACTCAACTTCTGAGATCATTAGTCCCCAAGAACTTAGAAGAACTTAGAAGATGTGCAGAACTATAGAACTATATCTCTAACGTCGATCAGTTGTGGAATTTTGGAACACGTATTATGTTCGAGTATAATGACTTTTCTGGAGACTAGAAATCTACTCTGTAGGAATCAGCATGGGTTTCGAAAAAGGTGGTCGCGTGAAACCCAGCTCGCGCTATTCGTCCACGGGACTCAGAGGGCCTTAGACACGGGTTCCCAGGTAGATGCCGTGTTTCTTGACTTCCGCAAGGCGTTCGATACAGTTCCCCGCAGTCGTTTAATAAACAAAGTAAGAGCATATGGACTATCAGATCAATTGTGTGATTGGATTGAGGGGTTCCTAGATAACAGAACGCAGCATGTCATTCTCAATGGAGGGACGTCTTCCGAAGTAAGAGTGATTTCAGGTGTGCCGCAGGGGAGTGTCGTAGGACCGTTGCTATTCACAATATACGTAAATGACCTGGTGGATGACATAGGATGTTAACTGAGACTTTTTGCAGATGATGCTGTGGTGTATCGAGAGGTTGTAACAATGGAAAATTGTACTGAAATGCATGAGGATCTGCAGCGAATTGACGCATGGTGCTGGGAATGGCAACTGAATCTCAATGTAGACAAGTGTAATGTGGTGCGAATACATAGAAAGATAGATCACTTATCATGTAGCTACAAAATAGCAGGTCCGCAACTGGAAGCAGTTAATTCCATAAATTATCTGGGAGTACGCATTAGGAGTGATTTAAAATGGAATGATCATATAAAGTTGATCGTCGGTAAAGCAGATGCCAGACTGAGATTCATTGGAAGAATCCTAAGGAAATGCAATCCGAAAACAAAAGAAGTAGGTTATAGTACGCTTGTTCGCCCACTGCTTGAATACTGCTCAGCAGTGTGGGATTCGTACCAGATAGGGTTGATAGAAGAGATGGAGAAGATCCAACGGAGAGCAGCGCGCTTCGTTACAGGATCATTTAGTAATCGCGAAAGCGTTACGGAGATGATAGATAAACTCCAGTGGAAGACTCTGCAGGAGAGACGCTAAGTAGCTCGGTACGGGCTTTTGTTAAAGTTTCGAGAACATACCTTCACCGAAGAGTCTAGCAGTATATTGCTCCCTCCTACGTATATATCGCGAAGAGACCATGAGGATAAAACCAGAGAGATTAGAGCCCACACAGAAGCATACCGACAATCCTTCTTTCCACGAACAATACGAGACTGGAATAGAAGGGAGAACCGATAGGGGTACTCAGGATACCCTCCGCCACACACCGTCAGGTGGCTTGCGGAGTAAGGATGTAGATGTAGTTAAACCTAACTAACCTAAGGACATCACACACATCCATGCCCGAGGCAGATCCTACCATTTCAAAGGAACCATCCCGGGAGTTGCCTGAAGGGCTTTAGGGAAATCGCGGAAAACCTAAATTTGGATGAGCAGACAGGGATTTGAAAATAGTCCCACCGAAAGAGTAGTTCGTTTAGCGAAACAGTACTACACCTGAATGGTGTTTTCACTCTGCAGCGGAGTGTGCGCTCATATGAAACTTCCTTGCAAATTAAAACTGTGTGCCGGACCGAGACTCGAACTCAGTATATATTTTCTTTAATGTCGTTTGTGGTTAGCAATATTGGCTTATTCCCAAGAGTTAGCAGCTTTCACTCAGTTAATACTAGGCAGAAATCAAATCTGCATGTGGAATGCACTTCCTTGACTCTTGTGCAGAAAGGAGTGCACTACTCTGCTGCAGCCATTTTCAGTAAGTTACCACAAGAACTCAAAAATCTTAGCAGTAGCCCAAACGCTTTTAAGTATAAACTGAAGAGTTTCCTCATGGCTCACTCCTTCTATTCTGTCGAGGAGCTCCTGGAAGAGCTGAAAAATTAAGCAAATTCCAGTGTTACATTGTTGATTTTCTTTATTTAAATTTACGAATGGTCGCCTGAATACGTTTCTTGTATTTCATTTTATCTTTTTCTACTACCGTGTTATAATTTCATGTATTGACACGTTCCATAATCATGGAAACTTCTCCTTAATTTGGTCCCACGAAACAATAAATAAATAAATAAAATAAAACTCGAGACCTTTGCTTTTCGCGGGCAAGTGCTCTACCATCTGAGCCACCCAAGCACGACTCGTTCTCACAGCTTTACTTCTGCGTGTACCTCGCCTCCTACCTTCCAAACTTTACAAAAGCTCGGAGGAGCTGTGAGGACGGGGCGTGAGTCGTGCTTGGGTAGCTCAGATGGTAGAGCACTTGCCCGGGAAAGGCATAGGTCCCGAGTTCGAGTCTCGCTCCGGCACACAGTTTTAATCTGCCAGAAGGTTTCATATCAGCGCACACTCCGCTGCAGAGTGAAAATCGTATTCTGGAAACATCCCCCAGGCTGTGACTTAACCATGTCTCCGCAATATCCTTTCTTTCAGGAGTGTTAGTTCTGCAAGGTTCGCAGGAGAGCTTCTGTAAAGTTTGAAGGTAGGAGACGAGGTACTGGCAGAAGTAAAGCTGTGAGGACGGGGCGTGAGTCGTGCTTGGGTAGCTCAGATGGTAGAGCACTTGACCGCGAAAGGCAAAGGTCCCGAGTTCGAGTCTCGGTCCGGCACACAGTTTTAATCTGCCTGGATGTTTCATTACTACACCTTATTTTAAAAGGTAAATCACCTCCTTCTTGTGACCGTGCCATTTCTCTTTATCGCACTACGATTTCTTTCAGTTTCCTTCTGTATTATAGTTTAGCAGTTCTTTCTGTATATGATCCAAGTTCCATCGAGCCATGTTGTTTGGTAATGGCATATTATGCGAAAGTTACTTTCGTCCTTAAGTTTTGCACAGCGCTGTAAGAACTGCTGTAAGGTAAGGTTTTATGGGACCAAACTGCTGAGGTCATCGGTTAAGAACTTCTGTAATAGGGACTTCGATCCATTGTTGACTAATAGATACGCTGATTCAGAAAGAAGTTTTTTTATACATAATTTATAAATATTTCGTGGCAATTGTGTGAATTATGATGAATTACAGTTAAGTTGTCAAAACGATGCCTTTACCACCTATCGAGCAGCCGCCTAACTCGAGAGACCAACAGAGCCTTGACAATGCAAAAAGTTCGATCTAATTTGCATGTGGTGTGGTGGTCTAGCAGTAGAGTGTGTGACCGGAAATCGGAAGGTTGTGCGATCGAATCCTGGCTGAACAACTTCCTGTCATTCTGCCTTTTAACCCAACAATCACCTATCAGTGATGTGGAAATACGCATTTCGATATATGACGACGATTTCATACTGCCAATTTGTGCTTCCCTCGGATCATCAACCCCAATGTGCACTCTTCATTTCACTGCAGGCTCTTCGAACAACGGGCAGTGAGTTAATTAATTTTTAAATATCGTAATAAATAGGACCAGTGACGAAAATATAACCACATGATCAGGCTGCGATGTGAGACAATCTGACAGAAATATTTTTAACCAATAGTTACACTGCAATCGATTGAGAACAATTGAGTAACGAAAAAGGCGTAGCAATCCCAGACATGTGCTGTTTTATTTTTTGCTGCAAGCGAAACCTTCTCCGAAAAACTACTTTGTCAACTTTGCTTCGTTTACTCAGAGTACGCAGTACGTTCTTTCGGCAGCTCTGCAGTTGCCTTAATTTGGAGTTTTTTTTAATCAGACCTAGATGCGGACAGATTCTTTGCGTGGCACAGCGAAGAAGTATGAAATAAAGAATCCACGACAAAGAATTGCGGCAATTCATCTCAACAGTGCATCGCAATGCATACTAAGCTTCACAAGAGGCGTGCTGTAACACGAGCTGAACATGTGCATCATGCGTAGTATTTCTCGTTTTTTTTCTTTCGTGTTCGTGTCACCTCAGCCAGCCTCCAATAAATACTGAATCGCTCACACAGGCATACGCCCATGATTCGCGTACAGTATTTACAATGGTTGTGAACGTATTACTTACATCACGACATGCTTCCATCATTGGCATGAGATGTCACTCCAAATGTCAATTCAGCCTGGAACACACGAAGTTCGTGCCCCCAGGCAACCTTGCTATCGTTCGCTTCTTACATCACGTAATTTACACGAAAGTAATTATATTCAGTTACTTAAATTTACTCATAACTGTCCACAGTCTCCCGCGAACAAAATACGCTACGCCACACAAGTCATCCCTCCGTAGACACCTAATGCTAACCGTGCGGGACAGATCGCTAGTATAGCTACAATAAATAATACGTTAGCCACCATCACCATCATCATAGTCATCGTCATCAGTGAAGTTGATCTGTAGACGTCAGTGATGGTTGAGAGGTGGGTAAAATTCTACTAGCGCCTCCACTTTACGACACTAAAATAGGGCCCGATCATCGCAGTCAGTGCTGACAGACAAGCAACACTGCGTGAAATAACCGCAGATCAGTGTAGGATGCACGACGAACGTATCCATTAGGACAGTGCAGCGAAATTTAGCGTTAACGGGCTATGGCAGCAGAAGACCGACGCGAGTGCCTTTGCGAACAGCACGACATCGCCTGCAGCATCTCTCTGGGCTCGTAACCATATCGTTGTACCCTAGACGACTAGAACACTGTGGCCTGGTGAGATGAGTTCTGATAAGAGCTGATGTTAGGGTTCGAGTGTGGCTTAAACTCCACGAAGCAACAAACCCAGGTTGCCAACTAGGCACTGTGCAAGCTGGCGGTGGCTCTACAATGGCGTGGTTTGTGTTACATGGGATGTACTTGGTCCTCTGGTCAAAATGAATCGATCATTGACTTCAGACAGATATGTTCGGCTACTTTGAGACCATTGGCAGCCATTCATGGACTACTCGTTCCGAAACAACGAAGAATTGTTTATGGATGACAATGCACTATGTCATCGAGCCACAATTGTTCGCGACTGGTTTGAAAATCATTGTGGACAGTTAGAGCGAATGACCTGGCAACCCAGATCGCCCGACATGAATTCCATCGAAGAATTATGGGACATAACTGAGAGGTCAGTTCGCGCACAAAACCATGCACCGGCAACACTTTCGCGATTATGGACGCCTATAGAAGTAACATGGCTCAGTATTTCTGCAGGGTACTTCCAGCGACCTGTTGAGTTCGTGCCACGTTAAGATGCTGCACTAGGCCGGGAAAAAGGTCAGGCAGGATATTAGGAGGTAGCTCATAACTTTTGCCACCTCGATGCATGTTTGGAGTTGTTCTCAAGTGCCGGCCGCGGTGGTCTAGCGGTTCTAGGCGCGCAGTCCGGAACCGCCGGACTGCTGCGGTCGCAGGTTCGAATCCTGCCTCGGGCATGGATGTGTGTGATGTCCTTAGGTTAGTTAGGTTTAAGTAGTTCTAAGTTCTAGGGGACTGATGACCACAGTAGTTAAGTCCCATAGTGCTCAGAGCCATTTGAACCATTTTTTGTTCTCAAGTGTGCATAACAGCACACGTCGACGGAATCAGAAGCGCTGCTGGCATTGTGACAGATCGGTATAGCCTACATGAAAATCTTACTGAAATGCTTGGTGGAAATAGAATGGAAATACTTTGGAAGAAAGATGATGTAGCTCTCGCGAACCCTGCTGCGTAAGTTTTGAGATCACGCATTTGAAGGAAACTATACGACCTTTCTGCTGACGCCGTTGCATATCTCGCGTACCGATCATAAACTAGAGAAATTAGGACGCGTTATTTTTGAATAGGACATAAAATCGCCGCGCGGAGGGGCTGCGCGGTTAGAGGCGCCATGTCACGGATTGAACGCGGCCCCTCCCGCCAAGTTCGAGCCCTCCCTGGGATGATATTGTTCTGTAGCCACTCCGCCATAGGCCATTCATTATAAACAGGTGCTCGATCGCCATCCCTGAATTGCTCTTCAACAATGGGAAGCAAGAAGGTGCTTAAAACACCAATGTAGGCCTGTGCTGTGATAGTGCCACGCAAAACAACAATGGGTGCAAGCCCCCTCCATGAAAAACACGACCACACAATAACACCACCGTCTCAGCATTTTACTGTTGGCACTTCACCTGGCATTCGATATACCCACAACCCTGCCATCGGATCGCCACATTGTGTACCGTGATTCGTCACTCCACACAACGTTTCTCCACTGTTCAATCGCCCAATGTTTACGCTTCTTACATCAAGCGAGGCGTCGTTTGGCATTTACAGGCGTGATGTGGGGCTTGCGAGCAGCCGCTCGACCATGAAATCAAAGTTTTCTCACCTCCCTCCTGCCATAGTACTTGCAGTCGATCCCGATACAGTTTGGAATGCCTGTGTGATGGGCTGGATAGATGTCTGCCTACTACACTTTACGACCCTCTTCAACTCTTCTGCGGTCTCTGTCAGTCAACAGACTAGGTCGGCCTGTACGCTTTTGTGCTCTACGGTCCCTTCACGTTTCCACTTCACTATCACATCACAAACAGTGGACCTAGGGATGTTTAGGAGTACGATAATCTCGCGTACAGATATATGACACAAGTGACACAGAAACCCCTGACCACGTTCTAGCTCCTGGTGTTCCTCGATGCGCCCCATTCTGCTCTCCTACGACGTCTAATAACTACTGACGTCGCTGATACGTAGTACCTGGCAGTAGGTGGCAACACAACGCAGGTTCGAATCCTGCCTCGGGCATGGATGTATGTGATGTCCTTAGGTTAGTTAGGTTTAAGTACACTCCTGGAAATTGAAATAAGAACACCGTGAATTCATTGTCCCAGGAAGGGGAAACTTTATTGACACATTCCTGGGGTCAGATATATCACATGATCACACTGACAGAACAACACGCACATAGACACAGGCAACAGAGCATGCACAATGTCGGCACTACTACAGTGTATATCCACCTTTCGCAGCAATGCAGGCTGCTATTCTCCCATGGAGACGATCGTAGAGATGCTGGATGTAGTCCTGTGGAACGGCTTGCCATGCCATTTCCACCTGGCGCCTCAGTTGGACCAGCGTTCGTGCTGGACGTGCAGACCGCGTGAGACGACGCTTCATCCAGTCCCAAACATGCTCAATGGAGGACAGATCCGGAGATCTTGCTGGCTAGGGTAGTTGACTTACACCTTCTAGAGCACGTTGGGTGGCACGGGATACATGCGGACGTACATTGTCCTGTTGGAACAGCAAGTTCCCTTGCCGGTCTAGGAATGGTAGAACGATGGGTTCGATGACGGTTTGGATGTACCGTGCACTATTCAGTGTCCCCTCGACGATCACCACAGGTGTACGGCCAGTGTAGGAGATCGCTCCCCACACCATGATGCCGGGTGTTGGCCCTGTGTGCCTCGGTCGTATGCAGTCCTGATTGTGGCGCTCACCTGCTCGGCGCCAAACACGCATACGACCATCATTGGCACCAAGGCAGAAGCGACTCTCATCGCTGAAGACGACACGTCTCCATTCGTCCCTCCATTCACGCCTGTCGCGACTCCACTGGAGGCGGGCTGCACGATGTTGGGGCGTGAGCGGAAGACGGCCTAACGGTGTGCGGGACCGTAGCCCAGCTTCATGGAGACGGTTGCGAATGGTCCTCGCCGATACCCCAGGAGCAACAGTGTCCCTAATTTGCTGGGAAGTGGCGGTGCGGTCCCCTACGGCACTGCGTAGAACCCTACGGTCTTGGCGTGCATCCGTGCGTCGCTGCGGTCCGGTCCCAGGTCGACGGGCACGTGCACCTTCCGCCGACCACTGGCGACAACATCGATGTACTGTGGAGACCTCACGCCCCACGTGTTGAGCAATTCGGCGGTACGTTCACCCGGCCTCCCGCATGCCCACTACACACCCTCGCTCAAAGTCCGTCAACTGCACATACGGTTCACGTCCACGCTGTCGCGGCATGCTACCAGTGTTAAAGACTGCGATGGAGCTCCGTATGCCACGGCAAACTGGCTGACACTGACGACGGCGGTGCACAAATGTTGCGCAGCTAGCGCCATTCGACGGCCAACACCGCGGTTCCTGGTGTGTCCGCTGTGCCGTGCGTGTGATCATTGCTTGTACAGCCCTCTCGCAGTGTCCGGAGCAAGTATGGTGGGTCTGACACACCGGTGTCAATGTGTTCTTTTTTTCCATTTCCAGGAGTGTAGTTCTATGTTCTAGGGGACTGATGACCTCAGATGTTAAGTCCCATAGCGCTCAGAGCATTTGAACCATTTTTGAACAGAATGCACCTAATATGAGAAACGTATGTTTTTGTGGGTGTCCGGATACTTTTGATCACGTAGTGTATTCAGTCCCGTTCCCTGTTGCTGAGAAAATAAAGTAGGAGGATCTGTTTTAGGTTCTTCGGGGAGAGTTAACGTGCTTCTGAATAGTTCGCCGCTAAGCGGCTGATCGTTAGTCTTCATTAGGAGCTCAGATAAGACAGTCAAGAAATAGCCATAAACAGGTTTACGGGAAACAGCAGGTCGTGGGATGGCTCAGTTCATAGCAGCTAGGAGCAACTCTGGTCGTAACTCCTTTAGAGACAATATAACGGACGGGGGCCAGCAAGTCTGCGTTGAATAAACACAAAGGTAGATTTACGAAAGAACCTCGTGGTAAGCACAGCGCATACACGAGGTTCCTGATAAAAGTTGCTGTAAATACTCAAGAAATGAAAAATCTCTATCTTAAAAACATTCTTTCAATAGCTAGGTACGAATAAATCAACCTTCCAATTTCTATTTTGAGACACCGTTTCTGAAAGCCGTACAGCCATCTCTTAATGTTTTAGACATTTTCTAGACATTTCCACGGAAATGCTAGATTTATTCAAAAATTTTATAATTAGTGTTAAACTTTTTATATTATTTTGCTGAAGGAGAGCTGCTATATTTAGTTGGTAACGGTTGATTAGATCTTGATTAACAACTGGAAGAAATTAATTAGCAGGCTAGCATACATTCGGAAAAAAATTGATTATACTCAGTGAACGTGGCTGGGGAATAATCCAAGTTTAAATCTCATGCGGATTATGAAACTTATACTCTTTTTATTTGCCTTAATTTTGTGAAACCAGGACTTCAAGAGAGTGACATTTCGTCTTTATTCACCAAACATCATGAGCGGAGGTTGTGTAAAGACTGCATACATGAGACGCGTCTACTTATACAGCCATACTGATTCCTATAGATTTTTAAAATTGTTTCGCTTGTGAATGTCAAGTACAGTTTACTTGCGGAATTCGTTGCTTATTTTTGCTTATTTTGAAGACAACAGGTTCTTTCCTCGTAGGTACTCTAGTTGAAAAAAACTTGTTTGCATGCCTCCATTACCGTTGTTCGAGTACAATCTCTGCTGTCAAATAGGGAAAAAACTGCCTTAAAAACATATAGAACGAAGCAATAAGAACATTGTCATATAACACCTATTTCGGAAGATAGCCAAAGAAATATACTGGGTAAATTTTACTTAATCTGGCGTTGGAGAACATGGAGCCACACATGGCTAAGATTCAAATTTATGCTCACCAGCTACCTTACGAAACTCGCAGGTGCGTGAGGAGCAAATTATATACAAGAGGCCTGCGACTTAGGAACTGATGTATTTGATGAAAGTGAATTGTTGATCCCACTGCAACCGAAATCAATTATTTATATTAATACCCTACGCACATCACCTGACAAAGTTCTCTTTGATTAGTCGGTGTCATAACGAATGCCGGTTGTTGCCAGTACTATCTTCTTATTAAGCCACTTTCCATCATCAGTTTGTCATAAATACAAGAATGTCAACGCTTAACCATGGAACTTGCCCATCTGGCTCGGCGACAACATGTTTCTTAAAGAAATACTGGCCACCTCGTCTGTAAAAACTTCAGGAAGAACTTCAAGCGAAGGGGTATTATTCGCTTACGTATATGTGACGTTGTTTGTTTATGCGCTGCCCGATTCGTTTCACTCCCTTGACACCTACAGTCCCATGGGAAGACAAACTACCGTGATCATTAAAAACAGAAACAGAATTTTCATCTCAGCCTGCTCTACTATCCCCGTCTCCTGTAGGATAAAATAACGGAGTCGCAATTCTACCGGTTTTATGTATGTGTGTGTGTGTGTGTGTGTGTGTGTGTGTGTGTGTGTGTGTGATCTGATACGTGAACACCTAGTTAACATTTGCACGGTATCTGGCAAGGTGGCGTAGTTGTCAAGACTCAAAACTCAAATTTGGAAGTACTTGGGTCGAATCATAGTCCCACCATCCTTATATGGGTTTTATCGGTTCCCCTACTCATCTGCATTATACTTCACTCACCTTTCGCCAAATGACCTAGTGCTGCTGTCGGAATGACCTCGACTTTGTATCGATGTAAACTAACTTCCATTTCTTCCTTCCTCTTCGTAATAGAACGTCCATTTGTAGTTTTCGAACACCCGCAAAATTTTTATTGCATTGATTGCTGCTATACAGCAATTGAAACGATGTACAAATTTTTCCCAATATACTGGAAATACTTGAAGCGACATGATATACAGAGCGCTGACCTCCTTTAGTCAAAGTTACAGTTGTGATTCGTTCAGTAATCGATACATTTGCATGATGTGTGGGAAGTACGATTGTCGTTAACTCTCCGCATGAACTCTGATTTTTTTTATTTTCTCATTATAGCAACTTCGCGATACGTACGTCGGAGGAACTAATATGCTGCCCGACTCTTCTTAGTATTTTAACAGTATACCTCTCTGTGATGTACAGCGCCTCTCTTGTAGTTTATGCCACTCAAGTATGTTGGGAATCTCCGTATACGCTCTCGCGTTTAATAAACGAACCCTTGACGAAATGCTGCTCTGTCTTGGATTTCTTCTATCTCTTCTATTAATTTAACTTGGTAAGTTCTCAGACCATGGGCAATACTCAAGAGTCGGTGGAACGAGTGGTTTTGTAAGCCATTTCTAGTGTGGACGGATTATATTTCCGTAAGATCCTTCCACTGATTCTCAACCTGCCATCCACCTTTCCCACAACTAGTTCTGCTGCGGTCATTCCACATTACGGCGCTCCGAGCAGGTAATTCCGGATAATAACTGCCAGTTGCTGCACCAATCGTCGTATCCAGTACACGTCTACCTGCATTTCCCTACAGTCTTCTTACACTGCAATCTTCCTGTAAATAGCTTCGTCCCGGAACAGCGTCCCTGACTTATTCACTAAATAATTTATGTGTTTCAGCTCAGTGCGTCACCTCAAATGTTTACGAAAACGTTTAAGATATCATATTTCTGTTTTCACCCAGATGAATTTTAAGAAAGTCATAACTAAACGATGTATAGACAAATTCGAAGCTATAGTAATTAAAAATATATCGTGAAAGCTTGTATTTTTTCGCGTAAACAGCTCATATCCATATCATGTGTAACTTCATCAGCAGATCAACTACGGGACTGCAGAAGAGGCATGGATTCTAGCTCTCGATTCTGACGTGACATTAGGATAATATGTTCCTTCTTCAGATAATTTTTACTATCGATGAATCCCCCTTTGCAAATCATAGAAAAATAAATGTAAGAAATATGTAGTAATGGGACGCTGAGGATCCGTACGGGCAGAGGCAGGATGAATATCAGAGGCAGTGGAGTGTGAATGTTTGATGCGGGATTATTGAAGGCTACGTGATTGATCCTTACTCCCTTGAAGAAGCCTTAGCGGTTAGAAGAAACGCACAATTTCCCACCGAAGCGCTACCAGCTGTCTTAGTGGAAGCAGCACGTCAAATGCTTAGATGTACATCGTACCAGCACGACGGATGCCCAGCTCACTATTCGCTTGTGTCTAGGAAAGACCTCGCTCAGCTCTTCGTGGTCGCTGGACATGAGGTGACCGTGTTATCATTTGATCATACAAAGAAGGCTTTCACGATCGGATGTCATAGTTGATGATGAGTCTTCCTGGCTATATGGCGACGATCGAAGAAACTTTACGGTTCCTGACGTTTCGTCCAGAGCTGCGTTGGTGGTCCTCGAATAACAGCAGGAAAAACAACGACAAAACGCTGCTATGGAAGAACGGGGTTTCCCTCGCTTTTATCAAAAAGTAACTGGTCAGGTGAACAATATTTTACAGAAACATGACATCAGAGCGGTTTTTAGACTAAATAAGGAAACAGGTAAGTTCTGTGCACTTGTGGGAACATCTACACTGGAACTACCGAGAGAAGCTTGAATACAAGACTGAAAGAACATATAAGTATTTGCCGACTACGGAAAACAGAAAAATTAGCTGTAGCATAGACATGCTCTTCAGTAAAAAAAATTTAAAACTAATATCTACGACAATAGAGAGAAGGCGCCGAAACATACATGCTTAGCGATAGTTCGAACGGAAAAGAAGCCACCTTGAAACTCGATGACAAATGGACAGTGTTTCTGCAGAATCGATAGGTAATTTTTTATTCAAGTCAGGCGACAAGCCATAGTTAAGTTTCACCTCAGACAGAGATTATGTCTGCTGATCACGTGTAAACTCGACCACGCCTACTTTGCACAGTTTTTATATCGCTCTTCGACGTCCGACTCGTCAGTGGCAAGACTCAGCGTCTCCAGTAGCACCTCCGAAGACGTCCAGCTCAGCTCTGGACGAAACTTCATGAACCGAAAAGTTTCGTCGACCACGGCCGTACGGCCCCGAAGACTCATCACCAACTACGTTATCAGTTGGCCTGACGTTCGTCTAATTTGATGCTGAGAGATTTTTTTCTCTGGGTACACTGAAGTTACGACGACCCAAAAGGATTTAGAACATCACACTGTTACAGCACGTACAATGATATCGAAATAACCTCTTCCGTCTGTCCATAATTTCTTGCACCATCGATTGAAATGTGTATTGTAGTTATAAGCTGGGCGCTTCGAACACTTGATGAGATGAATGGAATTTTAAGGTAGTCTTATGACCACAGTAATCGCTTTCATGTTCAAACTAGATAAATCTTAAGTTTCAAATACTGTAAATTTTCCGAACCTACTAATCACATTTTGAAGAGTGAAACGCCGTTGAATTAGACTTTTTTAGCACTGAGTTAGTAACTGCACAAATTACTACAACTGAAGAATCGAAGTTGGTACTGATATCTCTGTAGTTAATATAGAGACTGATTCAAGAGGAATGTCACATAATTTGTTAGGTCAGGGGTTCCCAACAAAACTTTCTCGCGAACCCCCACATCGAGCATGATTGGTACCATGTCATATCACAGTATCAAGTACCTAAAAAAAGCCAAATTAAGAGTCTTTTTATACGTTTTCCATTTTTCCATTTTTGGTTCTTAGAAAAACATTGACATATTCATTATTGAAAAAATATTGTGCGGCCAAAACAAAAAAATCTCTTATCATACGAAATATATTTAATATATTTTTTATTCTAATAGCATCTTGCGGAACCCTCTGGCATAGCTCGCGGGCCCCTGGGGGTCCTCGGACCACCTTTTGTGAACCACTGTGTTAGGTGATTCTACATGTGAAAATAAAAGGAAAAATTTTTATGAATATATGTCCGATTTTCGATCGTTATGAAACTGGAGCGGCTTGAAGACTACATACATCCCTGAATCATTATGAAACCGGTTGCGAATATTGCTTACCGGAATGCTGTATAGGTGCTGTTAATGGTGGGACAGATGACTGATCCCTTCTGCAGCGGTGTTCAAAAAGTCCTCCCACCTATCTCAATACACTTGTCAAGGCGTTGAAGGGTTTGTTCTGTTGCACGTCGAACATCGTCTAGGCGCGGTTTAATGCAGGGAACAAGTTCTTCACGTGTAACCACCTTTGTAGCGTACACATCTCCCTTTAACCAGCCCCATTAACAGAAGTCTGATGGGGTTAACTCGGGCCATTTAATGGGTCTGCCACGGCCATTGTACTGCAGAGGAAATGTTTTATTCAGATACTGGGATAGTTGTCTGGTACAGTGAGTAGCTGATCCATCAAGTTACAGGCACATCTACCATGTTGCTCTAATGTCGCGTCTTCAAAAAGTGCAGGTAGATCTTCTATAAAGAAATGTTCATGTGCTGCGGCTGTCATGCGATTTGGCAGGAACATAGGTCATCAGAATAAGATTTTCACTCTACCAGGAAGTTTCAACGTAGGTCATCAGAGAACCTAAGTTGGAATCTTGTTTCCTAGTGTGATGTGGTCTCTCCACGTATGAGAATTGCAAGTGATCATGATACGATTGCACGTAAATATAGCCTCATCTGTAAATACAGAGTATTGTATAAGGCCTTAGTGTGCAGCCAACCATTCACAACCTTGTTGTCTGCTTACTGAGTCACCTGGATGCAAATGTTGCACAGGCTGCACATGGAATGGGTACAAGCCCTCGGTATACAACGTACAATACATTCGCGTTTGTGGATTATCAAGCTGATGGCTAGTGTGGCGCATCCTGGTGGTGGGATTCTATCGTACCATTGCAAAAATGTCTTCCCTTTCCTCAACGGACTGGACGCCTTAACGTTCTGATGTTACGTGTACGCTGGGTAGTGTTCTAGATTCACGTACTATTTGAAAAACCTTGGGAAATACCCTGGCACAGGAGGTTCGTCAATCAGGGAAACGTCTCTGGTATTCGGTCACAGCTGCATGAGCAGTGTCATTACACTACCCATACACAGACACCATGTTTGCATATTCTGCATGGGTAAACGTATGCAGTATGTTAGTATTCATGGACACAATGGACATACTCAATTAAACCACACTCAAGCACGACACGCACATGGCCTCACAAGTGCTCGCTGATCCACCCAAGACTGCACACTGGGTACCCTTCATCTGTTGCCTTGGTGCGACGTCACAGTGCTGCCATCTGCTAGAGAACCCTTAAACCTCTTTTAGGATGGATCATCATCTGTCCCACCATTACTCCTTCCACCACGGCACCTACACAGCATTTCAGTGAGTAATATCCACACTTGTTTCATATTCATAGTAGTATTGACATTTGTCTTCATATTCATTATGAATGTGTGCAATTTTCAGCCTGCACCAGTTCTGTAACGATCGAAAATAGGGCACATGTTCATAGAATTTTTTCGGTTTATTTTGACAAGAGACTCACCTCAAAAGCTATGTGACATTTCTCCTGAATCACTCTGTATGTATGGAAAGAGAGGATATGTCATTTAGTGAGGACTTCTTCACAATTTTTTTTAATGAAAATGTAATTACGATGTGTTAAACGGTAAGGAAATGCCTTACATGAGAAGTTTAAATGAATCTTTCTGAATACTGCAAACACCCCGATAACACTCGCTTAGGATTTCCCCAAAGTGACTTGAACATCTGTCCTTTTCGTCCCATTAAGAGTGGATAGTTTTGAAAATTGTTTCCACACAAAATTTTTACTAATCATAATGTAATGCAGCAGTTAACAATAATAGGGTAAGAAGGCTGTTGGGTACAGAAGACGTAACTGACACTCAACAAGGTAATATAGTGAGTGAGCGTAAATAGTTGTGAAGACCCTTTACAGTTTGACGCTGGTCTCAGTGACAACTATCGCGGAATACCTGCCTGAAACAATGTGAGACAAAATGACCACTTACATGTAGCTGTGGTAAAGGCAGATGTCAGGTTGAGACTGGTCGGAAGTATACAGAAGAACAGGCCGCTTACAGAACATTTGGTTCATTTTTTTGTTTAAGTATTATCTGCTTCGGCATGATCGTTATCGACTTGTTTTGTGTTACACCGTCACATTTTTCAGAGTTTACTTTTGTAAATATTCTTTCCTGTTTATGCTATGTCTGCATCTACATGCATGGTACAGGGCATTCAGTATTAATAATCGTAGACGTGGTACTGAGTCAAATGTTTCTCGGAAGTCAAGAAATACCTGCGTCTACCCGAAGTGTTTTGATTCATGACTTTCAGACTGTCATAGAAGAAAGTGCCATGTTGGGTCTCTCCCGTTCGATGTTTCCAGAATCCGTGCTGGTTGGCACGGAGGTCATTCAGTTCGTCGTACCTCTTTAAATTTTACTGTTCAGTCAATGACACATAAATGCGTATATTTGGCTAGAAAACAATGAAACACAGTTTGGCGAAAAATGGCTCTGAGCACTATGGGACTTAACTTCTCATGTCATCAGTCCCCTAGAACTTAGAACTACTTAAACCTAACTAACCTAAGAACATCACACACATCCATGCCCGAGGCAGGATCCGAACGGCCAGCTAACACAGTTTGTAACTGATGTATTATGCAGTGTACTGTGGGGCAGTCTGTGTACATGAGTGTATCCAACAGTTAATCAGCATTAAAATCCGAGATAAGTTGTGGCTTCCGATCACTGTGAGGATTCTGTTCTTGTGCACAGTATTTCGCCTCGTAAGGCGCTGCAAGCGACAATAACCAAAGTGCATGGAGTGAGCCAGTATAAGAAAATTACTAGGTGTTAGCTTAGCAGGACGTTCGGAAATGTAGTCTCTGTGAAGGCTTTCATTTTGTTGGAAGGTTTCAGGAGTAATTCAATGCATTTCTAAAAGATACCTCATATGTATCCAGTTCTTCTCAAGTGCGCATGACAACAGACATCGACAGGAGTCAGAGACACGGTCCTAGGACTGGGACATACAGGTATAGCCCAGACGTAAATGTTACCGTAGTACTCGGGACAATTAAATGGAACGGGAGAACACGCAGTTTTCGCGAACCCTGTTGCATAAGTTTAGAGATCACGTATTTAAACGAAACTATTTGACTTTTCCGCTGATATCGCAGAATATCTCGCGTGCAGATCATAAAATAAAGAAATTAGGGCGCGTTATTTTGGAATAGGATAGGAAATGGAGAATAATGCTAGAACTATTCTCCAACACGGATTGTACCGTCGCTTGTAGCGTGTACACTCAGGTGACAAAAGTGGTGGGATAGCGATATACACAAGGCATAAAGGGGGGGAGAGCATTGGCGGAGCTGTTATTTTTGTACTCAGGTGATTATGGCCGCACGACGGGAATTAATAGATTTTCAACGGAATGGTAGTTGGATCTAGACGCATGAGGCATTCTATTTCGGGACTCGTTAGCGAATTCAATATTTCTAGATCCAACTGTCAAGAGTGTGCCGAGAATACCAAATTGCAGGCGTTAAGTCATCAAGGACACAGCAGTGGTCGACCGTCTTCACTTAACGACCGAGAGGAGCGCCTTTTCTGGAGAGTTGTCAGTGCTAACAGACAAGCAACACTGCGTGAAATAACCGCCGAAATCAGTGTAGGATGTACGGCGAACGTATCCGCTAGGACAGTGCAGCGAAATTTAGCGTTAACGGGCTATGACAGCAGTAGACCGACGCGAGTGCCTTTGCTAACAGCACGACATCGCCTGCAGCACCTCTCTGGGCTCGTGATCATATCGTTGTACCCAAGACTATTAACCCCGTGGCCTGGTGAGATTAGTCCTAATATGAGCTGATGTTAGGGTTCAAGTGTGGTTTAGACTCCACGAGGCAACAAACCCAGATTGTCAACAAGGCACTGTGCAAGCTGGTGGTGACTGCACGATGGTATGGGTTGTGTTACATGGAATGGACTGGGTCCTCTGGCCCAACTGAACCGTTCATTGACTTCAAATAGATATGTTCGGCTACTTGGAGACCGTTTGCAGCCATTCATGGACTACACGTTCCCAAACAATGATGAACTGTTTATGGATGACAATGCACTATGTCATCGAGCCACAATTGTTCGCGACTGGTTTGAAAATCATTGTGGACAGTTAGAGCCAATGACCTGGCAACCCAGATCGCCCGACATGAATTCCATCGAAGAATTATGGGACATAACTGAGAGGTCAGTTCGCGCACAAAATCATGCACCGGCAACACTTTCGCGATTATGGACGCCTATAGAAGTAACATGGCTCAGTATTTCTGCAGGGTACTTCCAGCGACCTGTTGAGTTCGTGCCACGTTAAGCTGCTGCACTAGGCCGGGAAAAAGGAGGTGAGGCACGATATTAGGAGGTATCTCATAACTTTTGCCACCTCGGTCGATGTTTGGAGTTGTTCTCAAGTGTGCATGATAACAGACGTTGACGGAATCAGGCGCGCTGTGACAGATCGATATAGCCTACATGAAAATATTACTGAAACGCTCGGGGAAATTAAATGGAAATACTTGGAAGGAAGGCCGGTCGGACTGGCCTGAGTGTCCGATCGGTTCTGGGCGCTTCAGTCTGGAACCGCGCGACCGCTACGGTCGCAGGTTCGAATCCTGCCTCGGGCATGGATGTGTGTGATGTCCTTAGGTTAGTTAGGTTTAATTAGTTCTAAGTAACTGATGACCTCAGATGTTAAGTCCCATAGTGCTCAGAGTTTTTTTTTTTTTTTTTTTTTTTTTTTTTTTTTTTTTTTTTTTTTTTTTAGGAAGAAGATGTAGTTCTCGCAAACCCTGCTAGGTTCAAATGGCTTTGAGCACGATGAGACTCAACTTCTAAGCTCATCAGTCCCCTAGAACTTACAACTACTTAACCCTAACTAACCTAAGGACATCACACACGTCCATGCCCGAGGCAGGATTCGAACCTACGATAGTAGCAGTCACGCTAGCAGTCGCGCGATTCCAGACTGTACCGCCATGAACCACTCGGCCACCACGGCCGGCCCTGGTAGGTAAATTTGAAGGAAACTATACGACCTTTCTGCTGACGCCATTGCATATCTCGCGTACCGATCATAAAATAGAGAAATTAGGACGCATTATTTCTGAATAGGACTGAAAATCGCCGCGCGGAGTGGCCGCTCGGTTAGAGGCGCCATGTCACGGATTGAGCGGTACCTCCCGCCGGAAGTTCTACTCCTCCCTCGGGCATGGGAGTGTGTTGTTCTTAGCATAAGTTAGCTTAAGTACTGTGTAAGTGTAGGGACCTATGATCTCAGCAGTTTTCTCCCTTAGGAATTCACACACACATTTTTGATAGAAAATCAATCATGCTGCGAAATATCCTCCACCTCGGACTGAACCGTGGATTGTGGAGTGTGTATGTACATGTTAAGCAAGGTAATAATAGTATTTGGATTTCTGTAGAGAGAGAAGTCTATTGCCACGCCCCCGTCTACAATGGTGTTGCAAGCAGCTGCAGAGACTGAATCGGACAGGTGTGGAAGCAGGAAAAGCGATAGCCCGCGCAGCCTTCCTTTGTGGAGCAGACCCGCCAGACCGGCTGGCGGGCGAATGCCGTCACGCCGGCCTGTAATGCTCGAGCGAGCAGAGCAGAGGTCGGCTGTCGGCGGCTCCGCTCGTGGCATTGTGAGTAAACAAGGACGCAGCGACGCGCCGACCTTGCCAGGAACGGAAGGACGGCTCTCTGCGAAAGAGCAGCCAGCTGCGCCGCGCAGCAGCCTAGGCTGGGCGCCGCCCCCCTACTGCGGCCGCTGGCCGCTGCGATCGCACTCGGCTACTTGTGCAAGCGGACGTTTTCCAAGTTTCAGAAGAAAGTACTTCCAACGTTTCGGAATAAATTCAAAATGGCAGCTGTAGCTAAAGTGTCCTCGCTTCTGTATCTCTGCTCTGAAGGTCCTGGTTTCGAATCCCGAAATTCGGTTAAAAATAAACTGCCCTCTCCAGGAATCGAACTCACAACTTTCAGGATACAATCGCGGACGTGATGAGAATTGAGTTACATCTGCCATCTTGAACTGCTTCAGGTGAGTGGGCTGTTCAAAAATGTTTCAAATGGCTCTGAGCACTATGGGACTTAACTTCTAAGGTCATCAGTCCCCTAGAACTTAGAATTACTCAAACCTAACTAACCTAAGGACATCACACACATCCATGCCCGAGGCAGGATTCGAACCTGCGACCGTAGCGGTCGCCCGGTTCCAGACCGTAGCGCCTAGAACCGCTCGGTCACCCCGGCCGGCGAGTGGGCTGTGACAGCATGTCTTTGTCAAGTCACTTCACTTTACTCGAAGTACTCTAGTTTCCATCCCACTTCAGAATTTGGATCCAGAACGCGTCTTATCTGTGCTCTGAAGGTCCTGGGTTCGAATCCCGAAATTCGGTTAAAAATAAACTACCCTGTCCAGGAATCGAACTCACGACTTCCAAGGTACAATCACGGACGTGACGAAAATTGAGTTACATCTGCCATCTTGAACTGCTTCAGGTGAGTGGGCTGTGACAGGATGTCTGTCAAGGTACTTCACTTTACTCGAAGGACTCTAGTTTCCATACCACTTCAGGATTCGGATCCAGAACGAACAGTGCACAATTACACAGGTGAGTAGGCTTGTTCTACATCCTGAATTTCTTCAGAGGAATGGGCAGGGACGAGGTAGCTACGTCATGGTCCTTTGTTTTACGACTCTCATTTCATTAACTGGCGTTCCATTGGCTGTAGATAGAATATTTTATACACTGTGAATGAAAAACTTACAACACTTTTGTAACACCCTAAAATACTTAACGTTTAACTAATCCGAGCGGTCTAAGGCGCTGCAGTCATGGACTGTGCGGCTGGTACGAGCGGAGGTTCGAGTCCTCCCTCGGGCATGGGTGTGGGTGTGTGTGTGTGTGTGTGTGTGTGTGTGTGTTTGTCTTTAGGATAATTTAGTTTAAGTTGTGTGTAAGCTTAGGGACTGATGACCTTAGCAGTTAGATCCTGTAAGATTTCACACACATTTGAACATTTAAGTAATCGGTTTACGGTTGTTGGGAAAATCATCACTTGTAGAGGTAAATATCTGTGGCTGTGATCTTATGAGAACAAACAGTTTATGGTGGTGGTAAGTTCCTATGGGACCAAACTGCTGAGGTCATCGGTCCCTGTGCTTACATACCAATGTTTTGAAGAATCAGCCTCAGTTGCGCAAATTTTCTGGCCTTTACCAGACTAAATTAATTTTCGGCTAAATTAATCTAGCCTCCTTCAGAGGCATAAAATTACTATAACATCCCTGTGCAAGGCACACATTACAATTAAAACCTATAGTACTATTGTACTATGTCGAATGAAAGCTACTTAACTGAAGTCCAGCTCCTGCGTCTCTTCACCACGCGGTCGGTTGGCAGTGGTAAGTACGTTGGCACTGACCGTTGCACGCGGAATTAATTTTAATGTTGACTGTTCCTTGCTCAGCCATGTTATATTAATTTTGTGCTTCTGAAGAAGGCTAGATTAATTTCGCCGAAACCTGGCAAATACCAGAAAAATTTACGCCACTGAGGCTGATTCATCAAAATATTAGTCTATCACAGTTGCTGACGGGGCTGCAATATGCTAAAAATTCTTAGATTACGTACGACTTAAACTAACTTACCCTAACGACAAACCACACCCATGCCCGAGGTAGGACTCGAACCTAAGACGGGGGAGCCGCGCGGACCGTGGCAAGGCGCCCTTGATCTCGCGGTTACCTCGCACGGCGCAGACAGTTTAAATTAGGTGCATACAAAAAAACTCTTAATCACGTACCACTTTACTCCCATCATGTGTCTGATCTGTAATATTAAAGTTTTTTAAAGACAATGTTGTCTTATTCAGTGCTTTTGAACACGTCATCAAAGTTTATTATATTTTGCTCAGTTTATTTTTCGTCTCCAAACAATAGTTTTAAACTTTCATGCAGTTCATAAACTCAATATCTTACATATTTTACGTAAGCTAAAAAGCTTCAGTATATTTTTATCGAAATAATTCTTCTCACTTTAGTCTAATGTCCAACGTTAACGAGGGTCATCTATGACAGCAAACAAGATAACATTGTCTTGCACAAGTGTAATATTAAAAATGCATGACCTTCTTGCCAACCTAGTAGGTCACTGAGCGACCCTTTTGATGCACCTAGCTCAAAATCTTTGTTATTACAAAAATCACAGTCAAATATACAGTATGTAACGAATATAAATGCAGATATTTTTATATGTGGTACTTCAACAAGTACACACATCAGCGTGTTCGTTGTTTTTCCCTGCGTCGAACAGTCTTCTCACAAACACTTCACAAACTTTACGATGTGATGTTTTCTGCATAGTCGTAACTGCAACCGTAAGTCGACTACATATGTCAGCATAGACTACACGTTTTGCGCCCACGAACCCACACCTCAAAACCTGGCCTGATGCCCAAGTGAAAGGAAGCATTAACTGCTTGCTCTTGCCACATGTACGTGGCGGTTCTACTCAACCTAAAAAAGTAAGACTTGTAGTAACTATAATTATTAATCTGCAAATGACGTAAATACTGAGGTAATGGCGTTCCGCACACCATACTCAGTCACCAATAGAAATATCTGCACTTACATCCGTAATACAGTGTATCTATTTGTGTACTTGATAACCTAACGACTGAAACAGTTTACTTAAATAACGAATGTTTGCAGAATATTGCCTGTCGCTGTGGCCGAGCGGTTCTAGGCGCTTCACTTTGGAACCGCGCGACCGCTACGGTCGCAGGTTCGAATCCTGCCTCGGGCATGGATGAGTGTGATGTCCTTAGGTTAGTTAGATTTAAGTAGTTTTAAGACTAGGGGACTGATGACCTCAGATGTTAAGTCCCATAGTGCTCAGAGCCATTTCATTAACTGAATGGGGGGATGGGCTGTATGTTTATATAGTTTTTATTTTTCGACTGGTTTGATGAAGTCCTTTGTAACTTCACTGTCTATACCAATATTGGTATGTAGATACTTCATTTATTCGCTTCACTCATTTTACGCTACATATTCCAGTTTGTGGCTTACCAGCTGCTCAAACACCTGCGGTGTCAAGAATACTCCTCGCAGATTCCATAACGGGAGTTGGTACGTTGAGAAGAAGAGGAAAACGACGCGCTGGAATTACTGAGGAGGTTCATGTACGCAGCTGGGCGCCGCACGTGTACACTACAGAACTAGCACAGTTGGGACGACCAGCTGCTTTACATAGCTATATGCGGATCGCGCCTGCAGACGGACCTCATCTATACCGTTTCTATTGTGCGTCTAGCTTGTCTACATCAATAGTTAAAACCCTTTTTTCCTACCGGTCGGTGTGGCCGAGCGGTTCAAGGCGCTACAGTCTGGAACCGCGCGACCGCTACGGTCGCAGTTTCGAATCCTGCCTCGGGCATGGGTTTGTGTGATGTCCTTAGGTTAGGTTAGGTTTAATTAGTTCTAAGTTCTAGGGGATTGATGACCTCAGAAGTTGAGTCCCATAGTGCTCAGAGCCATTTGAACTTTTTTTTTTTTTGACGTTTTCTATCTGAGGAGACGTCCTGTTACAATCATTTTTATATCGTAAATATTTTTAATGGTATATTTACGTGTTAAGAATTACGAGCTTTATACTATTGCGCAGGAAATTACAGTCTTCAGTTGCAACTCTCAGAACACTGTGACCTTTACTTTCGAGCGCTTTCACGGGCGTGTCACAGTTGATGAATTAGTGTGTTCCTTGCTGGCGTACTTATAGTTATGTATATGTCAGTTTAGTTTGTAATTTAGGTTCCCGGTATTTTACTACTTTTCCTCCTTTTGAAACAGATCATCTAGTGATGAATTGCTAAGAAGTAGAAGTAGGTAATGATAAGATTTGTGCGAAGCGAGACAGAAATATAACATTTAAAATAATCGTTGACAAGGCGGTCAAGAACCAGTTTGCCTCGTATGCGTTGGACTCCAGTAATTTCTTTATAAACTGTCAGCGGTTAATTTTAGCGTAGCTCTCGCATAATTAGAGGGTTAGTTATCTGCGGAGGATCAGCAATCTGTACCCGGAGACATGTTACCTCTGAATACACTGCGCAATAGAATTAAAGAATCGTTTTCTCGAAACACCGTAATTCCCACTATTGTGACGCGTAAGTTTGAAATTTTGCCCAAAGATGTGAACAAACTTCCTCTATAATGATGCAAGAGCATGGCGCCCTGTGACGTCACCCTCCGTCTTGACGTCGCTTCAAACAGCGAAAACAGGCCACAGTTCAGAAGTTCATGTGGTGTATATGGTGGGTTAATGACGTCACATTGGCACCAGATTTTTCTCCCCGATGCCACCGTCTACATGCCACACAATGAGAACGTCGTCACCGCCCCTCTTACCCACATTTCACCCCTTCTTTTCACGCCTCTGCGTTGGAGGTCAGATCCTCGACGTCCATGTTGATATCACGCGGTTTTCTTATGAGTGGCCGACGGAAACATTCCAGACACACCACCGTCCAGAGTAGCCTAGAAAGAGCCTGGAGGGGGGGGGGGCATAATGGACATCAATTAAACCACCCCTTTCCAAGGTGCGTTGATTCCCACACATTTCGCGGCCGAAAACGACAGTACGCTGTGCGAAGAGCAACAGGAAGAGTTCCCGACAACTTTTGACTCTGCTGACATCCTCGGGCGTTTCAACCCTTCTCTAAGGACATTGTGGGGATGCGTACCTCTCGAACGTCATGGCACCCGTTTGGAGCTTGGCGCGACCGCAACTTTTTGCTCTCGTTAATGAGTTGGAATCACTAAGGACTGTTCAAAACAATTCGACGAAATTTGAACGTGATCAGAAGCAGGTGAGAGTACTTCCGGTTTTTCATCCCTCCGATTCCGCGTTCTCCTGCGACTTACGGTTGATGCGACAGTGACACTAAAACGGTAAAGGGTCCCTCTACGACCCTCCAGATTGGCAAAACCCTCGGTAACACCGGCTCACTTTCAGTGAGAATTTCGAAATTATACTTGTACGGAAAATATAAAAACGCAGTAAATGAAGCAGGCGCAAAGGAATACAAACGTCTCAAAAACGAGATCGACAGGAAGTGCAAAACGGGTAAGCAGGAATTGCTAGAGAGCAAATTTATGGATGTAGAAGCATATATCTCTAGGTGTAAAATAGATGCCACCTACAGAAAAATTAGAGAGATCTTTGGAGAAAAGAGGAACACCTGTATGAATATCAAGAGCTCAGGTGGGAAACCAGTCCTAAGCAAAGAAGGGAAAGCAGAACGGTGGAAGGAGTATACAGAGGATCTGTAGAAGGGCGATGTACTTGAGGGCAGTAGTATGGAAATGGAAGAGGGCGTAGATGAGGATGAGATGGGAGATATGACACCCCGTGAAGAATTTGACAGAACACTGAAAGACCTAAGTAGAAACAAGGCCCCGAGAGTAGGCAACATTTCGTTAGAGTTACTGATAGCCTTGGGAGAGTCAACCATGACTCGAACTCGGGACCTTTGCCTTTCGCGGGCAAGTGCTCTAGAGCACACCGCGAAAGGCAAAGGTCCCGAGTTCGAGTCTCGGTCGGGCTCACAGTTTTAATCTGCCAGGAAGTTTCTTAAGAGAAGTTTTTACATTGTTGACTGGAATACTCTCTCTCAAATTCTAAAGGTGGCAGGGGTAAAATACAGGGAGTGAAAGACTATTTACAATCTGTACAGAAACCAGAAGGGCACGAAAGGGAAGCAATGGTTGAGAAGGGAATGAGACAGGGTTGTAGCCTATTCCCCATGTTATTCGATCTGTACATAGAACAAGCAGTAAAGGAAACCAAAGAAAGATTAAGAGTAGGAGTTAAAATGCAGAGAGAAGAAATAAAAACTTTGATGTTCGCCGATGACATTGTAATTCTGTCAGAGACAGAAAAGGACCTGGAAGAGCAGTTGAATGGAATGGACAGTGTCTTGAAAGAAGGATACAAGATGAACATCAACAAAAGCAAAACGAGGATAATGGAATGTAGTCGAATTAAATCAGGTAATGCTAAAGCAGTTAGATTGGGAAATGGGACACTTAACGTAGTGGATGAGTTTTGCTATTTGGACAGCTAAATAACTGATGATGGTCGAAGTAGAGAGGATATAAAATGTTGACTGGCAATGGCAAGGAAAGCATTTCTGAAGAAGAGAAATTTGTAAATTTAAATGTCAGGAAGTCGTTTCTGTATGTATTTGTGTGGAGTGTATCCATGTATAGATGTGAAACATGGACGACAAACAGTGCAGACAAGAAGAGAATAGAAACTTTTGAAATGTGACGCTACAGAAGAACGTAACTACTGAGGAGGTACGGAACAGAATTGGGAAAAAGAGGAACTTGTGGCACAACGTGACTAGAAGAAGGGATCGGTTGGTAGGACACGTTCTGAGGCATCAACGGATCACCAATTTAGGACTGGAGGAAAGCGTGAAGGGTAAAAATCATATAGGGAAACCAAGAGATGAATACAGTATGCAAATTCAGAAAGATATAGATTGCAGTAGTTATTCGGAAATGAAGAGGCTTAGACAGTATAGGGTACCATGGAGAGCTCCATCAAACCAGCATTTGGACTGGAGACCACAACACCTGTACAGGCAGAACCCCAGACTAAGTCCTAGGCGCTTGCAGATCGGCAACCCCGTCGACACTCGCCTATTCGAGATGGCCTACAATCAGGCGCAAGAACAGTAACACAGTGGCGGAAGGCCAACAGCGCAGGTGCCTGGCAGTCTTGTCCCACCCTGTCTGTACAGTTACATTTCTAAGGTATCCAACAAAGTCAGGTGGGTGAGGTTTCGCCGGACTCAGAGGTCTTAAAAGGACCCTTTGCCGTTATATTCGCTCATGTGTCAATGTCGCACCCCCCCCCCCCCTCCCCCCTCCTCGCCGTCTTCCCCCTATGATCACGCCACTGGAGGACTCGAAATAGGAGTGATAAAAATGCAAAATAGCCTTTTGCTACTTCGGGTCACGTTCAAATTTCTGCGAATAATGTTGAACAATCGCTAGTGGTTCCATCCTGTACATAAGAGCAAAAATGTAGTTGTTCAAAAAAATGGCTCTGAGCACTATGGGACTTAACTTCTGAGGTCATCATTCCGTAGAAGTTAGGACTACTTAAACCTAACTAACCTAAGGACATCACACACATCCATGCCCGAGGCTTGATTCGAATCTGCGACCGTAGCGGTCGCGCGGTTCCAGACAGTAGCGCCTAGAGCCACTCGGCCACTCAGGCCGGCAAACTCTGGTTGTGCTGAGCTCCAAAAGTGTCAGATCGCGCTTTATGGAGATGCAGCGCAAAAATATTCTTAGAGAAGGGTTGAAACTTACGAGGTTGCCGGCAGTGTAATAGGCTGTCAAGAACATCTTCTCCATTGCACTGCGAAATGTCGGACTCGAACGCAAAATGCCCCAGGGAAAGGGGTGGTTTCATATAGGTCGTTTATGCCTCCCCTCTAAGGCCTTTCCTGCAGATTAAGAGCGGTGGTGAGTCTGAAATATTTTCTTCGACCACTCATAAGAAATCTGCGTGATTTCAACGTTGTGCGTCGCAGTTCTAACCTCCATTGCAGAGGCGTCAAATGAATGGGTAAACTGTGGGTAAGAGCGGGTACGGCGACCGCCCACAGTGGCGCTGGGCAGAATTGTGGAGAAATCTGGTGCCAATGATATATCATTAACCCACCTTATGCCTCATATGAATTTTTGGTCTTTTTTTTTCGCGTGTGTCGATACTTTCCTGTTTGAAGCGTGCTAGAGCCTGAGGGTGGTGTCGCAGGCCGCTATGCGTTTATACCAGTAGATTATATGCATCTTTGAGCCAAATTTCAAACTTAAGCGTCGCAGTGGGTGAGAATTACGATATTTCGAAAACGTGATACTTCAGTTCTGTTGCGCGGGGTGTATGAAACACTTGCTGCTCCAGCTGCCGGTGGAGACGGACGGGCGTCCTGGGACGGCGCGCTGGCTGGCTGGGCGTCGCCGCCGGCCTTTGTGTCAATGGCGGCAATATTGATTTACGAGTACGGCTGCGCTGTGGCCGAGCTGTGTTCCGGTGTTATTCCGGAGGCGCGTGCGCTCCGCGGCTCCGGCAATTGCACGGCGCTGGCTCCTCCCACGGAAACTACCTGTCCTCGCAGCAAGGGACACTCCCCCGGCCCTTCGGCGGCTTCAGTTTAATCATCGTGCAACAGGTTCCACTTCCTCGCAAACAAGTGTCCGCCCCTGTAGAGGTGCCTGCACGAGTGGTCGGAAAGGAGGCTCGGTGGATCAGATTCAGGATGATGTAAACGTCTTACACTACTGGCCATAAAAATTGCTATTGTTGTTGTTGTTGTGGTCTTCAGTCCTGAGACTGGTTTGATGCAGCTCTCCATGCTACTCTATCCTGTGCAAGCTTCTTCATCTCCCAGTACCTACTGCAACCTACATCCTTCTGAATCTGCTTAGTGTACTCATCTCTCGGTCTCCCTCTACGATTTTTACCCTCCACACTGCCCTCCAATGCTAAATTTGTGATCCCTTGATGCCTCAAAACATGTCCTACCAACCGATCCCTTCTTCTAGTCAAGTTGTGCCACTCTCTTCTCCCCAATCCTATTCAATACCTCCTCATTAGTTACGTGATCTATCCACCTTATCTTGCTATACCAAGAAGAAATGCAGATGATAAACGGGTATTCGTTGGACCAATATATTATACTAGAACTGACATGTGATTACATTTTCACGCAATTTGGGTGCATAGATCCTGAGAAACCAGTACCCAGAACAACCGCCTCTGGCCGTAATAACGGCCTCGATACGCCTGGGCATTTAGTCAAACAGAGCTTGGATGACGTGCACAGGTACAGCTGCTCGTGCAGCCTCAACACGATACCACAGTTCATCAGGAGCAGTGACTGGCGTATTGTGACGAGCCAGTTGCTCGGCCACCATTGACCAAACGTTTTCAGTTGGTGAGGGATCTAGAGAATGTGCTGGCTAGGACATCAGTCGAACATTTTCTGCATCCAGAAAGGCCTGTACAGGACCTGCAACATGTGGTCGTGCATTTTCCTTCTGAAATCGCAGGGATCGAATGAATGGTAGAGCCACGGGTCGTAACACATCTGAAATGTATCGTCCACTATTCAAAGTGCCGTCAATGCGAACAAGAGGTGACCGAGACCTGTAACCACGCCGAGTGATACGCCAGTATGGCGATGACGAATACACGCTTGCAATGCGTGTTCGCCGCGATTTTGTCAAACACGGATGCGACCATCATGATGCTGTAAACAGAACCTGCCTTCATCCAAAAAAGTGAGGTTTTGACATTCGTGCACCCAGGTTCGTCGTTGGGTACACCATCGCAGGCGCTCCTGTCTGTCATGCAGCATCAAGGGTAATAGCAGCATGGTCTCCGAGCTGATATTCCATGCTGCTGCAAACGTCGTCGTACTGTTCGTGCAGATGGTTCTTGTCTTACAAACAGCCCCATCTGTTGACTCAGGAATCGAGACGTGGCTGCACGATCCGTTACAGCCATGCGGATAAGATGCCTGTCATCTCGACTGCAAGTGATACGAGGCCGCTGGGATCCAGCAGTGCGTTCCGTATTACCCTCCTGAACCCACCGATTCCATATTTTGCTAACAGTCGTTGGATCTCGACCAACGCGACCAGCAATGTGGAGATACGATAAACCGTAGCCGCGATAGGCTACAATCCGACCTTTATTAAAGTCAGAAACGTGATGGTACGCATTTATGCTCCTTACACGAGGCATCACAACAACGTTTCACCAGGCAACGCCAGTCAACTGCTTTTTGTGTATGAGAAATCGGTTGGAAACATTCCTCATGTCAGTACGCTTTAGGTGTCGCCACCGGCGCCAGCCTTGTGTGAATGCTCTGAAAAGCTAATCATTTTCATATCACAGCATCTTCTTCTTGTCGGTTAAATTTCGCGTCTGTAGCGCGTCATTTTCGTGCCTTGTGTGAATGCTCTGAAAAGCTAATCATTTTCATATCACAGCATCTTCTTCTTGTCGGTTAAATTTCGCGTCTGTAGCGCGTCATTTTCGTGGTGTAGCAATTTTAATGGCCAGTACTGTAGAATGACAGCCGCGAGATATGTATCACTAAGAGTAAGAATTACGCGGAACGATAAAATGCCACTTCGATAGGCCACGAGAAAATCGTTATTGAATTCCGAGACATGCTGGCAGACGTTTCTACTTTTTAGACGACACATAACACGCCCTCGTCACAAACAACAGGCATTCAAATTCGCCTTCATCTCGTGGTCGTGCGGTAGCGTTCTCGCTTCCCACGCTCGGGTTCCCGGGTTCGATTCCCGGCGGGGTCAGGGATTTTCTCTGCCTCGTGATGGCTGGGTGTTGTGTGACGTCCTTAGGTTAGATAGGCTTAAGTAGTTCTAAGTTCTAGGGGACTGATGACCATAGATGTTAAGTCCCATAGTGCTCAGAGCCATTCAAATTCGACTTCTGAATGAGAAAGCCACTGCGTAATCTTTATTTGCACTGACGTGTACGGAAGTCATACCTAGGGTAGTGGCGCAGTGGTTAGCACGTTGGATCCGTATTCGGGAGGACGGTTCAAATCCGCATCCGGCCATCCTGCTTTAGATTTTCTGTCATTTCACTAAATCGCTTCAATCATATGCCGGCATGGTTCCTTTGAAACGGCACGGCCGACTTCATTCCCCATCCTTCCCTAACCCGATGGAAATATTTATCTGATCATTGAAATTTTGCGTCTTTTTTTTAGAAAAAATAGGTACTTTTAGGTCCTTATCCCGCCGATTTTTTTTATCTCATCAGTATTTAATCTCTTAAAAGAACGTAATCTAGTCAGGACACGCTATACTTCAAAATTTTGGAAAACTATTTGTTGTTTTTAATGAAGTCTTCCATCAGATTCTCTGCGTGTTTCAAATTTTTTAGTCCAGTTTTTTATCCAAAAATGGGTCTAATGGATCTGAGCACTATGGGACATAACATCTGTGGTCATCAGTCTCCTGGAACTTAGAACTACTTAAACCTAACTAACCTAAGGATCTCACACACATCCATGCCCGAGGCAGGATTCGAACCTGCGATCATAGCAGCAGCGCGGTTCCGGTCTAAAGCGCCTAGAATCACTCGGCCACAGCGGCCGGCTAATCCAAAATGTTAAGTCATAGTAGCAGACATGACTGTCAAGATCCTACTTACACGTAACTCCTTACAAGCATGTCGCGTGTAATAACAATTAACGAATTTTTTTTTTTTATAATCTCTTTTGGGTGGACGCAAGTACGCCCTAACCACCCTTCTTGGTTACAGAAGTTACTGAAAATGCGTTGTTATTGCTAGGGTTAAGTCCCGATTTTCTGCGTATTGGATCTGGTAATACGAGAAGAGACTAACAGACTGATACCCCTCCAGAAGCGAACCGTCAATCCGGGCCATTACGCTATTGTTTACTGCTAACGCAGCCGTCCCGTCCTTGGGGACGGCCAGCGGTGTACGAAACCGGCGGACCGGACACGCGGACAAAGCCGGCAATGCGGCCGTTTGCAGGGAGGCCGTGGCGCAGACTCCGCCGCCCGGCATACGGTATCAGCGCGTAGCCCGCAGGCCCGCGGCTCGCAATGGCCGGCTGACGGGCTTACCGGCCGTGTGGCCCACTTTACCCCCAGGCTGCTGGCGCTCGCTAATGCTCCTGCACTGCGTTACGCAGTCTGAAGGGGCGTTCACACGGGCCAGAGAAATTTCATATTGCCAACAGTATAGCCCAGCAATATTGTCACTCAACATCGTCGGCCGCATCAACTGTGGCAACATGATGGGCACAAATACCGACCACTATTGCCCGGCAATGTTTACGGCAGTACGTTTCCGGATCACAAGTGTTTACACGGGCCACGCCATGACGGCGAAATTGACAAGAGCGAGCCAGTGATAGCATAACCCACAACAAACACGGTGAAAGGTTGCAAGCCGCCTTCCTTGCTTTCTTCCATTTACATGCTAGATTAGTCTGCCCCATGTCACTATTGGCGATAGGCAAGACACTGGTTTCATAATGCTAGAAGTCTCATGTCATTTAATGCTGGAGAATGTGCACTGAAGAGCCAAAGGAACTAGTACACTTGCCTGATATCGTGCAGGGTCCCCGCGAGCACGCAGATATGCCGCAACACGACGTGAATAGGGTCGACTGATGTCTGAAGTAGTGCTGGAGGGAACTGACACCATAAATCCTGCAGGGCTCTCTATAAATCCGTAAGAATACGAGGGGGTGGAGATCGCTTCTGAACACCACGTTGCAAGGCATCCCAGACACGCTCAATAATAAAAATGTTCAAAACATTATCAGCGATCTTATATAATATAATTAAATATATAGTTAAAAACAGTCTTGATCCCAAATTTATTTTATTTGGAGTGGCCGGTTTCAATACTTAAGGATTATCTTCAGACTCTGGA
The DNA here is from genome assembly GCF_023897955.1 of Schistocerca gregaria. Classification (NCBI taxonomy): domain Eukaryota; kingdom Metazoa; phylum Arthropoda; class Insecta; order Orthoptera; family Acrididae; genus Schistocerca; species Schistocerca gregaria. The sequence goes on along the minus strand of NC_064921.1, from coordinate 938,708,194 downwards.
AGAAAATACGTACAGATAGAGGGAACCTTACAGTATCGTACATGCACTGAAATACATTTAAAAAAACTACATATACCCACAACGGCAGCCGGCCGGAGTGGCCTTGCGGTTCTAGGCGCTACAGTCTGGAGCCGAGCGACCGCTACGGTCGCAGGTTCGAATCCTGCCTCGGGCATGGATATGTTTGATGTCCTTAGGTTAGTTAGGTTCAAGTAGTTCCAAGTTCTAGGCGACTGATGACCTCAGAAGTTAAGTCGCATCGTGCTCAGAGCCATTTGAACCATTTGAACCCACAACGGCAGATGGCCTTCCATGGAGCGGAGGAAGGGGGCTTACTAAATTGATCTCGAAACTGTGTCTGCACTCTTAGTTTAATCTATTCCCGTGGTAATTCCCTTACACATTGTGCTTTACATACAACCGTAACAGCGCGAACTACATATGCAAAAAATTGTAGATGACAAACTCAATGGAAGTATTAATGGAGTCTCAGTTCGGTTGCCAAAGACTACTCTACGGCAGCGGCGCCTTACAAAGCTACATATCGCGCAGTGTTAAGACCCAAGCCACTGGAACAAGTGCAAGTTACTCCTATATATACGAACGGTAAAAGAACGGGCCCACAGAATTACACGCCAGTAACTCTAATATAGGTTTGTTGCAGACGTATTGGGAGTTCGAGTATAATAATTTTTCTGAGACGGAAGAGTTTTATGTCCACAGATCAACGCGGTTTTAGAAAGCATCGCTCATGGGAAACTCAGCTTGCCCTGTTCTCACATGAGATCCCGTGAACAATGAATGAAGGGCAAGAGGCGGAATCCTTACTCTTAGATTTCCGTACAGCATTTGAAACGATGCCAACAGCCAGCTGTTAACGAAGGTACAAGCATACGGAATAGGTTCCCAGGTACGTGAGTCGGTCGAAGACTTCTTAAGTAACAGAACCCAGTATGTTGTCCACGACGACGAGTGTTCATCAGAGACAAAGGTATCGTCAGGAGCGCCCCAGGGAAGTGTGATAGGACCACTGATGTTCTCTCTATACATAAATGATTTGGCGGACAGGGTGGGCAGCAATCTGCGGTTGTTTGCTGATGATACTGTGGTGTAGGGTTAGGTATCGAAGTTGAGTGACTGTGGGAGGTACAAGATGACTTATGCAAAATTTCTAGTTAGCGTGATGAATGGCAGTTATCTCTGAACGTAGAAAAATGTAAATTAATGCAGATGAGTAGGTAAACTAAACCTATAATTTTCGATTACAGTATTTGTACTGTGGTGCTTGACAAAGCAGACGTAACATTTGCAAAATTGGAATTTTGTGGTAAGTTCTGTGGGACCAAACTGTTCAGGTCATCGGTCCTAGGCCTACACACTACTTAATCTCATCAACTGCGACATGGTCGCGTATACAAACAGTGGTTCAATACTGTCAAATGTTTCTTATTCCAGTCTTTGATCACAATATCAATTGTTTAGAGATGACCGGTGTCAGTTCGCAATGACCATCCTCAGATCTTTTTTACACCAAGTCCTAAAGTGATAAGGCCATAATGGCATCGCCAAAACATATAATCAGCACAGCATCGTCAGATAGATCTAAAATACACCTTATTTTAGATCTAAGTGACGATGCTGTGCTGATACACTTTATTTTAGACATATGTGACGATACTGTGCTGATTATATTTATATGTTTTGACGATGCCACTATGGCTTTATCAGTTTAGGACATGGTGTAAAGAAGGTCTGAGGATGGTTATTACGGACTGAAACCAGCTATCGTCTAAACAATTGCTATTGTGATCAAAGACTGGAATAAAAATATCTAACTTCCGACGGGGGACGGGGGGGGGGGGGGGGGGGGGTGCCGCGCGAATCGTGGCAAAGCGCATGTAAGTAGTACGAAAGGCGAATGGTCGACTTCTTTTTATTGGCAGAATGTTATGGAAGTGTGTCTCGTCTGTAAAGGAGGTGGCATACCTCATAAGACACTAATGCGACATATTGTTGAATACTTTTAAACGCCAGAATGAGATTTTCACTCTGCAGCGGAGTGTGCGCTGATATGAAACTTCCTGGCAGATTAAAACTGTGTGCCGGACTTTTAAACGGTTTGGGATCTGTACCAAGTCTAATTAAAGAAAGACATGGAAGTATTTCAGAGGCGGGTTGTTAAATTTCTTACCGGTAGGTTCGAAAAACGCACAACTGCCACAGATTTGCTTCGGGAACTCAAATGGGAATCATTAGAAAGAAGGCGACGTGCTTTTCGAGGAGCACTATTGAGAGAATTTAGAGAACCGGCATTTGAAACTGACTGCATAACGAATCTGCTGCCGCCAACGTAAATTTCGTGTAAGGACCTTGCAGATAAGAATAAAGAGATTAGGGCTCATACGGAGGCATATAGATAGTCGTCTTTCCCTCCTCCGCCACGCACCATACGGTGGCTTTCGGAGTATGTACGTAGACGGACATGGACACCACCGTAAATAGTGTACGTTATTTCAATAAATAATAAATAAGGTCTACCTGGGCACCATTCTTTTTGAATAACCTGGTGCTCAATTTTTTTGGGTAGTGGAATGTGGAGGACAGTATACTTCGGCAAAAATTGAGCCGACATTATCACACCACCCGACGGAGGCAGTATAGCTCATGGTGCTACTCAGATTCCTCGATATGCCCAGTAGTCAGGAACACATTTATACATTTGTTGTAGCTGAGGATACTTCAGTTCACAGCTTACAAACACAAGTTCTGAAAAAATAGACCCAGCAACTGCGCCTTGTAAATAGAAATCATTGTTCGTTTCCCTGTGCACGTTGAGTCAACATCTGAGCCGCCAGACGCTGGACGTTTTATCAGCAGCCTACCGCAAGCTTTCGTTTCATGGCCTTGTTTTATCACCGGCTGTGGTTTCCTGCCCTCTTTCATCGCAGAAGTGCCACGGAAAACAAGTCGCTGTATCTCATGTTCGATGGGCACACGTGATTGACAGTTTCTAAACCTGACACAAAGCAGACAGCAAAGCCAGTGTCGCGTTATGCATTTCTTTGTTTCACACTTTCCTCTGCCTGCAGCCAACATCAACATAAAACTGCCCTATATTCTAAGGCGCGTAAAAATATTAAATACCTGTAAATACACATCATTTGTAAAGTGGAGGTAGTCGAAAAAATTAAAAAATTTTCAGAAAGTCGTCTTACAGTCACCTGCAGCAAGATCAGCTCACACAGAAACTCGTCTGGATCTGAAGTGTGTGATGGCCTTAGGTTAGTTAGGTTTAAGTAGTTCTACGTTCTAGGGGACTGATGACCACAGAAGTTAAGTCCCATAGTGCTCAGAGCCATTTTGATCTGATGTGGACTTTTTTTCACGAACATTTATTGGAACAGCATGGTGCTTATTTTAGCTAGTTCTACATCTACATACATACTCCGCAATCCACCATACGGTACGTGGCGGAGGGTACCTACTACCACAACTAGCATCTTCTCTCCCTGTTCCACTCCCAAACAGAACGAGGGAAAAATGACTGCCTATATCCCTCTGTACGAGCCCTAATTTCTCTTATTTTATCTTTGTGGTCATTCCGCGAAATGTAAGTTGGCGGCAGTAAAATTGTACTGCAGTCAGCATCAAATGCTGGTTCTCTAAATGTCCTCAGTAGCGATTCACGAAAAGAACGCCTCCTTTCCTCTAGAGACTCCCACCCGAGTTTCCAAAGCATTTCCGTCACACTCGCGTGATGATCAAACCTACCAGTAACAAATTTAGCAGCTCGCCTCTGAATTGCTACTATGTCCTCCCTCAATCCGACATGATAGGGATCCCAAACGCTCGAGCAATACTCAAGAATAGGTCGTATTAGTGGTTTATAAGCGTCTCCTTTACAGATGAACCACATCTTCCCAAAATTCTACCAATGAACCGAAGACGACTATACGCCTTCCCCACAACTGCCATTACATGCTTGTCCCACTTCATATCGCTCTGCAATGTTACGCCCAAATATTTAATCGACCTGACTGTGTCAAGCGCAACACTACTAATGGAGTATTCAAACATTACAGGATTCTTTGTCCTATTCATCTGCATTAATTTACATTTATCTATATTTAGAGTTAACTGCCATTCTTTACACCAATCACAGATACTGTCCAAGTCATCTTGTATCCTCCTACAGTCACTCAACGACGACACTTTCCCGTACACCACAGCATCACCAGCAAGCAGCCGCACATTGCTATCCACCCTATCCAAAAGATCATTTATGTAGATAGAAAACAACAGCGGACCTACCACACTTCGCTGGGGCACTCCGGATGATACCCTCACCTCCGATGAACACTCACCACCGAGGACAACGTATTCGGTTCTATTACTTAAGAAATCTTCGAGCCACTCACATATTTGGGGACCAATCGCATATGCTCGTACCTTAGTTAGGAGTCTGCAGTGGGGCACCGAGTCTAACGCTTTCCGGAAGTCAAGGAATATGGCATCCGTCTGATACCCTTCATCAATGGTTCGCAAGATATCATGTGAAAAAAGGGCGAGTTGCGTTTCGCAGCAGCGATGCTTTCTAAAGCCGTGCTGATGCATGGACAGCAACTTCTCTGTCTCAAGAAAATTCATTATATTCGAACTGAGAATATGGTTCAAATGGCTCTGAGCACTATGGGACTTAACATCTGTGGTCATCAGTCCCCTAGAACTTAGAACTACTTAAACCTAACTAACCTAAGGACATCACACACATCCCTGCCCGAGGCAGGATTCGAACCTGCGACCGTAGCAGTCACGTGGTTCCGGACTGAGCGCCTTAACCGCGAGACCACCGCGGCCGGCTGAGAATATGTTCGAGAATCCTGCAAGAAACAGATGTTAAGGATATTGGTCTGTAATTTTGAGGATCCGTCCTTCTACCCTTCTTATATACAGACGTCACCTGCGCTTTTTTTTTTTTTACAGTTGTGAGATTTACGCATCGTACCAGCGAAACCCTTGCAATTTAACTCGAATGTTAATTTACTGTTAATAGTCGCTGACGATGAAATGGCACGATAGCTTTCAATATTATGAAAGAAAGAAATCAGTTTTAAAATGTTTGGGGGTTTGCGTAAAACGGAAAGCTAAAAGCTAGATAGCTACTGTTTTCCAAACACCACTACTGCTGTAATCGGTAATATACTTGCAGAATAAAAATGCATAAAAAATATGGTCACCACAAAACACTTTCATATCAGCCAGTTTCACGTTTAAGTTATTCAGTATCTAATGTGATCAACAAGCATGCACGGAAAACTATTATGCAAAGAATTCAGACTAGTCTGAAATCAAAGTAATTTGAATGTACTAAAAAAATATAGTACCGTACTTTTAACTGAGCTACACTTACAATCACCTCAAGAGACTAATTTATACACAGAAGAGAAAGCACACCTAAACTTCAGAGTAAGTGAATCTTTTAAATTATTACATCCACCAAAAAGTATCCAAGTCAACACAGAAATCCGTCAATTATGTTTTCGTAAAATAAGGTTAATATACTTGGAGCCTGAACACTGAATGGGAGATCTTCAGCCGAATGCAGATACCTATTCCAATGACTTTTACATTGTTTTAATAGGTTATTGTAATAGTTAAATGCGGCAATTATATATCACAGTCATTTCTTAAAAACATTATTGTTCAAGAATTATATCAAAGTAAGAAAATTTGATAATTTCCAAGAATGATTGCCTATCGAAGTCGCGGGGTCCAAACGGTACATATCGAACGCGCGATCATAAATCGATCATGCAACTCTGGTGGCGGTCGTTATGTGTATGTTTACGGTGGTCACTACAGCTATGACAAAAGAAGTGCGTTGAAAAAACACTTGTAATTGCGAAGGAGACGACTTACCTTACTCGACGTCGGTGTTGTCATGTTAAAGTCCATTACGGTGGTCTGGATGGATAATTTGGAAGAGTCGAACCATGTATACTCGTTCGTTTTCCGCACTGTCCGCAATGAAATTGTAACGGTACTCCAACATCGAAATTATTCTTACGAAGTTTTGCACACTTCACACCAACACAGTCTACACAGTCCCTTCTTTCCTCGTACGATAGTACTCCATATTTGCGACAAAAAGTCAAACAATTTTCTACACTGAATAAACATGGAATTACATTTTTCCATGTGAGAGAATCCGCCAAAGAAACATCAAGAACACCAGACATCCCACTCACTAACGACATACATCGTCTGGTTTCCCTAGCAACTCATAAATAATTCGCGGAGGTATGTAATTTAGAGCAACTACGGGAACAACGAGAAACAGACAAAAATGACGATCACAAATAATTGATCACAACACCCGCCACCGGAGTCGCATGATTGAAATACGATCGCACGTTCGATATGTATCGTTTGGCCCCCCGATTTCGATAGGCAATCATTCTTGGAAATTACAGAAAATTTAGTATGTACTCACTACGTCTACTTCGCAATATGTATGGCAACACACTACCGTGATACTACTATTTTCACATTAAAGTTTAATATCTTCTCTGCCCAGGCTCCATCAGCAAGCGATTTGACTGTATGTCAAACTGCATTTACTTATCTCACCAATTGTTTATCATCTTTGGATGTTCGACTAAAGAGTTTAAAACGAACCAGTGTAACTTTTCCTTAAACGCGAACAACATAAACACATTGTCAGTGCTTAATGGAAGGTAAAATCAGGAGACGGTTTCATACAGATCACAGAATTTACATAAAAAGCGGCTGTCGAAAAAAGATGAATGTCGGGCGCAGATATTTGCTAATGCTAAACAGTTTAGCGTCTGTAATCAGTGCTGACCGTGACTTCAAATCGTCACATTATGAATCATGGCAAACAGATGGCAGCGATGTAATATCATCTATTCGCACATTGGTATAAATAACTATAAAATGTTGATATATACTTACTGTGCTGCTGTAGATAAAGTATCATCTAACGTTCTTAGCTTTCAGAGTGACTCTCAAAAATAGTATCTGATAATTGTATTTCAAGAGAAAACTAGCATGTTTTGTGAACATTTCTTACGCAACTGAGATTGCTCCTCGGCGCATCTGCTGGCTGTTGCATTGCGTTTATTGCTTCTTGCCAGCAAAATGTAAACCTTCGCACTGAATTCCACTTCTCGTATTAGCACCCTTCATGAAATGATAGCACCCTTCATGAAATGATGGTGGAAATCCAACAGGCAAAAGTACATAATTTCTTCCACGCAAAATCCGTCCTAGGAGATCAAATGGGCCAACTATCCAGTCACGTTGTAATTTCCATTTAAACTTCTAACACGTAACAATGTCTGCATTTCGGCCTTCCACCACCCTAACAATGCAAGCTCGATGTTAAAATCGATTACACACCTGGGACAAAATATGCGTAATTTTGCACTAATTTGTTTTATTGCGACTTTCCCCGAAAAATATTGTTTTTGGCGGTATTTACATGATACTATTAAGCTTCATCCTAGCAGACTGGTTTCGTATTCTGGAGGACGACGGTTCAAACCCACATCTGGCCGTCCTGATTTACATTTTCGGTGATTTCCCTAAATCGCTTCAGGCAAATGACGGGATGGTTCCTCTGAAAGGGCGCTGCCGACTTCCTTCCCTATTATTCCTTAATCTGATGGGACCGATGGCCTCACTGTTTGTTCCCCTCTCTCAAATCAAGCAACCAACCATGCTTCATCCCCCATTAATATTAACAGTCAACAAATAAACACCATCCTATCTCTCGACAGATACCTCTCGTATTCAGCTACATCATTCGCTCGCATGTCTGGAACTTCTTTAAATAAATTTGACAAAGGAGCTCAGAACAGCTCGCTGTAAAATACAACGTATGACATGGACTGTCAGTTTCTCCATGAACAATGACCGATGCACTACTTTTTCGTCATCCTTGTTGCCAAAGGGGAAAATGGATCACCCTGCACATGTCCTCTGAAGGACAATTTTGTCAACTCTTGAGTACTGCCAGCCATCAAACAAATGCGCCAGCTCCACGAAGTATCACAATAGAGCGACGGAAATACATTAAAATAATGACATGCCTGCAAAATTTGGTTTTTCTTATGAGCGCAGTTTATTTATATGTGGGTCATAAAAATAAATGGCTAAATGGTAGTAGTGGATATTCTTAAAAATCGCGCCTTCTGCTCATGGCTTACTTTTTAACATCAGCACTTAGTCCGAATTATGAATCATCTCGAATGACCTTGCTGTCGCTGGAATGCTAAGTACCAGTCTTCCTATCGTAATTACGTTAGTAATGTAGTTGCAGTGATCCTCTGGATTTAAATAGTAATATGCTGGAGATTCCCACGTCGAACAAATATTGTTTCAGTTCGGCGTATCCTTCAAACCGAAAAGTGAGAGTCGAGTGTACACCACCTGTTCACTGTTCCACTGTTTATTAATCGCTCTGCCTCCTAGTTGTGAATCCGTAGAAACAGGGAGACCTCTAGTCGCTAGTGATTTGCCCCTGATAGCTGCTGAAATTGACAATCAAACAATACTGTGTGAAGAGAGTAAATTTTTCATTCTTCAGCAGAGTGTGCCCCCTTTTGAAACTTTCTGGCAGAGTAAACCTGTGTGTCTCATCGGAGCTCTAACCCTAAATTAGCCTTTCGCGGGCAGTTGATTTACTTGCTGAGCTTCGCAGTATCCTTAGTCCAGGAGTGCTGTTCAGTTAGGTATGCTTGAGAGTTTCTGTGAAGCTTCGAAAGAAGGAGAGATACACTTGCAGAATTGAGGCAGTGTGAACTGGTAGTTCTGTATTTGAATCTCGGTCAGGCACACGGGTTTAAAGTGCCGGAAAGCTTCAAATTGTCCGACGTAGTGTCATAGGAATGTGACATCTTTATTGGGCCGAGTGTTTCTTTGTGAAACAGTTCCCGATTTGTCACTGATGTTACTGCGATCCATATCGGGAAGGGGAATCTACTACTTTCCTTTCGGCGGTGCAAGACGTACAAAACACCTGTATAGCACGAGGAAAGCTGAGAATACTCCGGAAGCACCATTCCTCTCTAGATCGTCTAGAATCTAGTCGATTTGAGTAGAATTGTCTTTAGTGATGAGTTTCGCTTCGAACTGAGCCCAGACGACAGGTGAAGACGTGTGTGGAGACGCCCTGAACAGGCGTGGGATACCAACCTCACCGACGCCTCCCATACAGCCCGACAACCAGGAGTGTTGGTCTGGGGTGCCATCTCTTTTCATATCAGGACCCCTTTGGTTGTCATGTGCGGCGCCCTTACAACACAGTGATACGTAGACGACATTGTACGCCTCGTTTTGTTGCCCATCTGTCAAGCCAACATGGCCTTACATGTCAGCAAGATAATGCCCGCCCACCCACGACCAGGGTTTCTACTGCCTGTCTTCGTGTTTGCCAAACACTACCTCGCCCAGCATGGTAGTGGATTTCTCCCTAAATGAGAGCGTTTGGAGCATTGTGGGAGGGCCTTCCAACCACCCTGGAATTTTTACGATCTAACACGCCAGTTGAACAGAATTTGGCTCTATATCCCTCAGTAGAACCTCCAACAACTCTTTCAGTCAATTCTTTCTTTCTTTTGCTACTGCTTTTATCCTGCATTGAGCGCAGGGTCTGCTGGGTTAAGTACAGAATTGGCATGGTTAATGTTAAGGGGTGGCCGGATACCCTTCCTGCCGCCATACCATACCCCCCGGGACCGAAGTAGTGTACCCCAGCTGTCTGCGTTTAGTGTAAATCGTGAAATAGTGTGAATGTGTTTCAAATGTCTTGAGAGTCGTGTAACTGAGGCGGGACGTGGGGACCAGCCCGGTATTCACCTAGTAGGATGTGGAAAACCGCCTAAAAACCACATTCAGGCTGGCCGGCACACCGGCCGTCGTCGTTAATCCGCTGGGCGGATTCGATCCGGGGCCGGCTTGCCTACCCGAGTCCAGGAAGCAGCGCGTTAGCGCTCTCGGCTACCCTGGCGGGTCATGTGTCTTCCATATTTATTTATGATAATTTACTGTTCTGATTTAGTGACAAACATCTGTTTCAATCAATGCGAGGCTGAAAAACTGCTTGTATAAGAGCCAGAGGTCAACCAACGCGTTAATGACTTGTTCAATTTGTAGTTTCTTTCTCTTGAATACATTATCCAGTGGTTCTGTAATAGTAACTATATGTTTGTCGGCACATGTACATCACATATACCAATTTCTGTCCTATTGAGATAATTCCTTCGTGGTGCGCTGTTCCTTTTCCTTTTTTATTATCTTACCGTGTATACCCGTATCGGTGGTGTGCTATGTTGCAAATACGCTGCACCTCTCCAAAGTCACCAGTTTGCTCTTCTAAGGAAATGGCTAATGTTTTTTGCCCAGTGAGCTTAGTATTTAGCAATGCGAATAGTCTTATTCCGTTTTTGGCAATATCTCCTTAGGTGTAAAAATGCAGATCATCATTTATTTGGCATGTCAGAGTAGAACTTCCGGAGGCCGTCACTTCGCGCCGGTTTCGTCTTCTCCGCCGCCAGCTGCTCCTGCCGAGTTGCCTGCGCCCGACTCAGCCAGCGTAGCGGCACGTTCCCTGCTTTGCATCAGCTGCGCACCTTAAATTAATTCTGGAGTTTAATGGCTTCTGACGAACTTTAGCGTCGCTAACCGTTCCCTACGGGGCGGGTCGCCGTAATTAAATACGCGTTGTTTTTCCCTTCTTTTTTGCTATATGGACTAGTGTATTAATTAAAAAGAGCGCAGAGCGAATTCGAAAATTCTCTTTTAATCGCCGGGAGCATGAATGAATATTTAATAAAGGAGAACGCGCGTTTTATCTTCTTGTTCCTCCCCCACGCTCCGGGGGATGAAGTACAACGTGATGAAATTTATTTAAAAAAGGGTGGTTTTCGTCCACTTCCCGTTAACGTGTACATCATTATGTATGTTCTAGGTCAAGCCACATGTGCTGTTACAGCTTTCAAATGGGTTAAAATAAGGCAGAGCTGACGCAATGCAATAAATTACGGTTTGTTGTTAAAGACAAAGGTGTACAGTCATTCATTGCAGCTGTTACGCTGTACTGCAATATTTCAACAATAAATGATGTAGTCGTGAATCAAAAACAGGCACGGTGCACTTGATATCAGCTTATGAAACAGAGTTATTGCTAGCGATTTAAAATTTCTTTTTTTATCATATTTCAGAGAAAAATGGTAACTGTAATTCGGGTCACAGATAAAGTTTCGGTATAAAATTTGACCTTGCAATTAATTCCCGCCACAGGGACCTGTAGGTAATCAAACTCCCGTGAGGCTGCTCCAGGGTTTGGAAAATTAAGAGAAGTACTGACTCAACGGTACCGACCGGCCGCCGTGTCATCCTCACTCCACAGGCGTCATTGGATGCGTATATGGAGGGGTATGTGGTCAGCACACGGCTCTCCCGTACGTATATCAGGTTACGAAACCGGAGCCGTTACTTCTCAATGAAGTAACTCCTCAGTTTGCCTCAGAAGTGCACCCCACCTGTATCGTTGGACCTTCATGGCCTGTTCGGGCGGAGATTAATTTTAGAGGTATTGACGGGCAGGAACTGAGTCGGTCTGTGATGTGTTCTGTTACAGTAGAGCTCTGTTCACGAAAGGAGTGGGCTACCAACGCGGCGAATGAGTGTCATCAGTCAGAAAGATACAACAAATAGCAGTCTGTCATTGACAAAATGTCAAGCCAACGTAATTATTGCAGATATCGCTGTCGTATATCACAATGTGGTAAGGGAATCTATGATCCTAAACACAAGGAAAAGTCTGAAAACCGAAAATTAGGTACTACAATAATAACTTGCGACGAATCAAAACTTGTACAGAATCTCACGTGGCCTGTTGCAGATAGCACTGCTCGAAACTCCTGTTGCACATAAGACACCCAGCAATTGTGAAGGCTATGGAGAATACGACGCCGGGCATGATTTCTTTAAACATGGAGCTGTATTTAACCTGAACTGATAAGCTTTCCCATTCTTAATGGGCCTAGTATGGCTCTCTCTCCTCCAGCTGTTACTCGGCAATTTTTTCATCAGTGAACGTGCAATTCACAGTCCAGTTGGTTCAGTCCCTTCTGGGATGTCCACTCAAAAAGGTATCGGTATTGACCAAAATTTACGTCCTGCCTCCTGCAGTTCCTGCAACGTAGTGATGCGTTTTTAGCCACGAGCTGAAACATTGAGGCGTTCCTGGTGTAAAACAAGGTTCTCTCAAAGAATGAGCTCGGATTTGGGACAAACTACTCGTCTGGAGGACTGATGGCATCATTCACACACAGCTTTTCGTAAACTATAGATAAACCTGAACAGACAGCTTCTGCCTTCCTACCTTTCCTAAAAGCCTTAGGCACTGTACCCTTTAATCAGCTACTAAGCCACCATCACACGGAATGTCTTCGCAGATATGTGATTGACTCGATGAACATATGGGTAATAGAACGTAGTATATTATACTGAAGACTGCCCGGTAACAGCGGTCGTGGACTGAGCGGCTGATCCTGGTGGAGGTTCGAGTCCTCCCTCGGGCATGTGTGTGTGTGTGTGTGTGTGTGTGTGTGTGTGTGTGTGTGTGTGTTCTTAGGATAATTTAGGTTGAGTGTAAGCTTAGGGACTGATGACCTTAGCAGTTAAGTCCCATAAGATTCCACACACATTTGAACATTTTTGGTAACAGCGAGAGAAAGACGGAAGTAATGAGGAGTAGCAGAAATGAGTTTAGCGATAAAATTAACCTCATAATGCCATATTTTTGGATCATTATCCAATATTCTGCACGCTGCCTTCTGATCCAGCTTCGTAGTTCTGATTTAACCATAGCCTTAGTGATAGTCAGGACACGTTCCGCTCCATCAAATGGTGTCGTCGCTCCTGTCCTGGCCAAACTACCATCTTTTTCATTGCCACTGATTCCTGGGTGATCAAGGATTCACGGCAGGCTTACCTTGTTGTTATTCTCTAGTGCAAAGGGGTTTTGCATCATTCTGCAGTCCGCAGCTCGTGGTCTAGTGCCTAGCGCTGCTATCTCTGGATCACGGGGTCCCGGGATCGATACCCGGCCGGGTCGGGGAATTTCTACGCCCTGAGACTGGCTGTTTGTGTTGTCCTCATTATCTCATCATCATTCTGGGAGTAGCGAGATTGGAACTGGAAAGATTGGAAACTTGCACGGGCGCTGATGATCATGATGTTGAGCGTCCCACAAACTAACATCAACATCACCATCACCATCACCATTTTGCAAGGAGCCTTTATTTCGTTGCAGGGGTGGTAGAGATTTCAGAGCTGCTTTGCTGACCATAGACCTTAATTTGAAGAAGAAATTTCTACTAATGTTCGTCTGGGGGCACTACTGAAAGTGATTCATTGACTGTGGGAAACTAGAAAAGAAGAGAGTCGAAGCATTTGAGATGTGGTGTCAAAGAAGGATGCTGAAAATGAAGTGTACTGATAAGAAATGAGGTGGTTATCTACAGGCAGAAGAAAAATCGAACAACAGCCGTGTTTCAGTCAATTCTTACTTATTTTTGTTTAAGCTACCAGTTTCAGCACTTCACTGGTGCCACCTTCAGGCCCTTGCACATTTCGACTTTAACAGGTATAAAATGGAGTGCACATCTGGGTATAACACAAGATATTACAACATATACAAAGAAAGACCTGAAAAGGTGGTTAACTGAACAGAATGTAACATAAAAGGAAATGAAGACTTAAATGTGCACACAAACCACACTATAACAGAACGTGTTCACAGACTGGTTGGCATCAATAAAGTAACACATAAAAGACATCTAACAGAATCTTCAAAATGTACGACGTGTGATATTAACCAATCAAATGCGTGAAACTATCGGAAATCAGAACACACACTAGTAGAGGGGTGCATTTTTTATATAGAATGTACAACAGTCAGATCATATGTGTAAAAACAATTCTAGTTCTGAAGTGAAAGCCACTCTCTTTCATGTAAAGCGTAAATTTGCTCGTTATCAAATGTATCGTGGTGCTAATTAGCTGTCATACATGTACTATGAGCCACTCACGAAAATAACTGAAATAGCACTCATACTACCATAGAAAACGTATTTACTTGCAAACCGAACAGACCTCATATTATTATGCGAGGGGCGGTATTCATTGAACCACTATGGAGGCATTCATAACCTGAAAGGCACAGAACTTTATACGACACAATAACGTCGAGAACTAACTGAAGAGGCAGATACTAAGCGTGGGTTAACAAGTAGCTCCAGGCAGAGGGAAACCATTTAAAACACATTGTTACATCATTGTAAGATGATCCTGTAATTACCGTTTCTCTTGGGAAATTTGTCCTTCGGTTAGTTTTCTGTGGATAGTATGACCGCCATTTCAGTTACTTTTATGAGTGGTGCATAATACAAGGGTGACAGTCTGCTAGCGCCACAATATACTTGATAATTTGTAACTATACGATAAAATTACCCCCCCCCCCCCTCCATGAACCATGGACCTTGCCGTTGGTGGGGAGGCTTTCGTGCCTCAGCGATACAGATAGCCGTACCGTAGGTTCAACCACAACGGAAGGGTATCTGTTGAGAGGCCAGACAAACGTGTGGTTCCTGAAGAGGGGCAGCAGCCTTTTCAGTAGTTGCAGGGGAAACAGTCTGGATGATTGACTGATCTGGCCTTGTAACAATAACCAAAACGGCCTTGCTGTGCTGGTACTGCGAACGGCTGAAAGCAAGGGGAAACTACGGCCGTAATTTTTCCCGAGGGCAGGCAGCTTTACTGTATGATTAAATGATGATGGGGGATAGGGGATTCACCCTGTATACAAACGATTTATCAGATTAGCGGCGACTCGGCCGTCGCAGCGGCGGTGGCTGAGTCTTTGCGGCGCGTGTGCCGTTACGGGCTGGAGACTCGCCGATTCCAAGGGGGAGGTGCCGGCACGCGCACGGCGCCCCAGCGCCCAGCTGACGCGGCCGCAGCTCCGGCTGCCAGAGTCAATGACTCCGAACGCGAGGCTTCCCACCGACCCCCTGCCACATTCGTCGCTCCCGGCGTTGCTCCTTACACTTGTCATTGCCGGCACCGGTGGCCGAGCGGTTCTAGGCGCTTCAGTCCGGAACCGCGCCACTGCTCCGGTCGCAGGTTCGAATCCTGCCTCGGGCATGGATGTGTGTGATGCCCTTAGGTTACTTAGGTTTAAGTAGTTCTAAGTTCTAGGGGACTGATGACCTCACATGTTAAGTCCTAAACAGCTCAGAGCAATTTGAACCATTTGAACACTTGTCATCACCAAACTATTCAGGCACCACCCGGTGCCCTCCTTCAAAACGCCCACTTCACTGACCCACATTGCTAATACATGAGGCGGAAGCTGTTCTGCAACAGTGCACCACTGGTCTATGGCAGAAGATTGAATACTTCGCAAAATACACTACTGACCATTAAGATTGCTTCACCACGAAGATAACGTGCTACAGGCGCGAAATTTAACCGACAGGAATAAGATGCTATGATATGGAAATGATTAGCTTTTCAGAGCATTCACGCAAGCTTTGGCGCCGGTGTCAACACCTACAAAGTGCTGACATGAGGAATGTTTCCAACTGATTTCTCATACACAAAAGTCAGTTAACCGACATTACCTGGTGAAACGTTGTTGTGATGCGTCGTTGAAGGAGGAGAAATGCGTACCATCACGTTTCCGACTTTGATAAAGGTCGGATAGTACCTTATCGCGATTGCGGTTTATCGTATCGCAACACTGTTGCTCGCGTTGGTCGAGATCCAATGATCGGTGGGTTCAGGAGGGTAATACGGAACGCCATGCTGGATCCCAACGGCCTGGTATCACTAGCAGTCGAGATGGCAGGCATCTTATCTACATTGCTGTAACGGATCGTGCAGCCACCTCTCGATCCCTGAGTCAACAGATGGGGACGTTTGCAATACAACAACAATCTGAACGAATAGTTCGAAGACGTTTTCAGCAGCAGGGACTATCATCTCGGAGACCATGGCTCAGGTTACCATTGACGCTACATCACAGACAGGAGCGCCTGCGAAGGTGCACTTAACGACAAACCTGGGTGCACGAATGGCAAAACGTCATTTTTCGGATGAATCCAGGTTCTGTTTACAGCATCATGATGGTCGCATACGTGTTTGGCGACAACGCGGTGAACACACAATGGAGCGTGTATTCGTCATCGCCATACCGGCGTATTACCCGGCGTGTTCGCATTGACGGCACTTTGAACAACGGGCGTTATATTTCAGATGTGCTACAACCCGTGGCTCTACCCTTCATTCGATCCCTGCGAAACCCTACATTTCAGCAGGATAATGCACGACCGCACGTTGGAGGTCCTGTATGGGCCTTTCTGAACACAGAAAATGTTCGACTGCTGCCCTGGCCAGCACATTCTCCAGATCTCTCACCAGTTGAAAACGTCTGGTCAATGGTGGACGATCAACTGGCTCGTTACAGTACGCCAGTCACTACTCTTGATGAACTGTGGTATCGTGTTGAAGCTGCATGGCCGGCCAGAGTGGCCGAGCGGTTCTAGGTGCTTCAGTCTGAAACCGCGTGACAGCTACGGTCGCAGGTTCGAATCCTGCCTCGGGCATGGATGTGTGTAATATCCTTAGGTTAGTTAGGTTTAAGTAGTTCTGAGTTCTAGGGGACTGATGACCTCAGCAGTTAAGTCCCATAGTGCTGAGAGCCATTTGAACCATTTTTGAAGCTGCATGGACAGCTGTACCTGTACACGCCATCCAAGCTCAGTTTGACTCAATGCCCAGACGTATCAAGGCCGTTATTACGGTCAGATGTGGTTGTTCTGGGTACTGATTTCTGAGGATGTATGCACCCAATTTGCGTGAAAATGTAATCACATGTCAGTCTTAGTATAATATATTTGCTCAATGAATACCTGTTTATCATCTGCATTTTTTCTTGGTGTAGCAATTTTAATGGCCAGTAGTGTATATTGATGAGCCGAAACATTATGATCTGCCCGCATCTTGTGGTCGTGCGGTAGCGTTCTCGCTTCCCGCGCCCGGGTTCCCGGGTTCGATTCCCGGCGGGGTCAGGGATTTTCTCTGCTTCGTGATGGCTGGGTGTTGTGTTTTGTCCTTAAGTTAGTTGGGTTTAAGTAGTTCTAAGTTCTAGGGGACTGATGGCCATAGATGTTAAGTCCCATAGTGCTCAGAGCCATTTGAACCATTTTCATAATGATCTCTGCCCACCGCGAGATTGATGACCGCCGCCTGGCGTTGTCACGTCATGCGATCTGATCAATTTGAGACAGGGAAACATGGGGGCGGAGAAGCCAGTTTAAGAAGATATGAAAGTAAAGTTGTTACCGCTTTGTCTAGCATTGTTGTTTTCCTCCTTATTTGCAACCTACATGCGTAAATGTTTACACGTAATGTGCTCTTTATTTACATGTACATTATTTCCTGCAGGGAAACAAGAGGGACGAGCCTGATTACCAGGACGTCATGGCGCAGGTTTTGTTTACTTTACTTGTCCGTAAGGTTGCTCTGTTGTGGCGCATTTACATTGTCCCATGACAGAGCGTGCTGTGAATCAATGACAGACCCATTCACTACCCTGTGCTACTGATAGACGTACAGTGCGATACGATGGAGCCAGTACCGCTACAGTATTTCCTGTTCGCTGAATTGGAAGCGGAGGTCCTGTTCAATGGCCTGCCAGGACACCTGATCTAAATCCCCTTGATTATGACCTCGTGTAAGAGACCCCAGTGGATACGGAGATGGAATTACGTACCAGAATTTTCACTGCTTGTGATGTGATTCGAAACGTATCAGGGATATTTTCCAGGATCTTGTTCGCAGATATCTTGCTTGCATTAAGAGTGATGGCCGTCAGTCTCAGCACATTCCGTAAGATGCAGTACAAATATTACGTTCATTGTGTCAGTGATAGTATTTTCATTTAACTAGTGTAAATAAAACCGCACACAGAAATGTCATTTTTTTCCTATTATCTCCTTAAGATGGGCCCTCTGAACACAGGTCGCCTACCTCAATGGAGAATCATTCTAGAGATGATACGGGACGCAAGTGGGGAAATCCACGGACATAAGTGACTATGACGGAGGGGAGCTGTGAATAGCATCTTGGAAAGGCAGAAGCTGGTAGGCTGGAAGCGTATTTCTGTCGTGCCTATGGAAGCCGCCGGGATTAGCCGAGCGGTCTGAGGCGCTGCAGTCGTGGACTGTGCGACTGGTCCCGATGGAGATTCGAGTCCTCCCTCGGGCATCTGTCTGTGTGTTTGCCCTTAGGATAGTTTAGGTTAAGTAGTGTGTAAGCGTAGGGACTAATGACTTTAGCAGTTAAGTCCCATAAGATTTCACACACATTTGAACACTTTTTTTGTCTATGGAAAGTGATTGAAGGGTGGTGAAACCACTAGTGGGCGACAAACTATTGGACGTCCACGTCTCGCGACTGATGATCTCACTGTTTAGTCCCTTAACCGCTAAACAACTAAACAACGACCGTCTGCGCCTCATCGCAAAGTGTGCAGGTTACTCGTTCTGTATAGCAGGACAAGCGGCGATCTGATGATGATGTTTGGTTTGCGGGGAGCTCAACTGCGCGGTCATCAGCGCCCGTACACATTCCCAATCTCTAAACCATCCAATTTAGCCACTTTCATGAATGATGATGGTATGATGAGGGCAACACAAACACCCAGTCCCCGGGTGGAGAAAATCCCCAACCAGGCCGGGAATCGAACCCGGGACCCCGTGATCCAGAGGTAGCAATGTTAGCGACTAGACCACAAGCTGCGCACAAGCGGCGAGCTGTGGCAGATCTGAAGATCGAATACAATGCTTGTGCCCGCTTTAAGAGTTTCGGAACACACTGTTGAACGCAGATTGTTGAACATGTTACTCCGCAACAGGTGATCACTATGTGTTGCCATCTTGACCCTATGACGTCGTCAATTACGATTGCAGTAGTCCCGGAGTCACCGAAACTGGACCGTGGATCTATATAAACTTGTCACCTGATCGGATTAATCACGTTTCCTGTTACATCAGGTCGATGGTCGTGTCCTGATAGGCCATCAAACAGATCCACAGCTGTTCCAAACATACACAACGCCACGAACGCACGATGGTGGTGGGAGCAGTATGTTGCTGAGCGGAGGGAGGGGGGGGGGGGCTGAAATGGGCTTCGATGGGATCTGTGGTAGGAACGGAAGGTACCATTACAGCAGACCATCTATCATGTCTGATATCTTCCCGGACGACGATGTAGACGATTCACTGCACGTAAGAATCTATGCCGTTAACAGTCAAAAACTGGTGATGCTATATCTTGATTCTACTTCATTACGTGAAAAATGCATGCACTGCAAAAAATATTTAGGGATCTCGACTCATTAAAAAGTTCACGCACTACACTAAGGGCGTATGGTCCTCAGTTTAACTATAAAGTTCATCTAATAGATTTATGTTGCTGAGTATATGCATATCAAAGCGTAACTTTGAAAACCCTAGAGCTATTTCAATCAAACTTGCTACTCATATGATTTACTGTCTGAACGGGAGAAACCTGTGGGATTAATAGACCACTAGCACCTCTAGGTGAAGGAATGAAGATGAGTAGAGACGGATATGTAAAAATTAGTATAGCTCTCGAGTGTCTGAAGCAATGTAACCCATTTAGGTTCACACATTATTTACTAACTCAAACAAAAAAGTGTGATAAGGCCCCCCAAGCCGCTGCGGTAATAGTGGAGAGGCGCCGGTAAGCAAAACTAGTCGAAAGTGATTGTCATTAGTGCTGGATTTATAGGGCGAACACAGTTGCGCTGAATCTTGTGGGAAACAGTGGAAACAATTGAAACTACGTAAACATTGTTAAACGACCAACCCAGTGCATGGTGACCCCGTCCCAGTTGCCAATTGGCTATCTAATGGCTTCCAGGACCATCAAAAATTTGGTTTTCAATACTGAAGGAAGCATAACTCACAGCACGCATACACGCACAGTATGCTGATGCAATATGAAATTTTCACTTTGCGGCGGAGTGTGCCCTAAATGAAATTTGATGACAGATTAAAACTGTGCGCTGGACCGAGACTCGAACTTGGTTCAAAAAAATGGTTCAAATGGCTCTGAGCACTATGGGACTTAACATCTGTGGTCATCAGTCCCCTAGAACTTAGAACTGCTTAAACCTAACTAACCTAAGCACATCACACACATCCATGCCCGAGGCAGGACTCGAACCTGCGACCGTAGCAGTCGCGCGATTCCGGACTGAGCGCCTAGAACCGCGTCGAACTTCGTATCTTTGCCTTTCGCGAGGAAGTGTTCTTCCGACTGAGCAACCCAAACACGATCACGATC
Source organism: Schistocerca gregaria (assembly GCF_023897955.1). NCBI lineage: Eukaryota > Metazoa > Arthropoda > Insecta > Orthoptera > Acrididae > Schistocerca > Schistocerca gregaria. The sequence continues at coordinate 938,687,725 of NC_064921.1, read as the reverse complement.
CGTCCTTACAGCTTTACTTCCGCCACACCTCGTCTCCTAACAAGACCTGCACTCCTGGCGGAAAGGCTGTTGCGTAGACTTGGCTTAACCACAGCCTGGGGTATGTTTCCATAATGAAATGGGACACTTGCCCGCGAAAGGTGAAAGTCCCGAGTGTGAGTCCCGTCCCAGCACACAGTTTTAATCTGCCAGGAAGTTTCATGTTAGGGCACATTCAGTTGCAGATTGAAAATTTCAGTCCGGAAACATCCTCCAGGCAATGGTAAAGCCATGTCTCGGCAGTATCCTTCCTGCCAAGAGTGCTAGTCTTAAAAAGTTTCGCAGGGGAGCTTCTGTGAAGTTTGGAAGGTAGGTGATGAGGTCTTGACGGAAGTAAAGGAGTAGGGAAGGGTCGTGAGCCGTGCTTGGGCAGTATAGTCGGAATTGCACTTGCCCATGTAACGCAAAGGTCCCGAGCCTGAGTCTCGGGCTGACACACAGTTTTAATTTGCCAGAAAGTTGCATATTGAACCAGTATTTGAAAATGAGGGCAGTTGGCGACTTCCAACGAACTTTGTGTATAATTTCAAACCTTTCTTGTGGTGTTTCTAGCTTACGTACTTAAGGTCACCATTTAACACATTAACTCAAATGTAAAATAAACACGAGTTCGAATATGGGAGTTCGATTCTTTGAAGAATCAAGTGTTTATTGGTATCCAAAAAATGGTTCAAATTGCTCTAAGCATTGTGGGACTCAACGTCTGAGGTTATCAGTCCCCTAGACTTAGAACTACTTAAACCAAAGGACATCACACACATCCACAGAATCAAGTGTTTACTGGTATCCAAAAATGGTTCAAACGGTTCTAAGCATTGTGGGACTCAAACGTCTGAGGTTATCAGTCCCCTAGACTTAGAACTACTTAAACCAAAGGACATCACACACATCCGCAGAATCAAGTGTTTATTGGTATCCAAAAAATGGTTCAAATGGCTCTAAGCATTGTGGGACTCAACGTCTGAGGTTATCAGTCCCCTAGACTTAGAACTACTTAAACCAAAGGACATCACACACATCCACAGAATCAAGTGTTTATTGGTATCCAGAAAATGGTTCAAATGGCTCTAAGCATTGTGGGACTCAACGTCTGAGGTTATCAGTCCCCTAGACTTAGAACTACTTAAACCAAAGGACATCACACACATCCATGCCCGAGGCAGGATTCGAACCTGCGACCGTAGCAGCAGCGCGGTTCCGGACAGAAGCGCCTAGAACCGCTCGGCCACAACGTCCGACTATTGATATCCTTTCATAAGGAATTAAACATGCAGATATCATTTCCAAGTTTCATTATGTTCTCAGATTTCATCTTCCTATACAGATAGGTAGAAACAGGTCATTTTACTATTTTTTGCACGGACGGATCGACGATCAAAGAGGAGGGGCTGGGGTATGATAAGTAACAGGGTAACCAGCTTGTAAGGTGTAATCCAGCGTAGTGAACTGAAGATACGACCGGGGTGGCACCGCCGTCGAGGTTTGGCGCGAGAGACGGGGTGGGAAGAAGTAAGATCGCGTACTCTAGTGTTGTTGCATGTGGAGCGCTGTTGCACCCTACACATACAGGGTGTTACAAAAAGGTTCAGGGAACATTCCTCACACACAAATAAAGAAAAGATGTTATGTGGACATGTGTCCGGAAACGCTTAATTTCCATGTTACAGCTCATTTTAGTTTCGTCAGTATGTACTGTACTTCCTCGATTCACCGCCTGTTGGCCCAATTGAAGGAAGGTAATGTTGACTTCGGTGCTTGTGTTGACATGCAACTCATTGCTCTACAGTACTAGCATCAAGCACATCAGTACGTAGCATCAACAGGGCAGTGTTCATCACGAACGTGGTTTTGCAGTCAGTGCAATGTTTACAAATGCGGTGTTGGCAGATGCCCATTTGATGTATGGTTTAGCACGGGGCAATAGCGGTACGTTTGTATCGAGACAGATTTCCAGAACGAAGGTGTCCCGACAGGAAGACGTTCGAAGCAATTGATCGGCGTCTTAGGGAGCACGGAACATTCCAGCCTATGACTTGCGACTGGGGAAGACCTAGAACAACGAGGACACCTGCAATGGACGAGGCAATTCTTCATGCAGTTGACGATAACCCAAATGTCAGCGTCAGAGAAGTTGCTGCTGTACAAGTTAACGTTGACCATGTCACTGTACGGAGAGTGCTATGGGAGAACCAGTTGTTTCCGTACCACGTACAGCGTGTGCAGGCACTATCAGTAGCTGATTGGCCTCCACGGGTACACTTCTGCGAATGTGTCCAACAATGTGTCAATCCTCATTTCTGTGCAAATTTTCTCTTTACGGATGAGGCTTCATTCCAACGTGATCAAATTGTAAATTTTCACAATCAACATGTGTGGGCTGACGAGAATCCGCACGCAATTGTGCAATCACGTCATCGACACAGATTTTCTGTGAACGTTTGGGCAGGCATTGTTGGCGATGTCTCGATTGGGCCCCATGTTCTTCCACCTACGCTCAGTGGAGCACGTTATAATGATTTCATACGGGATACTCTACCTGTGCTGCTATAACGTGTGCCTTTACAAGTACGACACAAGATGTGGTTCATGCACGAAGGAGCTCCTGCACATTTCAGTCGTAGTGTTCGTACGATTCTCAACAACAGATTCGGTGACCGATGGATTGGTAGAGGCGGACCAATTCCGTGGCCTCCACGCTCTCCTGACCTCAACCCTCTTGACTTTCATTTATGGGGGCATTTGAAAGCTCTTGTTTACTCAACCCCGATACCAAATGTAGAGACTCTTAGTGCTCGTATTGTGGACGGCTGTGATACAATACGCCATTCTCCAGGGCTGCATCAGCGCATCAGGGATTCCATGCGACTGTGGGTGGATGCATGTAACCTCGTTAACTGAGGACATTTTGAACATTTCCTGTAACAAAGTGTTTGAAGTCACGCTGGTACGTTCTGTTGCTGTGTGTTTCCATTCCATGATTAATGTGATTTGAAGATAAGTAATAAAATGAGCTCTAACATGGAAAGTAAGCGTTTCCGGACACATGTCCGCATAACATATTTTCTTTCTTTGTGTATGAGGAATGTTTCCTGAAAGTTTGGCCGTACCTTTTTCTAACACCCTGTATATGCACTAATGCGCTACGTATTAAACACTGACCAGTACTTTCCTTTGACACTCCTTGTTAAGCCATTGACTGCTTTAATTCCTTAATGTCTGAATAAATTTCTGGATGTAAGATAAAAATCAAAAATCATAGTGCTTTAGAGGTACCAGAAACACTCAGGAGAATGCAGCACTTGTCAGAAGCGTTGCTAGCTTCATGAAGAATCAGCGTCTACAGTTACTGACGTTCAAAACGTTTCAGTCATTAGCACAGCATTGGTATGATGCGAATTCGCGACACTCTTGGTATTAATGCTAATTTTTGGGCAAGAACGTAACGTAGTTTGTCTTTTTTGTAACTGTCACCCTGTTTGCAGATGATGACTCCTTTTATTTGGCACTTCCTTCAATAGCATATTAGATAGACAAACAGTATCGTTTCTTTATCAGAGTTTCCTAGCTAGTCTTGAAGTACAGTTCTACGCCGTCAGAACCTGTCACCTTTCGCACAGTTGGTATTTCAATGCAATGTTCATAACATCGTAAAAATTGCTGCCTAGTGTCGCTTTTCTACAAGTCGTCATAGAGATATTTATTTTTGCTTTATATTTTGGTTTGATACTTGGGTCCCATTCCGTTCAGCTTCGTGTGCCTGCTGCCATAATTTGCGCTCCATCGACTTACTGAGCTTTAACATTATGTTTGAATGTTTTCGTAGTGTGACCGACATGATTTTTTATCTTATAAATCCTTTGGCATTTCTGCCTGATCGTCCTCCTGCGATGACTAGATTTGATAAGCACGTGTTGAATGATGTTTACAACACTGCAGGTATTATATTTCGATCTCCTCACACTGATTGACACTAAGTTTCATTTCGATGATCAACCTTGTGAAAAGTAGTACCCTCAACGCTTCAACTCTATTAGTAAGATACAGTAAATAAAAAGAGTTTCAAGTGGTTGACAGTTAGTGACTGACATGGGCGTTCTCACTTTTAACTAACAAGCACTGAATTGTAAAATGTAAACTCTCACGGCCGGAAATGTCACAATTAATAAAATGTCCGGACTGTTGTGCCGTGGGCGAACGGATTTTATCTTAAAACTCAACGTTTTGTCCCCATCTGCAGAGGACATTTTCAAGGGGGATCGTAGCTTCTTTGAATGTCCGATTCACACCCTGCTATAGTAGCGAGCCAGGGTGTGAATCGGACATTCAATGAAGCTACGATCGCTCTTGAAAATGTCCTCTGCAGATGGAGAAGAAACGTTGAGTTTTAAAGTGGAATGAATTCGACCACGGCGTAGTATCCCCAAACATTTTATTAATTGTAAGCACTGAATTACACAGAATTTAACGTTGCAGTACCAGACACGGACTGACGCATGGTAACTAAAACTGTTTGGTCACAACTTAGGAGAACTACATGCTGTCTACGTAATGAATCCTTGCCCCAACTGACTCATGTTTCGTAAGCGACCCTTGTTGAGAGAGACACGTAGTATAGAAAAAATAAAATGTTGAAATACAGGTTTTTTTCGTGTTGGTGATTAACGTATGACAAAAACAAAATACAAAGACACAATAGGCAAAGAACTAGAAGCTGTATAACTAAAAATGACGAAACAATAGGTTCTGTTTTATTAACGGGGAAGTTTTAGTACGCACGAGGATTCCCAAAATTTGCCACGAATTTTCCTGAGAGTGAAAGTTCCTAATTTGAATAATTAAAAAACTAATAAGTTATTTTAGTAAAAGAATACATTTTTAGAAACAGAGAAATCAGAGCTACTAAATTGTAATACTGAACCCTTTAAAGAATTACAGTTTGAGACTGAAACATTTTAGAAAACAAAATAAGCAATGTATATCTTAAAACAAAAAATTTTCAGCAGTATTGAAATTCGACGTAAATTATTAGCACTTCTTTCAATTAAATGTTGTACTATTGTCACTGGGTGGATAAGAGATTTGCAATGTTGTGTACATACGGTATACGTATTACATGTGTAAGATAAAAAAACTATTATTTATTTAAGGAGTAGAAGCAAGACGAGCTCTCTCACCTGGCTACGTCTCACACTGTCATTAAATTTAATGAAGTTAAGAAGAAGCCGGCGGGACTCCAAACTAAGGCGTTTCGCATCACGTTCCTTGATTGCACTGCGAGGTAACAGCTGGCTGTACTTCGAACTGAATCGTGGTTGTACGTTGGAAGCAGGCACGTGGCTGTTAAATTCCCGCTTTTGCCGGCTCTACGTTCCGCATTGTAGAGTGATACGTTGATTTACTATGTTGAGTTACTATCTCGAACGTTATGTTGAACTCTCATCACACGAAAGCTTCAGAAGAGACGCACATCTGATCGGATATTCCGCAGCTACGTAACCAGTTACTAAACTACAGCAAGGAATGGCTCCACCCGATTACAAAACAATGAACACGCAATTCCCCCACCGTCGTATATATAGGCGTCTGGAACGTTCATATATACGAGATCTGAGTTTCATACGATCATATCAGTTTACGACTGACGAGTTGTATAGCCTTAATCGAAGTCGTAATACTGGAGCTGTAAATGAGTTCCCGATTTCTGATGTCTCCAATTCTGCGACTCGATCTCAGCTTGCCCCCTAAACTTCAGCATTACTACGGCAGTACGTTGCAAACGTTTACGGTTAGCAGCATTTGCGATACGGAGCGTTAATGTCGCCGCAGAGCCTGACGGTAAACGGCCTTCTATGCTGCGTACTAATATGTCCTGTTCAGAATATTCCGCCCGCAATTAGTTCAAAATTAATGCTGCACCAGGCTAACATTTTCAGGGAGCTTTGTGTACGACTCCCACGCACTCTAACTAATCTGAAATATGATTACGAGTTTTTAGCGAGAAGTTGCGAAATCTATGTTGATTTGTAGCAGTTCAATAACGTGTACACCTGTGCCATGTAACATTGAACCGACACGTGCATTGTGACAGCTTCTAAGCAAATACTAGTTTTATGTATATATTGGAAGTAACATGGAAGGAATATGTAACTGATTTGAAATATAGAGATTACTGATAACGTATGACATTGGGTACTTTCTTCACAATTAGACAATGAATCGGAGAAAAAAATTCCCATGCGTCCCACAAGTACCTTTTTTCTTCTTCTTTCTTTGATCGGAGTTTCATTGCTAGTCTTAAAGTCTGTCGGGCCATCCTGATTTAGGTTTTTCGTGATTTCCCTAAATCGCACCAGGCAAATGACGGGATGGTTCCTTTGAAAGGACACGGCCGACTTCCTTCCCCGTCCTTCCCTAATCCAATGAGACCGATGACCTCGCTGTCTGGTACCCAGCCCATCTTGAAGTCTAGTTCTACACTGTCAAAACCCGTGCAGTTTTCGCATAGTTCGTATTTCCATGTATTGTTCGTAGTATTGCAAAAATTGCTGCCTAGTGCCTTCTGTCAGTTTCGACGTAATTTTCATGTGTATGAAGTGAATTGTACGAAGACTGCAACATATATATCCTTTTTACGTATAATGTACTCCTTATTCTGTACCACATGACTCTAATTTTAATAAATATACTTGTGTAACATTACTTTCAGTTGTTGTAAATGATATTTTTGTTTTAGACTGATATTAACTGAACGATTTTACGTTCATGGTCACTTAATTTTTATACACAAATTATTTAATTATTTTATTGTACTGTATATTTTAATTCGCTATTTCATATACTTCTTTAATCTTTTCCAAACTTCAGGTATTTTACTAACAACACTAACTTGGACTTCATAACGCTCGTACTGACGCTGCCATGTTCACTTGCACAATTATTTTTGGGCTATGAGATTTTGTGAGCAATAAACATTTTCTTCTTTGACTTCAGATTTCATTATTTTTTCCCCCCTCTGTCTTTTATCAGAGGATTTTAATATAATATTTCTTTGTTAGTTTTGTTAGTTCGATTTACAGACATTAGTTATTTAATCGTTTGTAGCCCAAATCAAAATCAAATGGCTCTGAGCACTATGGGACTTAACTTCTGAGGTCATCAGTCCCCTACAACTTAGAACTGCTTAAACCTAACTAACCTAAGGACATCACACACATCCATGCCCGAGGCAGGATTCGAACCTGCGACCGTAGCGGTCGCGCGGTTCCAGACTGTAGCGCCTAGAACCGCGTTTGTAGCCCATTTAAGACAAGCTATTGACGCTCAGAAATGATTCCATTTAACGAAAACGTAGTGCTCTGGCGATAAAGAAAGACTTGGTGTAAAGGCTGCCTATTGTTTGACCATATCACATATCATAAAATCAGCTTTCTAACCAAACCAGTTTTCTTAGAGATTATTCTAGAGGAAATCTGATAACCGCTCTTCGTCTTTGTAATTTATCCTTCTCTCTGTATTCCGTGTACTGTAAACCTATATTTTGGAAATTTGGGTAGTGAAGTAGTTTCTCAAAACCTGTTTCTGTTCGAACCACGTGGTGTACTATCTTTGCCAGACCGAGAAACGCACAGCGTTATTTCTGCCTAAGAAAAACTGTCTTCAGACACAATAAATGCAAATATTGTCTATTTCTCACTTCGTGAGCCACCTTATCTCCATGAGCAAATGATGGTTAATGATAAAGTAGCTTACCTTTATAAAAGGCAGATCGTACTCTATAAAAACTTGCTTAACACAACGTCCTTCCAAATATTTTCAACTGTTCTCTACAGTATCCGCTACCAAAATAATTATCAATCTATTCCGCGCTTTAGCACTTCCGCATAGGTACGTGGCATGCATATATGTAACGGGATGAAGTTATTCGTGACAGAAGTAGTTTACTTTTCTCGGTATTTTCCTCATAACAAAAAATGGCTCTGAGCACTGTGGGACTTAACATCTGAGGTCATCAGAACTACTTAAACCTAACTAGCCTAAGGACATCACACACATCCATGCCCGAGGCAGGATTCGAACCTGCGACCGTAGCGATCGCGCGGTTACAGACTGAAGCGCCTAGAACCGCTCGGCCACATCCTCATAACAAATTCTATTATTCTTTAACTGTGCCACCGTTTTGCTTATAGCTCAGCTTACTCAACTTTTTAATACTGTCGTTATTGACTCGATCTATCACCTAAAAGATGAAATTATCAGACACAGTGTACGGAGGCGTGTCAACGTGAGCTTACCTTCACACGCACCACTTAAAGCAGACGCCTGACGCCATCCATTAGCTTCTCACAGACAAACAAAAAACAACTGGATCACAAGTAACCGAATTTGCCTTCGTTACGTGCTTAATTTCGTCCTAACGAATTTTCCTCCGCCCAGTAAGCTTCTGCTCTTCGCAGAGTAGAGATTCATCGCTACGGCGATACCTCACCGGAATAAAAACTTTTGTTTTATTTAAGTGCCCTTAGAAGACTAGATTAAATCTAGATAATATGTGAAAAATTCTAGGAGAAATGTTGCAAGTGAGATGTTGATTTTTTGCTGGGCCCAGATCACATGTTACTTGATCTGGGATCTGGCTCGTGTAAAAGCGCAGATCTCGGGGAAGTTTCATTATTTCTGAGCTGAAACGTCAAATCGGTGGGTCCACGAATTTATTGTGCACTTACTTCTGCATCCACGATCTGCATACCACCGTGGAGTGCGTGGTGGAGGTTATTTTTCATTGTAACACTTACCAGAGTTTCTTTTCATTCCATTCGCGTGTTGAATGTTTTCTTAAACGCCTCTGTGAGCGCTGTAATTAGTCAGATATTGTGTTCGCTGTTCCACGTGTAGGATACATAAAGGGATGTAGCATAATCCTAGATTCGTCACTTTACACTGAATCTGAAAACTGTCAGTAGGCTTTCGCGGGATAGATGGAATCTATCTTGTAGCGTCTGTCAGTTCAAGTTTTTCGGCATTTCGGTGGCGCTCCTCAGACAAGTCTGCGACTACTGCTGCTGTCTTCTATGCCACCTGCTAGTTCTACCTGGGCGCTGATAATCTAGGCGTTGAGCATCCGTAAGGTCCAAACGCGCGCGCACACACACACACACACACACACACACACACACACACACACACACACACACACGCACACACACACACACAGAGAGAGAGAGAGAGAGAGAGAGAGAGTGTTACATCTGATGTGGGTCCAAAAAGTTCGAGCAATATTCTAGGACGTGTGGGACGGGTGCTTTGAATGCGCTCTCCTTTGAAGAGCGTTTGTATTTTCCCAATATTTTAGAAATTTACCAAAGTCTAATCTCGTTAATACGATTGTTTTGTCACAAACCATTCACCGATGTCAAAAAAAAAGACAACAAACAATTGAAATCTGTTCTTTCTGTTACAGGTACGATGCTACAGAGACAAATGGTCAAGAACCCAATGGCGGAGAATACTTTCGTAAGACACCATTTTCAACTGTAAGTTGTTCTGCCAGTGATAGTATGAAGGCATCAAATTTTTTGCAATTGTAGCTGCACAGGTTAAGTTGTAAAGAAGCTCAAGGGTCCTAGCTCGTATTTATATGTCGACTATTTACAAGACGTATAAATAGGCAGGAAAAATTGTGTGCATAAATTTAGATTGCTTTTTATTAGCTTTAACGTGGAAGCCTTTCTTTTGTGTGTAATTCTGTCACCGACTGAGCTATTCAAACAACAACAACAATAATAATAATAATAATAAAAGACCCGTGAGCATAGCCTCGCAACTATAAGACCTCTCACATACTTTCCAAACTTCACAGAAGCTCCAGGTTCCAGGTTCGTGTCCCATCTGACAGCACATAGTTTTAATCAGCTAGGAAGTTTTAAAATACACTCATGCTCATAAATTAAGGATAATGCTCATTCATGGTGAAAAAATGCTCTGGTGGACGGTTTGGGGGTTTAAATCACCTAGGGGTACGACCATGCGGTGCATTTGACCTGCGGTCGTCGCACGGTAGCGCTGGCAGCAGTCCACATACGCAGAGGTGTGTTCGTGCATGTCAGAGTACGGTGCAGAGCTTAAGTGTGCAAACGTTTTCAGACGTGGTAATGGTAACTGTGTTAAAATGGCTCAAACAACACATATTGATGACATTATGAGGGGTAGAATACTAGGGCCACTGGAGGCTGGTCAAACACAGCAGATAGTAGCACGGGCTCCCCTTGTGCCACAAAGTGTGATTATGGCAACGATTCCAGCAGACAGGAAACGTGTCCAGGCGCTACAGTACGGGACGTCCACACTGTACAACACCACAAGAAGACCAGTATCTCACCATCAGAGCCCTCAAACGGTCATGGAGTACTCAGGTAGCCTTGCTCGGGACCTTATCGCAGCCACTGGAACAGTTGTCTCCAGACACAGTCTACAGACGACTGAACAGACGTGGTTTATTCGCCCAGACACCTGCAAGGTGCATTCCACTGATCCCTGGTCACAGGAGAGCTCGTGAAACCTGGTGTCAAGAACACAGTACATGGTCATTGGAACAGTGGTCCCAGGTTATGTTCACGGACGAGCCCAGGTATAGTCTGAACAGTGATTCTCGCCAGATTTTCATCTGGCGCGAACCAGGAACCAGATACCAACCCCTTAATGTCCTTGAAAGGGACTTGGTCGTGGTTTGATGGTGTGGAGTGGGATTATAATTGGTTCACGTACACCCCTGCATGACTTTGTCAGAGGAATGTAACAGGTCAGGTGCATCGGGACGTCATTTTGCACTAGTATGTGCGCCTTTTCAGGGGTGCAGTGGGTCACACCTCCCTCCTGATGGATGATAACGCACGGCCCCACCAAGCTAACATCGTGGAGGAGTGCCTTGAAACAGAAGATACCAGGTGAATTGAGTGTCCTGCCTGTTCTCCAGACCTAAACCCCATCGAGCACGTCTAGGATGCTCTCGGTCGACGAATCGCTGCACGTCTTCAAACCCCTACGACACTTCAGGAGCTCCGACAGGCATTGGTGCAAGAAAGGGAGGCTATACCCCAGCAGTTGCTCGACCACCTGATCCAGAGTATGCCAATCCGTTGTGCGGCCTGTGTACGTGTGCATTGTGATCCTATCCCATACTGATGTCGGGATACATGCGCAGGAAACAGTGGCGTTTTGTAGCACATGTGTTTCGGGACGGTTTTCTCAGCTTATCACCAATTCTGTGGACTTACAGATCTGTGTTGTGTGTGTTCCCTATGTGCCTATGCCATTAGCAACAGTTTTGTGTAGTGCCACGTCGTGTGGCACCACATTCTGCAATTATCCATAATTTATGAGTATGAGTGTAGTACACATTCCACTGCTCAATCATCAGTTGTGCGGTAGTAGAATACTAAAATAGTTGTAATTATGGGAAACAACTAACTCTTTCTCGTCTGAATATTCTGTGACTTACTCACCCCACAGCCTCATTCACTGGTTCGTCAAAGATCTATCATTATTTGCTGGAGACTTCGGAAACCTGTAACAGTATGTCAGGATGTGAGAATACTGAATTATTAATCCGATAACTATTATCACTTAATTATTATATACAGCTCCGCGTGGAGAACTCTCCCGCCAGCTCCTTCCCCCACTTCAGAACCACTTTCTGCACCTGCTTGTCGGTAGAAAATTTAATTCCGTTGATGCGTACCGTCAGGAAGGTGAAAAGATGGTAATCTGAAGACGTCAGGTCAGGGGAAAACGGGGGGCATCGTTCAAAACATACCAAATAAATGAGTCCATGAGCCCCTTAGTGACAAAGGCTATATGTGTACGGGTGTTGTCGTGCCACAAGTACGCTCCTCTCGTCAGTATTCCCCTCCTTTTGTTGTGAATGCTCCTTTTGAGACTCTTCTGGGTCCCACAATATCATTCCCTCCTCGCCCCCCCCCCCCCCGCCCCCTCCCAAGGCAGAAATTCTACCAAATGATGCCTTCTCGGTCCAAAAACATGAAGACCACGATTTTTCTTGTTTTGAATCCTTCGGCAGATGGGGAATTGGTGTGACGCTACCGTGAGACCTGTCTTTTCTTTTTGGCTTAGGCGCGTAATGAGCCACTCCAGTGACAACACAGCTGAGAAAATCCTCACCTTCACATTCATGTTGCACAAGAATCTTGCGAGCGCTATTGACAATATTTTTCTTGTGCTCCCGTCTTACGCACAGTTTCTGGTATCCCAGCCTTTCTGTTAATACCTCAAAAAAGAGAGTTCTGGAGAGTTGTGTAAACATCGCAGAAATTTCACCCACTGTAAATCGCCGTTCTTTGTCGAACAGTTTCCTCGATTTTTCCCCCGTTGTGTAGGAAGCGGATTACAGCACGTGTCTCACATTTGGCGGGATTTCTTACTGACATTTTTCGTGCAACAGGTTACTACAAAGTGAGTTTGCATACTACTGTGTCCCTACGATGCTCGCTCTGGTCAGGGGATTCCCCCCACCCCACCCCCCTTCCCGCTACAACTGTGTTGCCAACCCTCAGAAAACAAAAGATCACAGTACACTTAACTTTCTGAATATGCCTCATACTCAGAAAGTATCCCTCGACAAGCTCCGAAATATGGTCAGTGGAGTTGGGTTCACGCTGCATATTAGCTCTGGTTTATCCAGACTTTGTTTCAACGATAATCTCGGAACGCTGAAATAGTCCAGATATTTACGAGCCAAGCGATCCACCTCGCGGATTAACAACGTGGGCCGGTGAGCCGGCCAAAATCGGTGAATAACAATGCCGACCCCGTAGACGAACAGAAGAAGGCAATAGGAAAGAAGACGAAGGAGATTTTCAGCCCATCACGTCTGAAATAGAAAGGAAGTGAGGGATTTACCATATGAAGAACTCTGACACAATTTTTAAAATTTTGAAGTGAACGAGCTATACGCGATAATATAGTGATAGCTTTGCGTCGGCGAAAAGGCGGGTAGAGACAGATCACGAACCAGGATTGTACAAGGATGAGAACGGAAATCGACTGTGTCAGTGTCCTAGGATTCATTCTGGCATTTATCTAAAGCGATTTAGGAACATCTGGACCAACTCGTACAGAACGCGATTCCATTACCGTAACTGTTCCATCAAAGCACTCCCTGAAAATTTGGGAACTCCTACGTGCACACTTAGATTTTCTCCTGCGATATATAAATCACGCCAATAAAACTATCAATAAAGAATACGAACGATGGTGGGTTCTAAAATCTAACTTATGTAATTTTGCACTGATGATTCTCATAGTAAGCTATGACTGGAATCTCGTGCGCGTGACTTTCCTTTGATTGTTTTCCGAGATTACCTTTCCTCCTATCTGTATTACGTCATTTGTAATAAGAAAGGACATAACGAGAAAATAGTCCGTACTCGGTGGTTTTAATGACGGAAAGGGAAATCGACTGATTTAATGAAATATCGCATGATTCGAAATTTTCCTCATTCCGTGTAAGAATTTCGAGAACCTAAGGGCACCAGTATCTAAGTGCACTAATGTTAGTAGTTGATAGTTATTTAACAGTGACAGTAGGTCTTCACTTTTTTCTCGTGCTTGAAGTTCTCATACAACTTTCAAGTATTTGTCCATTCTCCAAGTAAATAATTAATGCCCTTGGTGTGACGCTAGACGAAAATATCCTATTCCCAACTAATTTTATGCCAATTTAGTTTTATTCAACTACGTAGCATTAGGCGTCATTTTTGCGCATCATATCTTACCAAAACCGACGAGTATTCGAGAAATATTAAGCTTTGAATCTACGTAAATTGATAGGTATATTTTCAACGTAACACTCAAACATTACAAAATATGAGAAAAATAAAGAACAGATGATACTTGATAAATAAGTCGCCAGGAAATAATATAATTGGTAAAAGAAAAATCACCGACATCGACAATAAAAAGATTTTTACATTTCCCAACCTACAAGTATGAAATTACATTTAATGTCATTCACCATGTTATTTACATTTAAAAAGGAACTATGGTAGAAATGTAGTACATCCAAAAGTGTTCCTGCTCCTATTGATAGCGCTCCTGTCGTGAATAAGATACTATCTTCTGCCTTCCACTGGAATCTTAACCGAATTGCAATCTACGTTCTTTGTAGTTGGACCAATACCAGATGAATAATGACGCTAGAATAGATAATTCTTCCTTGCTGTAAAGCAGGGTTTGGGAGTCTGTGTTCCATGGGACACTTGGAAGTAAATAAGTTGCCCGTGAAAAAACATGGCGTTTTCTTTCGAGATTTTGACGATACTAATTTTTTAAAATTTTATTATGATTTCTGTGTTATTACTTATGATCGAAAATTGAAGCAATCACTGAATAAAACAAGTTGTTTTTTATTTTTAGGGTTTCTTGCCTCAATATGTAGAAATGGCACCCTTATAGGATCAGTTTGTTGTCCGTCTGTCTGTCTGTCTGTCCCACTGTTAAGGATCATGTTTCTACGGAACGGGTAAACGTATCCGGTTCAAATTTATGTCACATATTCAGGTCTGTTGACCCCTAAAGGAGTAAAAATTTTAAGCTCTTAAATCTAAAAATACAGCTATTTATGTGACATATTTTGATACTCGAAAACTCACTCATCAAAACCTAAAGGGCGCTTCCTGTTGACTTAGAATCTTGAATTTTTAAGCTAAGCAAGGTTTCACTGTAAAGGAAAAAATTTAAAAATCGCAGATTTTTAGCTATATCACACAGAAAATATTTTTTGTAATTTTTCATCTGTCTGTCTGTCTGTCTGTCTTTTAAGACTCCTTTTTCTCTGTAAGTTCAGATTTATGTCACATATGAAAGTTAATGATCCCTTAGCGGTGTAAAAAAAAAAAATCTTCTAAGTCAGTGCAGTCTATAGATTGGGACATTTGATTCACATGTTTTGAAAGCCGCAAACTCACTCAAGGAAACCTATAGGGCACTTTCAGTTGATCTAGAATCATAAAATACATCAAGAAGCAAGGTATCACAGTACAAATAGTCCGTCCCCGGTAGCTGAATGGTAAGCCGGCACGGTAGCTCAGCGTGTTCGGTCAGAGGGTTAACAGCCGTCTGTAATAATAATAAAAAAAAAAAACTGGGTTCATGGATGAATGACGAACTTAAACGGAGGTCTGACGACGTTCGCCCCGTGCATATGCAACGAGCGTAAACGAACAAAATGAGATTTAAAAAAAAATTAAAAATGTTCAACGCGACAGAATGTCAGTCCTAAGGGCCCGGGTTCGATTCCCGGCTGGGTCTGAAATTTTCTCCGCTCACGGACTGGGGGTTGTGTTGTCCTAATCATCATCAATCATCATTTCATCCCCATCGACGCGGAAGTCGCCGACGTGGCGTCAAATCGAAGACTTGCACCAGACGAACGGCCTACCCGACGGTCACACGCCATTTTTACAGTACAAATAGATTAAAAAAACAAAACTTGTTATACTGTAATCATATAACATAAAAATAATTTTGTCATTTGACCATATATCGCTTTCATCTGTCAGAAGCATACTGCATGCAAAAATGAAATGCAAGTCATAATCATGTTTTAGCAACTGAATAAAATGATTTATTAAATCTTCTCCCTCCACATGTATGAAATGAAGTTCCCTGCTCGCCTCTCTTTGTATGTCCGGGCTAGTCGAACTAATGTAGAGGTTCTGATGCTGTTGGTTGGTTGATTCGGGGGAGGGGACAAAACTACGTGATCATCGGTCCTACAGAATTAGGGAAGGATGGGGAAGGAAGTCGACTGTGCCCTTTGAAAGGAACCATCCCGGAATTTGCATGTAGAGATTTACCTAAATCACTGAAAACCTAAATCAGGATGGCGGGAAGCGGGTTTGAACTATCGTCCTCCCCAATGTGAGTCCAGTGTGCTAACCACCTCTCTCGGTTCTGATGCTGCCATGGAATTCCCCGGACTAATATCTTGCCAGTATCGATAACAGGGAAAAATTGTTAAGATTCTCTATTCACAGGGTGGATGAACTACATATACGGGGTGAACATTAATAAAACCGAACAACTGCAGAGACGGATTCCTGACTGGAAATGGAGAAAAAAGCGTCCTATAAACTTGTGTCCAGAAATGCATTGTTGCTATTGTATATGTCGCTGACGAATGACAGTTCTTCTGATCGCATGCCACGTGATCCTTGTGTGTCGCAGGCTGTGTCATTGACGCACTGTACTGTAAGCAGCAGAATGGTTCGGTATTCATGTTGGGAAAAAGCAGGGTTGGTGTCTGGGTACGGCCAAACAGATGGAAACGGTCGAGAGGCAGCATAACCATACCAGAACAACTACTGTCATAGACACCAACACATCAGACACTGCATGTCCTTTTTGAGCGTTTTGTGACGATGGATCCTTTCAGAAAGTCAAAAGATCATGTAGGCGGCAGACTATGCTTACGCCAGATTTGGAGGACGGGGCTAACATAGTGTAAGTACGAGTATGCACATCCTACATGGCAACCACTGCTACACAACTGGCCATAAAAATTGCTACGCCACGAAGATGACGTGCTACAGACGTGAAATATAACCGACAGGAAGGAGATGCTGTGATATGCAAATGATTAGCTTTTCAGAGCATTCACACAAGGTTGGCGCCGGTGGCGACACCTACAACGTGCTCACATGAGGAAAATTTCCAACCGATTTCTCATACACAAACAGCAGTTGACCAGCGTTGCCTGGTGAAACGTTGCTGTGATGCCTCGTGTAAGGATGAGAAATGCATACCATCACGTTTCAGACTTCGATGAAGGTCGGATTGTAGCCTATCGTGATTGCGGTTTATCGTATCGCGACATTGCTGCTCACGTTAGTCGAGATCCAATGACTCTTAGCAGAATATGGAATCGGTGGGTTCAGGAGGGTAATACGGAACTCCGTACTGGATCCCAACGGCCTCGTATCACTAGCAGTCGAGACGAGAGGCATCTTATCCGCATGGCTGTAACGGATCGTGCAGCCACGTCTTCATCCCTGAGTCAACAGATGGGGACATTTGCAAGACAACAACTATCTGCACGAACAGTTCGACGACGTTTGCAGCAGCATGGACTATCAGCTCGGAGACCATGGCTGCGGTTACCCGTGACGCTGCATCACACACAGGAGCGCCTGCGATGGTGTACTCAACGACGAACCTGGGCGCACGAATGGCAAAACGTCGTTTTTTCGGATGAATCCAGGTTCTGTTTACAGCATCATGATGGTCGCATCCGTGTTTGGCGACATCGTGGTGAACGCACATTGGAGCGTGTATCCGTCATCGCCATACTGGCGTATCACCCGACGTGATGGTATGGGGTGCCATTGGTTACACGTCTCGCTCACCTTTTGTTCGCATTGACGGCACTTTGAACGGTGGACGTTACATTTCAGATGTGTTACGACCCGTGGCTCTACCCTTCATTCGATCCCTGCGAAACCCTACATTTCAGCAGGATAATGCACGACCGCATGTTGCAGGTCCTGTACGGGCCTTTCTGGATACAGAGAATGTTAGACTGCTGCCCTGGCCAGCACATTCTCCAGATCTCTCACCAACTGAAAACGTCTGGTCTATGGTGGCCGAGCAACTGGCTCGTCACAATATGCCAGTCACTACTCTTGATGAACTGTGGTATCGTGTTGAAGCTGCATGGGCAGCTGTACCTGTACACGCCATCCAAGCTCTGTTTCACTCAATGCCCAGGCGTATCAAGGCCGTTATTACGGCCAGAGGTGGTTGCTGTGGGTACGCACCCAAATAGCGTGGAAAAGTAATCACATGTCCTTCTAGTATAATATATTAGTCCACTGAATACCCGTTTATCATCTGCATTTCTTCGTGGTGTCGCAATTTTAATGGCCAATAGTGTATATCACCTGCAACTAGTGCAAGTATTATTCTCTCTATGGGAAGGGCTTTGTCGATGGGTTTTGCGCCAGACCATCACAATCATGGGATTTCTGTTATCGGTCCTGTTTAACGACGAAGCAACCTTTACCAGAACTGGCCTCATTAGTCCGTATAACCGTCATGTGCCGGCTACAAACACGACTCGTGGTCAGAATAATTCGCCAGCGCCATCTATCGTGACGATGCATTTCGGGACACATTTTCGTAGAGCTTTCTTCTCTCCATCATGAATCTGGCCCTGCAGTTTGTCGGTTTTATTAATGTTCACTCTGTGTACGTAATTACGTTTTTTGCCGGCAGCTGAGGCCGAGCGGCTCTAGACGCTTCAGTCCGGAACCACGCGGCTGCTACGGTAGCAGGTTCGAATACTGCTTCGGGCATGCATATGGTTAGTGATGTTTACGTAATTCGAAGTCTAGGGAACTGATGACCTCAGATGTTAGGTCCCATACTGCTTAGAGCCATTTTCTTTCTCGCAATTAAGATTTTACGGAACCCTCGGTGCGTGAATCCTACTCGCGCTTAGTCATTTTTTAAACAAAATTTTAGCCTTAAAAGTAAACAAGGTGTTTAATCAAAGTTCCAGGATTCTGAAAGTGTTCCGTCAGTGGAAAAGTTTGCGAGCCCCCGCAGTACAGTATTTCCCCTGTGTGGAGGAAATGTTTGTGGTGGTTTAGCGGAGCCCGGCGCGGCTACGTCACGGCGTACCGCTAGCGCTGCCGTTGGCACACTGCGGTCTCGGCATACGAAGGCATTTCCGGCGCCGGCGCAGCCCGAGGGCCCGCCTGCCTGCCTGGAGCATCGACCTTTCGCTCTCGATCAGGGTCAAGCGCAGGTCCGCTCTTCTGGTGACGAGGCGCCTGCCTGCAGATCGAAGTGGCCGCTTTTGGAATACCGCCAAGGTATCGAGGCTCTGAAAGAAACAGCCTTCCCGCCCCGTAGCTATCGCTCTGGCACCCGGCGAGTGACACGACCACACGGTGATTCTCAAGCTGTAGAGCAACGATGGAAACCATGGTCCGATAGACTAAACAGAAAGGGAAGAAACTGTCTATCAGGGTCTGAGTAGAATGTTTCAGTTTAGACGCATCGATCACTTATACGTTTCTTATGACCACAAATGGTGTAAATGTTTGAAGTACGCCTTTTATTCATTTAGTACGGTGTTCGCCAGAATGGCATAAACGTTCATAGTCTAGTCTAAAAACAACAAATTTCTTACGTGGTACATCTGTCATGTTTCACATTTACTCTGATTGTCTGTAATCGGCGAATATAAAATCAGTTTTTTTTTTCCAGCCCAAATGTCATATTCTTAGGACCCATCCGGTTATTTCTCCTTAGCTGTGTCATCTGAGTTTTGTGTGTGTTTGTGGGGGGGCGGAGGGGGAGGGGGGCGGGTTGTCGGCCCACAGCCCTCCGAATTGTGGGGCTGCCACCTCATGGGATAGACACTTGCCAAGGTTTTATTTCAGGGCCTTATCCCTTAGAGCAGTGGTTCCCAACAGGTGGTCCGCAAGATGCTATTAGAATAAAAAATATATTAAATATATTTGGTATGATAACAGATTTTTTGTTTTGGCCCCTTCCTGCATGAGCGGTTTTAAGCTCAATATTTCTTCAATAATGAATATGTCAATGTTTTTTGTAAGTACCAAAAATAGGAAACGTATAAAAAGACTCTTAATTTGGCTTTTTTAGGCACTTGATACTGTGATATGACAAGGTACCAATCGTGCTCGATGAGGGGGATCCTCGAGAAAATTTTGTTGCCTTAGAAAGCTTACCTACACCTCGAATACAGAACGCTGTTCAATCCTCCGTAGAGAAGGCTATGTGGATCAATGTTGTCCTGCTTACCAAGGATCTTCCGCTGTCTCAATAAAAGATGGTCTGTTGCCACACTATAACAGCGAGGAAAAAAGGAAAGAATACCAAGACAGGACGTTGAGAGACACACTTCGTCTGGATACTCTGTGAAGCCCTGCCCGGCTTGGGCGACACTACCGGTTGTCACAATACAACCGGTACACCCTTTCACTTCACTGGCCCATACAGACAGTGTTTCGTTAAGATGGAATGAGAAACCGATAGACTTTATAAAATTTTGTTCCAACTATGAATTACGATAAACATTTCTCATTCCTTGTATCTCTTCTTGCATTCACTTTAGTATTTCTTCATTTTTTTCACAATGAGCATCTGTAAGATATTGCGACTATATAACTGTCGTCTTCTTGCAGTGTTCTCGGCCTCTGAAACTCTGTTTCCAGAAAAGACATCTTAAAATAGACAAAAACTGTTAAATTAAGAATCATTGCTTTCGATTAATTTCGATCTTACCACCATCAAATGAATAAGCACGTAGGGACTTCAGAAGGTAAGGTACACGTGTCGTCCCACGAGACTATCACGCAAACTGAGTGGCGCCTTGTTAGAACGGAGTACAGATTCCCGGTTTCCTGCAGACACAACTCTGCTGCAACACGAATAACAGGTGCGTGAAAGTGAGCGAGTGAAATGGCTGGAACGTACTCCAAAATTGAAGAACGCGGGACAACACGATTCTTGTAGGCAATACGTCTAAATTGGACACAGATTCACCGTGAAAAATTCTGGTGCTGCATGGACCAAATGCAGTATCACATCCAGCAGTATCGAAATTTTGCCAATAATTTTACAAAGACCGAAAAGATGTGGGCGGAGCTGATCTGGGAGAAAGGCCATCGATATCGACCACAGACGACTGTCCAAGAAATCTTTTCGGCAGGCAGGAAAGAAAAATTTGCCTGAAAGATTTACTGATGATGAGGATTTTTACACAGCTGTTCTCTCATGGGTCCGTGACCATGTAGCGGATTTCTGTCGTCGAGGAATTGAGCGCTTGTTAGAACGTTCCGACTTTTGTTTACAGGGACTTGGTAGTTATGTTCATTTTCATGTGTCATTTTGATGCGTAGTGCAGCGTTCAGTGAAACTGTCTTGCTATAACAATGTGTAATTTACTTTCTGAAGTACCCTCGTATTACCAGCATGACCTGGAGGACGGTTCGTCATATAAAATATAGTATTTGTTGACGTCAGACGTACACCAGTTTCAAACATAGCTCTCTCTCACCAAGCGTATATAAGTTTCAGCATGGGAATCACACATCCAGCACTTTGCAAATAACTGTTGGGTACTTTGACCTACTTTTCGACACCTCTAAGGATGTCTTCATCATAATGAAATTTTATCAAACCGTAAGATTTCACTCCTAGGTAGCTGTAGTCAAAGTTTCGAGCAGACGTATCGAAGGCTTGAATTTGTTTAACTTTAATTTTTGACTTGAGCATATCTGCTCGAAACTTTGACCATTACTTTCTAGCCACGTAATTCTACAGTTTCTTAAAACTTCATTCTGATGAAGACATCCTTCCAGGTGTCAAAACCTAGGTCAGTGTAGTAAAGTCATTTGTAACCGGTTGGCGATGTGATTCTTATGCTGAAAATCAGATGTACAATTTCTACAACACCTATTCCTACATGCACATAGATACCCCGCAAGCTACCGTACGGTACGTAGCGGAGTGTACCCTGTACCACTACTATTCATTCCCTTTCCTGTTCCACTTTCAAATAAAGTGAGAGAGAAATGACTGTCTATATGCCTCTGTGTGACCCCTAATTTCTCATATCTTATCTTCGTGGTCCTTAGGCGTAATTTTGTTCACGGCAGTAGAATCATTAGACAGTCAGCTTCAAATGCCGGTTCTCTAAATTTTGTCAATAATGTTCCTCGGAAATAACGTCGGCTTCCCTCCACGGATACCCATTTGAGTTCAAGACTCACCCCCGTAACAAATCCGCGTTTTTCGAACCTACCGTTTCAAATGGCTCTGAGCACTATGGGACTTAACATCTGAGGTCATCAGTCCCCTAGAACTTAGAAGTACTTAAACCTAACTAACCTAAGGACATCACACACATCCATGCCCGAGGTAGGATTCGAACCTGCAACCATAGCGGCCGCGCGGCTCCAGACTGTAGAGTCTAGAACCGCTCTGCCACCCCGGCCGGTAACTAATCTAGCAGGCCTACCTGTTACGGATCCCAAACACTCAGATGAACCATACTTTCCCAAAGTTTTTCCAATAAACCGAAGTCGACTATTCGCCTTCCGTACCACAGTCTTCACATGCTCGTTCCATTTCATATCGCTTTGCAGCGCTACGCTCGGATAGTTAAACAACATGACTGTGTCAAGCAGTACACTACTAAAGGTGTATACGAGCATTAGAGGTTTGTTTTTTCTACTCACCCGCTTTAACTTACATTTTTCCACATTTAGGGCTAGCAGCCATTCATCAAACCAACTAGAAATTTTGGTCTGAGTCATTTTGCACATTCCTGCACTCACTCAACTGCGACACCTTTTTATACATCGCAGCAACATCAGCATACAACTACAGATTGCTGCCCACCCAGTCCGCCAAATCATTTATTTACATAGAGAAAAACAGCCGTCCTGTCACAGTTCTCTGAAGCACACCTGACAATACCCTTGTCTCTGATGAACACTCGCCGACGAGGGAAAGATACTGGGTTCTATTACTTGAGAAGTCTTCGAGCCACTCCCGTATCTAGGAACTTATTCCATATGCTTGTACTTTCGTTAACAGCCTGCAATGGAGCGCAGTGTCAAGTGCTTTCCTGAAGTCTAGAAATGTGCCCTTTCTCCATAGCTCGCACTGTATTGTGTGAGAAAAAGCAAAGCTGAATTTCGTATGAGTGATGCTTGCTAAAACCATGCTGATTCGTGGACGCAGACCTCTCAGTCTCAAGAAAATTTGTTATATTCGAACTGGGAATATGTTCAACGATCCTGCAGCTAACAGAAGTTGGGGATATTGGTCTGAAATTTTGCGGGTCCGTTGTTTCACCCTTCTTATATATGGGATTCACCTATCCTCTTTTACTGTCGCGCTGGGTGAGAAAGTCGTGATAAATGAGAGCTTCGTAAGTGGCCAGCGCCGTAGAATACTCATTACTAAGCCGAATTGGGATTTCATTCAGATATCGTGATTTAACCATTATCAAATCTTTCGGCTGTTTCACTGCTCCAGGTATGCTCATTGCTAAGTCATCTTTGCTGGAGTTTGTCCGGTGGTCATATATTGGGACGTTTATACGATTCTTGTGTGCGAACGAGTCCTTGAACGCGAAATTTTAAACTTCGGCTTTCGTTTTGCTATCTTCAACTGCCACACTAGATTAGTAAACAGGGGACTCAGTTGAATCTTTAGACTCGCTTAGCAATTTTACATGGGACCAGAACTTTCTCGGTTTCTCTGCCTGATCTTTTGCTAAGGTATGACGGTGGTAGTAGTATACTTCTCGCCTAGATCCTTTCACAGACGCACGAATCTCTGCCAACCTTTGCTTGTCAATATTTGTTCGACCATTCAAAAGCACGAAAGTGGTCCTAAAAACTGAGGTAAAACAGTAAATATCATAAAGCCATGAACAAATGCGCGTATTTTTCATCTTAAATCTTCATCAGTCCAAGCCTGTTGATGATAATTCATTACAGACTCCAGTGAGATGAGCCAAATGAATACCAAACCAGAGGACGCACACAACCCTGTTTATTTCATGGATGGTATTCTTGTGAACTATTCTCTTGTTTACTGCCTCCAGTCTGACGTTAATTTCTGCTACATTCTTCATTAGTTCTTTCAGCCGCTTAATTTGGCTCTTGTCTCCTGGACCTTTGTTTTGAAGGGCCCATAGAAACTCTTTCTTTTTTTCTTAAAGAGTTTTGTGAGTTTTCCAGTTCCATACTTGGTCGTAATTTGTTTTCTTAAAAGTCTTCCTTAGGACTTACGATGACCCCAACTTCTTTATTTTTATTAACAATGATTATCAATGTTAACCTCTCATATTAGTTGTACTTCACATCGTCAATGACCGTGGACTAAAGACTGAAACGCACAGAAGAACTTTAAATAAATCCGTGACTTTAGCCAACCTTTTATGCATACGGAAGCTCACAGTGAAATTTTTTACCCCCTTTCGCTACTCGATCAGGTCTCAAACGCACCCGCTGTGTCTATTTTTCCTAACAGCGGTACAATACCGCAACATGCTTTCCGGCAAAATTTTTAGTTAACCAATCATATGTTATCATCCCGTTAACTAGCACTTAGAAACATAGAAGAGCACATGAAATAAATTGATTACGCAGCCTGAAACTTATGCAGGACATCTAGTAGCGTGACAGTGAGGGGACTCATATTTCGGAGGATGTCGGTTCAAGTCCGTGTCCGGCCATCCTCGTTTAGGTTTTCCGTGATTTTCCTAAATCGCTTAAGGCAAATGCCAGGATGGTTCCTTCAAAATGCCACGGTCACTTTCTTTCTTCGGCCTTCCCTAACCAGAGCTTGTGCTCCGTCTCTAATGACGCCGTCGTCGACGGAACGTTAAACGCAAGTCTCCTCCTCCTCCTCCTCCTCCTCCTCCTCCCAGCATTTTGCTTCATTTGTAAGAGACTGCAGCTCAGCTGCAAAAGAGAGTGTACAAAAATTTATAAAACATTTTTCAAATGCTACTTGAACGTTTGGATGTCAGATTGAACTGAAACTTGAAAACAGACCTATGAAAGAAAATCAGAGATAACCACTCATTTAGTGACTTACATCAGTTAAAAGGCCTGGTGTAGAGAAATCGTCAGAATTTGGAGGTACAGGAGGATAGTGCTGTCAAATTTTACGTTAAGAGTGGACCATTTTTTTTAATCACGATAGAAACATCTCAATAGTAATGTCAGTCGCACGATACGAACTTTAGGATAATACAACGTCTAGTCCCCGACCAGAGAAAAATTTCCGACTCGGCGTGGAATCAAACCTTGGCCCCTTTATTTAGCAGTCCGCCAGGTTGACCGCGCAGCTACCGAGGTGAACCTGTACATAAGTTCTAGTTCCAAAGTACTGCCTGCACAAAATGCACACCGTAGAAATTCACACAGCTGCAAGAAAATGTCAGTGGTCACACGTGAGGTTGCACTAATGAGTTCTGGCTGATGTTGGTTTGCGAAGCTGGCAAGATAGAAATAAATCGAAAAATCAGCGTGCCGCTCAGACCGGCGGTGGTATCCTCATATAGGGAAATTTTTTTCCCAGTTAGTTCAGATGTCTGCTAGGTCTCTCCCAAGTTAAAGATACTGCAACTATGCTAGCAAAGTGCAGCTATTCATTCGCATGCTGAACCGCCTTAGCACAACAAGAGATTCGGGACAAGGACTTCAAGATGAAAGCGTCTTCTGCGACGAAGTCATATTGGGTATGTAAAAATAGCTTAACTGGGGCGAAACGACCGTGCCCTATTCAAGGAATAAACGCAGCATTCGTCCGAATAGATACAGAAAATCAGAATGGAGAGAAGGGACTCTGATCCACATTGCTCTGTTCATGAGCCCCATGTCGTAGCCAAAGTGCTCCCTCATTTTATTTCCGACAATACAAATTGCTATACAAATATTTATTTAATGTTTATTTCGCCTGACTAGATTAA
The DNA here is from genome assembly GCF_023897955.1 of Schistocerca gregaria. Classification (NCBI taxonomy): domain Eukaryota; kingdom Metazoa; phylum Arthropoda; class Insecta; order Orthoptera; family Acrididae; genus Schistocerca; species Schistocerca gregaria. The sequence goes on along the minus strand of NC_064921.1, from coordinate 938,662,146 downwards.
GGCCGTAAGCCTCTCTCTTACATCAGACGAGGAACAACAATGCTGAAAGACGTTGCATACACCTGGTTCAATTATCTACGCCTGAGAAGTTATTATGAGAACAATTATAATTACCTAAAAAATTATAACAGACAGTGCTAAAAATAATTGGCATCAATAGTAATAATAATAATAATAATAATAATAATAATAAAGGGGTTAAGAGTAACAATACAAAATCGAAGTAGTGTTTAGCACCATCAGAAACAGAAGAGAAGACGAAGAAGGAGGAGACTGAAATGACGGCGACAATAGACTCAATAGGGAACACTGTAGACAGCAGGAGGGGGGGGGGGCGAAGGGAGTTTGGATTGGACGAGAGTAGCCTGCAGTTAAGTACATGGAAGAGATAGCTATTGTGATAGCTGGACCATTATCTGTCTTTTGAAGGTTGAAAATAGTTTAATTTCTCTGTTATTTGGAGGAAGGTCGCTACAAAGTCGGGCACTTGACAAGGAAAATGATTTTGAGAGTATGGTTACGTAATGTTGTCGTATAGCCAGGATTTTAATTCTTTGTACTGTTCAATTGTAGTATAAGAGATGAAGATAAATAAAAGGGACCGCAACGACCGAGAAGATGGTAGAGCTAACAGTGGTGTGATAATCTTAAAACTTACCGGCACGTAGCCATGACAAGCGTTCGTAGACAGGAATGCTATGGTTGAAATAGCGAACGTCACGAAGGTATCGCACATAACGTTCAACACCGCTTCCAGCCAGCGTGAGTAGTCATACGAAAGTCCTTGAAGAATAAAATCACAATAAGCAAGTAAGGGCACCATTAGTGAGCCTCTGAGTTTCTTTTTATGCTCGAGACGAAATAATTTTTTTTATACGTCTGTAGTGAATGAAGCGTCACTGACACTTTCGTGCAGACTGCTGTTGCGTGTATCCCCAAGTGCCTTTCTGCATTTTTTAATACGGTTCGTAATTCGTGACGATTTAGGTTAATTCCGGACACGCGTAGCATCGCCAACAGCCAATTTCCCTGCCGAAATATTTTATCTTGTGCGTCGCTCAAAGCAACACTGAGACAAGTGCTGCTCTGATCTCTTCTTCCGAAGTGTAATGGTACATCGTTATTGCGTCCCACAATTTGCTCATTGTTCTCCTCCGGCTTGAATGGTAAATTGTGAAACCTACAGTGCAAAATTGACGCTTTAATGGTTCCGGTATTTACTGACAATCAACTTAAGTCGCCGGATCCTTGTATCTGAGAAAAATTAAAGTTCTCATATCATTAAATATTCCTTGAGACACGTGAGTTACAGCTTTATCTACAATAATGATAGAAGTTTCATATCAGCTCACACTCCGCTGCAGGGTGACAATTTCATTCTGGAAACATCCCCCAGCCTGTGGCTAACAGTGAGACAGGTTCTGCTGTAATTTCTTCTTCTGAAGTGTGATTGTACTTGGTTACTGCGTCCCACAATTTGCTCATTGTTCTCCTCCGGCTTTAATGGTAAATTGTGAAACGTACAGTGCAAAATTGACACTTTAATGGTTCCAAGAGGTGTGCAGGAGAGCTTCTGTGAAAATTGGAAGGTAGGAGACAAGGTACTGGCGGAATTAAAGCTGTGAGGAGGTGTGTGTCGTGAGTCCTGCTTGGGTAGCTTAGATGGTAGATCACTTGCCAGCGAAAGGCAAAGGTTCCGAGTTCGAGTCTCGGTCCGGTACACAGTTTTAATCTGCCAGGAAGTTTCGGAATGATAGAAGTTGAAGAAATGAATTAAAATTTGTGCCATTGCCGGGACTTGAGCTCGGGTCTCCAGCTTGCTAGGCGGATGTGTTAGCCATTACACCACCTTAGCAGTGTAAGTAAGAAAGTAGCACGGACAACCATAGTCCAGTGCCCTCCCTAACTTAAACTTCAATTCACACCTTCAGCCTATCTTCCCCTATTTAAATCTGAGTTTCTACGGTACTGGAATAGCATGCCAGTTTTGTACGTAATGGGAAAATCCTGCCCGAACCCCCATGCATAGGTGATCCATAGATCTCACATAACAAAATTTTCCTTGAGACATATGAGTCTCAACTTCGTCTACTATACAGGCCAGAGTGGCCGAGCGGTTCTAGGCGCTACAGTCTGGCAGCGCGCGACCGCTACGGTCGCAGGTTCGAATCCCGCCTCGGGCATGGATGTGTGTGATGTCCTTAGGTTAGGTAGGTTTAAGTAGTTCTAAGTTCCAAGGGACTGATGACCTTAGAAGTTAAGTCCCATAGTGCTCAGAGTCATTTGAACCAAAATCACAGTCCAGATGCATTGAGAGGAAACGGTTGCGTCGCGCGGCTGGCGGTGATTTGAGTCCGCAGCCAAAAGAAAACTCACATCCGCTTGGTCTGCCGCCAGTTGCATCGCCGTTTCCCAGACTTGGTCGGCTGGGGGTCACGTGGCGTAGTTGCGCCGCTTGTGTCTTAGCCGATAAACCTACGATGTCCATCGTATATGCCTTCTGTAAGTCTGCGTTAATCGATGGGAAGATATAAGTGATGTGTAAACACAGCCGCAGACTGTTTTCGGTCGTAAAGTCACAGCTCCTGAAGTGCTGCACTCGGGGCAGTCAAACACTGTGCGTTGCGGTGCTACGGGCTGTCGGGATGCTGTGGGCGTGGAGCTGCGGCGGCCGAGACGGCGGCTGCCCGGCGCCCGGCAGGAGGTCCGCGACGTCAAAGCTGGGCTCGCCGCTGCACGGTGGCCGCCGGCGTCGCTTGCGGCCCGCTGATCGATACGGCGCTAACTGCAGCCTCAGCCACGGTCTCACACACCACACCACACGCACTCACTGCCGCATCTCCCTCCCCCTGGTAACGTCCCAAAAAATATATATTACACTACTGGCCATTAAATTGCTACACCACGAAGATGACGTGCTACAGACGTGAAATCTAACCGACAGGAAGAAGATGCTGTGATACGCAAATGATTAGCTCTCCAGAGCATTCACACAAGGTTGGCGCCGGTGGTGACACCTACAACGTGCTCACATGAGGAAAGTTTCCAACCGATTTCTCATACACAAACAGCTGTTGACTGGCCTTGCCTGGTGAAACATTGTTGTGATGCCTCGTGTAAAGAGGAGAAATGCATACCATCATGTTTCCGACTTTGATAAAGGTCGGCTTGTAGCCCATCGCGATTGCGGTTAATCGTGTGGCGACATTGCTGGTCGCGTTGGTCGAGATCCAATGATTGTTAGCAGAATATGGAATCGGTGGGTTCAGAAGGGTAATACGGAACGCCGTGCTGGATCCCAACGGACTCGTATCACTAGCAGTCGAGATGACGGGCATCTTATCCGCATGGCTGTAACGGATCGTGCAGCCACATCTCGACCCCTTGAGTCAACAGATGGGGGAGTTTGCAAGACAACAACCATCTGCACGAACAGTTCGGCGAAGTTTGTAGCAGCATGGACTATCAGCTCGCAGACCATGGCTGCGTTTACCCTTGACATTGCATCACAGACAGGATCGTCTGCGATGGTGTACTCGACGACGAACATGGGTGCACGAATGGTAAAACGTTATTTTTTCGGACGATTCATGTTCTGCTTACAGCATCATGATGGCCGCATCCGTGTTTAGCGACATCGCGGTGATCGCACATTAGAAGCGTATATTCGTCATTCCCATACTGGCGTATCACCTGGCGTAATTGTATGGGGTGCCACTGGTTACACGTCCATGCCCGAGGCAAGATTCGAACCTGCGACCGTAGCGGTCGCGCGGTTCCAGACTGAAGCGCCTAGAACCGCTCGGCTACACCGGCCGGCTTAGACTGTGATGAAAACTTTGCTCTTCTCTGCTGGACTAGTCTGGATTCCGTTTCTTTTTCTGTCCCCTCTTCCTTCCCCCCTAACTGTCCATCTTCTCCTGCCCCTCTCTTTTCCCCTCGCACAGTTCATCATCCCCTCCACCCACTTTTGTGGCCATCGCCTTTCGCTCTCTCTCTCTCTCTCTCTCTCTCTCTCTCTCTCTCTCTCTCTCTCTCTCTCTCTCTCTCTCTCTGTCCCCCACCCTCCCTGTCTCCCCCCATCTCCTCCTGTCTTCCCTCTCTGTCCATCTCCTTCTTCCCGGTGTCCATATCCTCCCATCAATCTGTCCTTCTCCTTTCAAATTTCTCTCTGCCCTTCGGCCTTATTTATAGTTACTGCAAAATCAGATTTTGTAGTGGTATTCTTATCATATATCAATAAGCTGTTATTACAACTTTCCTAGTGGTATTCTTATCATATATCAATAAGCTGTTATTACAACTTTCCTGTTTGTTAAGAGCGTGTCACTATTGTATGTTTTATATCGTTCCCTTGTTATTAAAGCCGGCCGCGGTGGCCGAGCGGTTCTTGGAGATTCAGTCCGGAACCGCGCGACTGGTACTGTCGCAGGTTCGAATCCTGCCTCGGGCATGGATGTGTGTTATGTCTTTAGGTTAGTTAGGTTGACGTAATTTATAAGTCTAGGGGAATGATGACTTCAGATGTTAAGTCCCTTACTGCTTAGAGCCATTTATTAAATTTATGTCAATTAATGTATTTCACATATTCAAAAAATAAACAGATGAAAACGCTCGTTTACCAGTTGTCAAAATTTCAAAGCAAATCATAAAGAATTTTTGGGGATTTGAGATTTTGTCGAAACGAATGTCTACGTTTATACTTATATAGAAAATGTAGATATACATAATCGCAAATCTCCGAAAGTTTTTGACCGACTGCTCTTAAATTTTAACACAACATTCCATTGATATACCTGTGTGTTTTTATTTATCTTTTTTTAATTACATGTGGTACATAAATTTTCATAAATTTAGTAATAGGGAAACATGGCTACAAAAAAAATCTCAAAAACTTACATATATGTTATTATACATCATATATTGAAGAACTGCGTACACACCTGTAATAGAATTCAGCGTTGTGTCAAAGGTTCAAAGTTGTTGGTCGCGAACTTTCTCAGATTAACGATTTTGAACAAACCAACATTTAAATTTTAACAACGTTTCCCTTTAAATCGCATATACTCCAGATGGAGTACCAGTAGGTATATAAAAAGAAGCGAATATTCGGATACAATGTTTTGTGAGAATTCCAAAGCAATCCGTGAACAACTGTCGGAGATCTGAGATTTTGAAGAAACGATTATCTACTTTTGTATTTACATAAAAATTGTAAAAGTATCTAATCCCAAAATCCCGAAAATTTTTGACCGAATGCTTTGAAATTTCGAGTCAAAGTTGCATTGCAATAGGCTTGTTTTTACATACCTTCTTTTTCAATACATGTAATATATAATTTTTATAAATTTGATGATAGGGAAACGCTGTTATAAAAATCTCAGAAAGTATATATAAATGATGTATTAAATAAAAAGGTACCTAAAGGCACGCATGTATTAGAATGCTACGTTGTGTCAAAAGTTCAGGAAAATCGGTCATGAACTTTGGGAGAGACACGATTTTGAAGAAACTAATATTTGCATTCCTACACTACTGGCCATTAAAATTGCTACACCAAGAAGAAATGCAGATGATAAACGTGTATTCAGTGGACAAATATATTATACTGGAACCGACATGCGATTAAATTTTAACGCAATTTGGGTGCATAGATCCTGACAAATCAGTACCCAGAACAACCACCTCTAGCCGTAATAACGGCCTTGATACGCCTCGGCATTGAGTCAAACGGAGCTTGGATGGCGTGTACAGGTACAGCTGCCCATGCAGCTACAACACGATACTACAGTTCATCAAGCGTTGTGACTGGCGCATTGTGACAAGCCAGTTGCTCGGCCACCATTGACCAGACGTTTAAAATTGGTGAGAGATCTGGAGAATGTGCTGGCCAGGGCAGCAGTCGAACATTTTCTGTGTCCAGAAAGACCCGTACAGGACCTCCAACATACGGTCGTGCATTATCCTGCTGAAATGTAGGTTTTCGCAGGGATCGAATGAACGGTAGAGCCACGGGTCGTAACACATCTGAAATGTAACGTCCACTGTTCCAATTGCCGTCTATGCGAACAAGAGGTGACCGAGACGTGTAACCAATGGCATCCCATACTATCACGCCGGGTGATATGTCAGTATGGCGATGACGAATACACGCATCCAATGTGCGTTTACCGCTGTGTCGCCAAACACGGATGCGACCATCATGATGCTCTAAACAGAACCCGGATTCATCCGAAAAAACGACGTTTTGCCATTCGTGCACCCAGGTTCGTCGTTGAGTACACCATCGCAGACGCTACTGTCTGTGATGTAGCGTCAAGGGTAACCGCAGCCATTGTCTCCGAGCTGATAGACCATGCTGCTGCAAATGTCGTCCAACTGTTGGCGCAGATTGTTGTTGTTTTGCAAACGTTCCCATATGTTGACTCAGGGATGGAGACGTGGCTGCCCGATCCGTTACAGCCATGCCGATAAGATGCCTGTCATCTCGATTGCTAGTAATACGAGGCCGTTCGGATCCAGCACGGCGTTCCGTATTAACCTCCTGAACTCACTGATTCCCTATTCTGCTAACAGTAATTGGATCTCAGCCAACGCGAGCAGCAATGTCGCGATATGATAACCCTCAATCGCGATAGGCTACAATCCGACCTTTATCAATGTCGGAAACGTGATGGTACGCATTTCTCCTCCTTACATCACAACAATGTTTCACCAGGCAACGCCGGTCAAATGCTGTTTGTGTATGAGAAATCGGTTGGAAACTTTCCTGATGTCAGCACGTTGTAGGTGTCGCCACCGGCGCCAACCTTGTGTGAATGCTCTGAAAAGCTAATCATTTGCGTATCACAGCATCGTCTTCCTGTCGGTTAAATTTCGCGTCTTTAGCACTTCATCTTCGTGGTGTAGCAATTTTAATGGCCAGTAGTGTATTTATGTAAATGTAATAATAACAATTTGTAATTTAAGAATACATAAAATTCATTTATTTCTTGAAGATGACATCTTGCCAGTGAGCTCCGTTTATGTATCAACATTCCTGCAGTCTTTTAGATAAACTGTGCTTGGTTCGGAGTAACATTTCAATAGGAATTTCGGCAAATGCTTCTCGGATCATAGCTTTCAGTTCTTCTGTTGCAGAAGATCGACAGCGATACAGTTTGCTTTTGAGGTGACACAAAAAAAGAAAACGCACACTGACAAACCGGGACATCTGTGAGGCGGTGGAATGTCACCGTTTCTCGAAATTATACCGTTGACAAGCCATTGGGGTACAGCAGCCATCGATATTCTTGCTGTGTGTGGGGGGTTGATACGTCTCGCTAAAACCAGCCGTTATCAATAATTAGTGGGCATGTGTACAGTTTTTGCGCAAAAACGGTTTCGAGCATGTCGACTTACCGATACGATGTGAATGTAGTAGCTAGGCCGTTCTTGTCCTCAAAGATAAAACTTGTTTTGCCATACGATCAAACACCGCGTCACACGGTAACTTCGGTGTTGCACAGTGGGATTTTCTTGTGCTCATAACGAAAATTTTGTTTATTACCTAATCCATTACGATGGAAATACGATTCGTACGACATTGGTCAGTTGTTAACAAACTCATTGTCGCGTTGGTCTTTAAAAGTTTCCGTTCACAGAATTGTTGTGGAATTAGGTGATATCTATGTTTCTTGAACTATCTGCAACTTGTATGAACGATAGCGTAAGTCCTGTTGTAATACTTTTCGAACGTTTGAACTATGCGACTATAAAGACGATGCATGACGACGGATTGAACGATGTAGTTTTCTTATCACGCCAGTTCGAACAGCTTCCAAAACTGTCTGGAGGAACCGTTCAATCAAGGCCTCAGCGTTTCTTTTTCATCGTGAACCTGTTTCCACAAAATTACGTATCCACGGATTCATTACATCTGTTTCTGGAACGATATAGTGGTGCCTTAAATTAAAGTAATGGAGGCACACTCTACGTGCAGTTTTCACGCTGTCAATTGCTTTCATAAAAAGCTTTGATGGCAAAAGTACTACTACATCCATGTTAACTAATGACAGGTAGCATGTCCAAATGTTACTCAGCGCCAACAACGGTCCACGTGTTCCTATAGAAAATTTAAAATTTCTCGTGTTTCTGAACCATCTGAATTACATAAAATTCAAAATTAATAGCCAACAGATGTGGCAGGAATACATGTTAATTTGGTTGGGCGTTAACAGAGTACAAATCCAAATCTTCTCGTGGAGGGCAGACAGGAAGCAAGAAGTGGTCCTCAAACCGCGGCTCCCATTTCATCTACATCTACATTTATATTCCAGAACCCACCCAACGGTGTGTGGCGGAGGGCACTTTACTTGCCATTGTCATTACCTCCCTTTCCTGTTTCAGTCATGTATGGTTCGCGGGAAGAACGACTGCGCGCTCGAATCTCTCTAATTTTACATTCGCGATCTCCTCGGTAGGTATAAGTAGGAGGAAGCAATATATTCGATACCTCATCCACAAACGCACCCTCTCGAAACCTGGGCAGCAAGCTACACCGCGATGCAGAGCGCCTCTCTTGCAGAGTCTGTCACTCGAGTTTGCTAAACATCTTCGTAACGCTATTACGCTTACCAAATAACCCTGCGACGAAACGCGCAGCTCTTCTTTGGACCTTAAGATTGTCGCACAAAATATTAGTTACCCCCTTACCGGAACACACTGGTCTCTTTGGAGCGCTGAGCGGGTGCCGATGGGCTGTTCGTACGTCATTATATGCCATTAGCTGCCTGCTGTGACGTCACTGGTGCTCACGCGAAGCCTGTGAGAAAGACAGACCGCAGCGCGTACGTCACGAACGTAGGCCTGAGCCCGCTCGCTCAGCTCGGCAGACAATTCAGTTGGCTCTGAGCACTATGAGACTTAACTTCTGAGGTCATCAGTCCCCTAAAACTTAGAACTACTTAAACCTAACTAACCTAAGGACATCACACACATCCATGCCCGAGGTAGGATTCGAACCTGCGACCGTAGCGGTCGCACGGCTCCAGACTGTAGCGCCTAGAACCGCTCGGCCCCATCTTCCGGCCTCGGCAGACAAACTACGTTTCTACACCTGTTAACTCGTAACTAGTTGTGTACGTACAAACGAGAATTGCATCTTCTGCTAGAATCCGCCATTGTGGAGTCTCACTGTTCTTAGTCCCACGATGATCGAAAGTCCATAGGCCTACTTACAATTTGTTACGGCTGTAATGCCGTGCGGGATTAGCCGAGCGACCTCAGGCGCAGGCGCTTCAGTCATGGACTATACGGCTGGTGCCGGCGGACGTTCGAGTCCTGCCTCGGCCATGGGTGTGCGTGTGTGTTTGTCCTTAGGATAATTTAGGCTAAGTAGTGTGTAAGCTTAGGGACTGATGACCTTAGCAGTTAAGTCCCATAAGATTTCACACACATTTGAACATTTTTTACAGCTGTATTGGTGGAGAATAAAATTAAAATCATTCTAAAATGATTACCACTTGCATAAGGCGCCACTTCTTGTATGAAATGAGGACTGTTAAGCATAACAGACTAATCGCTGTCAACAAGCCGTTATACAATTTATGTCGAGTGTTGATCTAAAATTACATTTTGTTCTAGTACTGTTAATCAGAGGCCGCATCTCGTGGTCGTGCGGTAGCGTTCTCGCTTCCCACGTCCGGGTTCCCGGGTTCGATTCCCGGCGGGGTCAGGGATTTTCTCTGCCTCGTGGTGGCTGAGTGTTGTGTGTTGTCCTTGGGTTACTTAGGTTTAAGTAGTTCTAAGTTCTACGGGACTGATGACCATAGATGTTAAGTCCCCTTGTGCTCAGAGCCATTTGAACCATTTTGTTAATCAGAATGACTACATAATAGCGGATTCCAGCAGAAGATGGAATTCTCGTTACTACGTACACGTCCAGCTGCGAGGTAACAGAGTTAGAAACGCGTTTAGTCTGCCGAGCTGGGTAGGCGTGCCTTCGTGACGTGCGTGCCGCGACCTGTCTTTCCCGTGGGCCTCGTCCTCACGCCATGCTCATATATAGGCTTACGTTGACTCTGTGTTCTATGCGCCCGCTTCAACCCCCGCCGCGCTGATCTGCAGGCCGCTCTCTCTGTTACACTACTGGCCATTAAAATTGCTACACCACGAAGATGACGTGCTACAGACGCGAAATTTAGCCGACGGGAAGAAGATGCTGTGATATGCAAATGATACGCGCCTCAGAGCATTCACACAAGGTTGGCGCCGGTGGCGACACCTACAACGTGCTGACATCAGGAAAGTTTCCAACCGATTTCTCGTACACAAACAGCAGTTGACCAGCGTTGCCTGGTGAAACGTTGTTGTGATGCCTAGTGTAAGGAGGAGCAATGCGTACCATCACGTTCCCGACTATGATAAAGGTCGGCTTGTAGCCTATCGCGATTGCGGTTTATCGTATCGCGACATTGCTGCTCGCGTTGGTCGAGATCCAATTATTGTTAGCAGAATATGGAATCGGTGGGTTCAGGAGGGTAATACGGAACGCCGTGCTGGATCCCAACGGCCTCGTGTCACTAGCAGTCGAGATGACAGGCATCTTAACGGCATGGCTGTAACGGATCTTACAGCCGCGTCTCGATCGCTGAGTCAACAGATGGGGGCGTTTGCAAGACAACAACCATCTGCACGAACAGTTCGACGACGTTTGCAGCAGCATGGACTATCAGCTCAGAGACCGTGGCTGTGGTTACCCATGACGCTGCATCACAGACAGGAGCGCCTGCGATGGTGTACTCAACGACGAACCTGGGTGCACGAATGGCAATACGTCACTTTTTCGGATGAATCCGGGTTCTGTTTATAGCACCATGATGGTCGAATCCATGTTTGGCGACATCGCGGTGAACGCACATTGCAAGCGTGTATTCGTCATCGCCATACTGGCGTATCACCCGACGTGACGGTATGGGGTGCCATTGGTTACACGTCTCGGTCACCTCTTGTTCGCATTGACGGCACGTTGAATAGTGGACGTTAGATTTCAGATGTGTTACGACCCGTGGCTCTACCCTTCATTCGATCCCTGCGAAACTCTACATTTCAGTAGGATAACGCACGACCGCATGTTGCAGGTCCTGTACGGGCCTTTCTGGATACAGAAAACGTTCAACTGCTGCCCTCGCCAGCACATTCTCCAGATCTCTCACCAACTGAAAACGTCTGGTGAATGGTGGTTGAGCAACTGGCTCGTCACAATACGCCAGTCACTACTCTTGACGAACTGTGGTATCGTGTTGAAGCTGCATGGGCAGCTGTACCTGTGCACGCCATCCAAGCTCTGTTTGACTCAATGCTGAGGCGTATCAAGGCCGTTATTACGGCCAGATGTGATTGTTGTATGCACCCAAATTGCGTGAAAATGTAATCAAATGTCAGTTCTGGTATAATATATTTGTCCGATGAATACCCGTTTATCATCTGCATTTCTTCTTGGCGTAGCAATTTTAATGGCCAGTAGTGTAAGAACATTATCGGTGATTCCTGTTCCGATCGCTTCTTTAGTTATACAGTCCCACAAGCCATCATAACGAGCCACAAAACAGGTTTCGTCAGATTTGATCCAGTGACCGTTTCCAAGAGCATGATCAGCTAAAGCAGATTTTTCGGGGTAGCGGAAGCGATAAAAATTCTCATGCTGCTTCCTGCGTTGTTCTACAGGACGCACTATTTGTCCGACGTAAGACTGGCCACACTTGCAAGAGATTTTGTAGACCCCAGGCGTTTCGAGACCCAGCGGGTCTTTAACTGCTCTCAGTAATTGCCAGAATGTTGTCAGGGGCCTGAAGATCGACTTGATTTTGTGTCTTTTTCGGTACGCAGCTTAACTTCTCGACACGGAAACGCAGGACAGTAAAAACCAAGTTTCTTTACTTGCTCCTCGTCAGTGGTCTTTCGATTCTTGCTTGAGATCACGTCATTTATTTGGCGATCTTTACAGCGTCTGTTGCAGAAAACCGTGCGTAGATGGTTCAGCTTATGGGAAAGCCAGTTAGTTCCACCTTTTGCAAACCTCTTTATTGAGAACTGGAGGACATTGCCTTACACGTGGCTCCTTTAATGCCTAGCTGTTTCGCCATTTGGCACTAGGGACGTGCAATACGTAACGAGTCCTTGAACATTTCAACAACATGTACAGTAAAGTCCAGTTAACCATGAAAGTAGATAAAGGTGATGCATTGTGCGCCTCGACGTAGTCGTTCGCCGGAAACGAAATGGATGGCTTGGCCCACAGCGTCTAGACAAAACCTACGTACACTATCTGTCACCACCACACGTCACACATGTGACAAATATCAGTACGAGAACGATATCAGTCGCCGATAAGCTGCCCCAAGAGCTGAACCATCCACGAAAGGTCATCTGCAATAATGGCTACAACGATAGTCAAATAAATGAAGTTATCTGAAGCAAGAATCAAAATAAGACCACCGACGAGGAGCAGGAAAAGAAACTATCATTTTTGCCGTTCTGTGGCTCCTTGTTGGGCAAGATAAGCCGGTTGCTGGAAAGACACACAATCAAAACGATCTGCAGGCCTCCGACAAATATCAGGCAGTAACTGAGGCCAATTAAAGATGCAACGGGCGCAGAACACCTGGAGTCTACGGGATGCCTTGCGAGTGTGTTCAGTCTTAGGTAGTATAAACAGTGCGTACTGCAGATCAATAGATGAGACGTTTTCTCGCCTACGCTATGCTCTGTAAAATGGTTGCTGGATAAAATTTGACGAAACCTCTGTCGTGGCTGGCTCTAATCGCTTCTAGAACTGTGTAATTAAAGAAATCATCGAAATAAAAATCAGCAACAACACACTTAATAGAGTGAGCGGCCTGCAGATCATCGTGACGGGGGTCCACCAATCGCAAGACTGAAGCGGGTGCATGAAACGCAGAGTGAATGAATGCCTATATATAGCGATGCCGTGGGCACCATTGACGTCATAGCCGGCAGCTAATGTACGTAAGTACGTACCAGCAGCCTATCGGCAGTCATACCACTTGACAATAGCGAAGATGTACTTGGCCGAGAACTCGTGGCATTTTAACCACTTGAAGAGACTAGAAGCCCGAGATTATTTTATTCATAGTGAATGACTGATTATTATTGGTATAATAAAAAAATATTCAGTATAGAATGCAACTAGTATTTACTTATTCTGATACCGGTTTCAGCCAAACATTACAAATTTCAGACCATGTGTGGAGCCAGTATCGCAGAGCTGCTGCACATACCAAAGGGTATGAGTCAAGAACTGCTTCAAAACTTACTGATTATTATTACTACAGGAATACAATTTAAATGCCGTTCAACTCACCCATCCCATCAGCTAGACACTTTTACTGGTAGAGGAGTGCATACTTCAAACACTGAAGATCAGATTGCCCCCACTGAGATAAGTGAAGATGATACAGTAGCACAACAATGTAGTTCGCTGGAATTTTTGACAAGCGAGCTGTAGGTAGGCTAGTAACTCGATAATCACAGCGCAAACCATCGAATGCGCCTAGTACGTATGTCCTAAGACCAAGTTACATCACAGTAGAAACGATTTCGAACAAAATGGATATTTAAAGAAAGAAGAAGGAAAGAAAGATGCGCATGGTGTTGGTGGCTTGGTGATCCCGAGGGTGGTTAAGCCGCTTCGGCGGAAACGGTTTCCTTCTTCTGCGCATATCGGTCCATTTGTAAGCGGTGTACTAGAGGTGTTACTCAAGTGTATCTGTTAAGCGTAGGTGCCTGGAACTGAGGTGTGTACACTGTGCACGCATGTTTCAGTTGTGTGATATGCGTCTCCACACCAATGCACGCATTTGCGGTGGTGCTCGGCCACCAGTATTTGGCCACCGCGAGGAAGAGAGGTGGTTGTGAAAAGTTCATGATTACCAGAGTCTGCGTTAGTGTCCCGAATGAAGCGGCAAATATCTCCACAGTGTCACATGGTTCAAATGGCTCTAAGCACTATGGGACTTAACATCTGATGTCATCAGTCCCCTAGCCTTAGAACTATGTAAACCTAACTAACCTAAGGACAGCACACACATCCATGCCCGAGGCAGGATTCGAACCTGAGAGCGTAGCAGCAGCTCGGTTCCGGACTAAAGCGCCTCGAACCGCTCGGCTACAGCGGCCGGCGGTGTCACATGGAGCGTGGTCACATGACTCTGTTGTTGCTGATGCGTTCGTTGGATGGAGGCTGTAAGTAGGCTGTTTAGGTTTTTATGTTGGTAACGTAGTGCTCTGTATGAAAATCACTGACTGTGCTGTGTACAGTCTGTGGGTGGTTGGCATCGTTGGAATATTCGCTAGTGTAGTGTTAGGCATTTGGAAGTGAACAGCGCGTAGCGTTGGGCACTTGGAGGTGAGCCGCCAGCAGTGGTGGGTGTGGAGAGATGCCTGAGTTTTTAGAGGTTGATATATATATATAGAACATTATTAAGATAAATGCATTGTTTGTTCTCTATCAAATTCGTTTGTTTGCTTACTATGCCTAACAGTAGTTAGTGCCTTCAGTAGTAAGAATCTTTTATTTAGCTGGCACTTTTGGCGCTCGCTGAGTAACGAAGATTTTTGTGAGGTAAGTGATTCATGAAAGGTATAGATTTTCTTAGTCAGGGCCATTCTTTTGTAGGGAGTTTTGAAAGTCAGACTGCGTTGCCCTAAAAATATTGTGTGTCAGTTTAGTGATGATCAGAATAAGCAAAGAGAAAACTATTAGAGTAGGTCGAGTTGTGCTCAGCTGTTTGAAAATCAAATAAAGTAGAAGTTTACTAGCACAGTCATTCATAATTTATCTAAGGGGACGTTACATAAGACGTCTATTCGGATGGTGCCCTTGGTGCTGTTTGCGAGAAGCAGGGATTGTGCTGCGTCGGGTTTCTCTCTCTTCCTTCTTTCCTCGTCATACAACATATGCACATGCCCATCTCAGTTTCCAGCGTTCAAGAGATGCACTTAAGACGTAACTCCCAGACAACTTGAAGAGAGTGGCGAATTTCACGTAGGAAGACCCTTTCCAATTAGGAGGCTGAACCTTTGATCTCTTCTGTACGATTCTTTCTTTCCCACGATTGCTCAGCCTCGCTAGGCAGTGCCGGGACATACAAGTCTACAGAACTTCCTAACTTCCTGGCCCTTGTCACTGAAGGTAAAATCTTCTGGGTTGTTAGGCCGCATCATATTTCGTCAACACGATCGACGTTTCGACCCCTTTGTTGGGATCTTCCTCAGGATCTTCTGGTTTCAACGCTTAGCTGGACACTGCTAGTGTCCCGTTTTCTTAAGGAATGGAGTTTTCCTGCGGTTATGCCGAAGAACTGTGGATACGGGGTAAAATGTCTTTGCTACTATTTGTGAGCCATCATCAGTGGATAAAAAGACTGTTTCCCCACGTTTGTGCTGAAGAAGCTGGGTTAACCAATAACTCTTCTCCAGCATAAGCGCGGCAGGACTCCCTTCCTCGCCGCTGACGATGGACTACCAACAGTAGGCACAGGAATTTCACGCGACACGGCTTCATCAGTGTTGAGCTAACCGTAGGCATCACAAGATCCTGAGGAGAATCCTAGCAGAAGGGCCGAAACGTCGATCGAAAAAAGTTCAAATATGTGTTAAATCTTATGGGACTTAACTGCTAAGGTTATCAGTTCCCAAGCTTACACACTACTTAATCTAAATTATCCTAAGGACAACCGCACCCATGCCCGAGGGAGAACTCGAACCTCCGCCGGGACGAGACGCACAGTCCGTCACTGCAGCGCCTCAGACCGCTCGGCTAATCCCGCGCGGCGAAACGTCGATCGCATAGAAGAAAGACGACGTGGCCTAACAACCAAGAAGAGTTTACTTTCAGTATCGGAACAATTTCCTAAATAACGAATCTACAATTTTTCTCTTTAATCTTTCCAGTATGTATTCATCGTCTATAAAGATCGAAGTTATAGCTAGCCGTTTAGGAAGAAGCTGTACAATAGGCTCTGATCTTTTTTTAAATATTTAGTGCCCTGATTTCTTATATGTCTACCTGGAACTTGCTGCGCATATACTATGCATTCGTTCACTTAGCATCACAGATTTTTGAGGTATTATGATGAGTCTTAAAATAAAACCCGTTTTGCAAAAAAGTTGTGCTGCTAATATGAGAAGCATACGACATCAGCTACCGGTGGGCACCGATTTATATCAGTGGGACATAATTAATAAAATGTTCCGGGCTATTATTTCGTGGTCGAATGGATTTCACCCTAAAATCCAACGTTTCGTCCCCGTCTGCGCAGGACATTTTCAGTTGGGATCGTTGTTGCTGTCATTCCATGGTGGAAGACTGGTATACACCTTCTTGAGCATCGAAATCCAGATGTCATTCAGTTTCAAGGGGGGATTGTAGCTTCTTCGAATGTCCGATCCACACCCTGGATCACTCCTGACTACAGGAATATTCCGCTTTCGCGTGCTTCCGCACACTGGCGTAACGTCACATGTTTTTAATGCGCGATTGCAATTGGCCGTTGTCGACTGCCGTGGTCAACTGTTTCTGGAAGAAAGGTACTTCAATTAAATACACGTAATTACAAGATTATATAGAGTAGTAAACTACATGAATATCGTACCCATATTGAAATTAATTATTCGAAACGTAAGTCTGGACGAGAGAGTTTTAGTAGGGTTGCTTAGACGTAGGAAACTGTTTTGTTGCCTTTTTAGTCCACTGTTTTCTCTGATACTGCCTGCTTGTATTAATATACTCATCATGAGAATGTGCGGCTTGATTTATTAGTTTCTGAGGGGATTCACATTCCTACACTGAAGCGCCAAAGAAACTGGTACAGCCAGGCGGCCGGCCAGTGTGGCCGAGCGGTTCTAGGCGCTTCCGTCAGGAACTGCGCGACCGCTACGGTCGCACGTTCGAATGTATGTGTGAGACTCTTCCGACCAGGCACTATGTTTCCAGTCATCAACAGTCCAGCGTTGGCGTTGACGGGCCGAGGAGAGGCGTGCTTTGTGTCGTCCAGTCATCAACTGTACACATGAGGGGGTCTTCGGCTCCGAAAGCCCATATCAATTATGTTTCTTTTAATGTTATGTTTCGCGCACTGACACTTGCTGGTGGAACGCCATTCGAATCTGCAGCAATTTGGGCCCTCCTCAGCACTATTGGACTTAACTGCTGAGCTCATCAGTCCCCTAGGACTTAGAACTCTTAAACCTAACTTAACTAGGGACATCACAAATATCCATGCCCGAGGCAGGATTCGAACCTGCGACTGCAGCAGCAGCGCGGTTCCAGACGGTAGCGCCTAGAACCGCTCGGCCACTCCGGCCGGTCAATGGTGTGGGTCGTGTGTGTTTGGAGTGATATGGGACTCCTGATATGTCTAGATACGACTCTGACAGGTGGCACGTACGTAAGCATCCCGTCTGATCACCTGCATCCATTCGTGTCCATTGTGCATTCCGACGGGCTTGGGCAATTCCAGCAGGACACTGCGACACCCCACACATCCATAATTGCAACAGCGTAGCTCCAAGAACACTCCTCTGATTTTAAACAATTCCGCTGGCCACCAAACGCCCCTGACATGAGCCGGACGTGGTGGCCGAGCGGTTCTAGGCGCTTCGCAGGCCCGAATCCTGCCTCGGGCATGGATGTGTGTGATGTCCTTAGGTTAGTTAGGTTTAAGTAGTTCTAAGTTCTAGGGGACTGATGACCTCAGATGTTAAGTTCCATAGTGCTCAGAGCCATTTGAACCATTTTTTCCTCCGACATGACCATTACTGAGAATATCTGAGATGGCTTGTAATGTGCTGTTCAGAAAAGATCTGCAGCCCGCCGTACTCTTAGGTTCTTATGGACAGCCCTGCAGGATTCATGGTGTCAGTTCCCTCCAACACTACTTCAGACATTAGTCGAGTCAGTGCGGCGTCGTGGTATGGCACTTATGCGTGCTCGCGGGGGCCCTACACGATATTAGGCAAGTGTACCAGTTTCTTTGGCTCTTCAATGCAGGAGAGGTGCACGACATCACTTTCGCCCGATATGAAAAAGAAGCGTTTATACATTCTCTCACCCATTTGTCCCGCATCGACCACCTCTCACACTGGACTCGCATCCGGGAGGACGACGGTTCAATCCCGCGTCCGACCATCCTGATTTAGGTTTTCCGTGATTTCCCTAAATCGCTCCAGGCAAATGCCGGGATGGTTCCTTTGAAAGGGCACGGCCGACTTCCTTCCCCGTCCTTCCCTAATCCGATGAGACCGATGACCTCGCTGTTTGGTCTCTTCCCCCAAACAACCCAACTCCAACCCGACCATCTCTCACGGCGCAGGCTCCCAGGAGCCCTTCGTGGTGCAGTGTCTGAGGCCGCTGCACCTACGCCGCCCGCACAGACCTGAGTGGCCCTAGGGCGGGGAACAGCTTTCACCTTCGATGGCGTGAAAGCCGCGGGGTGAAAGCCGCGGCCGGCATTCGGCGCTGACGGCCTCAGGGCCGCCGTGGCGGAGCGGAGGCAGGTCGATAGCCCGCGATAGGGCATTGACAGGGTGTGGGCGCCTCGGCGGTGCACCGCGCGCTGCAGCAGCAGCCAGCAGCCAGAGGCGCCGGGCCGCGCTATTCTTAGCCACGCTGCAAGCAAAACGACGCCAGCCGGGCGGCCGGGACGCCGCAGGGCCGCCGAGGGTCGACGGCACCCACGACGCGGGCCGCCGGGGCCGGCGGTACACACCGCCCTTCACTCCCTTCTCCTGGCATATTGCTCGATACACTTCTTTTACGTCCCTGCAGTACATCTACTGTGCTTTCACACGATGATGGGGGCTGCCTCTCGTCGCTCAAGACTCCGAGGGAGTTCCCATATTCTCCTGGCCCTACAAGTCGACGGCACCGCGCGAGGCGTCGCAGTGGTTAGCAGTCGCATTCGGGAGGACAACAGCTCAAACCGGCGTTCAACTGGCTCTGAGCACTATGGGACTTAACATCTGAGGTCAACAGTCCCGTAGAACTTAGAACTACTTAAACCTAACTAACTTAAGGACATCACACACATTCCTGGCCGAGTCGCGACCGTAGCAGTCGCGCGGTTTCAGACTATATCGCCTAGAACCGCTAGGTCACTGCAGCCGGCTCAAATCGGCGTCCTGCTGTAACTTCCCTCTTAATAATCGGCCTATCCAGCTTGCGATATAAAATATGATCGTGTATCGCGTGTATGCCTAATGGATATTTTCTAATTGTATAAGGCTATTTTTCCCGAAGAATTGATACCGATAAGTAGGAGGAAACCGTACAACCGACCCTTCCGACGGAAAAGTCTACTAAAATTAAAAGTAATTACACCGAACAGGGCTGTAATTTGGAAAAATTACAATTATTTTGTGCTTTCACTCACGAACACCACCGGACAGAAAAAGGGTACCACTGATCATGAATCGAAAAGTTACACTAATGAACGAAAAGGAAATAATTAACGGTCGCCAGCCCACTAGGACAGTAACCAAACTCCTGTACAAGATGATGGGAAAGAAAAACATGGCCCGCCGGAGTGGCCGAGTGGTTCTAGGCTCTTCAGTCCGGAACCGCGCGACTGCTACGGTGGTTCGAATCCTGCCTCGGGCATGTGATGGCCTTAGGTTAGTTAGGCTTAAGTAGTTCTAAGTTCTATGGGACTGTTAACCTCAGGAGTTAAGTCCCATAGTGCTCAGAGCCATTTGCGCGGTTCCAGACTGAAGCGCCTGGAACCGCTTGGCCACATCGACCGGCATTTCCAATGGGTTGGGGAAGGGGGAGGGGAGAGAGTGGGGAGGTTCACACTACGCTTTAGCAACTTCAACACGTGCTGGAGCTTCCTCTTGCTTGGATGTTGGCTTGTATCAGTCGTGGCATACCATTCATGAGATCCAAAAGACAGTCCTAGTTCAAGGAGACCCACTCCTCAGAGGTGACATTCTGTAAGTCACGATCACGGAAATTTGTAAATTTGTGGTACGTTCGTGTGGGACCAAACTTCTGAGGTCATCGGTCACTAGAGTTACACACTACTTAAACTAACGTACGCTAAGGACAACACACACATCCATGCCCGCGACTACCCCGCGTTCGGCGTCGAGAGCTCGTCTCGATCTATACCACGCACTTTGGTAGAGCACTTGCCCGCGAAAGGTAAAGGTCCCGTGTTTGAGTCTCGGTCCGGCACACAGTTTTAATCTGCCAGGAAGTTTTATAACACTCGTGTTCGATAGGCCCATGTCCGTCGAACAGGTAGGCCACTCCTTTCTGGTGATTCTAGCATGCTGAAGGAACATTTTCACTAGAACAGCACGATGAGTACGCGAGTTATCATCTATCAAGGTGAAACTGACATAAAAACGTTGACCATACAGTCCCACTATTGGTTGCAAAATCTTTCGGCAGCGTAGAACAGTGAGAATGCCCTGAACAACCAAGAGAGGAGTAAGGTGACCTCATTTTATGCCACCCTAAAACATCACTCCACCGCCATGTTGCTGCACATGTGGAAACTGTGTTGGATGAATTCCATATTACGCAGGTTGCCTCCAAGCATGTTGTCTCTGATTATCAGGATGTGCTGGCATAAGCTGTCGCCAGCACACCGGTCGGCAAAGATGTGCCACGAATATCGATAGTAGATACTGGATCAAGAGCGCCTATCGGAAGAGAGGCCTGAGTCACGCCAACAAGCAACATACCGCCAACGCCCTCCCGACAGCATGTATTTACCACCAAAAAAGTTCGAAGATGCCGAAATGCAAGCAATATTGGATGAAAATGATACTTTGAGTCAGAAGCAAATGGCAGAAATGCTAAATGTTGCACAACAAACAATTTCTGAGCGTGGAAAATGGGTGCCACATGAATTGAATGAAAGACAGATGGAAAAACGAAAAACCATTTGCCAAATTTCGCTTCAAAGAGATGGAAGAAAATCAATTTTGCATCGAATTGTTACTGGCGATGAAAAATCGATGTTTTTAAGAATCCTGAACGGGAAAAATCATGGGTTAATCTGGGACAACCATCAACATCGACTGCAAAACCAGATCGATTCCTCAAGAAGACAATGCTCTGTGTTTGGTGGGATCAGAAAGGTGTGGTGTATCATAGCTTCCAAAACCCGGTGAAACTGTGAATACCAATCGCTACAGACAACAAATGATCAATTTGAACTATGCATTGATCGAAAAAAGACCAGAGTGGTCCAGAAGACATGGCAAAGTAATGTTTTTACACGACAATGCAATTGCACACAAAGCAAAACTGGTTCAGGATAGAATCAAAACACTTGGCTGGGTGCTGCTACCCCACCCGCCGTATTCGCCAGACTTGGCCCCTTACGACTAGCATTTGTTTTCATCAATGGGACACGCATTGGCTGAGGAACACTTCGATTCTTACGAAGAAGTCGAAAGTTAGGTGTCTGATTGGCTTGCTCCAAAAGACGAACATTTCTATTGGTGTGGTGTCCAAAAATTGCCAGAAAGGTGGTCAAAATGTATAGAAAGCAAATGGTCAGTACTTTTCAATTCAAAATTAGTGTTTCATTTTCACAAAAAAACGCTCATTTCATACCGGTACATCTGGTACTTTCAACTGAAAAGCCGGAGTCCATTCGAGTGTGGCTTTCTACCTGTACGTAGGTTCAGATGACTCTAAGGACGATGAAACTTAACATCTGAGGTCATCAGTATCATAAACTTAGAACTACTTAAACCTAACCAACCTAAGGAGATCCCACACATCCATGCCCGAGGGAGGATTCGAAAATGGTTCAAATGGCTCTGAGCACTATGGGACTTAACATCTATGGTCATCAGTCCCCTAGAACTTAGAACTACTTAAACCTAAGGTCATCAGTCCCCTAGAACTTAGAACTACTTAAACCTAACTAACCTAAGGACATCACACAACACCCAGCCATCACGAGGTAGAGAAAATCCCTGACCCCGCCGGGAATCGAACCCGGGAACCCGGGCGTGGGAAGCGAGAACGCTACCACGAGATGCGGGCTGGAGGATTCGAACCTGCGACCGTAGCAGTCGCGCGGTTCCGGACTGAAGCGCCTAGAACCGCTCGGCCACGGCGGCCGGGCTTAGGTAGGTCTCGTGATGACTGTGTGTATGTTTACAAACAACGTCAGAGGTGACTTTTCGATCGGTGCAGGAAAGTCACAGTAGCAACGCACGTGAACGACATTTCGGAGTGATGGAATACTTTTGTTGGCGTGTGTATTGGTCGGTTGCGTCCCTGAGACAGTATCAAGTGGGGTGTTGGTGACAGTAAGCCCAGCGGTGGGGCGGTGCAGTAGAGTGGTTAGCCGTTAAGGAGCAGAGCGGAGCCGGTGCGGACGTCGCGAGCACGGCTGGGGCTTCCAGCCGGCTGCCCGGCCAACTCCTCGCCAGCGGCTGGCATTGATTCAGGAAGCCGCTGCAGTCGACAGGCGTTACTTACGCCTCTGGAAACTCTGAGCCCCAGGGAAAGCGCGCCCGGCGCACTGCGTGCAAACGGCCTGCGACAAAAAACGAGCGCGCCAATCCCAAACAACTCGCCGCGCGGCGAATCGCATCCTGTCGCTGTCGAGTAACGCTTCTTCTGCAACCGCGGACTGAAAGCTGTCTTTATTGAATTAAGAACTGCGGCCTGAGTTCTGCTAATGGCTTGCTGGGTTTTGCAGCCACGCTGAACCTCTTCGCTCTGTAATTCTTGAGTTCTCTAGAATCGATTTTCTGTTCACGCCACACTAACTCAGTACCTCTGGAATTACTACGGTCGCAGGAGATAGTTAGAAAACCTGTTCACGTAGCGGAAAGCATTGAGCACTGTAGCTTAGCAGGAAGGCGTGCCAGGCTAAGGTATAATCCGCGCTCTGAGTGAAATGGGAATAGCTTTTATTGTATTTCCCACGGAAAATGTAAATCTGGTGCCGCTTTTTCTATCACAGAAACACACATAAATGTTTACACAATGACCGCATTACTTTTTTTTTCAAATTATACAGGGTGATTTCGCTAAATTGGTACAAACTGCAGGAAAAGATTCCTCAGAGACGAGGAAGAAAAAAATGTCGTATGGACGTATGGTTGGAACACTTTCCAAGGATGATGACCCTTCTCATCAGATAGGTGGCGCGCCAAACGACCGTGTACTGCACAACATAGTCTGCAACTGTCACTATCTGTAGGACTTACAATGCGTTCAGGCCTTAATAAAGTCCACACAGAATAAAATGTGCAGTAGTGATGGGGATTGTGTACAGGTTGCCAGTGTTCTCGGGGAAATGTCGAGAGCTGCAGGGGAAGTGCGGTACTAAACTGAAGTCTACGCTCATACATTTTTTAAATATTAAGCAGGGCCTGTCCACACACTGTCCGAAGTTCGTGGTCTTGCGGTTAGCGTTCTCGCTTCCCGCGCACGGGGTCCCTGGTTCGATTCCCGGCGGGGTCAGAGATTTTCCCTGGCTCGAGATGACTGGTTGTTGTTGTGTCGTCGTCTTCATCATCATCATCATCATCATCATCATTCATCCCCATTACGGTCGGAGGAAGGCAACGACAAACCGCTAATACCTTGCCTAGTACGGCGGTGCGGGTTTCCTGCATCGTCCCCTACGCTCCTCTGAGTATGGGACCTCATCACACATCATCTCCACAGATTTGCATGGCGACCATCCAAAAAGATACTCTGTCACCTCTGTTTTCGGTAATATCTAAAAAGGATTCTGCTGAAAACTCAACAAAAGCAGCGTTTTATTTTCGCCCGACTTTTTAACCACTTGTAACTTATTTGAGAAACATTAGGAGTGGCGGATTTCGAGTAAAACTTATAGTTGTCTTGCTGCCTTGTTAATATTTGCTTCTTTTCCCAAAGAAAGCGGAGTGTACACAATGTCGCCTCACTGACAGGTTGTCCAGATGCAATTGCGGCATAATTCGGAAACAGTGTTTCAGTAAGTTTATTAACTGAGGAACTGAAGACAAGTAAGGTCAATAGCTCATGAAAAAGAACCTTCAACATCGCGGCGCGTCAGCAATCGTTGGTTACTATATTAAAAATCTAAAAACACGCCTCGATTGCGAAAAAAGCAGCTAGTGTTGACCTAGGTTTCGGCGTAGATACCTACATCTTCTTCAGAACAACAATAAAACCCACAAGTGCCTAAGAAGACCTATGTCAATGATTAAAAGAACACCATAGCTATACATTTATAAATGAAAAAAAGGAAAACACAAACAGTACATATGTACAAAGTCAAAACCACGACTTAACTTAATGGTGTACGCTCCACCTCACACCGGCCTGTGTTCTATGGGCCATGGCCCGCCATGAAAAATCACGTCCTCAGCATAAAAATAAACAAGTAATGTATTCACTTACATTCTTCAAAAACCCACAGCATTTCTACTTTCACCAGCTATAGTTGGTCCTTAAAAATTACATTCTTTCATGTAGAAAGTCTGTAGTTACTGAAATAATGGGCTAGATAAGGAAGTTGTGCATAATTGCCATATGGGAAAATACTCTCCTCTTGCGTGCTGTTGTTTCAGTATCTTAAGCTGTTCATGAGATGCAAGGAATATTATGGATAACTCGATTTGACTTGATCGCTGACACGTATGATCACAAATGAATGAGCTACATAAAATCAGTTTTCTCGGGATTGGCGTCAGATAGACCTCGAACTAGATGTATAAAAAAAAATTCCATTCAATATGTTAGCTAACTTTCGTACGCAGCAAAATATTATGTAATATACATGAAACACAAAATCATAGCGACCCCTATTTTTCATTACAATCTGTTTCGAATTTCGCGCTATGTCGTACTTGCACATGTCATAGTAACTATGACCGTTAACGAAATGATGGGTGCCGGCCCGAGTGGCCGAGCGGTTCTAGGCGCTACAGTCTGGCACCCCGTGCGACCGCTACGGTCGCAAGTTCGAATCCTGCCTCGGGCATGGATGTGTGTGATGTCCTTAGGGTAGTTGAATTTCAGTAGTTCTAAGTCCTAGGGGACTGATGGACTCAGAAGTTAAGTCCCATAATGCTCAGAGCCATTTTTGAAATGATGGGCACTTCATCATCAAGCTAACAAATAATGCTGTAAGTAACACAAAATGAATTCCAGAACGTGTTTTATCGCTAGAATTGGACTCAGGAATATCTTCTTCGTCTCTCCTGCAGCCACGACGTATGCTTTCGAAAACAATACTTGTTCAATATAATAAACATATCCTAACAATCAAAGTGGAAAATTCACTGAGAAAAAACTGTTCCAAAAATACTCTTTTATGCTAATTGGTTGGGTGGATTACAAAGGTAGAGTGCCGTTTTTGTGAAACTCCTGAAACACAACTCCACGAAACCGGCGCTCGGTCAACAATCTCTACTAAACTACACAGATTTTGTTTTTAATTTCTACAAGTGGATTACATATGTAACCTTCAAGATCACTGCAGAATTAACAACTTTATACCGTTATGGAGTTAACTGTAGCTTTCATTTCCAGTAATAAGATCACATATACGTTTACAATGAGCGCGCTTCCATTGATGAGTTCTGTGCAAAGTATTAAAGAACGTATAGTTTTGTATAGAAGTTAGTTTGTTGTGTAGTTTAGTTTACTAATATTTTACTACGACCTTTTTTATTACTCACCACTAAATTCGGATCTACCGCCACGTTTCCACTGTTAAATACAAACAATTTGCACGAAGTACATAAAGAATACAAAGCATATAAAAAAAACCGTGTTAGAAATTATGGAAATGTGGTAGATCCTCCGAGAAGCAATGGCCTCCTTACGAAAACGTAAGAGGAAGTTTTGTAGAATCTAGAATGTTCCATTATATTGACATTGGATGTGGGCTCTATTGTAGAACGACGTTATCAAATAGACGAACGGAGTAACGTTAGACTAAAGGTATCAGACACAGTCTAACAGAATGACACCATGAAGTGACTGAGAATAACAATAAAACAAGCGCAAGATTTCAAGAGTCTCTGACATCAATATCACCCTCAATCAGTACAGTATACTGGATATGTACAAAGAAAATCAGTGCGACAAATTATGGAAGTGATGAAATGTCTTCGTTGATAGATTCTCTAAGATCGAACACGCAAGATTTCGGAATACCCAACAGAAGGCAAATTAGAGTCCCTTCAGTGACTGAGTATAATATTAGAGCAGAGCAATCGCAAAAGGAAGAAGATTTGGATTTAACGTGTCGTCGACGATGTTTCATTATGGGCGGAGCACAAGCTGGGGCTGATGAGGGACGAGGAAGAGGGAATCGGACGTGCACTTTCCAAGGAGCCACAATCTAAATCTGAAAGGCCGTACCGGGACTTTGAACTGCCCTCAGCCGAATACGAGTTTAGTAACTCTATTACTACACCACATCTTTTCGTACGCTACAAAGGAACATCTTGTGGTCTACACTTTCCAAGTTGTTCCATAGTGTAAAGAAATACACGAATTTAGGTATTTATAACTTTGTTAAATTATCCAACTGAAACCTTCCGCTGTTTCATAATTTATGTGAATGTGTGGTGTCTGTTCTTTCGGACATGTCCAAAAAAAAAAAAAAAAAAAAAAAAAAAAACACCACACATTCGTATAATTCATTCACTTCGATGGTCAATGAATCCACAACCTTCAGTGGGGATGCACATTTCATTTACGTTCGACCTCTAATGGGAAATGGACAGGGATTATGGATAGGTGGCGCTAGGTGGGATTGTGGGTGAGCCGGGCAGCGTGCCTGGATAGTCTATACACTTTGATTAAGACAGTGTCCGGGTAGTGCTGTGCTTAATAAGCAGGAGGTCCCAGGTTCGAGTCCTGGTCAGGCACACATTTTCACTCGTTGCCGCTGATTCCGCATAAAGCCCCGATGCAGCTTCTAATACTCCTCTTTTTTTAATTGATTAGACAATCGACAATTCCTCAAATGGAATGATACTACGTTGTAGAACTTAAACGTAATCTGTGAAACAAATTATACTAGTTTCTTTCACATACTTTCTCTTTTCTTGTCGTCTGGTGGGCCCACGCTGTAATTAAGAGGCGCAGTATTTTTTCATGGTTTTAGATTTTAGGACAATACACTCGTTGAAATTAAATATTCATGTTTACTAAAATGTTTGTAGCTATTTTATCCTAACCTATTTCTTATCTTTCCAGCTTTCGCATCAGATGGACAATCTAGCCTCACCCCATTAGGCTAATGAGTGTCGGTTTCTGTATTTCAAAGGCTCGTCGTTATAATAATACTTCTCTCCGAAAGACTTAGAGAAAACTTCCGTTATAAACCAGAGAAGAATAATTATAAGTTGATCTCATTAGTTCCTTCCATTTACTTTCCTTTCTCCCCCTCCTTCTCCAGTTTATATAATATTTCATAAATCTGAGGAAACCGTTATAAGAAAACTGGTTCAAATGGCTCTGAGCACTATGGGGCTCAACTTCTGAGGTCATCAGTCCCCTAGAACTAGTTAAACCTAACCAACCTAAGGACATCACACACATCCATGCCCGAGGCAGGATTCGAACCTGCGACCGTAGCAGTCTCGCTGTTCCAGACTGCAGCGCCTAGAACCATACGGCCACTTCGGCCAGCAATAAAACTAAAATAATGGTTAATCGCTGCAATTTTCTTTGAACAACAGTCTTTAAAGTAAAGATGTAGACTGTTTTAATGTATCAAATAATTTTGATCATAAAATGACACCCTATCATTATTTGTTAAATATGGAGTCTGCGGCGAAAACTAAGGAAATTCAAGTTTTCCCTACTACGCGGTGTATTGTAATTTGAGCAGACAGATAAACTGCAAAGAGTTTTACTAACAGCCTAAAAATTTCACTGCGAACTCTGCCTACTTTGTCCGTTCTCTTCCCACCGCCTCTATCTGGCGCTCGCTCACACAGACAGGGGCATCGTGGTAAGGCGAATGCATCTTTCGTGTCACGTGCCCCAAGCAAAGATAACGCAAATGGGAAAACAAGATTAATGGATGGAAGTTTGGGCCAAAGACGGATGACAAGGTGGACAGGAAAACAAACATGTGCCACTCTGTCCATCATAGCCACGAGCGTAGCGAACAAGGGGAAAGAGAAGAGTAGTTATTTAGCAGCAGAAAGAAGCGGAATATCTATGTGTTTCCTAGAGGCTAGTATACTTTTCGTTTTACTTCAACGCTAGCACTAATCTTGTCAGCAGACAGCAAAAGCTGTCAGCAAACAATTTCATAATTGAAGGCGGTGAACAAACCAAGTGTACGCGAAGGAATCAGACTTACCGTTGAAGAAAACTTCACAAAAAACTGCTCTTTTAGGATATCCCTCCGGTTCTTCGAGACATTACAAATTCCTTGTGCATCACATTTGCCATATTGTTGAAATATTTTCACTGAAAATGTACAATATCTACGCGTACATTTACACATATACTCTGCAACCATTGAGAAGTGCGTGAGACAGAGTACTTCCCATTATACAACGGATTAAGGTTTCGTCCCGATCGATTCGCATATGTAGCGCAGTAAGAATGATTGCTTGAACCACTCTATGCGCGCTGCAATTAAGCTACCTATGTATTCCCGGTACCTACGTGAACGATATGTAGAAGTTGTAGTGTATTCCTGGATTTCTCACTTAATGCTCGATCTTGAAACTTTGTAAGTATGTTTTCGTTGGGTAGCTTGTATCTCTTAAAGTATTTACTACCGAGTGATTATAATTAAAGTACAGCTACACACGCAGGGCCAGTGTAGGCTGTAATTATTGTATGACAGTTAAACTTGGTGTGTATGCAAATGCGGCGATGCAGAAGCAACTTGCGCTGGAAAAAAAAAAAAAAAAAAACAACAGGAGCAAATGTGGCGCTGTACACTGTTTGTGTGACGGTATGACATCCACTCTGTCATTAGAAGAGAGACCATGCTCTGTCAGAGAAGCTCTTTGATGTGTTTAAGAAGGGTAGTAGGAGTAACCCATCGAACTACAGACCTACATCATTTGCAGTAGGGTTTTGGAGCATAAACATTGTTCTTGTGCAACGCAGCTAGCTCTTTATTCGCACGAAGTAATGGCCGCTATCGACAGGGGATCTCAAGTTGATTCCGTATTTCTAGACTTCCGGAAAGCTTTTGACACCGTTCCTCACAAGCGACTTCTAATCAAGCTGCGGGCCTACGGGGTATCGTCTCAGTTGTGCGACTGGATTGTGATTTCCTGTCAGAAAGGTCGCAGTTCGTAGTAATAGATGGAAAATCATCGAGTAAAAGTGAAGTGATATCAGGTGTTCCCCAGGGAACCGTCCTGGGACCTCTGCTGTTCCGATCTATATAAATGACCTGAGTGACAATCTGAGCAATTCTCTTAGGTTGTTCACAGATGATGCTGTAATTTACCGTCTAGTAAGGTCATCCGAAGACCAGTATGAGTTGCAAAGCAATTTAAGAATAACGAAAAGTGTGAGGTGATCCACATGAGTTCCAAAAGAAATCCGTTGGAATTCGATTACTCGATAAATAGTACAATTCTCAAGGCTCTCAATTCAACTAAGTACCTGGGTGTAAAAATTACGAACAACTTCAGTTGGAAAGATCACATAGATAATATTGTGGGGAAGGCGAGCCAAAGGTTGCGTTTCATTGGCAGGACACTTAGAAGATGCAACAAATCCTCTTACACTACACTCGTTCGTCCTCTGTTAGAATATTGCTACGCGGTGTGGGATCCTTACCAGGTGGGACTGACGGAGGACATCGAAAGGGTGCAAAAAAGGGCAGCTCGTTTTGTATTATCACGTTATAGGGGAGAGAGTGTGGCAGATATGATACGCGAGTTGGGATGGAAGTCATTAAAGCAAAGACGTTTTTCGTCGCGGCGAGATCTATTTACGAAATTTCAGTCACCAACGTTCTCTTCCGAATGCGAAAACATTTTGTTGAGCCCAACCTACATAGGTAGGAATGATCATCAAAATAAAATAAGAGAAATCAGAGCTCAAACAGAAAGGTTTAGGTGTTCGTTTTCCCCGCGCGCTGTCCGGGAGTGGAATGGTAGAGAGATAGTATGATTGTGGTTCGATGAAGCCTCTTCCAAGCACTTAAATGTGAATTGCAGAGTAATTATGTCGATGTAAATGTAGATGAACGACAAGCAGTTATAGTGCTGCATTGAGAGAGTATCGCAGACTGAAAGGCCAGAGAAGAGGCCCGATGCCATTAAATGGTTCAAAGAAGATGATAGTGAAATTCGAAACCACGAGTGAGCTTGGTGTGGCACGTGGAAGAGGAAGGCATCCTACCCGTTGGAAGTTATTGACGAGGTGGTTGTTGCTATAACTGATCATGCAACACAAGCCCCGGGAAATGCTAGTGCTCGTGCAGTATCACCAGAACTGTCTATCGCATGGCCAACAGCACGGAAAGTTTTGCGGTCTATATTACACTGGCATCCGTACAAAATCCAGACGGTGCAGCAACCGAAAACTCATGATCCGCACATGTTCCAAATTTGTTCTTCGTTTTCTGGCAGGTATCGAAGCTAGTGACACGTAGGCGGGCAATATTCAATGGAGCGACGAAGCACATTTTACACTACAGAGTGCAGTAAATACATTGAACTGCCGGATTCGGATCACTGTTGAAGCACATATTGCGCACGAAGAGTTATTGCACTTGCCGTACGTGACCGTGTATTGTGGATTGCCAAGCACCTTTACTCTCGGGCCGTTCGTCTTTGAGGAGAATACACCCAAATGGCTTGTCATGTGTACTGTGACGTCTGCACTGAGACCCCCTTGTACAGCTTGTACTTCCTGCTTTGGAAGACACAAATGTGTGGAAACCACTGTTTTCATGCAAGATGGTTAATAATAAAAATCAACATTATGCCTTCCACATTTGTTTAACCTTTTTTGTCCACGTCCCTTTCCCTCATCTATTACATGCGGAAACATTTCTGTACGTCTTTCTTGCATTCACAGAGCCAGATTTTCACCTGTTGGCCAAAATTGGAACTAATTTATTCCAGCATAAATCGGTTCCGGAATAACGAATTAGCATTTTTACCTGGTTTAGCTGCTGTACGATACTTATAGCCCTCACTACACCTCCGTGAATAACTGCATTTTAATTATAACCACCCTGTAGTTAAGATTCGTCAGAATCTCAGTGACGCTCTGCAGTGGGTCAAGCAGACCTGCGACCTTTCGGGCTACCATTCTTTATATTCGTTCAATAGTCTCTGTTAGTCGCATTTGGTGTGAATCCCACGGAACCGAGAGTTTTGCCATATTGTAATTTTATTCAAGGAAGGGAGGAAGTCGGATAGGAGACATACTTTTTTCGTTTTTGTATTTATTAGATAATATCACATCATTAACGGTTTATATTTATTACTAAGCGTCAGAACATCGTTTAAGTTGACATCATTAGAGATCAAGATCAAACTCATTTCCCACTGATGGAAAGAAAATAGTGACCGGCTCCTTGAAGAAATAAGCCCATCACTCGTCTGCAAACATTTAGGTAGATTATAAGAAAAACTCTTGATGAGCAGATAAACATCTGAACTCAATTCTTTCCGAATACATAACCAGCTTCTTAATCACTACGCTACCTCGCTCGGTAGCAATGGAAAGTTTGCGGTCGCTCACGACATTGTCTCACATGTAATAAAAACAGAGCACAGACAATGATGCTCCTATAATAATCACATGTGATACACATCAAGTGGTCTTTGTGTCTCTTGATAACTGGCTAGTGTAATACGCTGTAGCCAGATCTCCAGTCCGATTGTAGATATTCCATAACAAATACCAAATACCTCACTTACAACACTGAGTGCTTTTTTGGATGCGGGGAGGGGGGGGGGGGGGGGAACTAAAATCTAAGAGCGGAAGATGGGTTTTAGTGCAAACTTTTTCAAGAGGCTTTCTTTTAGAAGCAACCCAGCCACTTGCATCGACCATAATAAAAATTTCAGCCCACATATTCGCAGTTGCATGACGTGGCACAAAATAAAAACGTCCACTAATCTCAGCATTAGCCAACGCTATATCTGTAGACTACTAGTTTTAGACGGATATCTGCAAATTACGTAAAGATCAAGTCGAGAAATGGTGTTTAAGACGCCCCTAGGTTGGTCTTCCTCTCTGCCAGCTCAACGCTGGCCATTTCGCGGAAAGTACTTATCTAACTGAAGCCGTTTACGTGCAGCTCCTTTGTCGGTGACAGTTATTACAGGTAAAACTTGTGATCGTGCACTATTCGCCAAAAACATACCAGTAACTTCACCAATTTCTCGTTAGCTGACATGAGGACGTGATGTATTGCAGATAAAAAAAAGTAACACTTTCATATTCTCACGTCTTCTGGTCTTCGTGCAGTTATCGCCACGCTGTCTCAAGTTACTTTTTTCTCTAAGTCGTTGCTCAGCAGGTGAGAACGTAATGGCTGGTGCAGCTCTTCGACCAGTAGCTGAGTCATTGTCATCGCGTTTCGATTCGCCGATCATCAGCAACATTTCAACGTACTCGTTGGATACGTATGCCACGTTTATTCGACGTTGGTACTCGTGGCAGCTAGAACCTCGTTTGTATGTAGGCAGCTAGAACCTCGTTTGTATGTACGAGGGTTGGAACTTTAATAGTAGCAACTGTTTATTTACGGCTCGTACAAAATAGATACGTGTTTCAAAGTTTTACTGGCCTTAAAAGTAGTCACCAGTATTGTGTATAACCCGTTGCCAGTGATTGTAGGATACTCTTAGCAGTGCCAGTTGTGTTGACAGTTCGTGCGGCGCGGTCTATTGCCCGCCGAATTTGAAGCAGTTCTGAATCGATGCCGTGAAGTGAAGTGTTTCCTTCAGTTGAGAAATCGAGTTGAACTTACGAGGGCTTAAGTTAGGGGGAGTACAATAGGTGGTATAGCACTTAGCAGCCCCATCAGTCAAACAAATCAGTAACAGCTTGCACTGGCGTGCTTGAGTATTGTCCTGCAAAATGATGGTCCGGTCCTGCAGAAAGTGTCATCACTTCTGTCTCTATGCTGTTCAATTTTGGAACACAACCTACGATCAGCTTAGAGACAGAAGGGATGACACTTTCTGCAGGACCTGACCATCATTTTGCAGGACAATGCTCAAGCACGTCAGTGCAAGCTGTTACTGATTTGTTCGACTGATGGGGCTGCTAAGTGCTATACCACCTATTGTACTCCCCTAACTTAAGTCCTTGTGAGCTCAACTCGATTTCTAAACTGAAGGAAACACTTCACGTCATTCGCTTCAGAACTGCATCAAATTCGTCGGGCAATAGACCGCGCCGCACGGACTGTCAACACAACGGCACTGCTAAGAGTATCCTACGACTTCCACATCGCTGACAACGGGCTATACACAGTGTTGGTGACTACTCCGAAGATCAGTAAAACTTTGAAACACGTATCTATTTTGATAAATAGTTTCCACTATTAAATGTTCCGACCCTCGTATATTTCGACCTGCCTTCTGCCTGGTCGTGTAAAGATACATGCTATGGGCTAGTCTTTTTACTAAGGTTTGAAGCTCCTCTTTTCGTTCTTCCGTGTTTGCGATTTAAAAACTGGGTTGTTTTGAAAATCAGCCATATGCAAACACAATTAGTTTATTTTTATATTTTCCCAGACATGTTTCGACACCAATGTGTCTTCTTATGTGGGTCAAATTTTTATTTCTGTAAAGTACAGTATCACATTTATAATAATTTAACTGCTGTAGGTCTACAAATTACGATATGTGCAATTCGCTTTGTTTTATTTAGACACTCACCTTAAAATTACATCGGTAACTGAACTGTATCGGATTTAGTGCTGCACTACGTCGTTTTTTTGACATCATGCCATCTGCAAACCAGCCATGAAGAAAATTATTTGCCAGATTCACAGGCCAACGAAAAAAGTTTTTTGAACTTTTTTTTTACTTTCATAGCTGATCTTTGTAGATTTTTATGAGTTGAATCCAAATGTAGCTTTAGTTTTTTTGTATCACCCATAGTTTTCGAGCAATATGCTTTTTGTTATATAGTATAAAAATCCTATGCTATACGGTAAATGGGGAAATTGATGAAACGCTTTGATACAACATAAGCATGGTTTGTATTTACAGTAAGCTACTTAAAACAATGATATGTGTTAACAGAGGTTTCACTTGTCAGCTAGAATTGGTTTGTATTTTCTTTCTCTTTTTCCATCGAAGCTGAATGTCTGAGCAGTACACTAAATCACCTTCTTGCTGAAAAAAACTTGTAAAATTGCTGCTATCTCTTTCTATACATGTATATGCTGGTTCTAACTGCCAATAAGTTCTTTTCTATTAATTTAGAGCCAAGCAATTTAGCCTTTTCTTTCGTTAAGACCAGATCCCTAACCAAATCGTTAATCTCGGTCTGAGTAAACAATTTGGGCTCTAGACTTCCTGTATTACAATGGAATTCATCATCATCTGGTTCATCTAAATCAGAATGTACATCAGAAAATACTTTTGTTGGAATAGAATTTAAATCATCTGGTGGTTCAGGAACCGGCAAATCTACACCATGCCCTACTTGTTGGATGGCGGACAGAAGGTTAGGGTAGCTTATGACCTTGTTTTTCGAATTATGTCCAGTAATATCAACACTGCAAAAGTAGCAATCATCAGAATGATTTTATGGCTCTCTCCATATCATAGGAACAGCAAATCTAAAGGCTTTTTTCTCCTTTTTGGACTATTTTCTCAGATGTTCAACACACACATAACATACCTTACGTGGCGTCCACGATTTATCTTGATCACCAAGTTTAGGTTCAAAGTATAATAGATAAACCTTTTTCACAAAGTCTGTAATGTTTCTTTGGTGGTTTTTAATCACAAATTCACCACAGATATAACAAAAACTGTCAGCAGAATTTTTCCAACCACGATTAGATTTTGCACTGAGCACATGTACAGGAAATGGGAAAGTGAGGTTAGGTTGACAGTAAACAAAACACCATCTGTTAACACAGAAATAGAATAGACCTTTTTGGCCAGCAAATGATTTTCAGCAGTGCTACCAGCGTCATCTACATTCATTACACCTCGTTTTTAAATTATTTTAACCATTTAAAAGCTGTTAAACTCTTTAAAAATAATTTAATTTAATAAATTTAACTGTAAAATGTGAAGAAATGGTGGGTGACAGTTTTTTTAAGTATCGTAGTTGGATTTCCCACCCTCGGGTTGTACCCTCTCCCTGGTGTTATTCAATCTGTATATTGAGCAAGCAGTGAAGGAAACAAAAGAAAAATTCGGAGTAGGTATTAAAATCCATGGAGAAGAAATAAAAACATTGAGGTTCGCCGATGACACTGTAATTCTGTTAGAGACAGCAAAGGACTTGGAAGAGCAGTTGAACGGAATGGATAGTGTCTTGAAAGGAGCATATAAGATGAACATCAATAAAATCAAAACGAAGATAATGGAATGTAGTCGAATTAAGTCGGGTGATGCTGCGGGAATTAGATTAGGAAATGAGACACTTAAAGTAGTAAAGCAGTTTTGCTATTTGGGGAGCAAAATAACTCATAATGGCCGAAGTAGAGAGGATATAAAATGTAGACTGGCAATGGCAAGGAAAGCGTTTCTGAAGAAGAGAAATTTGTTAACATCGAGTATAGATTTAAATGTCAGGAAGTCGTTTCTGAAAGTATTTGTATGGAAGTGAAACATGGACGGTAAATTGTTTGGACAAGAAGAGAATAGAAGCTTTCGAAATGTGGTGCTACAGAAGACTGCTGAAGATTAGATGGGTAGAACACATAACTAATGAGGAGGTATTGAACAGAATTGGGAAGAAGAGGAGTTTGCGGCACAACTTGACCAGAAGAAGGGATTGGTTGGTAGGACATGTTCTGAGGCATCAAGGGATCACCAGTTTAGTATAGGAGGGCAACATGGAGGGTAAAAATCGTAAAGGGAGACCAAGAGATGAATACACTAAGCAGATTCAGAAGAATGTAGGCTGCAGTAGGTACTGGGAGATGATGAAGGTTGCACAGGATAGAGTAGCATGGAGAGATGCATCAGACCAGTCTCAGGACTGAAGACCACAACAACAACATCCCTAAAAACATAAAATAAGGTATTTTCAGCAAAAAAGTTTTTCCGCCGTTGGCCTGTGTTGCAGGTGACTGATGGTGCGGTGTACCGTTTCACTTCACAGCAAGGCTCCTTTGGTCGGCAACCGCGGCACCGTTACAACACAGTGATACGTATACAGTATTCTACCCCCTGTTTTGTTGCCCATCTCAGCAAGCCATCCTGGACTCACATTTCAACAAAATCGTGCCCAATTTACATACGGCGAATGTTTCTACTGCTTGTCTTTGTGCTTACCAAACCCTACGTTGGCCAGCAAAATCGCCGGACCTCTCCCCAGTTGAGGACGTTTGAGCACTGTGGGTAGGGCCCTGTAACCAGCTGGGGATATTGACGCTCTGACGGGCCAATTAAACAGAATTTTGCACGATATCCTTTAGGAGGACATCCAACAACTGTGTCAATCAACGCCAAACGGAATAACTACTTGCATGTGGGCCAGAGGTAGCCCAGTATGTTACGAGGGTCAGTCAAAAAGTAATGCCTACTATTTTTTTTTCTACGTTTAATTGTCAGGAAATTTAAATGCAATTACATAGGTTGAAAACCACAACATTGAGGATCATTTTGTCATTTTTCAATGTAATCTCCGCCCATCTCTACAGTTTTGGTCCATCTTTGAACAAGGGCATGTATCCCAGCACGGTAAAAATCACAGCTCTGCTTCCTAAGCCATTGATGCACGGATGTTTTGACGGCCTCCTCATCTTCAAAATGAATCCCACGATGAGCTTCTTTTAGTGGCCCGAACAGATGGAAGTCTGATGGTGCCAGGTCAGGGCTGTATGGGGGATGAGGCAAAACTTCCCATCCAATTTTGACAATCTCGTCAGAGGTGTGACGACTGGTGTGTGGTCTTGCATTGTCATGCAAAAGAAGAACATCTGCCATTGATTTTGTTGGGCGAACTCGCTGAAGACGTGCTTTAAGTTTTTTGAGGGTTGTGACGTATTGAACAGAATTTATTGTGCATCCCTGCTCCAAAAAATCAACCAGAATCACACCCTCTGTATCCCAGAAAACTGTTGCCATAACTTTCCCTGCCGATCGCACAGTTTTGAATTTTTTCTTCCTCGGCGAGCTTGTGTGACGCCACTCCATTGACTGCCTCTTTGATTCGGGTTCAAAAAAATGCACCCATGTTTCGTCCCCGGTCACAATTTTTTTCAGAAACTCATCTCCCTCCAAACGGAAGCGCTGCAAGTGTTGGGAGGTATTGTTTTCCTTGCCTCTTTATTCTGATCGGTTAACCTTCTTGGAACCCACCGTGCACAAACTTTTGAGTACCCCAATTGTTTAATAATCGTGATCACACTGCCTTTACTAAGAGAAATAATGCGACACACTTCATCTGCAGTCACCCGACGGTCACCACGAATGATGTCATCAACTTGCTGAATGTTGTGTGGAGTCAATGCACTCACCGGCCTGCCGCTCCGCTTTTCGTCAGTCAACGGTGTTTGCCCTTCAGCTTCCTTACAACGACGAACCCATCGTCTAACAGTGCTGACATCCACTGTCACAACACCATACACCTTCTTCAGTCTTTCATGAATGCGTATGGGCGTTTCACCTTCTGCATTCATGAATTCAATCACACAACGCTGTCTCAAACGAACATCGATGTGGGCCATCTTACAAACTTCTGCTGTGCTGCCACCTGTTGACACAGAAAGTTACTACTGCAGTGGATTGCAGAAGAAGGTTTGAGGAATGGCGCCAAATTCAAATTTTTCACTTAACTTAATTTTTTTAAGTAGAAAAAAAAATGGGAGGCATTACTTTTTGACCGACCCTCGTATTTACTTGCTCAATTTGCGAAGCTCTTCATCTTGATTCGTTCTTAGAGTGTATTTTGTAAGTTACAGACAAAAACATGTTACGTGAAACATTCTGTGAGGATGCACTAACGTTATTGATTTCTAATTTCTACTACCAGTCACTTTTTTATTTTATGTTTAATCTAACATAATACAACACGTTTCGAACATGTTCTGTTCATCTTCAGGCGTTTATACATACATACAGAGAAGTGTTACTTAAAAAGCAATAGTCTTAAACTAGATTAATCCAGAACTCTTTGTCCATTGTTTGTTACTGTAAAGACTGGTGTGGTATTCGGGGGGAGGAGGTGAGTGGCCAGTGTATGGTTAGAAATCGAAATCAGTGATGTCTTCTGCTGGCTTTATTCCTTGTGGTTGACTATGTATGATACCACAGCCTGTATAGGATGCAGATAGATCTGCATCAGTTACATGTTACGAAAATGATGTGAAAGGCTTTTATATGGCAGTTAATCACTTACGATTTCATCTTGCTGCTTCACTTGCATCACTGGTGCAATGGCGGGGCTGTTGATTGACATTACGCTATTGCACGCTGTAATCCTTACCTGAGCAGACTGCGCATTAAGGACAGGCGCCGGTCGTAACACAGTTCCGCGTCACACCTTACAAGTTCCTGCATATTAACGTTTCCTCGTCCGTGGGAGAGATCGCATTACTCACGAGGAATGTGTGACTCAGGTGCTTATGCAACGTGCACCAGTTAGGCTTTCAACACGCCATGAGAACACGCTAAAACAGCGGGAAAGCACAGCACACTGCTGCGTCACTTAATCACACGGCACTCGTGCTATCTCCGGGAAGCGTGAGGAAGGTCACGGCGGGGACGCAAAGTGACAAGTCCTGTCACCGCTGGCCTTGAAAAGCGAGTGCCCCCAACATCGATGACAGCAGCTTAGTTCCTCGAAAAGCCTTCGAAAGCTGTTAGCAAACATGTCTAGTGTGGACATCAGGCTCGCTCATGTGCTATACATGCCGGATATCCTCTCTAAGAGTCGTCAGGCGATGTCTGATGTTGCGGCAGATTTTTGAAATTTCGTTTCTCCTTTGTGTATCTGGAGTCAGCCGGAATAAATACTGCTCATCACATCTTTCATGCGACGTCCAGTGTCGACGGGAAGCATCTGTCTGTCTCCCATTACAAATAAAATTATTTTAAAGCGGAATAGTACACTACTGGCCATTAAAATTGCAACACCACGAAGAGACGTGCTACAGACGCGAAATCTAACCGACATGAAGAAGATGCTGTGATATGCAAATGATTAGGTTTTCAGAGCGTTCACATAAGGTTAGCGCCCATGGCGACACCTACAACGTGCTGACATGTGGAAAGTTTCCAAACGATTTCTCATACTCAAACAGCAGTTGACCGGCGTTGCCTGGTGAAACGTTGTTGCGATGCCTCGTGTAAGAAGGAGAAATGCGTAACGTCACGTTTCCGACTTGGATAAAGGGCGGATTGTAGCCTATCGCGATTGCGGCTTATCGTATCGCGAATTTGCTGCTCGCGTTGGTCGAGATCCAATGACTGTTAGCAGAATATGAAATCGGTGGATTCAGGAGGGTAGTATGGAACGCCGTGCTGGATCCCAACGGTCTCGTATCACTAGCAGTCGAGATGACAGGCATCTTATCCGCATGGCTGTAACGGATCTTGCACCCATGTCTCGGTCCCTGAGTCAACAGATGGGGAAGTTTGCAAGACAACAACCATCTGCACGAACAGTTCGACGATGTTTGCAGCAGCATGGACTAGCAACTCGGAGATCATGTCTGCGGTTACCCTCGACGCTGCTTCACAGTCAGGAGCACCTGCGATGGCGTACTCAACGGCGAACCTGGGAGCACGAATGGCAAAACGTCATTTTTTCGGATGAATCCAGATTCTGTTTACAGCATCGTGATGGTCGCATCCATGTTTGGCGACATCGCGGTGAACGCACATTGGAAGCGTACATTCGTCATCACCATACTGGCGTATTACCTGGCGTGATGGTATGGTCTGCTATTGGTTACACGTCTCGGTCACCTGTTGTTCACTTGGACGGCACTTTGAACAGTGGACGTTACATTTCAGATGTGTTACGACCCACGGCTCTACTCTTCATTAGATCCCTGCAAAACCCTACATTTCAGCGGGATAATGCAGGACCGCATGTTACAGGTCCTATACGGGCTTTTCTGGATACAGAAAATGTTCGACTGCTGTCCTGGCCAGCACATTCTCCAGATCTCTCACCAATTGAAAACGTCTGGTCAATGGTGGCTGAGCAACTGGTTCGTCACAATACGCCAGTCACTACTCTTGATGAACTGTGGTGTCGTGTTGAAGCTGCATTGGCAGCTGTACCTGTACACGCCATCCAAGCTCTGTTTGTCTCAATGCCGAGGCTTATCAAGGCCGTTATTACGGCCAGAGGTGGTTGTTCTGGGTACTGATTTCTCAGGATCTATGAACCCAAATTGCGTGAAAATGTAATCACATGTCAGTTCTAGTATAATACATTTGTCCAATGAATACCCGTTTATCATCTGCATTTATTTTTGGTGTAGCAGTTTTAATGGCCAGTAGCGTATGTGTCCATTGGATAGAGCGATCCCAAATTAGCCTACTACGATATTATTTTTAGTCCGCAGCTCGTGGTCGTGCGGGTGCGTTCTCGCTTCCCGCGCCCGGGTTCGATTCCTGTCGGGGTCAGGGATTTTCTCTGCCTCGTGATGACTGGGTGTTGTGTGATGTCCTTAGGATAGTTAGGTTTAAGTAGTTCTAAGTTCTAGGAGACTGATGACCATAGATGTTATGTCCCGTAGTGCTCAGAGTCATTTGAATCATTTTTTTTATTATTTTTATCGATGTGTATTAAAAGGAACACTAATACGAAAGAATAACGAGTATACCAGTAGCGACTGGGCAGCGCTGCTGCATGGAAGTCCCCTGCTGTTTCCCTTCTTGCCTCTCTTTCCACTTGCTCTGCATATTGTCTTTGTACTTTAACATCCTACTTTCTCTTTCTGCTCTTTATTATTCATTCAGGCAGTAAAATACCTACTGACCTCCAATAAACTTCATTTCCGGTTGTTTGATAATAATTAATTACACGGTGCACTTGAAGCTACATAGGTAAACGCAATAGTACTAAGCTTGAGGCATGGGGTTCAAATCTACCTTTTTACTATGCTTCTCGTTACTTGTATGCTTTGCCCTCTTTTGTATGTAAAAAAATGCACAATTGTTTTCATTCTATGTTAAAACGTAGACTGTAACTGTGTGCATAGGCCGTTTACAGGATCGGAGAAAATAACCCTCAATATGAAACTGTGCTTTAAAGCCTGTAGCCTTCGACCCCGCCGTCTGATTTTCATTAGCTACTTCGTTAACACTTCTGACGCCATGACAATACTCCAACTGCTGTGTTCTGTCAAACTTTTCGCTGTCATCTGTACTGGTACTTCCAGCTATGTCGCCGATGTACTCTTCTCTTAATGGTTCTGTTAATACCGCGATCATTGCAAACATAAAATTCTGAACACC
Organism: Schistocerca gregaria; assembly: GCF_023897955.1. Classification (NCBI taxonomy): domain Eukaryota; kingdom Metazoa; phylum Arthropoda; class Insecta; order Orthoptera; family Acrididae; genus Schistocerca; species Schistocerca gregaria. The sequence goes on along the minus strand of NC_064921.1, from coordinate 938,620,533 downwards.
ATTGCAATTTTGTTGTTGAGATTATCAGAAGTAGTGGCTACGAGCCAGATGGAGGTGCTCAATAAATTGTTAACAGTATACATATTCCAATCCAGTAGCTGGATCTGGGGATCCTTCTGAAGGTGGTTGTATTGCTACAAGGCTTTCAATTATTTACTTTGGGATGGTGAGAATATTAACCCCATCTCATTGGTCACAGCGAGGCTAGTAACCATAGTTAGATTGACTGAATGGAGTGGTAGAGGAGGCAGTTAATCCAGGTAGAGAGTAAACGTTTCCGATTAAATTTGTGGAGCAGTAAGTCGCGTAACTTGTCCTGCGCGCCGCACTTTGCTAACGAGAACAGATTTTCCAGAAACTTCGCTCAGTGCAAAGGTGTCAAAATAAGCAAACACCGTCTCGGCTTATCCGTAGATACTCGACCGCTCTGAGAAAACAATTGTCAAAGCTTTAAAGGTACTTTCCGGGTACCTTATGTGACTTTTGACGCGCGTTAATCTCAGACGCAGAGGTAGCACCGTGGTTGATTTCGTGCCACGTGTTCGAAATCCGATTATTGCTTTGATTTTTGTTTTTCACGTATATACCTATGTCTGTAGAACATTACTACACGAATATTTTCCAGTGTATATTCATAGACCGTTGTCCTTATTCGTCTACTAATTGTTATGTTGAAACTTCCTCTTTAATTATTTATTATCAAACACTGACCTACAGAAGTTTCCCTGACAAAGACAACTCAGACTTAACCTATTAGTTATTCGCAATATACAAGCCCAACGCAATCTGACTGCTATACATTGACAACATGGCTTCCAATAATTAACACATAAGAATCGCCCTGAATTACAAGAGATCCTAACAATAATACAAATAAAAAAAATGAAATTGAAGAAGTATGAAACTACCTCCAACTCTTAATTGCCTAAACACGTTTCAGTCACGAATCCCAACAGTGCAAACCCCATTCTTTTTCACAAGTCACTTACCTCACAGAAGATCTTCACAACACGAACTACAGCAATTACAGCAAGTCGCAACTACAGCCAGCTACATAAAAAGATTCCAACTACTATAGACTGTAACTACTAGGAGGCATATGGTTAGCGAAAGAAAGATTTTGATGAAGAGCAAACAATATATTTAGAAAATTTTACCTTATTGTGACATCCAGTTCCAAAAATTATATAGTTGTCAATAATTCCACTCCCCAAATATTATCAGCCAAACATCCACCATCATACATTTCCTTGCGTATTTTCTTATAAACATACCATTTCATCTCACTTTACAATGCATGTCCTACCACACAGAGTCTCAACTAAGAATATCATATCCATACATTAACTGCTAGTCCGTCCAACCACAGAATCTCTTGCCGAGGGATCAGAGTGCTGTCAGCGATATTAACACAGTCTATAGCGCTGCCAACATACAAACAGGCTATTGACAATGTCCGATGAATAAATTAAAGAAAAGGATGAGAAGATATGGATCAAATGGCTCTGAGCACTATGGGACTCAACTGCTGTGGTCATCATACCCCTAGAACTTAGAACTACTGAAACCTAACTAACCTAAGAACATCACACACATCCATGCCCGAGGCAGGATTCGAACCTGCGACCGTAGCAGTCGCGTGGTTCCTGACTGCGCGCCTAGAACCGCGAGACCACCGCGGCCGGCGATGAGAAGATAATTGAAATTCTTTTCGCTGAAATTCCTGTAGTGTATCATGATCCATAATCAACTGCAAGTGGCAGTTTTCGGAAAAGTGATCCGTTATGCATGGTTTGCGGCAAAATTATTACAAAATTGCAAAATATTCAACAATGTTAACGACGTTTCTTTCCCTAGTGACAATCATACGAAGAAATACCACTATGTCTTCCCGTGGTGCTTGTGGTGTTCCGAATATCTGTGATTCGAACGTTTCTGTGATCCTTTTCATCTAAGGGAATGCAACAAATCTTCCTGAAAAATAAACATGTGAATAAAATATCAGAAGATGGGAATTTAAAAAGATCGTAGCCACTCAGCATACCGTACACACATGTATTATACATAAATGTGTGACATTTACCGTGCTAATCCAGTTATAATTTTATAATTAACATAACACTCGTGTATCGCCTAATTTGATAAGAAACATTCGTGTAGTAACACTCTACGGAAGTGGGTACATAAATGAAAAAGTTAAAATAAAATAATAAAAGCAATAATCGGGCTTCTAACATAAAGAGTGTACGACTTCTGGCCACGGTGGCAAATGGGGCTTGGTGCGATGCTACAGTAGCTCTGAGTCACAGACGAAAGGAACGGCACAAAAGCAGTTGTTAGGTCTCCGAAATGGTCATCTCACGGTAGCCCAAACATGTTCGACTTCATTTTATTGCTTGCCGTTACTGCCCATTTCCCTAGTCTTCGGATCATGGGTGCTTTTGGAAATCAATGTAATCAAACTTGGCTTATTTACTTGTGCCGGCCCGAGTGGCCGTGCGGTTCTAGGCGCTACAGTCTGGAGCCGAGCGACCGCTGCGGTCGCAGGTTCGAGTCCTGCCTCGGGCATGAATGTGTGTAGTGTCCTTAGGTTAGTTAGGTTTAATTAGTTCTAAGTTCTAGGCGACTGATGACCTCAGAAGTTAAATCGCATAGTGCTCAGAGCCATTTGAACAATTTCCTTATCGCATGGCCTCTTGACACAGTGGCAAAAATAGAGTGTAGAGCACAATATTTGTAATGTAAAATCTTACAAACATCTAGAGCATTTACGTAATCTATCGACATTGCAGTCGCCAGCAGGAAGTCTTCTGGTCTGTCATCGTATGATCTTGTGGGGCATTCTCCTGTGGTGTTTCTGATTGTCTGTGATTACCCGCATTCACAAGCCGAGGATGGTTGCCTACCCCATAAGGGTAAAAAATGTGCACATCTACCGTGTTGGGTTATAATTCTCTTTAACACTGACCATACTCTCTTGCAATAAGAACTTTAGTACCAAAGCTGCAGGCAGTATTCATCTTGTTGTTCGAATATTTTATACAAAAAATAGTCATGAAGCAGTGGTTGTCCATCGAAAGTGCAAGTCACAAATCATTCTTGAAGGAGCTTTCAGCTTAGATCACGTAAACCATTTAAACGTTCAGTAACTTTACACGTCTCTGAGTGTTCGGTGCGTAAAATTTACGTCACACTTCTCATGTTGGCAGCGTCTTCCTCCACTCATCCCCAAAATACCCTCTGACAGTGCCAAAGTAGTTCTGCGGGTTGCACGTCGATATTTCTCCCCGTTAACGAAGGAAAACAACTTTCATAATGACTGCGTAAATGTCGAAGTAAGCTCAGCTTCCGATTTCTCCAATACTTTCCTTCAGACGTTCCGATTATAGGCGAAAAGGGTGCGAGAACATAAAAAGAAAAGTTAGAACACTGGAAGTCTCTGCTTCTTGTTCAGTTAGAAAAGATAAAAAACCTTGGAAGCCAGAATACGATGCACATTACTCAGCTTCTTCTGTAGCAGAGATTCCTGGCCAATTCTTTCTTTACAATTAATGACTTTCCGATAAGATCCCTGGGCGACATTTCTCCCTCGAGCATATTTTCCAGGAAATAAATTACTCTGCGCGTTTATCGAGAAGGGTTAAATCGACGGACTTGCGGCAGTTACAAACTAATTAACGTCTAAGGCGAAAATAAATAAAAGTACTTCTATTCAGGAACCAACAGAATCTATTCGACTTGGTAACTCTGTGTGGAATCTCTGTTATCATTGAAGGAGACAATGCCGTGATAAGTGATAAATAATTCTTTCTTTATTAATAGGAACATCTGATCCCAATAGTACTCCACCGTTGTAACTGCATTGAGAATAGTATGTTTAAGTATGTCTTCTATATCTTGAATCTATAACGCCGTCTTCTCGTATAAATTAGTTTTCGGTGTCTGACTAACTAGAAATTCCTTTCCGTGATTGTGCGACGATTAACGTTAGCCTGTTTTCTTTTTTCCCTCAGATGACAGAGTGCGATCGTGGAATGGACACCATGTAGAATTTATTGCGCAATGAGTTGCAATATGGACTGTACAAGCACATAAAATAATTCTAGTTTTTACTAACGTCATAGTGGCCTCCAGACATACGTATCATTTAGTGGAAGAGGAGATCAGTGTTTCACGTCCCGTCGACAAGAGGTCATTAGAGACGGAGCACAACCTCGGATTAGGGAACGGTGGGGAAGGAAATCGACCGTGACCCTGCAAAGGAACCATCCCGGCATTTGCCTGAAGTGATCTAAGGAAATCGCGGAAAACCTAAATCAAGATGGCCGGACGCGGGATTGAACCGACGTCCTCCCGAATGCGAATCCAGTGTGCTAGCTACTGCGCCACTTCGCTCGGTATCATTTAGTGAGACGTACATCAGACCACATGTACATCACATCTACCGATTTCCGTTCGTGGTGCTTCGTTATTTGTGTCTTGGAGAGTAGACAAATACAGGAGAGAAGGAAATGCAGGATGAAGTAAACGCAACCACCGATGAACAAAAATGTTCAAATGTGTGTGAAATCTTATGGGACCTAACTGCTAAGGTCATCGGTCCCTAAGCTTACACACTACTTAACCTAAATTATCCTAAGGACAAAAACACACCCATGCCCGAGGGAGGACTCGAACCTCCGCCGGGACCAACCGCACAGTCCATGATTGCAGCGCCACAGACCGCTCTGCTAATCCCGCGTGGGTAACCACCGATGAACCAAATGGACTCAATCATATAGCGAGAAAAGGCAGTCGTTGACACACTTGGGTCAAGCGATGTGGAATAATGAGGAGAGCCTTGCCGCATACCTTTATCGTGGATCCTTTTCTCCTATCATTAGCACTGCTAAATTCTTAGATGTCACCCACATGTCTGTAATTATGTATGATATACTTCTTGTGTTTTACGCGTTCCTCATCAAAGTGACCACTTGTTTGGCAAACTGGAACATTACATGATCAAGAGTTTCTTCTCGCATCCTATATTTATAACCAGATTTTAATCTCTGCCCAGTATGGTACAGATATGCCGGATAACGTCTACGAGTGATGAGGAAGTGCACTGGACACTTTGTTGACAGAATGACTTGTTTTAATCACTTCTGAACGTCACAAAACATCGGCATGCAAAATTAAAACGCTAGGATGTTATGCACCAACATAATATTTTGATTGTTGGAGATACTCGTCCGTCAGCTGGAGTGGCCGTGCGGTTCTAGGCGCTACAGTCTGGAGCCGAACGACCGCTACGGTCGCAGGTTCGAATCCTGCCTCGGGCATGGTGTGTGTGATGTCCTTAGGTTAGTTAGGTTTAATTCGTTCTAAGTTCTAGGGCGACTGATGACCTCAGAAGTTAATCAAAAGTGTGGTGTCACCGCCAGGCACCACACTTGCTTGGTGGTAGCCTTTAAATCGGCCGAGGTCCGTTAGTATACGTCGGACCCGCGTGTCACCACTGTCAGTGATTGCAGACCGAGCGTCGCCACACGGCAGGTCTAGTCTAGATACTCCCTAGCACTCGCCCCAGTTGTACAGCCGACTTTGCAAGCGATGGTTCACTGTCTACATACGCTCTCAATTGCAGAGACGACAGTTTAGCATAGCCTTCAGCTACGTCATTTGCTACGGCCTAGCAAGACGCCATCTTCAGTTACTATGTCTTCTGAACAGATAATATTGTGAATCATGTACCGTCAAGAGCGACGTTCATCATTAATGGATTAAAGTTAAGTATCAAACTAATTACGTCCGCTTTTTGCATTCTAATTCCTTGTCATGTTCCAGACCTCACGTCAGTATAGTTCTTCCCTCCTCACGCCAGCCTGCGTGAGCTAAAACGCGTGCATTTCGGCCTCCACTAGTAACACGGTGTTGGCTCTTCTGCCAACATAACAAAAAGATCTTGCTGTTGCAGCGCCTATAGCCCTAGAGGTAATAATTAAAGACATTTCTTGTTCCTCAATCCCGCCAACAACTTTGGGAGAGCTCCAAACCGCTAATGAAACAGTGGGCAAAATACGCGACGTAAATTCCCGAGATAAGAGGCGCCCAAACACGGCTCGTGGAGCGGAGGGGGCCCTGATGAGCAGGAGGCGTGCAGACACTTGCCGGGTTGCCGGGTCGTATTCCAGGGCGTGCTTCTGCGCTGGGCTGCCGTTTCCACGGCAACAACCCGCGCTTCTAACCCACTTCCTCCTCCCAGCCACCGCCGCGGTCTTATTTGCGAGAGGCTTCTGCCGTTTCGCGAAATCGGAGCCAATCCCGACGGGGCGGGAATTCCCCCGAGTTTATGGACAGAATTAGGGCGGGGGGATCGCCGCCGTAAAGAAAACAGTGCCGCTGATATTCCGGCGTCCCGCGATCACAGCGCTGCTCGCGGCGCTCCAGCGAACGAGCTACTCCGGCAGTAATCACTGGTGACAAATCGTGAGCTTCTTTCCCCCGTGAGTGAGTGCCCAACTTTACGCCTCCTATTCCGAGTCCATAAAGTTCACCGACTCGGTTCCTCGATGGTATTCATATCCCTGACGAGGCCGACTTCCTCCGACAACCAACGAAGCCACAAGTCAGGGGATTCAATTTCTTTGGCAAAGAGTTGAAAGTATCTCCCAGTATGGAAATGCAAAATCCTTGATAATGGAATGAAGAGTGTTCTACTCTGCACTAAAGCGTTCCACATGAGAGCTCACTTAATAGGATAAAGCTTTTCTGCCATATCTCTACAGTCGATTCCTTCGTTGTTGTTTGTTACCTTGTTATCTTTACGATTCCCGCCTTTTCTTAAGCGAATGACTACTGTTATCGTTGCCCCTAATGTGGCTCTTTTTATTACAAAGCAATCGTCATTGACGACTTGTATTTTTCTGCTTTACGTAGGTGCATTGCTGAAACTGAGATGTGCGATGTTGGCAAACCATCCACCCAGATTTCCATTTCGTCATCGACGTCTGAACGTTGATGGCCGTTAATAATCGACCGCAAAACATCGATGTTAAATTGCGGATTTCTAGAGTGGCGCAAAAAACAACATACAGATACATATAATATCGTACTTATTAATCAATAAGTACACCAACAATTACGATCACCATATTCCATGTTTTCTCCTCTGATTGTGAAGACAACAGTTATGAGAAAAATTTCTCGTACACTGTACTACGCTGTTGTCAGAGAGCGTAACATGGTTTTGAGAGCAGCCTTTGAAAAGTTGTTATACAGCTCAAATACTTGAAGCACAGGTGTCTTTTTGGTAGTACCGATATGTGATTCCATACTCAGTATTAGTAACAGGAGTGGGGAGTAGTAATTTTATTTAACCGTGGATCAATTTACAAGGATACCGGATATTATTTAGGTATTGCAATTTAACATCGACAAAAATAAAGTTATACACTTATAAAGATATTTACATACTTGCAGGGCTAGTGTGGCAAGGATGGGACAGATGGACGGCTGTGGCCTTGTTCTGGGAATCATGCCGGTATTTGCCTGCAGTAATTTAGGAAAATCATGGAGAACCTAAATCAGCATGACTGGATGAAGATTGTAGCCACGAAATGCCCGAAAACAAGGGCAATCTACTTGAAACAACGCTACCTCAATCGGGTGGTCCTTAGAGTACAATACTGTTTTACTAAAAAGTTATTTTGTAATTTCAATGTTTATAATTCAGTTCTCATTCTCAGTGGCTTCTCCTTCGCTAGCCTGAAAAAGTGAGTCAGCGTTCACTTTGTAACGAGCAAGATGTTGAGCTCGGAAAGAGTATAAGCTGTTAGTGTTATATACTGTTTACTTTTCAGAGTAAGTTTTTCTAGGAGATAAAAACAGAAGGAAAAATGTAGTGTGAAAGTGTTATGTGGAACGACAGATATATTATTATAGTTCTTATTACTTATTTGTGCTACATTTTTTTACCAAATCCCTACTCTGAGAAATCTGAGTAACCCTTCAATGCATATAATGAATTGCTTAACAGGTAGATTTTAATTGACTTTTTGAATACGTTTGTTTTAGAAATTTCTTTGATCACCTGTGACAGTTTATTGTACAGTTCCATTTCTTGGTAGGAAACGCAGTTTTGAGTTTCATGTGTATTCCTTCTCGGTAAATGTAAGTTCTAATAGATCTTGTTTAAGATCTAGATAGCACTCTTTCGAATAATAACTGAGCGTGATGGTAGGTCAACTTCCGTTCCAGTTTTGAAATAATTAGTTTCTTTTGCTAATAACGTTCACTCCATAAATCAATAAATATATCAATCTGAGGTAAGAGACCCTGATCCGGAAACGAAAGTGTCGAAAGTTATAAGCGAAAATCTTTCTAAGTCCTCCGACATGGAATACACGTACCGATGTCGTTGTTGCTCAGACGGTGTGGTGGGCAACTTGCAGAGGTTGCACTATGGACCAAAACAAGAAAAAAAGTGTCTAGAATACATTGACTGGAAAATGCATACCTCACATGCTATGAGCATTTGTTCATCTTCGCTGCCGTGAAATACATCTCCTCTGTTGAGCAAGTGCTCACAGATCTTAAGGTATGTATCTTAGAGGCCATGTTTTTCTGGTTTTGGTCCATACTACCACCTTTGAAAGTTGACTACCCTACTGTCTAAGTAACAGCAGTACCTGTGCATGTATTCCACTTTTAGAAGTACCAGAACTGTTTTCGCTTGTAAGATTCGACTTGTTCGTTTCCAGACCAGAGTCCCTTATTTCAGCTTGATACATTTATCATTCTCCACCTAAAAGTTTGTAACACCATCACAGACTCACGCAATATGTTCATACAGTACGTATAAAGGCGCAGGCGCCTGTAACCCGGCGCTGTGTAGCGTTGTGTTCCTCAAGACACCTTCTACATCCCCTCGAATTTTGTGGGTGTAGTTTGGAAACACCATGTACATATTGCTCCTCACCACCACGTTTAACAAGTCGCAGATGTTGGTGACGTCATATGGCATGTTCAAAACAAAACGAAAAAAGATGCGTTTAAATGACGAAGAACCATCGATTATTGTCGAACATCACTAGCAGTCGAACCGTAGGTAGGATTACTGACACCCAGGACAAACATAGACTATGCGGGATCACTTTCACCCCCCCCCCCCCCCTCCCCCGCGCCTCCATCTCTCCATTTTGAGTTCGAGGTGAATTTCATTGAAGGAAAAGTTACACATTTCAGCAGTATCCTTTTTTGTGCGGTACGATTCAAAAAATGGAGCAACACACAGCGCTAAGCCGCCTCGCTCGCAACAACGTGATTTTAGACGTGAGTGTTTCCAGCCCGATTGTTTGTAAATGTATTTATTCACCACGAAAGCGCTTTCAGACAGTTTTGTCATTCTAAAGTGAGAATTCACTATGAAGTATGCCAATCCCTGGTCGTTCCTTCTAAGGGCACACTGTCCTCGTGTCATCTATATTTACATATTCCATAAGCATAACAAGACAGGGGCCTCCGTTATTCCTTGTCAGGTGTCACAAGTGCTACGTCCTTTTACATAAACGACGGAGACTCCTGTCCTGCTATGCATATGGAGTATGTAAACATGGTTGACACGACGACAGTATCCTCGTAAAAGAAACGACAATGCAGTGACGCACTTCATAGTGAGCTGTCACTTGAGAATGGTATAGTAGGCCGAAACCTCTGTCGTGAGTATATTTAAGAGCATTCCGGCTGGAAAATGTCATTTCTAAAATATTACAGGATTGTGAACACAAGTAAACAGAAAATTATAAGGAGATTGCTTTCTCTATGTTTTGCTCCCGATCAAAGCAAAACTGTGGCAAGTAAAATGACAAATTAAAATACCATACTCTTTCCATTTTCGTAGCAGGGGTGGTGGCAAGGGGGGCCTATGAGGGCTATAGCCGACCCCCCCCCCCCCCCTCCCATGGAGTATCATATTACACTGGATAAAATGACTTCAGAAATCAGCGAATATATTACTCTAACAGATTCAATCTTTTTTTTTACAATTGTGTAGCAATATAGGTTCAATATATTTCAAACACATTTTAACAAAAGAATAAGAGCGGCAAATAGCTTACTACCTAAACCAATAAATATCATTTAACTTAAAATATGCGCCTTATTATTTATTAATACACATTTTTTACCCTGAACTTCAAAACAGTTGCCAAAAACTGCTTTCAGCAACACCAAATTTTATCAGTTTGTCGGGAGAGGACTCCAACTCTCCTTTTGTTAAGCCATATTCCATTCTCCAAACCGCCTCCCTCCTCCCCCCATTAGCCCCCCCCCCCCCCCCCCCGACTTTCAGAATCGCCCCTGTTTCGTAGTTTGTTCATTCAGGATATCGAGAGTGGCTCCATCTAGTAGTCGAAAACAAGAAACAAAGTAGGTCTTACATAACTGCTGCTCAACACAAACCAATTGGAATCTCCACAAGGTGCCCACGCCCTACCAACTCCATCCCCACCAATCCGTTCCCTTCCTTCTTCTTTTTCTTCTCTCCTCCCCCCCCCCCCTCACCACCTCCTCCTCCTACTTCTCCCTATCTCTTTCTGTTTTGTTTGGTCTTTTCTCTTTTTTTTTTTTCGTCCGTCACAAAAACTGCGCCACAATGCCGCACGGAAACGACCGAGAGGAGTGGCGCAGTGGTTATGAGGCTGGGTTCACATTCGACAAGACGTCTGTTCAAACCACAGTCCGACTATCCAGAGTTAGGTTTTCCATTATCTTCCTAAATCGCTTAAGGCAAATTCCTGTGTGTTTCTTTTGAAAGAACACAGCTAATTTCCTTCCCCATCCATCCTTAATCCGGCCTTGTGCTCTGTATTTAATGATCTACATGTGTAGGCGACCCTGTACAAGCAGGAAAAAGGCAAAGAGGAAGAAGTAGTGGAGGAGAGACACAGAACACTTTTAGTGTGTACCTACCTTTGCTTTGCTCTTAATGCAGTAGTTATCAGTTTCACAGAGCACTATGCCCTTATTTCATACAGAAAACGCTTGGCGTTGAAAGTCATCGTTATGTACCCTGATATGCCAACACAGACTGCGCGCAACAACTGAATATACTGACCAGTCTTTTTTATTAATTCGTGGTATAGGTAGGTGAATTATTTTATTAATAGCGATAGTAAAATTTTACATCACCAGTCAGCACAAGATAAGCGCATTTTCACTAGTATACGTAGACTTTCGCACATCTCTGTTCGCAAACTCTGAGAAGTGACATGTCATATACACAGTAACATGTCTTTCATTAAAACTCTCAAGGCCAGGCAGTGAAGCAGCTGTACATCCCACTACTACTGCTGTTATCTAACGTTACCTTCAGCTAAAGTACCAGTACTGTCTACTCCCAAATCAAGTTTACAACAAACATACACATAGAGACCAGCACGGAGGGTATTCTGTGTAGTTCCTTCACTTCCTTGTTATTTATTCTCATTAAAACAGATGTCAACTCCACACTCTTGAATGCAGAACGCTGGCAGGTGCACTTCTGTTAAAACTGTGTGGTGAGATTTTTGTCGACAGTACAGTACAGCACTGCACCCCTTCGATGAAAAGCCCGTAAGGGTCTCGCATTGCACCCTTGGCCTCCAAGGTCGCTTTATCTTACGGTGAGATTTTCTTATAGGGTTTCTGGACGATTCCGTCTATGTTCCCCACCACCCAATACCTTCGGGTAAACTCCCAATAATTTCGGGTAAACTGCTACGTCGAACAGCACGATAGTACCTCCAAACATGCTTGCAGTAGCATTGCACTAATCGTATTGTGTGGATGTACATCATACGTCTGGTGGAGGGCACATTGAACATTTGTGAAACATCAACCTCAGCGTAATTACGAAAAATTAAAGTACTCATCAGTATTGATCGCAAGGATTTATAAAAAATTAAAAATCACACGTCATATGGTTACCAGTTTCGATTCTGCCAATCATGTCTCACTGGATGATGAGCATAGTTAACAGCGGAGCATTGGTACGTGTCGGAGGACAAATCCAAATTTACCAATTCTCCGCCGTTTACCATGCTCACTACCCAATGAGGCATGGTCCGAAGATGATTGTTGATCACATCGAAACCGGTTACCATATGAGGTGTGATTTTCAGTTTTTAATAAACTTGCAGTCAAGACTGATAAGTATTTTAATTATCTATCAGATCGCTGTTAATTTGCCACAATGTTTTCAGAAGTAATTATAAAAAGTATCCCAAGGTCTGTGTATATGCATGTGAAAGATATACCCTTGTAAAATCGGTCGCTCTTTGTGAAAATCAAAACTCTGCAATCCCACGTTAAGTTAAAATTTACTCTAAGCTTCTATCTTGAAATGGTTCAAATAGCTCTGAACACTAGGGGACTTAACTGCTGAGGTCATTAGTCCCCTTGAACTTAGAACTGCTTAAACCTAACGAACCTAAGGACGTTACACACATCCATGCCCGAGGCAAGATTCGAACCTTCGACCGTAGCGGTCGTGTGGTTCCAGACTGTAGCGCCTAGAACAGCTCGGCCACCCCGGCCGGCCTTCTATCTTCATTCATGAAGATATACTCTTGTGTAACCGAACGAATCTGTTTGAAGCATCGGGTGTTATATACGAAAAACTAACAAAGCAACATCTAGCTTAGCGAAAGAAAGGAGGAAGATTATAGCTTGTAACGTCCCCTTAGAAAATTTATTGAATTACTGTGCTGATAAATCTCTTACATTATTTGATTTTCAAACAGGTGAGCAAAACTGAACGTACTCAGACATTTCGCTCTTTACCTATTCTGATCAACACTAAACTGACACATAATATTTTTTAGCGCAACGCAATCTGACTTTCAATAACCCCTACAGAAGAATGGCCCTGACTGACAATAACCTATACGTTTCACAAATCACTTACCTCACAAAATTCTTCGTTACTTGAACTACTGCAATACAGCGAGCACCACTACTGCCAGCTAAATAAAAGATTCAAACTACTGAAGGCACTAACTACTGATAGGCATAGTTAGCAAATGAAAGATTTTGATAGAGAACAAACAATGTATTTACATTAATAGTGTTCAAAATTCATAATATATATATATATCAGTTCATGACATTCATTCTTACAAATGTACTGTTTCTGATGGGCACACGTCCAGATCATCCGTTCTCAAAAATCCGCCATCTCACTTCCCCACATCCACCACTGCTGGCGGCTCACCTCCAACTGCGCAACGGTACGCGCTGTTAACAACCAACAGCCCAACACTACAATAGCGAATATTACAACAATGCCACCCAGCCGCAGACTGCACACAGCACAGCCAGTGATTTTCATACAGAGCGCTACGTGACGTTACCAATATAAAAACCTAAACAGCCTACTTACAAGCGTATCGTCCTGTTGGCAGCGTGATTATCAGAGATATATCACTAGTGGAGAAGTGTGTAGTAGGACATCGATTGTGGTAAATAAATCAAGAGAGTTTCCAAACTACATGTCTCTGTCAGTCACACGAATCGCCAAAAACATTCTATTCTCTTCCTCCATTCGGTACTACGCAGTATTTGTGCGTTAACCCAGGATGTTGATTTGAGACTTTGGAAATTTGTGGTAACAACTTATGAGACCAAACTGCCGAGGTCGTCGATCCCTAAGCCTACGCACTACTTACTCTAACTTAAACTAACTTACGCTTAGGACGACACACGCACACCCATGCCCGAGGGAGGACTTGAACCTCCGACGAGGGACGTCGCGTGGACCGTGATAAGATGCCCATAGAAGGCGCAGCTACTCCGCGCAGCGATTTGGAACTACACATGCCATCTCTTTTCCCTTTCTAGTTTATAATTCCATTTCATATTCTTCCCGCTCTTTTTCCGGCTATGGCACCAACCGCTTTATCAAGTACATCATCACTGGACTTCAGTAAACATGTCAAAATCGATTGACTTCCGTCAGCTGCCAGTGTCCCGTTTATTGCCTCCTAAGTTATTATGTAGCCTGGAACTGACCGGTCTCTGAGTATTTCCCAAGCTGTTGCCCAGATGATCATCGCCATTTGAATCAGCTACCTAATTCGTCTACTACACTTGTTGAGTGTTCTGAGGAGGACTCTTAAGTAATTACAGTACATAATCAGCTCACCAAGAAGGATCGAAATGAAAAATGCAGGAACCTCTGGGAAATCTTCGTAGCTCGGCTCTTTCTGGTGGGATGAGTTTGCTTAGCTGCAGCAACGCAGATGAAATTTACTGCTGCAGAGAGCGGCCACGGGGCCGTATAATAATTAGTCTTGGACAGCCGTGCGGACACGGAGGGGGGGGGGGGGGGGGGGGAGCGGGGGCGCTTCCATGCATTGTATTGTCCGGAGAACGGCTCTGAGCACTATGGGACTCAACTGCTGTGGTCATCAGTCCCCTAGAACTTAGAACTACTTAAACCTAACTAACCTAAGGACATCACACACATCCATGCCCGAGGCAGGATTCGAACCTGCGACCGTAGCAGTCGCACGGTTCCGGACTGCGCGCATAGAACCGCGAGACCACCGCGGCTGTCCGGAGAACGCAAAGTTGTGGAAGACATCAGTGTTCTCTCCTTTTTTTGTAGGAGAGTTATCCGTCTTATGACTGGTTTGAAGCAGCACAACACAACTTCCTCTCCTGTGCTGATAGCTTCACCTCACATAGCACTTGCGCCCAAAGTTTTCGAATATTTGTTGGATGCATTCCAATCCCTGTCTTTCCCCACATTTTTTTTTACTCTCTGCGGCTTCCTCTAGTACACATGTCCTACCACTCATTTAGTCTGTTTTTTCCACATCTTTCTTCCCCGACTCCACAGATAACATCCTCATTTTTTCTTTTATCAGTACGCTTCATTTTCAGCATCCTTCTGTAAAATCACATTTAAAACGCTCCTCAAATATTCAGGTTTTCTTACAGCCCATGATTCACTTCCGTACAACGCTGTGCTCCAGACGTTCATGCTCGAAACGTTATTCTTCGATTTAATGCCTATATATTAGTCGACTTCCTTTAAAGAGAAATACGACCTTCGCTTGTACTAGTCTGCATCTCATATCTGGGTCTGTAAAACAGTTAAGATCCTTAGACGCCAGGAAGGCATCTGGCCCAGACGGTATCCCCGTAAGATTATATGTTGACTATGCTACAAATGCAGCACCATTCGTATCCATTGTCTGCTAGAGATCAATGGAACAGCGGAAAGATCCACGGAACTGGAAGAAAGCCCTGGTCTTAGCAATCTATAAAAAGGGTAGAAAATCGGATGCACATAATTACCGGCCAATTTCACTGACATCGGTTTGTTGTAGAATCATGGAACATATTTTGTGTTCAGACATAATGACCTTTCTAGACTCTGAGCAGCTCATCTGCAGAAACCAGCACGGTTTTAGGAAACAGCGGCCATGCGAGACACAGCTGGTCCTCTTTGTGCATGATATGCAACAAGCTCTAGATACCGGCTCCCAGGTTGATGACATATTCCTCGACTTGCGAATGGCGTTAGACTCAGTTCCGCACAATCGCTTTCTCAAAAAAGTGTGCGCCTACGGCCTGTCCGATGACATATGCGGTTGGATAGAAAGTTTTCTAACAGACAGGGAGCAGTATGTCGTCCTGAACAGGATGGCTTCAACAGAAACAAGCGTAACTTCAGGTGTGCCCCAGGGCAGCGTAATAGGTGCGCTGCTTTTTACGATTTACATAAACGATCTGGTTGATGATATTGACAGCGTCATTAGACTGTTTGCCGATGACGCTGTAGTCTGCAGGAACGTAGTATCACACTAAAGTTGTGAACAAATCAGTGAGGATTTGCAGAAAATTAATGCGTGGTGTAATGACTGGCAGTTATCTCTCAATATTAGGAAGTGTGTATAACAAAGCGAAAAATCCCCATTAATGTACGCGTACAAAATAAATGCCCAGTCTTTGGAAGCGGTAACATCCGTCAAGTAGCTGGGTGTGACGATTCGAAATAATCTCAAGTGGAATGATCAGATTACAAAGTAACGGGTAAGGCGAACTCTAGATTGTGGTTTATTGGTAGAATCCTGAAGCGATGCAGTCCTTTAACCAAGGAAATAGCTTACAATACGTTAGTTCGTCCGGTCTTGGAGTATTGTCTGTCTGTATGAGACCCTCACCAGTTGAGTCTGATTCAAGAGATTGAGAAGGTCCAAAGAAGAGAGGCATGATTCGTGACTGATACATTTAGCCATCGCCAGAGCGTTACAGATCTCATACAAAGTTTCAAATGGGACACACTTGCAGATAGACGGCGCGTTAAACGGAAGGGGCTGCTCACTAAATTCCGAAATCCGATCTTCACCCAGGTTGTAGAGCATATATTATTACCACCAACTTTCAAATCGCGCAATGATCACCATTCAAAGATAAGGGAAATTAGACCTCGTACTGAGGCGTTCAGACAGTCGTTTTTCCTCGTGCGTTCCGCGAGTGGAATGGGGGGGGGGGGGGGGGATGTGGCTTAAACTCGAATAGTGCCCTCCGCCGCACACGGCTTGGTAGCTAGCGGAGTATATATGTAGATGTAGATATTCTGTTTGTTTCGTCCGTCACGCGTTACTTTGTTCCCAGGATAGCAGAAGTCTTTGACTTCGTCTACTACGATCTCCCCATTATTAATGCTAAATTTGCTCCGTCATTCTTTCGTTTGCTCTTAGTCCACATCCACTGCTCAGCGAAATCTTCATTTCATTCTGTTGGTCCTACCTCTATAGCCGTCCATAATTCCGGAAGTGTTGCCGGTGCAGGATTTTGTGCACAACTGACCTCTCGATTATGTCCCATAAATGTTCGATGAGATTCGTGTTGGGCGGTCTGGGTGGCCAAGTTATTCGCTCAAATTGTCCAGACTGTTCTTCAAACCAGTCGCGAACAACTGTGGATCGGAGACATTGCGCATTGTCATGCATAAAAATTTTGTCGTCGTTTGGGACCATGAAGTCCCTCAGTGCAAATGGTCTCCAGGTAGTCGAACATAATCATTTCCAGTCAATGATCGGTTCATTTGGGACGGAAGACTGCCGGCCGCTGTGGCCGAGCGGTTCTAGGCGCTTCAGTCCGGAACCGCGCTGCTGTTACGGTCGCAGGTTCGAATCCTGCCTCGGGCATGGATGTGTGTGATGTCCTTAGGTTAGTTAGGTTTAAGTAATTCTAAGTCTAGGGGACTTATGACCTCAGATGTTAAGTCCCATAGTGCTTAGAGCCATTTGAACCATTTTTTTTGGAACTGAAGACTCAGCCCATTCCATGTAAACACAGCCCATACATTTAGATGGTGATGCTATGGGATAGTATTTTTATTCGAGTTTGTTTCGCAAAACATTCTTGTTATTAAATTGACAAACTTCTCAGCGTGAATAATATTATCAGTTTCTTGATCATATGTCTCACGTAATGACCATGCTTATAAAATTACCGAAACTCAGACTAAGACAGGCCTGCACCACAAGACGTTATTTCCGCGAGCTATTCCCAAATGTAATGAAAAGGAGATAAAACTGGGGACGCTGTACTATTTCACATTTACCTTACACCAAACAGTGGCTTCTGCAATACTGATTCAGGTATCTAATACATAAGATATTACCAGTTTTTATGGTAGTAAAAAAGGAGGAGATACTTCGTGGTAACTGTAAATTTGCTTGCGCTGAACGGCGTACATTTACTGCTAAAATGTAGGCCAGAACTGAAATGCAAAAGCTAGTCTAAAAACATGGACAGAGCAGTTTACTTTGACTATAGAGGAGAACTAAGCTGCAATTTAACCTCCTGTGAGTGATTTTAGACGATCTAGGTAATAGGACATTCGCAAACTTCGCAACATATGGTATGCATTTGGAGTACACTAACTACTGCTACATGTGAAACAAACGATTGCTCGGAACATGCGAAAGTCATTAAACTCAAATTTCCGCCATGTGCTTACTGCTGAAGATACACACAGCCAGTACGCAAACGTATAGTTCGGCAGGATTTAATTTTGAACAGGTAAACTTGAAACGTCAGCGATAAATGAGCTGTAGGGCGTAGTCACTCTATGGCGTTCACATGCAATGTGTGTTGCTTATGATCCAGTCATCTGTTCTGCGTGAAAGGCGGTAGGCCGGGCAAAACTGAAGTCCTTCATTAGCTTCAAAAATATCTTTCTCTGCTTATAGATATCCATTCTTACGATTTTCTTGTTGAAAATCATTGTATCAGTTTACTGAGGCAGACAGTATGTAGCACACGTGGTTAGTAGAGCCCGCTAATTCGGTGAAATCTCTTCATCCCAGAGCTGGCGAATACAGAGAAACGTCTAGCGCCTTTGGGAAGAGTCAGCTGCATTTTGTGTCTAGCAAAAGTTGTTCCCAATGACGTTATGTATCACCCTTAGACGTTTGATGCAAAGACCCAGTGTATGTTTCCGACATCTGCTTGCTTAGCGAAATATATTTGTCGCTAGCTCCGTCGTAAGATTTATCATATTGGGCACTGAATTATTGAACAACCCGATAAGCAGAGCGGAGAGGGATATAGAATAAAGTAACGACTATATGGGCCGTTTTTGGTAATTCCGCTGACACGAGCGACTTTGAGCCGGCCTGTGTAGCCAAGCGGTTCTAGGAGTTTCAGTCTGGAACCTCGCGATCGCTACGGTCTCAGGTTCGAATCCTGCCTCGGGCATGGATGTGTGTGCTGGCCTTAGGTTGGTTAAGTTTAAATAGTTCTACGTTTTAGGGGACTGATGACATCAGCTGTTAAGTCCCTTAATGAACCATTTTTTTTTTAGTATGGAAAATGGTTGATGGACCGTTAAACCACGGAGTATACGATAAGGTGTTGGACGTAGGCGTCTGATCACAGAACGTGCTTTCCTACTCTGTAAAGCAGGATATGCGGCGATATATGTCAGAACGTACGACATAATAGAATACTGGTGCAGGCTCAAATGTTTAGGGAGTACACCGTTGAGCGTAGCAAAGGAACCCCGCAGCCTGTGACCCTTGTGTTCTGCATTGTTGACTCAACGACACAGGCAATAGCAATTGCACTGGGCACGGAATTATTGAGATTGGACGATGCATCGATAGAAAAGAGTCACCTGGTCGGATGTACATTTCTTGTCGCAGCTGGTCGATAATCGTGTGTCGGATACGTTGTTATCCAGACGAACCGCTTTTCGAAACATACACCTCACCATGCAGTATTACCTTATGGGAGATATTTACCTGAACTTGCATGGGACCTGGGGCAATAACTGAACGCGCCATGACAACTGTGGATTATGTGGACGTTGTTGTAATCAACTTGGATTCCTTCATTCTTGATGTCCTCCTCGGTGTGAGGCGTAGCGCCGTATAACGATCCTGCCTTACAGGCGCTTAAGTGGGAGATGTGTCTGAGAGCTGGATAGTGACAGATGGTGATGCGAGACTGGACGGGCATGTAGTTTATGTATCAGCAGTATGAATGATGTGTGAGTGTGATTTAAGGTTAATACGAAGATAATTGTTTAACGAGATATGTAGTAGGATTTAGTGTGGGAACATTTAGAAGAAGTATGGATATGGACAAAGGGGATTTTTGTAGAACAGATTTGTAAAGTAAGTTTATGGTAAAAGGAATGTTAATTCAGGCATAAATAACAATAGTAAATAACTTTATGCATAAGCGAAATGTCACCATATTAGATAATTACGTCGGTAAAAAGTGCAGTCGTTAGGTTTACTATTTTGCGATTGGCTATTGATGAAAAGCGCGATTTGACGATGGAGAATGTTGTTTTGCTATTGGCTGTCGAGTGAACTGACCAATGGTAAAGCAATATTCTTCGTGCGCCTTTCTCTGCTGGTAGAGAAGACTTAGAGTAGTCTAGAGAAGAGTGGAAGCCTAGCCATGAAACAGATCGGACGTGTGTAGTAGTAGTTCCGATGGAAACGATAAGTTGCCGGATCTAGCAGTGTTTCACACATCAAAAGTGTTGGAAAGTGACAGCATAATTATTCCGATGTGTGTGTAGAAATTTCGGAATTTTTAAGTGAATTTTGTGACTAGAAAAGACATGTATTCCACGTGGCGTATTGAGCAGGTCGGTGGCTAAAAGCTGTGACTGCATTTGGTACCGATAGACTTAATATTTGGCGAGCATTATCAATCAAAAACAATCAGTATTTTTGTAGCTATTACGTTTTCGGGAAATGCAACACCATAAACTTGCTAACGTGAGTGAAAGGGGTTATGAGTGACTGTGTTAAGACTAGCACGGGCTTGGCAGTGATACTTCTTCAGAATATATTAATTGAGGACAAAATTTCCAAACTTTCATTTGTGTGAAAACTTTCTCCCGAAACGTAGATTAGTGACTTAAATTGCAGCGCGGTTCACGTCGAAGGTTTCACTCGGCTTTCCTACTGATATTCTGAGACAATGTTCACAGGTAGGTGCAGGTCCGTCGTAAAGGGACGGAAGGAACCGCGTCGCCGCAGGTGGCGATGGCATCTTTCAACAGTATAACCGTCTGTGTCACAAGACCGGAATCGTGCTACAGTGGTTTGGGGAACTTCGTAGTTAACTCTGGGTGATATCTTGCGCACCATATTCGCCTGATCTGAAACCGAAGGCACGTATCTGGGAGCTATCTATCAGACAGCATCTCCGCGTTCACCGACCACAGGGGTGTGATCTGTGTGTAAACGTCTGGTGCCACGTACCTGCGCAAACGTGCTGAGGACTTGTCGAATCCATTTTACTCAGAATCGTCTGCTGTATTGTTTTCGTGCTATTCAGAATGTTTCGGCTAGTGAGTGGAAAGCTTGTCTTTTTTTACCTTGCGAGTGCATGTTCGATTCACAAGAGAAAGCTCGGGAAGTATCATTCTAAAGAATATAAGACGGATATTTCATAGCACATATATGATTGTTTGTCAATCGGGCTCGAGTGCGCAAAGAAAAGGGCGATCTGTCGTCCGCAGCAGGGCGTGGAGACTTCGAGGGCGCTGTGAGGCCGGTAACCGGAGAACAGAGGCGGCGGCCACGTCTGGGCGCCCGCGGAGACAAGTGAGAGTTGGCGCGGATTCGGGTCGCACGTTCCCCCACCCTCCCCTCCCGCACCCACACGGCTCTGCACGCATCTCACCGTTCCAGGCAGCGGTCTGAGGCCAAGGTCTCGTCTCGCACTCTGACCTCCTAACCGTAGTGTCTCCTCCCGAAAACAACTACCGGGACACTTACTGGCGAAACAGCAATGAGCAGCAGCTCACTCCGATAAATCGCTATCAAGACATCCGCACTGAATGCAAAAAAAGTGGAGCACGCAGAAAACATGGTCAAATTACAATGTGGCTTCGAACAGGTACACATTATCGGCAGGTACAATTCTCTCTGACAGATAGAACGACAACTAGAGTGCATTAGTGGTGATCGTGTTTAGTCTACTTGCCAGACGTATACAGGGTGGTCCATTGATAGTCACTGGGCCAAATATCTCACGAAATAAGCATCAACCGAAAAACTTACAAACACCGAAACTCGTCTAGCTTGAAGGGGGAAACCAGATGGCGCTATGGTTGGCCCGCTAGATGACGCTGCCATAGGTCAAACGGATCACAACCGCGTTTTTTTTTTTTTTTTTTTTTTTTTTTTTTTTTTTTTTTTTTTTTTAATAGGAACCCCCAATTTTTACGAGGTGCATTCAAGTTCTAAGGCCTCCGATTTTTTTTTTCTCCGGACTGGAAAGAGGTAGAAACATGCGCATTGTTTTAAAATGAGGCCGCGTTCATTGTCAATACGTCCCAGAGATGGCAGCACCGTACGGCAGATGGAATTTTACCGCCAGCGACGAGAATCAGAACTGTTTTAAATACTTAAAATGGCGACGTTTTCCTTACTTGAACAGTGTGCAATCATTCGTTTTCTTAATTTGTGTCGTGTGAAACCAACTGAAATTCATCGACAGTTGAAGGAGACATGTGGTGATGGAGTTATGGATGTCCCGAAAGTGCGTTCGTGGGTGCGACTGTTTAATGAAGGCAGAACATTGTGTGACAACAAGCCGAAACAACCTCGGGCTCGCACAAGCCGGTCTGGCGACATGATCGAGAAAGTGGAGAGAACTGTTTTGGGGGATCGCCGAGTGACTGTTGAACAGATCGCCTCCAGAGTTGGCATTTCTGTGGGTTCTGTGCACACAATCTTGCATGACGACCTGAAAATGTGAAAAGTGTCATCCAGGTGGGTGCCACGAATGCTGACGGACGACCACTTGGCTGCCCGTGTGGTATGTTGCCAAGCAATGTTGACGCGCAACGACAGCATGAATGGGACTTTCTTTTCGTCGGTTTTGACAATGGACGAGACGTGGATGCCATTTTTCAATCCAGAAACAAAGGGCCCATCAGCTCTATGGAAGCACACAGATTCACCACCACCAAAAAAATTTTGGGTAACCGCCAGTGCTGAAAAAATGATGGTGTCCATGTTCTGGGACAGCGAGGGCGTAATCCTTACCCTTGCGTACCAAAGGGCACTACGGTAACAGGTGCATCCTACGAAAATGTTTTGAACAACAAATTCCTTCCTGCACTGCAACAAAAACGTCCGGGAAGGGCTGCGCGTGTGCTGTTTCACCTAGACAACGCACCCGCACATCGAGCTAACGTTTCGCAACAGTTTCTTCGTGATAACAACTTTGAAGTGATTCCTCATGCTCCCTGCTCACCTGACCTGGCTCCTAGTGACTTTTGGCTTTTTCCAACAATGAAAGATACTCTCCGTGGCCGCACATTCACCAGCCTTGCTGCTATTGCCTCAGCTAAAGAAGCCTTCGCCGCTACCATGGAATCATGGCGTCAGCGTTGTGAAAAATGTGTACGTCTGCAGGGCGATTACGTCGAGAAGTTACGCCAGTTTCATCGATTTCAGGTGAGTAGTTACTTAGAAAAATAATCGGAGGCCTTAGAACTTGAATGCACCTCGTATTACATATTCGTGTAGTACGTAAAAAAAATGAAAGTTTTAGTTGGACTAGTTTATTTGCTTTGTGATAGATGGGGCTGTAATAGTCACAAACGTATAAGTACGTGGTATCACGTAGCATTCCTCCAGTGCGGACGGTATTTGCTTCGTGATATATTACCCATGTTAAAATGGACCGTTTACCAATAACGGAAAAAGTCGATATCGTATTGATGTATGGCTATTGTCATCAAAATGCCCAACGGGCGTGTGCTATTTATGCTGCTCGGTATCCTGGACGACATCATCCAAGTGTCCGGACCGTTCGCCAGGTAGTTACGTTATTTAAGGAAACAGGAAGTGTTCAGCCACATGTGAAACGTCAACCACGACGTGCAACAAATGATGATGCCCAAGTAGGTGTTTCAGCTGCCGTCGCGGCTAATCCGCACATCAGTAGCAGACAAATTGCGCAAGAATCGGGAATCTCAAAAACGTCGGTGTTGAGAATGCTACATCGACATCGATTGCACCCGTACCATATTTCTATGCACCAGGAATTGCATGGCGACGACTTTGAACGTCGTGTACAGTTCTGCCACTGGGCACAAGCGAAATTACGGGACGATGACAGATTTTTTGCACGCGTTCTATTTAGCGACGAAGCGTCATTCACCAACAGCGGTAGCGTAAACCGGCATAATATGCACTATTGGACAATGGAAAATCCGCGATGGCTGCGACAAGTGGAAGATCAGCGACCTTGGCGGGTTAATGTATGGTGCATCATTATGGGAGGAAGGATAATTGTCCACCATATTATCAATGGCAATCTAAATGGTGCAATGTATGTTGATTTCCTGCGTAATGTTCTACCGATGTTACTACAAGATGTTTCACTGCATGACAGAATGGCGATGTACTTCCAACATGATGGATGTCCGTCACGAAACTCGCGTGCGGTTGAAGCGGTATGGAATAGCATATTTCATGACAGGTGGATTGGTCGTCGAAGTACCTTACCATGGCCCGCACGTTCACCGTATCTGACGTCCCCGGATTTCTTTCTGTGGAGAAAGTTGAAGGATATTTGCTATCGTGATCCACCGACAAAGCCTGACAACATGCGTCGGTCCATTGTCAATGCATTTGCGAACTTTACGGGAGGCGAACTACTCGCTGTTGAGAGGAATGTCGTTACACGTATTGCAAAATGCATTGAGGGTGTCGGACATCATTTTGAATATTTATCGCAGTAATGTGGTATTTACAGGTAATCACGCTGTAACAGCATGCGTTCTCAGAAATGATAAGTTTACAAAGGTACAAGTATCACATTGGAACAACCGAAATAAAATGTTCAAACGTACCTACGATCTGTATTTAAATTTAAAAAAAACAACTGTTACCAACTGTTTGTCTAAAATTGTGAGCCCTATATTAATGACTATTACAGCGCCTTCTGTCACAAAGCGAAAAAAGTGGTCCAACTAAAACATTCATATTTCATTACGTACTACACGAATATGTAATAAAAATGGGGCTTCCTATTTTGAAAAATGCAGCTGATATCCGTTTGACCTATGGCAGCGCCATCTAGCGGGCCAACCATAGCGCCATCTGGTTTCCCCCTTCAAGCTAGACAAGTTTCGTTCTATGTAGTTTTTTCGTTTGACGCTTATTTCGTGAGATATTTGGCCCAGTGACGATCAATGGACCACCCTGTATAAGGGGTATAAACACCGTCAGAAGTTGATCGATTACTGTGATGCAGCGTACTCGTGTGAGACAGCGTTATCAGCACCTGCTAGAGCTTGAAACTGGCCACAGTGCGGGTCTCCAATTGGCCGGGTGGTCGAATCGTGCAGTATCAAGATTTGAGGGACTCCCGGATGTGACATTGGCGTGATTTTGGACTGCAGGGGAACGTGAGGAATCAGCACTGGAGCTCGAGTTTCCTGTACAACCAAACAGAAGGACCGCTGTATTGTGCTCCAGGCACATCGTGATCCCTTCACATTTGCACTAGGAATCCGAGAACAAAGTAATGGACTTCCTGCAGCATTCTCTGTTATCTCGTCACATTGGCTGCAGACTAGCAGCAGCCGGACAAAGGAAGTACCATCCCAAGTGCAGACTACTGCTAGCATCGTAGCACAACCGGCTACGGTCGGAGCGGTGGAGTGACCGGGAAGCATGGACGGTTGATGATGGCACCGCATTGTGCTGACCGACTAAACGTGGTTCTCCATTACCCCAAGTGACAATCGTCGGCGACTATGACGGCTACGTGCGGAGGCTTTCACACTTCCGATGTTTTGGACAGTCTCTCCTGGCATCTTTGTGAGGGGAGTCACCGTGTAGCACTTCAGATCACGGATGACAGTGACTGAGTAAACTCAGACGGTACAATGAGACGTCACGGATGTTCCGCGCCTTCACGTATTACTTCTCACGCAACGGAATCGCGGTGGCGTTTTTCAACAGCACGGTGCTCGTCCGCACATGGCACGTGTCTCCATCAACTGTCTGAGAGATACTGAAGTACCCCTGTGACCAGCAAGAACCCCAGATTTGCCTCTGTTAGAACACGTGTGGGACCAGTTCTAACGACGACTCCGTCCCAGCATCGTATTCAGGATATGAGGGACCAGTTGACAACAGCCGTGGGCCATCTTGGCTTAGTAGAGGATACAACGGCTATATAACAGCCTTACCAACCGAATCAGTTCATGCATCCATGCCAATAAGTGTGCAAAACCATACTGATAAGTAGACTCATGCTGCCGAGCAGTTTGTAAATTTGACTCGATTTTTTAATCATGGAAATAGCATCACAAACTCTCTCATCTTGTTAAGTTTCATTCCTTTTCCTCCTCCCATTCAGGAGGCTTCACTCTCTTCGTTAGGCAGTGTACTTGGACAGTGACACGGAGAGATCGACTAAGCAGTCACGAAGATCATTTTGTTTGGACAAGTATTTAATCTTGCGTTTACAGTGCAAGACTAATGAGCAAATAAAAACGGTAATGCTTGTACAAAAGGATATATTACAGTGAAATGAATACCTCTAGCTGCATACAGGCGTTGATATAAGTCCACGGGGACAGTTGAAAGTGTGTGCCCCGACCGGAACTCGAACCCATGGCCGTGTAATAAATGATTGGTAATAAAATAACGTAGTATGTTAGTAAACTAAGAAGCACACACTTTAATTAACTTGTTTCACATTTTGTCATAACCTCTAAAATTTTTTGATTTAATAGATTTATAGTGGACTTTATTAATGAATCGAAGAAGAATTCAAGTAGAGCTTTGGAAGACATAGTTGTTTAGGAAATAAGATGCGAGAAAAGGCCGATAAATCTGTAACAAATTCGGAAGAGAACTAAAGAGCAGGTATTGTAAACGTAGAGCGATCAGTGTGTGCTAAATAGTGCCATTCTCTTTCTTTCGCTGTTTCTAATTTACATTTATTTGCATTGTCTCGATGTCTGTTACATTTACAAGGTAATCATTTTTTCTGAGGTGAGCCCTTCATGCCATAGTTGTTTTGTGAGACAAGATCACTCCCACGAGCAGTAGTGACATTGAAGACTCTGTTTTGATTATTTACCGTCGAATAAGAATTCTGGTGTGAGAACTGTGGTTATCAGCATTAAAAAATCTCAATCATTTGATATCCTTACAGAGTGTCATTCCAGTTCTCCATGCAATATTAGTGCCACAAAAAGAGACTGCCTGTGTAGATGGTTTGAATCTGAAGTTTTATTTCACAGTTCGTTTACCAGCTGCAACTGATGACAAAACTGTGTTGCTATAAGAGGAGAGCAGCCTCAAATACGACCACGACGCTCGCCTGATTTACGTTTTTATTTGTTTCCCTAAGATCAACTCAGACAAACGCCTAGATGATTGTTTTAGCACGACCGACTGTTGCAACATTCTAGTCCAGCTTAGATAGTGCTCTGTCTCTAACGACTACCATGTAAATAGGACGTAAAACATTGATGCCTCCTCTTCGTCCATCCCCCTCCGCCTTCTCCAATTGCCTTTCATTCTCTTCCTAGTCCTACTTATTGTCATCCTCTACTTCTTCGTCATCTTGTACTTCATTGTCATCTTCCGCTTCTTCGCCATCTTCAGCTTCTTCGCCATCTTCAGCTTCTTCGCCATCTTCCGCTTCTTCGCCATCTTCCACTTCTTCGCCATCTTCCGCTTCTTCGCCATCTCCTGCTTCTGCTTCTTCATAGTCTTCTGCTGCTTATCCATCTTCTCTATCTTAGTCATCTTCTGCTTCTTATTGTTCCTCTCCTCCTCTTCCTCCTTGTCCTCCTCCTCCTTCTACTACTACTGCTGCTTCTACTACTGCAACTCATTCTGCTATTGATGTTACAAGAGAAATACTTTGTGCCAATTTTGAGAAGGAAGAAACGTCTAGGTCAGTAAAGGTGGAGCTCTTTCTTGAACCTGAGGATGAGCTGTCACCTGACGACGGCGTAAAAGCCGAAAACTGGTTTGAATTCAAGTAAATACTAGTATGTGGAGCATCAGGAAATTGTTTCCTATTTAATATTAGATAACAATAGTTAGCACAATTTGAGAAGTATATATTTCTTTTTATTGGCAGTGCCATTCGTCGCAGTGATTAATTGAACAGGAGTGCAGTGACGTCATACTATAATTCACATTCGTACGTCAGTGCGGGGCAGGTTTCGTCAGGGTCACACAGGAAAGAAACGACAGAGGAGAAAGGCTTGCAGAGTTCTGCGATAGGCTTCAGCAAATACACTATATGGAAAGATAGAGATGGGGGGACGAGGAGGGGGGTTACAGTCGGAACAGATATTCACGAATAGCGGAGTTCGATTTACCGTCTAATCGCTCTTACTTAAATTTCCCCAGTTTTCTTCATCTCTTCAGGTGACTAGCGAAATGGTTCTTCAAAACAGCAACAGGCGATGCAACATATGACGAAAAAATGAAGCATCAAGAAGACATGGTGGGATGTCAGTGAAATTTCGCTCACGCTACTATGTAAATGATAAGTATAGCAATTCTCTGTGACAGGTAGAACGGCGATCAAAGTACATTACTGTGGTTATCATGCCTGCCCGAGTATATAAAGTGCGTAAACAGCGTTAGATTTTCAGCGATTACTGTGAAGGACACGGAGGTGCAACTTCTTTTGGCGACAGATCTGGGGATCTTGCTGGCCACGGAAGTATTTCAACATCACGCGGACAGTTCAGAGAGACACATGGCACGCTTGGACGAACACTGACCTGTTGGCATCGCGATGCTGTCGCATGAGAAAGGCGTACGTGATTCGCCGCTATGCAGTCATTTCCCTCAGACACTAGCAGCCACCATTACCCAATGGCTCTCAACCCACGATCCCACGAAAAGACTGGAAGAATGGCACCTCTCTCCACGTCGCCGTCATACTTGCCGAGGGCAGTCAAGCTGTGGTTCATAGCTGAACACGTGCCACGCCATCCACGAGCAGTCGATGTTTCCTGGTCATGGTAGTGCTCCAAACACAGCAGTTTGTGTTGTGATGTGAACGGCAGTCTACTAATGGGGCGATAGTTCTCTAGTCCAGCTGCTGCTAGTCTCCGACCAGTGGTGAGGGATGACACACACTGTTGCAGGGAGCCCACTAGTACACTACTGGCCATTAAGATTGCTACACCACGAAGATGACGTGGTACAGACGCGAAATTTAACCGACAGGAAGAAGATGCTGTGATATGCAAGTGACTAGCTTTGCAGAGCATTCACACAAGGTTCGGGCCGGTAACGGCCACACAAAAAAAAAAAAGGTTCAAATGGCTCTGAGTACTATGGGACTCAACTGTTGTGGTCATTAGTCCCCTAGAACTTAGAACTACTTAAACCTAACTAACCTAAGGACATCAGACACATCCATGCCCGAGGCAGGATTCAAACCTGCGACCGTAGCAGTCGCACGGTTCCGGACTGCGCCCCTAGAACCGCGAGACCACCGCGGCCGGCCATACATAAACAGCAGTTGACCGGCATTGCCTGGTGAAACGTTGTTGAGATGCCTCGTGTAAGGAGGAGAAACGCGTACCATCACGTTTCCGACTTTGATAAAGGTCGGATTGTGCCTATCGCGATTGCGGTTTATGGTACGGCGACATTGCTGCCGCGAAACAAAAGAAACGAAGCGTTTGAGATTTCGTGGTATAGAAGACTCTCACGTAAGTGCTTGATAGAAGGTTCATCGAAACGCTTCTGAACTGCGGTCAATACTAATTCTTTGAATTTAAGCCACGTCTGGTCTATGCTTACATAGTTTGAAACGAATAGGGACTGTCTCTTAGGAAGGGGGCAGGTGTCTTTATATGCTTTTGTAAGTATAAGGGTCGATCAAAAAGTTTCTGTTTGAGGAGGCTGCTGCAGCATATATGAAACGTTTCGCGATACTGATGCGGATATATAAGCACCGATATGTAAGATAGAGATAGGTATGACATTCGCGTCTTTCCGACGTGCGTGTGCTAGATGCTGACATGCGAAGTAGGACGACGTTATTACTAAACCTGTCCGAACAGGACCAACATGCTGCTATTCTTTTAATGGCTGCCGAAGGACAAACACCAGCAGACAGCCAACGTTGAACAAAGAATGTGTATGGGGCAGCACGTCTGTCGAAGTGGAATGTTGTTCAAAGTTCATGATAAAGCACGGCCCCATGTGGCAAATGTCGTAACGTAGAAGTTGCTCCAACTCAGGTGCGAGACACTCGAACACTCGCCCTTAATTCGTGATGTCTCTCCTTGCGATTATCATGCTTTCGGTCCCTTAACAAAGGCCATGAAGGGTCGATGCCGCCTGTAGCACGAGGATGTGCAGCAGGCAGCTACGTACTTCCTCGCGCAGAAGGACACGGTGTTTTGCCAAACGGATATCTTCGACCTGGTGCGGCGCGGGATGATTTCCTCAATGCTCACGGCGATTTTGCTAACTGGCATAGAGATCCTGGACAATACGGCCTTCGAATGGAAACTTTTTGACCACCCTTTACAGATATAAACTGCGTTTATTTTTACTGTATTTCGCTGTGACGGTATTCAGTCTGACTATAACGACATTGTGGTCACTAAGGTCACTAATTCAATCAGCGATGTGCACTCACTCCACGAGACACGGCAGAGGGGTTTGTAATACACTACTGGCCGTTAAAATTGCTACACCAAGAAGAAATGCAGATGATAAATTGCACAAATATATTATACTAGTACTGACGTGTGATTACATTTTCACGCAATTTGGGTGCATAGATCCTGAAAAATCACTACCCAGAACAACCACCTCTGGCCGTAATAACGGCCTTGATACGCCTAGGCATTGAGTCAAACAGAGCTTGGATGGCGCGTACAGGTGCAGCTGCCCATGCAGCGTCAACACGATACCACAGTTCATCAAGAGTAGTGACTGGCGTATTGTAACGAGCCAGTTACTCGGCCACCATTGACTAGACGTTTTCAATCGGTGAGAGATCTGGAGAACGCACGGCTAGGGCAGCAGTCGAACATTTTCTGTATCCTGAAATGCCCGTACAGGACCTGCAACATGCGGTCGTGCATTATCCTGCTGAATTGTACGGTTTCGCAGGTATCGAATGAAGGGTAGAGCCACAGGTCGTAACACATCTCAAATGTAACGTCACGCCGGGTTCAATATCATACAATCTGTGTTCCAGACGTACGTTCTCTGAAATTTCTTATTCAGATTAAGGTCTATGTTTCATACCAGTAGACTTCTCTTGTCCAGGAATGTTCACTTTGTCTGCGCTAGTTTGCTTTTTTAATCCTTCCTTCGTCTGTCATGGGTAGCATAATTACTTAACTTTGTTTACTTCGTGACCACCAACTCCGATGTTAAGATTCTCTCTGTTCCCATTGCTGCTACTTCTCATAATTTTTGTTTTTCTCCGATTTACTCTTAGTCCATGTTCTGTATTCGTTAGACGTTCATTCCATTCAACAATCCTTCTTTCACTTTCACTCAAGATTGAAAAGTGGCAAGCGAAACTCACCACTGATGTTCTATCACGCTGAGTTTCACTCTCGCTCTTGAACGTTTCTTTCATTTCCTTCATTGTTTTCTCAATGTATAGATTGAACGGCAGTGGCGAAAGATTGCATCTCTGCCTTCCATCCTTCTAAATCTGAGGACTTCGTTCTTAGTCTTCCAGTCGTATTGTCTCCTCGTGGTCCGTTTACGTGCTGTATATTATCCAGTTTCCCTATAGCTTACTTCTACTTTTCTCAGAATTTCGAATATCTTGCACCATTTTTTACGTTATCGAACGATTATCCATGCCGACAAATGCTATAAGCATGTCTTGATCTTTCCTCGGTCTTGCTTCCATTACCAAGCACAACGTCAGTACTGCCGCTCTGGTACCTTTTCCTTTACTAAAGCCAAACTGATCGTCATCTAACAGATCATCAGTTTTCTTTTCATTGACCTGTATATTATTCTTGGTAGCAGCTGGGATACATGAGTTGTTAAGCTGATCGTGGGACAGTTTCCGCGCCTGTTTTGCCTTGCCCTCTTGGGAATTGTGTCGATGATGTTTTTCTAAAAGTTTGATGGAACTTAGCCAGTGTCATAGATTTTACACACCAACTTGAACAATCGTTTGGTGCCACTTCCCCCAATGATTTTAGAAACTTCGATGGAATGTTGTCTATGCCTTCTGCTTTATTTGATCTCAAGTCTTCCAGAGCATTTTAAATACTGGATACCACATGCCTTCCATATCGAATCCATTTCTTATTCTGTGACGCCATCAGACAAGTGCTCTCACTCACAAAGGCCTTCAATGTACTCTTTCCACCTAATCGCTCTCTCGTCCTAATTTTATAGTGGAATTCCCATTGCACTCTTAAAGTTACTAACCTTGCATTTCATTTCACAGAAGGCTGTTT
The DNA here is from genome assembly GCF_023897955.1 of Schistocerca gregaria. Classification (NCBI taxonomy): domain Eukaryota; kingdom Metazoa; phylum Arthropoda; class Insecta; order Orthoptera; family Acrididae; genus Schistocerca; species Schistocerca gregaria. The sequence goes on along the minus strand of NC_064921.1, from coordinate 938,588,561 downwards.
TGACTTTTGTAAACGTTGAGGGAGTCTTGTCGACAGCCATTTCTTTTTCAGTTTGTTCACGTTCTTCGAGAATCCATATCGCCTTATCTGCCTTGCAGTTCCTGTTTATTTAATTTCAAAGGGATTTATATAGCTGTATTCCTGTCTTTCCCTGAACGTTTTAGCATTTCCTTCTTTCATCGATCAGCTAAAGTAATTCTTCTGTTACCCAAGGTTTCTTCCTCGCGCCTATGTTTCTCTCTCCAACATCTGTGACAATGCTTTTTAAACATTCCCACTCCCCTTCAGCCTAACTGCTTACTCTGGCGTTGCTCAACGCAGTATCCAAATCATTAGCGAACTTCAAACTCATGCCATCCTTCCTCACTACTTCAGTATCCTACTTCCAATCTACACTTACTATTCTGGACGCTTCTCTTAAACTTCAGCTTACTCTTTATCATTACTAAATTGTCTTCTGAGTCTATATCTGCACATGAGTATACCTTATAATCCAGTATCTCATTTCGGAATCTCTGTCTGGCCATGATGTGATCCAGCTGGAAACTTCCCGCGTCTCCGGTTCTTTTCCAGTACATATCTTCTTCTTGTGATCTTGACCAGAGTGTTCGTTATTACCATCTGAAATTTATTGTAGAACATATCTAAAATTTATTGCAGAACTCAGTTAGTCCACATCCTTTCTCATTCCTTCTGCCAAGCCCATATTCTCCCGTAAACCTTTCTTGTGTTACTTCCCTTATAGTCGCGTTCCAGTTTGCTATGATTACTAAATTTCCATTTCCCTTTACATACTGAAGGACGCGCTCAGTATCCTCATACATTTTCTCTGTCTCTTTATCTTCTGCTTGCGACGTCGGCGTTTATACTTGCACTTTCGGTTTCGGCGTTGGTTTTCTGTCGAATCTGATGGGTACAATCCTATCACTGATCTGTTCAGAGTAGCTCGCTCCCTCCCTTACTTTCCTATTTGAAACGAATCCTTTTCCCACTATCCCATCGTCTGCTGAATGCTTTCTGTTTAAACTACAGTATATTCGTCTGACCATAAATCCTTATCTTCTTTCCATTTCACTTTACTGACTCCCACTATATCTAGATCGAGCCTTTGCACCTTTCCTTTTCAGATTTTCTAGCTCTCCTGCCACGTTCAAACTTCTGAGACTCCGCCTTCTGACTTGTAGAATTTTATCCTTTCGTTGGTTATTTCATATTTTTCTCAGGGTCACCTCCCGCTTGGCAGTCCCCTCCCGGAGATCCGAATAGGAGACTAAAGCGGAACGTTTTGCTAACGGAGAGATCTTCGTGATACTTGTCGAATTACATGCCACTTGTTTTATGGATGCATCTTGTACGTCTTTAAAGCAGTGTTATCCATTGTCTTCTGCATCCTCATGCCATTGATCATTGCTGATACATCCGCCTTATAGGGGCAGTTACTCACCCTAAGGGGCAAGTGAGTGCCCTGAACCTCTGTCTGCTCCCCCACCCTACCGTTGGCAGAACGAAGGCGACTTCTTATGTCGGATTTTAATTTAAAATTTAAGCAGTGTTTAGTGTGGCATTTGTGTGTTTATAAGTCGTTTGTGAGTAATGTTAGTGTGGCACTGGTCTTAGTGCTGTGTGTTACTCGGTATTTTGCGAGCTTGTTTTTTTTGTTTTGGCAGTGAGTTATTTTAATAGTTACGTATCTTACGATGGTATTAACCTGTCGTTCGTTTGGTTGCTGCTATAAGTAAATTTCTCTAGTGTCGGCGGAATGTGTGAAGTGTCTGTAATGCGTGGAATTTAGGAAATGGAGCGAAGTCCCAGCTTCCCAAACTAGAGACTCTTTCTTATATGTGGTGATGTTTCCAGTGGATTTCAGTAATTTTTATTATGTTTTTTTTTTAGTGTGTGTGTGTGTGGGGGGGGGGGGGGGCAAAGGTGGATACACACACACAATATATATATCCCACGGCCAACCGAAGGGCATGGCGCCAATTTTCTGTAGTTTAAAAATGGCGCGTTGTCGACCTACACAAAATTAGTAATTTTGGTTCATACTGGTGTCAGCTATCCAGGGTTTAAATTTCGTGGCACAATTTTTCTCTACCCTGTATATAACAGGTTTTTGTATTTGTTTATGTGCTTAATTTTCTTTGAGATGAGGGCATCGAAATTTATGTTGGGGTAGTGTTTCAGTATTTTATGAATTTTTGGCTGTTGTTGATGACTGAACAGTAGTTTATAATGGTAGGTATGGCGGGTCAAGCGAAATTTGCGACACTAGGTTTTCCAGTTTTTTGTGAGGTCCTGGTGTCGAGGGTTCCGTTTGAGCTATGTAGATCAAGCAAAATTTACGACACCAACGGTTTTCGTTTTTGTATTTTATGGATGTACTGAATGATGAGAATTTCGTGTGCGTTTTTGGGTTAGGCTAATATTTGTTTTTGAGTGGTGTTATTCTTATTGTCGTATATTTAGTGTGTCCCCGCCTGAAACCCTCAAGTTCCTGCGGTTGTCCCGTTAGTTTCATTGTATTGCTGGTGTTCAATATTTCGCGTGTTACTTATGTTTGTTTGTCGGCGTGATGAGATGATGATGATGACGATGATGATGATGATGATTGGTTTGTGTGGCGCTCAACTGCGCTGTCATCAGCGCCCGTACAAATTCCCAACCGTTGCTCAGCCCAATGTCACCATTTTGATGACACCCAGTCATCTGCGTAATGAGAGACTTCACGGTCGTCGTATTGTATACTTTTGAAAAAATGTCATCCATTCTGAAGACGTCGTATGTCAAAGCGGATGGGTAGAATCGCAACTTCCGGTAATTCCGGTGCGGAGTGTGCCATTGTAAGGGAACAGGAGAACGCATTACATGTCTGTGAGATCTCCTTTCACTAATTGTATTTTCCCCCTGTACTTAGATAGGACAAAGAGCGACGCTTCGCGACCACGTGAACCATGACGTTTCCAATGCAACTTCATGAGATTTCAGTATATAATTCTCACCGTTTTAATGTGACGCTACTGTCTCTCCGATTTTCACAAGCAGCTGTCTAGACATCATGCAGACATGTCAGCAGAAGTGGTGGCGGAAACTGTGACACTCCTATTTCACTTTATTCAGACTATATTGCTATAATTACATAGCTTACGCTCAATTAGTGTTAAGTGAAACTGCTGCAGAGAGAGGACGTCGCTTACGCAAATTAACTGTACGATGCCACAATGAATTATATTTCCCCGCTCAGTTGCTTAATTAAAGCATCGAAGCAGTTTGTGTAGTAGGCTCTCTGCGTAGGCGTTGGAGAGCCCCATGAAGATCCTGTGCTGGAAATATTTGTGTTTGTCTCTTTGTCTCTCTATTCTGTGCCCCCCCCCCTCTCTCTCTCCCTCACTCACACACCCACCCACACACACACACACACACACACACACACACACACACACACGAGCCATGTAAGAAATCCACTGTAGCGCTGACTTAGACGTTCACGGTTTTTTAATATTCTGCTTAGAGATGGCTTTCGTAGCAAGGTAACGATTTGCTCGTTTTTGTCCAAGTGCAGTTTGTATCACCACACACGTTCTCCTCTGTCCATTCTGTTGAGAGGAAAGAAAGTTAAACGTCAAAATAATTAACTACAAAATGTATTTAAGTTTCTCTTCATTCTCGAAGATAAAGCTAAGCGATAGAGAGACAAAACATTAACGATAAAATTTGCTATTCGCAAGCTGTAATGAATTTAAAATAACAGACAAAGTACGTTAGGTGTAAATGTAGCTGCTAACTGGTATGTATTAGTCCTGAAAACCCTGTTAAGCAATTATGTCAGTTCCCGAATTCTCTTTTCCTCTCTCGTTTAACGTAGTACCACACAGATGATGATAATAAGGCTGTCACAACCCTTACATAGTTTCGTGTCTTATCATGTAGTTGATTATTTACCTCCCACTTGCGGTCTCTACCGTAAACCTACTAAACTATGTAGCAGAAAAATGTTAATTAGTAACTTAATTAGCAACTTATTGTTTGCTGTTCAAAAATATCAGCCAGTGGAGCGTATTTCCTGTTCTTTCACTTGCGCTTTGTGTGTGTGACACGGTGTAACATTAAGTAGTTCAATTCAGAGTCCGCCCATAATGCTTCCTACTGTTATCTAACGTGGGTCTCACGTCGTGCGGTGGATGGAAGTAAATATACTACTACTACTAAAACGTTGTCGCAATACGAGAAACACGGCTTTTACTCTTAAGGTATTAGTTGCCGCTGCATTGTTTTTTGTGTGGCCGGAGTTGGTTATAAAGTTCTGTAACGGCTTGTGGATTATGACCTCACACACTGTATATTAACAGCTATCACTGACTTTAATTTACGAAATTTTCAGTTTTATGGGCGCGTATATTGTGAGGCGCCTAACAGGACTATATCCACCACATGCTGTCACACACAGCCTTTATATACGGTTTCTGTCTTTAATGTGTCAAGAAGCACGTTGACTTTTGGTGTGAAGTATTGTTATGCATTTTTTCTGTTGTCAATTTCATAACGTTATATGGCAACATCTTCGCAAAAAGCTGAACGAGAAAGAAACACAATAACCGTTAATTTCAACAGAGGGTGTCCATCGCTCTCTCCCTCCCCAGCCGAAGGAGCACTCTTGCGAAAATGCGCGAATATCTGCCGTGTCTCTGCAAGACAAATTTTCCTCCTGAACTACTTGCTTGCCATCGCTTCTGCCTCGGCTGCTAATTACCGAGAAGTTCTTTTCCGCTGGATTAGCGTTCTGGCGTCACCATTTGTCTTCTTCACGCCAGCGGAGGCTCTAATAAGCTTTAAAGTAATGCGCAAGAAATACATCTGGCTACTCCTCCGCAGTAGCGGCCACCCGACGGCGGGCAATGGTCTCGCGCTCAGTCACCAGTACAATTTCTTTCTTATGGATGAACTCAGTTTACTATTAGGGCCTAAAAAGGGGACGCCGCACGCAATGATTATCACATTTAACTCCCCATTAGTATTTTATACTCGGTAACTAGGTATTATTGAACGACTTCGTGAGGCTACATACTCGCTGGCACTGAACTGTACACATTTTTTTTTTCCTTTATTGTATTTCGATTCCCTCGGAAGGAGGCGGGCTGGTAGCAGCTTATTACGCTGCTCTGCAGCCTACATACTTCTTAAAACGTAAGAAAGGAGATGAGAAACGATAAAAGCAGGCGATAAAACGGTGACTTAAATTGTAAAAACGGCGGGAAAGTGTGGAAAGTTAAAACATAAAGCAAAGGGTTGGCAAAGCGAATAAAATACACAGGAAGCAGACATGGTAACATAGTAGACAGACAATTAAAAAAACATGGCGACAGTCTGGTTGCTGTTCGCAAGAGATATAAAAAATCACACCCAGTGACAGTATGATGTCCATTCGCAACACTTCAGAAAAGACACACAACACTGAACACTCACTGTAAACACTGCACTAAAATGTCGGCACAAGGAGCACACACCATAGCCAAGGGCAGATGGTGGGTGGACCTGGACAGATGAGGGGGGAAAACAAGGAGGGAGGAGAGGAAAAACGAAAGGGTGGGGAACCAAAGGAGGGAGAGGACTCATAAGGGGGGGAGGGGCAGGGCAGACGCGAGAGGGAATGGGAAAAGGCAGAGGAGGGAAATCCAAAAGGACTCGAGGGAGAGAAGAGGAGCAGAGAGAGGGTAGGTGGGGAAGAAAGAGGATGGAAGGGGGGAGAGGGAGCCCAGGAAAAGGACGGAGGAAAGGAGGGGGGGTGAGGACCAGAGTTGATAGCAGGGATAAATGGAGGGAGAGAGGGCATCATCCGGGAGGGGAAGTTGATGGAAGCCACCTTGGGAAAGGAGATGAAGAGTGGAGAGATGGAGCATAGAGGGGACACAACAGTGAAAATGTGGCATGGGATGGGGATGCGGGAGGAGAGGAGCAACTAGGGGTGAGGGGGATCAAGGCGGCTGGAGATGTAGAGTATGCGGATATGTTCGAGGAAGAGGAGCAGATGGGGGAACGGAATGAGGTCATAGAGGATCCGCGTGGGGGACGGGAGGCTTATATGGAAGGCGAGGCGGAGTGCATGACGCTCAAGGATCTCGAGGGACTTATAGAATTTGGGGGGGGGGGGGGGAGCAGACGTCCAGGCACGACTGGCATAACAGAGGATGGGACAGATTAAGGATTTGTAGGTGTGGAGGATGGTAGAGGGGTGCAACCCCCATGTCTGGCCAGAGAGGAGTTTGAGGAGTCAGAGGCGGTTGTGGGCTTTGGATTGGATGGAGCGGAGATGAGGGATCCAGGTGAGGTGACATCCAATGGTGAGGCCAAGGTATGTGAGGGTGGGGGTGAGTCGGACAGGACGGGTGCAGACGGTAAGGGAGAAATCCAGGAGCCGGAAGGAGCGAGTGGTACGACCTACAATGATTGCCTAGGTCTTGGAAGGATTGATTTTTAGGAGCCACTGGTTACACCATGCGGCAAACTGTACACATCTCAGCATAACCTCATATACGGAAGTCTGAAGCTTCGGTGTTGGCACTTGATAGCTTGCGCCATCTATAGGTCCCTACTCACGCACCAATTAATCGGCCTACCGACCGACCAATTTCGTGGCAGTCTACACAAGTCCTGAGCCAGTGCACTAAGCTATTACAGCCTCTTCCAGTCATTTGCTTTGTTTATCTTGAGTTCATTGCGTTTATGTAATACGAGATTGCGCTTGGCTTTACACAGAAACAAAAACAGGGGTTTTCCTTGGCTGTTTTAGAGTTAACAAGGCCAAAAGCAAAGAGAAGAATGTGGGTAAAGACGTAGCTACTGCAAGGAGAGAAATTTACTCATATTCTGTTACATAATCAGATGGATCCGACATTTTCATAATTATCTACGAATGAATGAATCAAACATTTTGAAGGTGCTCAACATCATCAGACCATTCTTAACGTAAGAGAATATGGTCATGAGAGAGGTTGTTAGTTACGTTATGACTTCTAGCCACTGGCATAAGCTAAGAGGATCTCAAATTCAGTGCTGTTGCATTCCCATAATTATCAGTTAAAATGATTCCTGGAACCTGTAACATGATTTACAGTTCACTGAGGAAATAGATCATGGTAAGGCAAAATAAGTAAAACGGAAGATGTTCATGTAAACGTTATTAATTTATTTATGTATGTAACATAAGAGATGGCATGTAAATTTGAGAAACCCATTTCAGATTCGAAGAAGAAAGACCACACATGGTGGTGGCGCACATCATCTAAAAATATAACAAGAAATACCGGGTGATCAAAAAGTCAGTATAAATTTGAAAACTGAATAAATCACGGAATAATCTAGATAGAGAGATACAAATTGACACACATACTTGGAATGATGCGGGGTTTTATTAGAACCAAACAAATACAAAAGTTCAAAAAATGTCTGACAGATAGCGCTTCATCTGATCAGAATAGCAATAATAAGCATAACAAAGTAAGACAAAGCAAATATGATGTTATTTTCAGGAAATTCTCAATATGTCCACCATCATTCCTCAACAATAGCTGTAGTCGAGGGATAATGTTGTGAACAGCACTGAAAAGCATGTCCAGAGTTATGGTGAGGCATTGGCGTCGGATGTTGTCTTTCAGCACCCCTAGAGATGTCGGTCGATCACGATACAATTGCGACTTCAGGTAACCCCAAAGCCAATAATCGCACAAACTGAGGTCTGGGGACCTGGGAGGCCAAGCATGACGAAAGTGGCGGCTGAGCACACGATCATCACCAAACGACGCTCGCAAGAGATCTTTCACGTGTCTGGCAATATGGGGTGGTTCTAATAAAAACCCATGTCATTCTAAGTATGTGGTACACAAAAAAGGTCCGAACGCTGTTGCAGAGGCAACGGAAAAAGCATGCGAAGTTCAGAAGAACGCGATATCCCGAAGATGGGCTAAAATTTACAGACGCGCGAAATTTGGCACGTACTTCGATGCGAGATGCCTTTAATAGGTTCCACAACGAAACATTGTCTCGAAATTTGGTAGAAAATCCGAAGAAATTCTGGTCGTATGTAAAGTACAAAAGCGGCAAGACGCAGTCAATACCTTCGGTGCGCAGTGCCGATGGTACTGTTATCGACGACTGTGCCGCTAAAGCGGAGTTATTGAACGCAGTTTTCCGAAATTCCTTCACCAGGGGTGAATTTGAAACACGAACATCTGCTAGCATGAGTCTCTTAGAAGTAGATACCTTAGGGGTTGCGAAGCAACTCAAATCGCTTGATACGGGCAAGTCTTCAGGTCCAGATTGTATACCGATTAGGTTCCTTTCAGATTACGCTGATACTATAGCTCCCTACTTAGCACTCATATACAACCGCTCGCTCACCGATAATTCTGTACCTACAGATTGGAAAATTGCGCAGGTCGCACCAGTGTTCAAGAAGGGTAGTAGGAGTAATCCATTTAACTACAGACCTATATCATTGACGTCGGTTTGCTGTAGGGTTTTGGAGCATATACTGTATTCAAACATTATGAATCACCTCGAAGGGAACGATCTATTGACACGTAATCAGCATGGCTTCAGAAAACATCGCTCTTGTGCATCGCAGCTAGCTCTTTATTCGCACGAAGTAATGGCCGCTATCGACAGGGGATCTCAAGTTGATTCCGTATTTCTAGATTTCCGGAAAGCTTTTGACACCGTTCCTCACAAGCGACTTCTAATCAAGCTGTGGAGCTATGGGGTATCGTCTCAGTTGTGCGACTGGATTCGTGATTTCCTGTCAGGAAGGTCGCAGTTAGTAGTAATAGACGGCAAATCATCGAGTAAAACTGAAGTGATATCAGGTGTTCCCCAGGGAAGCGTCCTGGGACCTCTACTGTTCCTGATCTATATAAATGACCTGGGTGACAATCTGAGCAGTTCTCTTAGACTGTTCGTAGATGATGCTGTAATTTACCGTCTAGTAAGGTCATCCGAAGACCAGTATCAGTTGCAAAGCGATTTAGAAAAGATTGCTGTATGGTGTGTCAGGTGGCAGTTGACGCTAAATAACGAAAAGTGTGAGATGATCCACATGAGTTCCAAAAGAAATCCGTTGGAATTCGATTACTCGATAAATAGTACAATTCTCAAGGCTGTCAATTCAACTAAGTACCTGGGTGTTAAAATTACGAACAACTTCAGTTGGAAGGACCACATAGATAATATTGTCGGGAAGGCGAGCCAAAGGTTGCGTTTCATTGGCAGGACACTTAGAAGATGCAACAAGTCCACTAAAGAGACAGCTTACACTACACTCGTTCGTCCTCTGTTAGAATATTGCTGCGCGGTGTGGGATCCTTACCAGGTGGGATTGACGGAGGACATCGAAAGGGTGCAAAAAAGGGCAGCTCGTTTTGTATTATCACGTTATAGGGGAGAGAGTGTGGCAGATATGATACACGAGTTGGGATGGAAGTCATTACAGCATTGACGTTTTTCGTCGCGGCGAGACCTTTTTACGAAATTTCAGTCACCAACTTTCTCTTCCGAATGCGAAGATATTTTGTTGAGCCCATCCTACATAGGTAGGAATGATCATCAAAATAAATTAAGAGAAATCAGAGCTCGAACAGAAAGGTTTAGGTGTTCGTTTTTCCCGCTCGCTGTTCGGGAGTGGAATAGTAGAGAGATAGTATGATTGTGGTTCCCTCTGCCAAGCACTTAAATGTGAATTTCAGAGTAGTCATGTAGATGTAGTCATGTAGATGTAGATGTGTGTCAATTTTTAACTCTCTATCTACATTATTCCGTGGTTTATTACGTTTTCAAATTTATACTGACTTTTTGATCAGCCGGTACATAACGAAGAAGCATTTAGTAACTGTTAGACATTTAAAAAATCCCACAATTTTCTCTTTACAGCAGAGGACTTGGATACTGGCTGGGCAGTTTTAAAACTTATGACAATGAAGCAAGTACATTTTGCGAATTAACGTCAGTTGTATGTCGACATTTCGATTTCTAGATTTCATTTCCGATGAGTGTCGGAAATAAAACATAAAAAAGGAATACAGAATGTTGATGGACTTTTATTCTCTTTGTATGCCACAGGAAACTATTTCGGATTCGTTAAAAATGAAAAAAAAGTACTTCATTTCTTGGATCTTTATTGCTGTACTCACACGACGTGTTCCACAAACATCTGCAGTTTTTAATTTTCTCCTGAAATTCTCTTCTTAACTTGCGTCCTCCTCGCACTCTGTCTTACCCGCCCGACATCTTCACAAGGATTGTTCGTCGGTCGGTCGGTCGGTCAAAACGCCTACACACATCGAAATTCTGTCGGACGGTCGGTCTGTTGGTGCGTGTGTAGGAGCGTTACCGGAAACATCTACTCTCTTGTTGATGGTCAACTACATCGGATCGCAGTTGACATGCACCTGAATACGCTCTAGGCTGCAGTGTCGTCGCGCTTCGATGGTGGGTTAGTGTGGAAAGTTGGACTGCATGCTCCTGCGACGTCAGTCCGATGTATGAACAGTTTTGCTCTTTAATGTCTTCCACTACTTTAACCCTTAGAGCAGCAGTGGTTTCTGCTTGAAACCGCCATTTATTTTAATTTGTTTTTTCAAGTATCAGTGCCTTTTGCATGAAACCACCGATGGTACTGCAATACAGATACTTCTACAGACATTTCGAGGTACTTCTAGATGCTGCACTACAGCAGGTAGTTACAGCTTTCAAAGTAACAGTCGGCGCGGAGATCGTTCTACGTGATTTTAGGAGATTGTGCCCGTACTGAGTTCATTGAAAGTAAGTATATCTAAGTTATTGAACGTAAATTTGACTTTATACTACTGCTTTTATTAGTATTATCGAAATGAAAACACAAGGACAGTAAGTAGTTGTGATACAAAGTTTATTAAAATTTAGACCAATTTTTCCTTTTTATGTAGGACTATAATTAGTTTTAGATATTGTGAGTTCATGGAAGTTTCGAGAAGTGAGATTTTCTCGAGGAAAAATGCGAATTTGCTTTCAGATATATCATACGAAATGATGGGTAATTAAATACTGTATTTCTCAGTGGATAAAGGTGAAACCACCTCTTTAAAACAACTTATAGTTTACTTTTATCATTTTCTTCTTGTATTTGTTTCTTACTATAATAATAATTATGTGATAAATTTTAAAATTCTATTTTTTCGTTTTGTCGAGACTCTAAGGGTTAAATATTCTTGAACGTTTGGACAGTGTCCAGTTAATTGCGTGACTGGAATTTTTCACAAATAGCGCTTCTTGTGATTTTACGTAAACTCCCTTCCCACCTTCGCAGCCAGATTATACTTAGGTCTAAAGAGCCAAGAGCTATCAAAAGACGTGCACTCCCTTCCGTTTCTCGAGAGACAGGGCAATTTAAGGGCTCAAAAACATTTAGTGCGCAAATTTACACCGAAACAATGCTTTGCACAGAAGTATATATATTTCTGCACGGGTATCCTCTTATAACTGACTAATGTTTGAACGTTCAGTCCTACAGTGTTCAGCTTCTCATAGCTCACTCTTTTATTGCCAACAAGACCACGTTGGCTGCAGAGCAATGTAGTGCCGTCGATACGACATGGTAGCGTAGTGTGTGTTTCTCACAAAAACTACACATGCGATTTAACTTTTTTTTAGTTGTCATGGAAAATCAAAGACACTGGAATGGTATGCATTTCGTACATTTTTATGCGCAGAATTTTCTTGCAATATTTTTAAAATATGCAGAAATGAAGTAATGCTTTAAAGCGAATCTGTGCAGTCCTAAAGAATGTTCTTAGCCCAGAAATGAGCTATCTCAACAATTTGGGGTGAGTTGACTAAGGCACTGCGGTGTTCAAATAGAATAACAGGTACAATCGGTTACATTGCCCATTGAAAGGTGAGTGTAACAGCACTTTTTGTAGACACCGTACTATTGGAGTTTTTATGCATTTACGTTTCTCAGATTTCAGAACGGACTCACTCAGCTAAATATAAGTAGTGCTACGGTTTCAAAGTGGATTCCAAACAACAGTGCAAATAAATATTTTCCGCATAAACGAATCATTGTCAAAGAAGAGAGAAGGTACAGAAAAATGCTAGCTCTGTCTCAGGATTGAACCCTAAAACGTTGAGTTAGTGACCTGACAGCCCCTACACTCCCAATTTACCGACCGGTCGACCGACCAATTTTGTCAGCCTACACATGTCACGACTGACTGCACTCGGCTATTACGGCGCTGCCTTGTTGTGGTGATTTATCGTAAGTTCGTTGAGTTTACTCTGCGAGAACCTTCTTGGATTTACACAGAAATAATAACTGGGGTTTGCATTAGCTGTTTTAGAGGCAACAAGGCCAAGAAAAGTCGAGAGAAATCTGTGGGCAAGGAAGTGGCTAATGCAAAGAAATCAATTCACCCAAGCCCTGTTACGCAAGAAGCTAGGAGCCGATGTTTTTCGTAATTATCTAAGAATGGACGAAACACGCATTTCGGAGGCGCTGAATGTTATAAAATGATTCTTAACGAAAAAAGTCATGAGAGGTTGTAAGCTGCGAGGAGAGGCTGTTAGCTACACTGCAGTTTCTAGCCACTGGCAGCACTTGAGAGGACGTTAAATTCAGTGCTGTTGTAGCTCCATAATTATCTGAAATGCTTCCTGAAACCTGAAGTGTGATTTATAGTTGCCAGAGGAAATAAATCATGGTAAAGCAAAATAAAACAAGCAAAAGATCTTCTTGTACGGTTTATTAATTTATGTATGTAGTATGTTAAATGCACCTGTAAGTTTAAAAAACTCATTTTAAATTAGAAGACTGTAGATGTGGGGGCCTACATCATCTAATAAATAAAGCAGATGCATAAGAAATGAATTTAGAAACTGTTAGAACTGAAAAAATAGGAAAACAAGTTTGGTCTTCTTGGCAGAGGACTTGGTTATAGGCTGGACTTCGACACTTACAACAATGAAGCAAGTATATTTTATAAACAAATGCTCACTGACTGTCTATATTTCTGATCCGTACGTCACATGAAACGATTATGCATTTGTTAAAAATGAAACAAGTGCTTCGTTTCTTACTTCTCTATTGCTGTACTCCTCGCACGACGTGTCCCACAAGCATTTTGAGTCTTCAGATTTTTCCTGAAACTCTAAGTTTCGTCCGGCTCGCACAGTCATGTGCTGAGTGACAAGACCAACTTCTGCCGGGCGGTTTGCCATAGAGCACAGTTAAGTGGGTGGAATGGTGGGGTGTTGTCTGTTGGGTAGTCCTACGCGACAGTCATCCCGACAAGAAAACTTGGTCGTTCGGTGGCCAAAGCGCCTACACACGTCAAATTTATCGGTCGGTCGGTTGGTGCGTGTGTAGGGGTCTTCAGTAATCTGCAGATCTCATGTGGCTTCCAACACGCCGTTCCAGATAGTATGACGTTGCTGTTTTCACTACAAATAAAGAAGAAGAAAATTCAGATGTTATGAAGCGCCTGCCCATATACACCATGTTGTGTACATAGTTCTGCGTAGTCAGCGCGTACACATCTTTCCCAATAGAGCGCGCCCCGCTAAGCACAACAGCGCAGGCGCAGCGCTCGTCCGTCTCCACACTGAGATGGCGCTGCCTTATAGACGGACCAAATTCTGCTTTCGCCGATCCGCGTATTAATATGTGACGCAGCCAATGAGATTGCTGCTAACGTAGAACCAAGTTTAGTTATTTTTATGCTTGTTATTATTTTAATAAATGTTTGAAAATTAATAAAGTTCTGTTTAAAGTTGTTCAGTCAATCTGCTACTCTAAGCGTGCAAGTGGCACTTCTATCGTCTGACCTAACGGCAGAAGATAAACACGCCACGATAAGACCACGAGACATAGAGTGACAAGTCAAATAATCTGATGGTGTGTGTACCGAAGGTCTTAGAGTAGGCACACCACACAACGAGAATTGCAAGGTGAAGACAATTTTTCAGAAGAAACTTTAGTGCTTGGAATCAATCGTTCCTGTAGTGGGAAAATAGACGGCGAATTACGCTATTACCGAAACTGTATTTAGGACTGCCCTGACGGCGTAACTGCCGGTGTGGCCGAGGGTTCTAGGCGCTTCAGTCTGGAACCGCGCGACCGCTACGGCCGCAGGTTTGCATCCTGCCTCGGGCATGGATTTGTGTAATGTCCTTAGGTTAGTTAGGTTTAAGTAGTTCTAAGTTCTAGGGGACTGATGACCTCAAATGTTAAGTCCCATAGTGCTCAGAACCATTTGACGACGTAACTGGCTCGAAGGAACCGAAACGTCAGCGCCGTTTATCGCTTGATGCTGCGCGCTGCTTCCGGCTGGGAACCGAGAAGCCCTGCTCTGTGGTTGTTTTCGATTTGATCACGTCCAGTAGCGGGAGAAACCTGCGGTCGACGTGCGCCTTTCGTGGGAACGCGAAGGCAGTCCGGTCGCGACTGCGTTCACTTAGTCAGCCGATTCCTGGGAAGGAAATCGGGTCCAGGGCCGGCCGTGTGTCATCGCCCGGAATGCGGTGGCGCCGCTGCGGGCAGTGCACTGCGAGGTGTCGACGCGGAAACCGGGTTTCACTGCGCCCAGGTGGCTTTCATGAGGGGGAGAGAGAGCGGGGGGGAGAGGGGGAGAGGGAGGGGGAGAGAGAGAGAGAGAGAGAGAGAGAGAGAGAGAGAGAGAGAGAGAGAGAGAGAGAGAGAGAGAGAGAGAGACGAAAAGAAGACACTCAGTTCCTAACAAAATGAGTTACTTCTCATAGCTGGGGTTCAGTGATGCAAAATTTTGTGAATGACATCATTGTTGCCTTTCGATGTAAAATTGCTTATTTGTACAATCCACTGTTGTAGTTATGGCCATATTGCAAATAATTTAGTACATGTAAAAAGCTAAAAATTTGACCTCCGCATTGTCCATCAAATTTCCAGTTCCAAAACGCTGTAGAAAGAGAACCACTGCTCTGGAAAATTTGATCAATACATGGCGCTGTAAGCGTTAGAATATGCACACCAACAGACGCGCACCAGTCAACTCTTCCTCAGTGTGGGTACGAGACGTCCAGCATGGCTGTCTCGAAGAAAGATCGCGCGCTTCTTGTATAGCTCTTGTACAAGAACGGCGACTGTGCAACAGTAGCCCTGTGGAAGTTACAAACACCTGTTGTTGTTGTTGTTGTTGTTGTCTTCAGTCCTGTGACTGGTTTGATGCAGCTCTCCATGCTACTCTATTCTGTGCAAGCTTCATCTCCCAGTACTTACTGCAGCCTACATCCTTCTGAATCTGCTTAGTGTATTCATCTCTTGAGTTCCCTCTACGATTTTTACCCTCCACGCTGCCCTCCAATGCTAAATTTGTGATCCCTTGATGCCTCAGTACATGCCCTACCAACCGGTCCCTTCTTCGTGTCAAGTTGTGCCACAAACTCCTGTTCTTCCCTATTCTATTCAGTTACGTGATCTACCCATCTAATCTTCAGCATTCTTCTGTAGCTCCACGTTTAGAAAACTTGTATTCTCTTCTTGTCCATACTATTTATCGTCCATGTTTCACTTCCATACATGGCTACACTAGATACAAATACTTCCAGAAACAACTTCCTGACACTTAAATCTATACTCAATGTTAACAAATTCCTCTTCTTCATAAACTCTTTCCTTGCCATTGCCAGTCTACATTTTATATCCTCTCTACTTCGACCATCATCAGCTATTTTGCTCCCCAGATAGCAAAACTCATTTACTACTTTAAGTGTCTCATTTCCGAATCTAATTCCCTCAGCATCACCCGACTTAATTCTACTACATTCCATTATCCTCGTTTTGCTTTTGTTGATGTTCATCTTATATACTCCTCTCAAGACACTGTCCATTCCGTTCAACTGCTCTTCCAAGTCCTTTGCTGCCTCTGACAGAATTGCAATGTCATTGGCGAACCTCAAAGTTTTTATTTCTTCTCCATGGATTTTAATACCTACTCCGAATTTTTCTTTTGTTTCCTTTACTGCTTGCTCAATATACAGATTGAATAACATCGGGTAGAGGCTACAACCCTGTCTCACTCCCTTCCCAACCACTGCTTCCCTTTCATGCCCCTCGACTCTCATAACTGCCTTCTGGTTTCTGTACAAATTGTAAGTAGCCTTTCGCTCCCTGTATTTTACCCCTGCCATCTTCAGAAATTGGGTTAGTATTTTGCAGCTGTGACTTCTAAGAGGTGTGAAAAAGGGCATTGTTCCGATGTCTGCTAAGGGTCTGGAGAAAATTATTTTAAAAGTCGAAAAGACACTTTCTTTTTCGAAGTGCAGTGTGACGGAGGGATGGAAACAATTTATCCGACGTTGTCGAAAATGTGGCCACAACATTGCACGTGGTGTCGACACATTCTCCGCACTGCTTATTTACTTAAATACCTTTTCGACAAGTAGACACAGTTCAAAAGCTAAAGTGATTATCAGGAACCAGCTTCAGACGTCAGTAATCCCTATCCTTAACCACCACTGACACGATTTTATATTTGTAGAATCACAATAAACGTGTCTTCTTGATTAATCCATAGTAGATAATTGTGTGAATTTTGTATACAAGAATTGCATAAAATTGAATTTTAACGATTACGTTACATTAAAACACATGGAACTAAATTTTGAAACTTAAAGTAGCTATTTAAAAAAAAGACAGTAATGTTAAGAAGTGAATGGAACTACATTGCATATGTTACATAGATGTATCTTCAGACCTTTTCAATTCCTACATTTAATTTTTCCTTAGCTTAATGCACGCATCGAAGGAATTGAGTCCCACATTGCGAAACTTAAACTTGCATTATTCTAGGTTATTTGTATATTTAAGTCTATCCGTTTTTTGTTCGGCGACAGAAGTTAGTCATTCCGACTAAGATTCGTGTTATTCCAAAATAAAACGCTTAGTAGCCCGTTAAATTCTACGTATAGAATTGTAGTTTCTATGTGTGTTCGTAATAGACACCAATGACGCCTCTTTTAAGACTCAGAGAATAACTTGTTTCAAGAATGTCTAGCTGCGACCCTCGCCTGGGTTGCCAGGTGTTCGGTACTGAGGTACGAGTTTAGATATTTTTGGAATCCCATTCACATCACTGCCGTAATTTATTCATTGATTTGCAAAATTCTCTAGAATTATAGACTGTTATGGGCACATCAGAAGAGGATATTGAATCACTTAAGAACGATTGCTTCTTTGCATCAAAAGCTAACCAAGAAATGTTAAAAACAAATAAGGTTGAGCGAAATGCATTAAGCCGGCCGCGGTGGCCGAGCGGTTCTAGGCGCTATAGTCCGGAACCGCGCGACTGCTACTGTCGCAGGTTCGAATCCCGCCTCGGGCATGGATGTGTGTGATGATGTCCGTATGTTAGTTAGTTTTAAGTAGTTCTAAGTCTAGGGGAGTGGTGACCTCAGATGTTGAGTCCCATAGTGCTCAGAGCCATTTTGAAGATTTTCTGCTACGTGGATGCAAGAACTGTAACTCCTACATAAAAGTACAACCTCCAGATGTACTGTACATGAAATTTATTCGCAATTGCGAATATGGACTGCCATCATCTGTATAATGGAGTGACTACAGTGAAAATTTGTGCCTGACCAGGACTCGAACTCAATTTCCTGTTTATCGCAAGCGGTCGTCTTACTATTTCGCTATCCGTACACGACTTACGGCTAAACCCAAACTTCCATATGTTGTCAACCATGTGCCTACAACCTGTACTCATGCAACCGTTTTGTATATTCCCGTACAGGGGAATCATTTTACATGAAAGTCGATTACCCGGTGACGGGGGATAAATACGATATTGCAGTGCCTGTGTTGTTCCGAACTAGGATGCAAATTTTCTTCGGACATGCATGTATGCTGAGTCGCAGCCGTACCTGTTCCTTCGGACATACATGCTGTGTGGTGAGCTGATCATCTCTCTTCATGTATTTCAGCCGTATGATCCTATATTGAACCTGCAGACAGTCACCATGACAACGGAAGATGCAGAAACTAGTAGTTCAGACGTTGCCACAAACGGCCTCTATTCGCATCTATAATTGGGTCGGCAGCAATCAGTCCCGTCCCGTTACAGCTGCTCGTGTCCGCTTGCTATAACTGCGGTGCACTGACGCACCAATAAATATGCCAAATGTAGCCCTAGTAATTTATACCCCGAAAATACGGATTTCATTGGACTAAGTTATTGGTTGTGGAATAACGGGATCTCGTCGTTTAATTTGGTGTAGTCAGTTTTATGATTAATCTGATTACTTGCTTAATGCTCGTTTACTAATACTTCTCTTATGATAGTTGCTATTCCAATAAAATTGGATTGCTTGATTAGGCCTCTAACCAGTATAGTAATTAACACACACACACACACACACACACACACACACACACACACACACACACACACACACATATTCGATCCTCGCCTGTACCGTCGCCTCATTACAGTTCAAAATTAATGAAAAATAAACATTTTGATTAGAGAAATTTGTCAGTGGGTAGGTAGGTGCAAAATGAGTGTGCAACAACGACGTGCAATGGTACCAAATAATGTACGGAGAAAAATCGCTATCTTCCTGTTACACAGTATACAATCTAGAAATTAACTTTCAAGTGGTGCTTGCTCATTTTTGATGTAGGCTGCTTTATCCATCTGCTACTAATTTGATTTCCATCATGGTTTGGAGTTTACGTTAAAATGTAGGTCTCCCTATCACTGGCAGGCCAGACCATTGTAAGGTTGGAGGGTGTGGCTGTGGCATAGTATTAAATGCCAGACTACTCAGGTTCCATCTCTAAACATTCGTAGGATTTTTCTCTCTTACCACTTCTTTCATCTCTGGCAATGCTTGTTCTACTGTCGCATTCTCACAATACAGGAACTCTAAAACAGCACACTGCTACACACGAACAGGTGCAGCAGCCATTTTGACGAAGTGTTGCAACAGCGCGACTTGCAGAAGCAGATGGAATTAAATTTGAATACCAACTGGAAGAATCTTTCTGTGATTGCTGTGAACAGCAAAGATGTAGAACAAAAGTGTCATTTTCGAAAAAAAAGTTGTGCATATCTTTGTGAGTGACCCTCACACAATCGTACAAATCCTAGGTTTAATTGCTTTCAGATTGCCTCTGCCTGCAAACAGGTTGGCCAAACTTGGAAAGACTTTCCAGAACTTCATGAAATACACTCAATGTTTCGATTAGCAGCAAAGGAAGCAAAAAACTAGACACATTTTTAAATTAACTTTTGTTGTGGAAGCAACTTTTCAAGTAACGTAATTACTCTAAAGAACGTCTTACAACCTCCATGCCAGGCCTGGCCAAACCGTGCTCCGTGAGCGCGAGCACTGTGCTCCTGCCTAGCCTAGCGCTCAGAGTTCTGTGGTGGATGGAGCTCAGGGGCGAAGAGGAACTGGAAAATGAAGGCTGCACCCGGAAACCGCTAAGGAGACAGTCGTCTTGGCAGAAACCAAGCAGTTTTCTAGCAACACTACTTGCGTTAGATTAATGGTCTGCATTGGAAATACGCACTTGCCAATAAAGTGGAAAAGCCACATCGTTCGGTTCTTAATGAGCCTTGCAAAGTGCTTACTATGCCATCGCACTGTTATGAGATGGAAAAATTCTTTTTCGAACGTCATTACAACACCAGCCAAAGAGACGATATGATGCACTTGTCTGACGAACGACAGCAACTGCTAGCTGTACGGAAAGCGGCCATCAGATAAACTGAATTAAGGATAAGTAGAGTCGTGACAAAATCTTTTATCCTTGGCATCACACAATATCTGAACTGTCTGTATTAATGGAAAGAGAGAATCATCTGGTAACAGACAAAGCGGTCAAGATTGATGCTATCAAACTAAATAGTAATCCTACAGAAAGACTAGGTTGAGGCTCATAACGTGGAACATTTCCCGTAACTCGTGACAGTTCCTTGTGGACCAGACATAGCTATGTTTCAGCAATTGAAACATTTCACCATCAACTCTCGAGGAGATTCCAAGACGTTGCACAACTGAAGACGGAATTCGATTTTTCACATCATTCTCGCATTTGGCTGCTAATGTACCTCATTACTTCAAACCTGAGCTGACATGTACAGTAAAACACTCAGCTCAGCGGTCTGTTTGTGCAATCCAGGAATTTACAAGACTATGATAAAATGCTACTCTAAGAGCAATATCATGGACTGCACAGACAGACAATTGAAGTTATTTCGAAGTTTGGTTCAACACGTGAGCGAACGGTTTTCTTTCTTTTTTCTGTTATGAAAGTGACTTAGTCCCAACAACTTCCGGGTTTAACAGATCTTAATCTGCTTAAGTCCCCGTGTTTGACTCTATTACGAACCATAGTTCCAGATATATTATGTATTCTGAAATAGAAGTGGGTTTAAATATATAAGCATCATAACTTAAAGTTAAATGCCTGTATGTAAAGCTACTCACCATATTAACACTGTAAATGTAAATGCCGTGTGGTTAGGGCCTTCCGTCGGGTATACCGTTCGCCTGGTGCAAGTCTTTCGAGTAGAAGCCACTTCGGTGACTTACGTGTCGATGGGGATGAAATGATAAGGACAACACAACACCCAGTCCCTGAGCGGAGAAAATCTCCAACCCAACCGGGAATCGAACCCGGGCCGATAGGTATGACATTCCGTCGCGCTGACCACTCAGCTACCAGGGGCGGACATATATTAGCACTATGTAATATACTACTTATCTAAGTAATAAAAGCATTGACAGTAAAATAAAAATTTGAAAATAAACATACTTCATAAATTCCTGCTTACAGAAGTATGCTGCAGTATTCACTCCTTATAAGCAGTTGCACTGTGCTGCAAACACGTTTTCGTAAGCTTGCTCCGTCGCACACGGATGCTCGGAACATTACAGTGGAGCGGTTATGGTTCAAATGGCTCTGAGCACTATGGGACTTAACTTCTGTTGTCATCAGTCCCCTAGAACTACGTAAACCTAACTAACCTAAGGACATCACACACATACATGCCCGAGGCAGGATTCGAACCTGCGACGTAGCGATCGCGCGGTTACAGACTGAAGCGCCTAGAATCGCTCGGCCACTAAGGCCGGCGTGGAGGGGTTAGCAGCGGTGCTGGGTACACTGGAGTGCAGTCTTTGAGAGCAAATCTTGTTCAGGCCTGCACCAGGCACTTGGTCCGCCTCTTGATACGCTTCCTAAATGTGTTTTCGAAGCAGTTTTATGGCACCACAAACACTCACTCTTGCACCACCTCCAAAACCACATTTTCCACAAATACTTGGATGCACTCAGGTGTTCCTCCATCGGACTACTTTTTGAAAACAACTAGTAGCTAGTTCAGGACTGTACGGTGCGTCCTCGCGCTGCTCAAAACCAATATTATTAGTGTACTGGATTGTTTTTTAGGGCGTCACCCTAAAGCAAACCAAACCTTTTGCAAGCTTTCATTGTGGGTTGGAGTTTTCTCAGTAATTGCCGCTATTCACTATTTTGCCTCAGTAGCGCCACAGTCGGGTAATTATCTCTTTTTGCAAGGTTCTGTTTGTACTTCCTCAGTTACTCCCAACATTTTGTTTGCATTTTTGAGATACTATTCAGCGTTTATTTAGACAGTGCGGTATGGATAGGGACCGTGTTTGTTATGAGCAGGCACCAGGGAAATTGGCTGCTGTCCATAAACAGCTGGAGGCTGAGTTGGCCACGGTCGACATTCTTCTGGCTACTGCTCGAGGCAACGACGGTAACAGGGCTCAGCTGACGACCCAGGTGACCGGGTTATCGCTGTATCTTCTAATACGCACTATCTGACTGCTTCGTCTTCACTCGAGAGTGAATGGCAGACAGTGGTGGATTCGTGTGTCACTGGGCGGAAGACAGAAAAAGGAGCGGGTTGCACGGCTGGTCGTTAGGCTTCAACAACTACGACGAGGTGCTACCCAGTGTTGATAACACTTGTGAGCCACGATGGGATGCCACTTGTGTTGGGCCAGCGTCCTATTTTCCTGTCCAGACCGGATAAGTGAATAGGGCAGGTTTGCTAACCATTGAGAGCGCCAGCGTTAGGAGTGTAATGGAGCCCCTTAGGGAAATAAAACGCAGGACGGGAAGGAATGGCCGTGTAGACTCGGTATGTATGCCGGGTGGTCCCTTTCCGTGACGTAGAAGGGGCCATCCCAGCGACTATAGTCTGCACTGGGTGCAACCCCCTGCAAATAGTGGCACGAAAGACGCCTGCTGATTGGGTTATGAGTCCATCCTCAGTTCCTATCGGCGGATGGCTGGTTTGGTGAAGACAACTAACAAAGAACGTGGTCAGACTAAGCTGAGTATTTGTAGCATTGTACCCAGGGTTGATCATGGTCCTCTGGTTTCGGGCAGAGTGAAAGGTCTAAATCAGAGGCTCAGACGACTCGGTGAAGGTATCGGATGGAATTTCTCAACGTCCGCTATCTGGTGACCCCCAAAAAGGTCAGGTGTGCGCCACACGCAGGAAGCGGCTACAAGAGTAGCGGAGTTGTGAGGCACGCACATATAGATAAATATTAGAGAAAACTCCTCTTGGGATTAGAGACGGATTGCCTGCCGAAATCGAAGTTAAATCAGCCACAATATTTTCAGAGAATGCTCGTCCTCGAAGCTAGGATTTAGGAACGGTTAATATGATGTTAGTTAATTGCAGGAGCTTCCACGGAAAGAACCCAGAATTAGTATCGCTTATTGAAGATTCTAAGGCCCAGCTAATATTAGGAACAAAACGTTGGTTGAAACCGGAAGTGAATACTAACGAAATCCTAAGTTCAGTTTGGATTACCTGCAGTAAGGATAGGTTAATCGCCAATAGTAGCGGAGTATTTATTGCAGTGAAGAATTCGATAATACTTAGCTAGGTCACGCATCTAGTTGAAGTTAGGCATGAACTGTCCGGCGTTGAGCCCATTCACGTGGGCGAGCCATCACTTGAGCAAATGAAGTGTCCTTTTTTAGCGTAACTTCTAATTTCTCTTCGAAACTCTTAAATTTTAACGCTATTTTATTCTGCGAAAGTTAGTCGTCAAGTTTGGAAATTAATGATGTAAGAACATAAACGCTTCAAACTTTTTTTGTGGAGGGAGGCAGGGATGACATCTCATCTCACATTTGGCTACACGCCCCCATGTCTTCAATTCGTGTCAGAGGTATCAGTTACAAGGAAGTTAACGAAAAACTTAACACTTACACACAAGTGAGAATTGACCTTTAGGCATTAATGCATTTAAACATGGAAACAGAGAAACATGACAGTAATTAAATAAATTTAACCAACAACTGGACCAAGTCCAAGGCATAAGAGTTGGCATACAGTTGTAAGTATCTGTACCTGAGTAAACACTCGTAAATACATTTAAGGGTAGACGAATTAACAAATATTAAAAAAAATTCGCCCAGATACAGACTACGTTCAAGGCATTAACGGCCAGAATTAATCATCTTCGGTGTATAATGACCTTCACAAATGGCGATTGGGTTGGTGAAACAATATCTGCTCCTCCCCACATTCACAGGTTTAGGGTCCACTAGCGAGATACCAAACAGTGGGTGAGTATCAGAGGTCAAACCTCTACTCCTTTTGCTTGGGTACCTGCTTCACACTTCATGTCAGGCGGAGTTATGCCTGCTGGTACATGCAGCTCCTCCAAATTAGTTTGGCTCAGGCATCCAGTGATTATGCGACACGTCTCATTCAGAACAGTGTCCACCTGCCCAGCATGTCAAGAATTATGTCAGACAAGCACTGCACATTCGCCCGCAGAATAGCACAACGCAGGAGTCCAGATAGCGGCTGGTTGTTTGCCCCAGTTAATTTCCCTTAGTATCCGTACGATATTATTCCTTGCCAGCGGAGTGGTTGTGACATACTCTGCATCCAGGAGACACATCGGGATTTTCAGTATAGGCGCCCCAAAATACTTGGCATGACACTTGTCGCAGAGCGACCTCATAGTCAGTATGGCAGCACCAGTTTTGCGAAATCTAGCCCGGAATCACCACAAAGAACAATGTCATTGTTCTGTCAATGCAACAGCTACGAAGCAGTAAAAAACGTTTACTTAAGACTTGTCCCCGTGATTAGCTGTGAGAGCCTGCAGCAGTGACTGGTGTGACGCTCGGCTGACAGGCGGCTCTGTTGCTGTTCCAGAGGAGCCGTTCACCATCTTCACCCCGCTGAACAACAACGACACTCAGCCGGCGGCGGAGCGCCTGCTGTCGCAGCCGGCGCAGCTGAAGCGTCTCCTGCTGGACCACATCGTGCTGGGCGTGCGGCTCGAGCTCAGTCTCAGCTCTGCGATCCACGTGACCGCGCTCGGCGGCAGGACCATCCACGTGCGCAGGATCAACGGTAAGTCTCCGCAGTTTCCATCACTCACAAAAAAATCTCCTCAGGTTGAATTAGAGATCCGCCAAAAAGAGGTATTCCAGGGTCGACAGAAGCGTCCGATCCCACGCGTCGGCTTTGACCCGTTACGTAAGGCTGTTGTCGTGTGTGACGTCATGACGGCGCGGAGTTTGGTTTGTGGGTGTGGCGTGTTTGTTTATGTCGTGGCTTGTTGTGCTCTCTGGTGGTATGTTCAAGGTTTTCGTTTGTGTGGTGTAATGGGCTCAGTTTGCTTTTGCTTATTATCCCGAGCTGTTAGTGTTGGTTGTGTTTGCAGTGGAATCATACTAAATTTCAGCGAGTTAACGATTTTGTGTGAAGGTTAATTTAGTGTTGTTCGCTGTACATTGTGTGGTAATTTTACTAAAAGTAATCGGTTGTTGTTACTGTTCGGGAATGGATATTTCGGATGAAATTAACAGTGCGCAAGTCAAGGGAAGTGTTCGATCCCAATGTGTGGCTGTGCATGTTGGTATTGGTATCGGGAGATGTTTTTGAGCTATATAGGCCAAGGGAAGTATTTGATCCTAATTTATGGGATCGGGAGCTGCTGTTGAGCTATATACGTCAAGGAAAGTGTCCGATTCCAGATGATATTGTGTTTAGTGGTATTTTGGGAGTTTTGTGATGTCGGTTTTTTCGTCGTTTTGTGTGGTTTTGTATTGGGGTGTGTGTCTAAATTTGTTTATATTTAGTTTGCCCCCACCCAAAAACACCCCATTTCCCGAGCTTGTCCCGTTAGTGTCATTAGGCTTTTTGTGGAAAGTGTATGTTTGTTTTTCGATGTATTTTCGTCCTCATGTGTCCGTACCGACTCTATATGCGCCATATTGGAATCGTGGTTTATGGTCGTTTCTGCCATATTTGTGACGTCACGGGTCAAAGCAGACGGGCGGAATGGGATGCTTCCGTATTTCAAATCATCAGGGACAAATATAGAAAACTCGCCTGATATTATTATTCTTTCTTTTCTCAGACGTTATGTCTGGTCAAAAATGGAAAGTGACGCGGACCTTGATCAAGCGTGACTTCCTTTTAACTCTACTGTATATGTTACATTGCATTTACGAACTTTAGGATAATGGAACATGTATAAATAATTACAGGTTTCTGTAGTTGTATATATACGTTTGGATGTAGCTGTATTGCGTTGATGTACTGGTTGATATTGTGTGGTATGACTTTTGTAGTTGATAGTATAATTCATATAATGTCAACTTTATCCTGATGCCACATCTCCCTTGACTTCCTCAGCCAGTTGGATGTATTTTTCAATTTCTTCCCCTGGTTTCTTCTGTATATTTGTTGTATTACTTATGGATATTTCGATTTGTTGTGTTAATTTCTTCTTTTTATTGGTGAGTATGACGTCAGGTTTGTTAAGTGGTGTTCTTTTATCTGTTATATTGGGTCTGTTCCAGTAGAATTTGTATTTATCATTCTTCAGTACATTTTGTGATGCATACTTGTATGTGGAAACGTGTTGTTTGATTAGATTATTTTATATGGCAAGTTGTTGATGTATTATTTTTGCTGCATTGTCATGTCTTCTGGAGTATTCTTTATTATTTTTATTATTTCGTGTGCCTCACTGGCCTGGTCGTCTTTCATTTGGACGCGACTTCGGCGACTTCCATCTCCCTAACCTACCGTAGTTATTCATTCGGGGACAGGAACCTCAAGCTTAATGTCAAGTCCCAACCATTTGTCGTTTCTGGCGACTCCACACACCACTGAGAGATGGAAGCTAGGGTAAATCACAAACTGAAAAATCAGTGGTCCGACAGGGATTCGATCCCACGACCCTCTTGGTTTCCAGTCAAGTGCTTTACTGCTAGAAGACCAGGCCCGACTCCATCTGAATAAATTAATGAGAAGTACAAAAATACACCTCGGAGATAGTTCAAGAATCTTTGAATGTTCGTTATCTTTCTGACGTTTTCTCCACTGCCCCGTCTATTTTTGACATAAACAGTCGACCTACGTTGATAGTGATGGACACGTCTGTGCTTGGGAGACTCAGTAATGTTTCTGGTCCTAGCTTTTGATAAAAACATTGCGTCAGTCCTCCTTGTACTCAGTTTGGATACGAGTGGATGATTTTCACACTCTGTGTACATGATCAGTTGCTTAGTCACTGGAGTTCTTTGTATCCCTCTTCATATGTCCAATGCCTATCATCATTCCACAACCGCAATACCACATGGGATTATGTCCAGAATCTGGACTGTAGAAATTGCTAGCAGATTAAAATTCGTGTCGTCCAAGACTCGAGTCCGGGAAGTGCTCTACCAACTGATCCAGTCAAGCATGACTCACGATCCATCCTCACAGCTTTACTTGTGCCAGTACCCTTTCCCCTGCCTTCCAGACTTCACAGAAGTTCTCCTGTGAAACTTCAGGACTAGCACTGCTGGAAGTACTACCCAGGGGGCTCGCCACTCTTTGGGGGTTCGTGCTTGACTACCGTGGCACCCCAGCCTTCAGTGCTGCATGTCTGTCCTCACGCTGCTTATATGGTATGACGTTCATAGTCAGACCATCTCCCTGACTACACGCCTTCAAGCTGTTGCAGTTCACCTTTTCCTTCCTCACTTGATCGTTACCCTTTGTACCATCATTCGATGTCACCAGGGCAGACTTCCTCCAGCTTATTTGGCAGCTACCTCACTTCTTTCTACTGCTCAATGTCTTTAATGACCACCATCCCCTTTCGGGTTCTCCCAGAACCTGTCAGAGGCGCTCCCTTGGCTGACCTTCTCAATGAGCCTTAACAATGGAGCACCCACGTTCGTTTCAGACTCCACGCACAAGTATTCCCATTTGGACCTATCCTTCTGCAATGTTCAGCTTGCCCGTCGTCTCGAGGGGTCCCTTCTCACTGACAATTACTCGAGCGACCATTTCCTGTGAGCTATTCGTCTGCTGATTCCTACCTCACCTACATGCATACCCAATTGGTCGACTGGAGATTTTACACCTCCAGGCGACCATCGACGAACATTTCCCCAATTGTGTGACCAAGTAGAATATCTTGGAAACGTTATTCTTTCCGCCGCAGAATGTTCCATTCCTCGCACTTCCTCTTTACATCGGCGTGTCCCAGTCCCTTGGTGGACTGAGGCGTGCTGCGACGCAGTTCGCACGCGGAGATATGCTCTCCACGTTTTAAACAGTCACCCTACAATGGCACACTGCATTCATTGTAAACAGTTGCATGCACAATGTCGTCGCGTTCTTCGGAATAGCAAAAAATCTAGCCGGATTTCATTCACTAGTTCTTATAACAGTTCCACTCCCTCATCCATCGTGTGAGTCAACCTCCAATGTCTCACTGGGACCAAGATCCAGTCCCCAATTTCCGGCCTGGCAGTAGCAGACGATGTCTTGGTGAACCGTATTGTTATATCCAACATCTTTGACAGTCATTTTGCGGAGATTTCGAGTTCCTCCCACTATCACCCTGCCTTATTCCACGGGCAATGAGCGGAGGCGGCTCAGGTGATACCCCTCACTTCTCAGTACCATGAGTGTTACGGTGCCGCCTTTACTATGAGGGAGCTAGATAAAGCTCTCACTTCATCCAGATCCTCCGCCCCATGGCCAGAGATGTTCTCATTCAGATGTTGCAGCACCTTTCTCTTCTGGGCAAGCACTTTCTCCTTCATATGCACGACCGCATCTGGGCAGAGGGCACGTTTCCCAGACGCTGGCGTGAAGCCACTGTCATATCCCTACCTAAGCCTGGTAAGGACAAACACCTTCCTTCTAGCTACCGCCCCATTTCTTTCACCAACTATGGTTGCAAAGTGATGGAATGCTCTCACCAGCTGTGGTTGCAAAGTGACGGAATACATGATTCATGCCCGGATGGTATGGAGGCTCGAGTCTCACATTTAACTAACCACTGCACAGTGTGAATTTCGAGCGCGCCGTTCTAGAGTTGACTATGTCGTTACTTTGTCCACCAAAGTCATGAATCCCAGTTTTCAGTTCGGCGAAATTCTACGACATATGCTGGAAGAGTGGTATCCTCCGTAGTCTCTACATGGGGACATCCATGGCTGCATGCCTCGTTTCCTTCAGGAATTTTTAAAAGACCGAGTTTTCATTGTACATGTCGGTTCTGCCTTGTCGGACACCTTTCTTCAGGAAAACGGTGTGCCTCAGCCTTCCGTCCTGAGCGTCGTCCTCTTTGGCCAGTAACCCCATTGTGGCCTTCTCCCACCTGACATCTTCAGCTCAGTTTTCCTTGACTATTATGCCATCTATTGCAGTTCTTAAAGGGCCTGTCTCATTGAGCGGCGTCTTCAGCCCTGTCTCGATCGTCTTTACTCATAGACAATCAACAATGGCTTTCATTTCCCCACTGACAAAACAGTTTGCATTAATTTTTGGCGGCGCAGTTGGTTTCTTCCAGCGTCTGTTCATCTTAGGCCTGTTGCTCTTCCGTTCGCTGAAACTAAGAAATTCCTGGGGCTCATACTCGGTAGAACTTTCTTGGTCCTCCCAAGTGTCTTACTTGATGGCCCGCTGTATGCGGTCCATCAATATCCTACGACTCCTCAGTGGTACTTCCTGGGGAACAGATCGAACCATCCTCCATTTGTATCAGTCCCTTGCCTGTTCGAAACTAGACTATGGGTATTTCGTTTATACATCTGCCCGTCCGTCCCTCTTGCGCCGTCACAATACTATCCACCATCGTGGCATCCGTTTGACCACTGGCGCCTGTTACTTCCGGTTGAGAGTCTGTATGCGAAAGCTGGCAAACTACTGCTGTCCTACCGCCGTGACTTTCTTCTCAGCAGATAAACTCGCCGACTGTCTGCCATTCATTGTCACCCGTCTTATGACTCCTTTGATCACCAGTATGGGGCGACTCCCTCTTCTCTGTTACCTCCTGGAGTTCGCTTTTACCTCTTGATCCGGCAGCTACCTGCCACTTTCCCGATGGGTTCTGAACACTTCACCACATTGGCTTCGTGCGGCGGTCCGTGTTCACCTTGGCCTTCATTCGCTCTATTGCCTTCAGTTTCACGACCTTCGCACGGAACTTCGCGATAGTGCCTTTGTGTACAGTGGTGGTTCTCGGACTCACCGTGGTGTGCCTTTGTCATTGGCACCAACGTTTATTGGTATCAGCCTCCGAAACACTGCTTAGTACTTACAGCAGCGCTCTTTGCCCTGCATCAGGCCACTCAGTACATGCGTCGACACAGGCCGTCTGCTGTACACTGTCCATCTCTTAGTGCAAGAAGTCCAGGAAAGTTGTCACTTGCTCAGTCTTGATGGAGCCTCTGTTACTTTCATGTGGTTTCCTGGTCACGTCGGTCTGACAGGAAACGAGACAGCCGATGCTGCTGCCAAGGCTGCAGCCCTCGTACCTCAACCCGCTATTTCTTAAGTCACCTCCGATGATGTCTGCGTTGCCGTCTGTCAGCAGCTGGTGTCATTTTGGCGTCACCACTGGTCCTCCCCAGTGGCTTGAACGATCACCTCTCGATCCTCTTGCAGTGAGATCATTTCAATTGTATAGGGCACTGTCTTTTTACCCATCGACAATTGTTACGTGGTGTTCCCCCACCACTTTGGGCTCATTGCGCTCAACCATTGATGGTCCGCCATTTCTTGACGGAATGCCCCTTTTTTAATCACTTACGTTCTCTGTCGTGTTTGCCGTCTGAGTTATCGGCCATTTCAGCGAACGACGAGCGGGCTGTCGACCGCGTTTTATATTTTATCCGACATTTAGTCTTTAGTTCAGGACCTCCGTTTCTGTGTGGCGTATTTTATAGACCTTTCTCCACGTCCCTGTTTTTAGCTGTCTTCTTCCATCGGTTGGGATTAACGTGTAGTCGTTTTTATCTCCTCTCTTTGTCTTCGTATATTACAGTTCTGACAGGGGCGCTTGTGACCCTAGTTGTTTTTTACTCACTAAAAACAAAAAAGACTGATCAATATTTAGTTATCTGTTCCGTGAAGACTTTGTTTTTTTTTTCAGGTGATTCTTCATTCCTTTTACGTATTTCAAGCTGTAATATGAAGAGCAAAATGGTCTCAAAATTTCCCTGAGATACATTTATAAGCCACACAAAAATAAAATTCTCCAAAATGGCGTTCACGACACAAATGTTTTAAAAGTCTGTTGCCATTAAAACTACATTCTTGCAGTGTTAAGCAGTCATAGAAATGCATCCATAAGGTTTCATCATTAACAATAGGAGGGCAATCAAATGTGTTAACAAGGTTAAGAGAAACAGTCACAAGCCACAGGATATTAGTCACCAGAAACAAACCGTTTCATATAATTAACGAAACGTCATTTGGGCTGGAATCATTAATCGGTTATTGCCAAAATCCATTGCTGTCTGTAGCCAAAGGATAAAGCTGTTCAGTTGCACAATTGTCTCTCATATATTTCCTGAAGTTGCGAAGGTGCTTGAGATGTTTGAAGCATCTGTCATTTTGCTGTGATAGTGACTACGTATCTTCTGAAAACATCACCAGCTAGCAGAGCACAGAACTGCTCTCTGTCACAGCCTGCCATCTGTTGCAGAAAGACTTCTGCAGATTTCATTGCTGGGCCATCAACAACTGTGAGCTTGCGAACCATTCAACGAACCATTACCAATGTAGGCATTCGGAGGCGAAGAACCACTCATGTACCCTTGATGACTGCATGACACAGTCTTATGCCTCGCCTGAGCCCGTCAACACCGACATTGGAATGTTGGTGACTAGAAACACGTTGCCTAATCGGACGAGCCTCGTTTCAAATTTTATCGAGCGGATGGACGTGTATGTATATGGTGACAAACTCACGAATCCATGCACCCTGCATGTCAGCAGGGCATTGTTCTAGCTGGAGGAGGTTCTGTAATGGTATAGGGCGTGTGCAGTGGGAGTGATAAGGGACCCCTGACCAGTCTAGATAAGACTCTGACAGGTGTCACGTTCGTGAGCTTCCTGTCTGATCACCTGCATCCATTCATGTCCATTGTGCATTCCGACGGACTTTGGAAATTCCAGCAGGAGAATGCGACACCTCACACGTCCAGAATTGCTCCAGGAAAATTCTTCTGGGTTTAAACACTTCCGCTGGCCACTGAACTCTCTGGACATGAACATTATCTACATCTACACCCATACTCCGCAAGCCACCTGACGGTTTGTGGCGGTGTGTATCTTGAGTACCTCTATCGGTTCTCCCTTCTATTCCAGTCTCGTATTGTTCGTGGGAAGAAAGATTGTCGGTATGCCTCTGTGTGGGCTGTAATCTCTCTGATCTTATCATTGTCTCTTTGCGGGATATATGTAGGATGGACCAATATACTGCTTGACTCCTCGGTGAAGGTATGTTCTCGAAACTTTAACAAAAACCCGTACCGAGCTACTTAGCGTCCCTCCTGCAGTCTTCCACTGGAGTTTATCATCTCCGTAACGCTTTCGCGATTACTAAATGATCCTGTAACGAAGCGCGCTGCTCTCCGTTAGATCTTCTCTCTCTCTCTTCTATCAACTCTATCTGGTACGGACCCCAACCTGCTGAGCAGTATTCAAGCAGTGGGCGAACAAGCGTTCTGTAAACTACTTTCTTTGTTTTCGGATTGCATTTCCTTAGGATTCTTCCAGTGAATCTCAGTCTGGCATCTGCTTTACCGACGATCAACTTTATTTAATCATTCCATTTTAAATCACTCCTAATGCGTACTCCCAGATAATTTATGGAATTAACTGCTTCCAGTTGCTGACCCGCTATTTTGTAGCTAAATGATAAGGGATCTATCTATGTATTTGCAGCACATTACACTTGTCTACATTGAGATTGAATTGCCAATCCCTGCACCATGCGTCAATTCGCTGCAGATCCTCCAGCATTTCAGTACAATTTTCCATTGTTACAACCTCTCGATACACCACAGCATCATCTGCAAAAAGCCTCAGTGAACTTCCGATGTCATCCACAAGCTGTCGATTCCCTCCTGCACTACTTCAGACGTTAGTCCATGCCACGTCGTGTTGCGGCACTTGGGCGTGCGCGTGGGGGCCCTATACGATATTAGGCAAGTTCCTTTGGCTTTTCAGTGTGTGTGTGTGTGGGGGGGGGGGGGGGGGGAGTGGGGGGAAGGGATGTCTATTGCTGTGACCATGTCCGAAAAAACACACCACATACATATGTAGTAAAGAACTTGGTTCGCTATCTTCTTCTATAATTAACATTAGGGCTGTAAGACGACAGTCTTCCATTGCGATAGGTCATTTCCTTCCATTGGATGTGGATGAAATGTACATCTTGATTAGATTCCGGACGGGAGCCATGGAGTAGGATTAATGTAAAGTAACTGTACACAGGCACCCAGTACGCGAACGGCGCGCGAGTGGTGCTGGAGCGCGTGGACGTGCCCGGCGGGATCCTGGTGGTGGTGGACGGCTACCTGTTCCCTGAAGATCTGGAGGCGGAGGCGGCGCCGCCAGCGGCGCAGTCGCTCGTCAAGGTGACGGCGCCCCCGGCAGCCCCCACTGCGCCGGCGCCCGGCCACGACGCCAACTCCACCTTCCTCGAGAACGTCAGCCACGTGCTTTCCTTCCTCAAGAGCGGCGTCCGTGTCTTCAGGGACTTCCTCTCGCGCTCCAACGTCTCCCAGCTGCTCAAAGAAGGTAAGTGCAGTGTGCGAGAACCAAATCACACGTATCTCAAAATCATATTATTCATTAATTTCGGTTTGAATTTCAAAGCTCCCTCCATATATTCTTTTTTTTTTTTCAGTTCCTGAAGCGTATTCTACAAACTTTAAGCGAGGGAATATTGCCAACTAGTATTTTCTGTGACTTAGATAAAGCATTTGATTGTGCAGTTTGCAGCATTCTCCTACAGATGTATGAGAGATCCTGTTGGTAACTGATTTTCATATCCAACTATACTCCGCTCCACGAACGATGGCGGTTTGTGATGGTCGAGAAAACGTACAGAGATGGCAATGCTGTCGGTACGAAGTGACTGCTGCGGTACGCGCATAAACGTGCTTTGCGCTTGATGAAAGCGTGTTTCCCGCAGATTGTTTCTCGCTTGCGTGTGTAGAATCTGCCGCTTACCACCACCAACAGACATGACAACTCGCAACAAGTGGAACAAAAATTCTCTAAATAACTCGCTATGATCACATTACATGGTCGTATTGCATACAGCATTCATAGCAGAACGCTCACAAGGGAACCTCCCCATCGCACCCCCCTCAGATTTAGTTATAAGTTGGCACAGTGGATAGGCCATGAAAAACTGAACACAGATCGATCGAGAAAACAGGAAGTAGTTGTGTGGGACTATGAAAAAATAAGCAAAATATACAAACTGAGTAGTCCGTGCGCAATATGTGCAACATCAAGGGTAATGTGAGCTCAGGAGCGCCGTGGTCCCGTGGTTAGCGTGAGCAGTTGCGGAACGAGAGGTCGTTGGTTCAAGTCTACTCTCGAGTGAGAAGTTTAATTTTTTATTTTCAGACAATTATTATCTCCTCCGATGCGAGGTAATTGCGCCGTAGTATGCGGACGCTACACCTAAACGGAAAAATTTGAAAACGTTAAAAACATATGTTTTGACAGAACAGAGGGAAAACTGTGCGACTGTGAAACTGTTGCATTCATTTGTTGCAGTTTATGTGAGAAACTCTTATGTTTTCATCACTTTCTGGGAGTGATTATCACATCCACAAGAAAACCTAAATAGGGCAAGGTAGAAGAATGTTTTTACCCATTCGCCAAGTGTACAAGATAGGTGGGTCGACAACATATTCCTGTCATGTGACTCGCATGCTGTCGCCATTGTCGTATAGAATATATCAGACGTTGTTTTCCTGTGGAGGAATCGGTTGACTTATGACCTTGCGATCAAATGTTTTCGGTTCTGATTGGAGAGGCACGTCCTTCCGTCTACTAATCGCACTCTTTTGCGGTGCGGTCGCAAAACACAGACACTAAACTTATTACAGTGAACAAAGGCGTCAATGAACGAACAGACAGATCATAACTTTGCGAAAATAAAATAATAAACTTTTTACTCGAGGCAAGACTTGAACCAAGGACCTCTCCTTGCGCAGCTGCTCACATAACAACATCCTTGATGTTGCCTATCTTGCCCATGGACTCCTAAGGCTTTTGATTCTGTGGATCATGAAATCCTCTTAGATAAGCTGAAGTACTATGGAATGAATGGTTCAGTACACAGATGGTTCACTTCATATTTAACTGGTAGAATGCAGAAGGTTGAAACAGTAAACCCACATAGTACACAAAGGGCATCAGATTATTCAGACTGGGGATGTATCAAGAATGGGGTACCACAGGGTTCTGTCTTGGACCTTTATTGTTTTTAATATATGTTAATGACTTTCCTAATTATATTCATGAAGATGCAAACTTGGTTCTCTTTGCAGATGACACAAGTATTGTAATCAAGCCTAAAAGCAAGAATCAGCTGAGGAAAATGCAAATAATGTTTTTCAAAGAGTTATTAGGTGGTTTTCCGCAAATGGACTTTCATTGAACTTTGAAAAACCACTGTACATACAGTTCAGTACAGGGAAAGGCATAACACTGGAAATAAATATAGAGTGTGGGGGAAAATCTTTAGCTAAAGCAGATTGTTCAAAATTTCTGGGTGTCTGTATTGATCAGAATTTAAACTGGAAGACACATTGACAATCTACTGAAACGATTGAGCTCAGCTACCTATGCTATTAGTGTCACTGCAAATTTTGGAGACAAGCACATCAGTAAGTTAGCTTACCATGCATATTTTCATTCGTTGCTTTCTTACGGAATCATCTTTTGGGGCAATTCATCACTAAGAAAGAAGGTATTTATTGCACAAAAACGTGTTATCAGAATAATGTCTGGGGCTCATCCAAGATCATCTTGTAGACAATTATTTAAAGAATTAGGGATATTGCCAGTAGCTTCACAATATATATACAGCCTAATGAAATTTGTTGTTAGTAACCCAGATCACTTCAGAATTAATAGCACAGTCCACAGCTACAATACTAGGAGACAGGGTGACCTTCACTACCGTTCATTGAATTTGACATTGGCACAAAAGGGGGTGAATTATACTGCCACAAAGATTTTTGGTCAATTGCCAAACAATATCAAAAGTCTGACAGCAACCAATCGGCATTCAAAAGTAAGTTAAGGGAATTCCTGAATGACAACTCCTTCTACTCCATAGATGAATTTTTAGACATAGGCCAAAGAAATACAGTAAGCATTAACAATTGTACCGTATATAAGACTAACAATGATTATTTGGGATAAATGAATCTTGTGTACTTTGACACGTTCCACATCATTACGAAAGAATCGTGTTCATGATCCATGGAACAAGTAATATAACTAACTAACTAACTAACCAACCTCAGTTAGTACATTTTGCTTATTTTTTTCATATTTCCATACAACTTCTTCGTGTTTTCTTGATTGATCTGTGTTCGGTTTTTCAAGGCCTATCCACTGTGCCAACTTATAACTAAATCTGAGGGGGGTGCAATGGGGAGGTTCCCTTGTCAGAACACTGCTGAACGCTCATTGGCTGTCAGAGAACGCATGACGTAGTTGTGCAGGGCAAGCATAACTCGGCTGTAGTCGTTCGTGACTGCAACGATAAAACGATGCAGACTGTTGCATTGAGAAACTCAGGAAGTGTTCACAATGAAACCTTCACAAAAGGTAAAATCATTGCAGGTGTGCAACAGAAACCAATACCAGGCCTGCTGTTGCTCTTGTTACGTATAAATCGTCTACATCTACATCTACATACATACATACATACATACATACATACATACATAACCCAATACACAAAGTAGTTACGAGCAGTCTGAAGAAACTGAAAAACC
Organism: Schistocerca gregaria; assembly: GCF_023897955.1. Lineage (NCBI taxonomy): Eukaryota > Metazoa > Arthropoda > Insecta > Orthoptera > Acrididae > Schistocerca > Schistocerca gregaria. The sequence goes on along the minus strand of NC_064921.1, from coordinate 938,552,203 downwards.
ACAAAGTGGCTAGAACTGAAAGAATACCAGTGAAACTGCTGAAATATGCAATAATGAAGTTAATGTTTCATCCTATTCTTAAAATTAGGTGAGATGAGAAAGTGCTGGTGAATGGAAGGAATCAATCTTTGTCTCTAAACACAATAGAGAAGATACACGGCACTGTAGGAATTAGTGGAATTTACCTACTAGTCACAGTATACAAAGGACTCTCTTGTATAAGATTGCAAAGACTCACCCTCCTATATTGAGAACATTAAAGGACTACCGAAATGGTTTTCGGAAAAATAGACAGCATGTCTGCTTAGTGTCCATCACTGAAAAAGTATGGGTGTAAAACAACAGCAGCAATTACCTGTATTTCTCCCAGCATGTTCAATGTTCAGTTAAGTCACCTTTCGTCAGGATAGATATAGTGAAAAACAAATCGTACATGTGTTGCGCTATTAACTAATCGTGCACAGGGTGAGTCATGATAATAGAGTTGGCACCAAGGTCTACAGCCTTTCTGCAGAAATTATTTCCAACAAGATTGGTTATATTTTGTGAAAATACACATGGGAAATGTGGTCTCTGACCTCCACCTAAGATTATGGTCCTTATAGGTTCTACTAATGACTATTTTGTTCTGTGTAAGGCAGGTGTCTGTCACATGCCTTTGCAGGTGTGGCATGTCATACATTGGTCAGATTATCTGGACTGTGAAGGAGTGGTGTACACAGAGCATAAGAATCACACACACTTAAAACAGCTGAGCTAATTTGCTATTTCAATTCATGGACCTTCTGAGACCCTGGATCATACCACATAATGGAACCCATAACCTGTGTGTGTTGATGCCATAACCCCTCAACTATTGGCAGCATGTGACCATAGGGCATAATCTGCCTCGTTGGTCCCTTCATGGCCTCCTGCTTTGCCCTTCAGGAGACTTTGTTTCCAGCAAAGTGGACCCAGGCCCTTTGTGGACACCAGGGATATTGCTGGCTCCACATCGGTCATACTTGGCTGACCCATGGTCATCTCATCCTTCACAAGGACCCACTCGACTGTCATTGTGCTTCTTGTATGGTGGTGGTTAACATTTTGTAAACTGTCACAACTCAGCCATCCTCTAGTGGAGTCTTATCTCCCAGAGTTGCTGCTCCTAGTTTTATGAGGTGATGCCTCAGTGGCTGACTTAGTATTACATTTCATTCATGATGGGGCTTTTAACACTCTCTTTAATGGAGGCCCACTTCATCTTGCCAGCCCACTGAGGGGTTGGCACAACACTCTGGTACCTCCTCTGCACCGAGCGAGGTGGCGCAGTGGTTAGCACACTGGACTCGCATTCGGGAGGACGACGGTTCAATCCCGTCTCCGGCCATCCTGATTCAGGTTTTCCGTGATTTCCCTAAATCGTTTCAGGCAAATGCCGGGATGGTTTCGTCAAAAGGGCACTGCCGATTTCCTTCCCAATCCTTCCCTAATCCGAGCTTGCGCTCCGTCTCTAATGACCTCGTTGTCGACAGTACGTTAAACACTAACTAACTAACCTCCTCTGCCCAGACCAGGCTGCAACTGTCTTGGTGACCCAGCTCCACCTCACCCTGTCTGCTCTTTTACTCTTCTTGCCTCTCTCGGATGGTCTGTTCAGTTTGTTCATCTTACATCTATCTGTGCTTCTCTTTCCCTGTATGTGTTGCCAGTCTTTCCTAAGCAGTTTCTGAGTGGGTTACCTCTGGTATGTGATGGGCAGGGGTGGAAAGGGGGGGGGAGGCCTGCAAGTAGGGGATGTATATCTCATCATTGCATTCTACTTCTTGGGGCTTTCAGCTGCTTCCTAGATGGGGCACCTTGCCTGCCTTTCTTCCTATATCCCCTCTTTCTTCTTTTTTGTTCCTTGTCTAGCCTTCATTGACCATTGGTAGACCTTGGGGTTTTCTTCCCCTCAGTTTTTGTGGTAGACCTTGTCTGATCTATGGTCATGTAGACCTGTCTGTCTGAGGAGAAAAGGACTGATAACCTAGTAGTGTGGTCCCTTTGATCATCCAATCAACCAATCATAATAGGAATATTACTAAGCTTTTATTCATTGTTGTCTTGTGTATGTAGCTCACAAATATTGGGAATTTGTCAGTCACTAGGCCTGTTCTGCACTTGGTCTAGAAAGTAAGACCCACATCACACAGAAATAATAATATTGCTATGATACTAAGTAAAGGAAGTAGTGCACAAATCGTTTTATAGTCCATCAGTATTTAAATTTCATTGTTTTGTGTCTTACATACAGTCAACAAAATGGCAGTTTTTGCATAAATCATAATTACGAGTAATAATTTGTAAATACACATGTCAGTTGTTCTTAACACACTGTCCATTACAGGTGAAGAGTACACAGTGTTTGTGCCAATCGACAATGCTTTCCAAAGGTGGCATCCTATTGACTGGGGGTTTTATCCCTTCTCTGTGCCAGAATTCACAGAAAGTATCATGATCAACCACTTTGTGAAAGGGAACCTACGTCAAAATAAGATAAAAGATGGGCAAACGGCAGTAACATTGGGAGGGCGTGAAATTCACTTTTCTAAAGAACGTAAGTAAATTATTTTTCTTTCTTCTTCCTTCTTTATTCATTTTTTTTACAAACAACTAGTTTATAAATGTATCACTTTTGGTAACACTTTTTACAAATAATACTTATGAAAATGATGTTTGTAATTATACAATTGTTTAAAAATAAACTACATATTGTAGGAATTTCTCCTTGCCAAAGCCATTTTATTCATCCTTTCACTTATGTTGCAGCAGCATCATGGTCACTGACATTGGCCTCTACATGAATTAATGTAAGAGAAACTTTGTTTGCCACTACCATGAAGAAGTATAAGGATTGTAACCTCTTAGCTGATTCTACTGTGGTCTTATAAAAATGTTTCATAGCAAATTTAACAGTCACTACTTAGGAACCACCTGTTGTTAGATGATTAATGTAGCCAACAAATCTTACAAAACTACTAAAAAATGCACCAGTTACCACTAAATGCAATAATGATTCATCCATTTAGCTTTACTGCAGTGCATGCCAGTTTGATCACTTCAAAGGCAGTTAAAATGCAGGTGAATGATAAGATGATACAGTAATCTGTTAAACTTACTCTCATACATATCATTGCCAGTATATGAGATCTCTCAACATTTATACAATACACTGTCAAATAATTTGTCTTACTCCTAATTACTGTTAATAAAAAGCAAGGAATTACATGTGCACATGAAATGTTTTCTAATGAGTGGCTATGGCAAATCTTGCTAACTACTAAAGTAAAAGAATGCTATATTGTAATTTTAGAATTAATTCTCTGCTGTTAGATAAACTGTGGCAAACTGTATTGGTTATTCACTTGAAGAGGCACATTATAAATTGTTTATATTAATCTAAATTGATACTATATCTAAACCTAGAGCAATCTTGCATGGGAACTCTGTTCTTTGAGTAACTTAAGGTTATCTTTTGAAGGAATTCTGACAATTTACACCACACAAGATTTCCTGGGATATGCAAGTAATGCTGGATCAAAAAAATACTTTTTGTCAACATCCATCACTAGATTCTCTTAACCTTGAAAATAATTTAGTCTATTATTTGTTCTGCTCCTGTGACTTCATGCATACGCCACAAATTTCTTAGATTGCATTTGTTGCACTCATATTAGCATTCTATTATCTATACTGATCCTTCCTTGTTTCCTTGTTCTTCAGCTGCTCTTCTGCCCCGTTATGTCAGTTCATTCTGTCTCCCCTCTCTCTTTTATTCTTGTAACATCAGCTGAGTTCCATCTGGATTGTTTCCACGTGTCTCTGACATAAAATTCTAACTACTGTGATTACACTTTCTGGCTCATATTGTTGAACATATCTGAAAATATTCTTTCATCAATTTCTTTGTTCCCAAAGATACACTTTTTCATTTTTTTTTATATATCTGTGCATTGCACACGGTGGTGATATGCTCTGTTGATCCAAGCTGTCTGTAGTCACACCCACTGTTTCATTGTTTAATCCTTTTCAGATATGCTATGTATGGTCTATGACCAAATATTTAGTGGACCATATAATATTACCTGTGAAATTAAGTCTGACTTGGCCATTCCTGAAACAGTACCTTAAACTGTTGCAAGCCACACAGCTGTGAGAATGAGGCAGGCCACTGTGGATTACCAAATGCACCTGTGACTCCCACCAGTGTACAGAGTACACATGCTCCCTCAATGTACATATATGTTGTATCTTTTATAATATTCAATGCTTTATTGATCACACTTCCATCAATTTCTCTTCCTGAAACTCATAATAATTTTCATTGAACCCCCCCTCTCTTCCCTTAGCTACTTCAGTCTCTTGGTCAGCAATTTCTCTTGCACTTTTCCAGGTTAATCAAAATGCATGTTGTTTGGTAGGACATCACCAATGTGGAATCCTTACCACACCCTTTCTTAAGGGTGAGGACCTTTGCTTATTTCCATTGATATGTTGTCATCCATTGCAACATATTTGCCAAGTAAGGTGCAGTCTTGCCCTCCAGTGCTTAACCACTTCTGGCTTCATGCATTCTGGTACAGATGACTTTCATTTCTTAAGCTGATGTACAGCTAGTGTTAATTGTTCCCTGAGAGAAAGAGAGAGAGAGAGAGAGAGAGAGAGAGAGAGAGAGACATTATGTATGTCAGCAATTTGTTAATGTATATTATGATATTTACATATGATTTACTTTCTTTCAGCAAATTCTGGACTTTCTGTGAATGGAGCAGCTATTGTAAATGGCGATACTCCTGTGTCTGGTGGAAATATAATGTTCATTGGAGAAGTTTTATTTGTTAATGATGGAGTAGTGCAGCGACTTCACATGGAAAATAGGGATAAAGAAACACCACCTCTCCTTGCCTTCCCATGGTTTGGCTCCCAGTTTTTGTCACATGCATTTCTTGCACTGGAGGAAAAAGAGCAATTTACACACATTACCAGATTTGTAAATTTGGCTGATCTGGCTCCACACATCACTGGTTCAGGTAATGTCATTTTATAACATTAGAGGCTAATAATAATAATAATAATAATAATAATAATAATAATTCAGCATCTAGTTTATTAATGTGCTTAATTATTTATTTTTGTCACTGCAAGCTCCCTTCTGGCTCTCATCAGTAAATACTGCTAGGGATTCTCACTGTTGTAGGATCTTAGAGGAGATGATTGCTGTTCCTGGACTGCTGGAAACTTTATTGCCATGTGTTGACCAGATTTATGACAGCTGCTAATTGTGCTGAACAAGTAGTTGTAGAACAGTCCCCTGTTGTTCCAAACACATTTCAGAGCTAAACAGCTGCTCTTATTATGATATTGAAACAGAGACAGAGGTACCAGGCTACACTTACCTTGCTCAACCAGTGGTTGTTGTTTGACATCCAGGCAGAAACAGGGGATATGATATGATACACCTGAAGCTGTAATCAGCTCAGATCTTTTGCATGAATCGCTCTTAGGAAACCAGTACTGTGGGAGTTAAACATAGCAAACATGTGCACAGTTTGTGTCCTGGGAGGCATTTTCAACTCAATGGAAGAGGGTATCCCAGTCATAGGATCATAAAATAGCAATGTAATGAATTGCAACCTAACTCGTACTAGCTGGCTGGCATGAACACTGACACCTATGTATAGACGCTTACAATTGACTACATTTCTTGACAGTCTTTAAATCTCACACTTTTTTTAAATTAATGTCTAATGCCCATAGGGTATGCAAGAAAAAGAAAAAGGAATGGCTGAATACAAAATTCCAAGGAACAGAATGAAACATGAAAATTAAGTCTGGAAATTTTCCACCAACAGCAAATTCTTGTAAAAATAGAAATTGTAAGATGATCAGAAATGATCAAAAAATACTGCAGAGAAGGGCAGCATATTTTGATGATGCGCTTAGTACAAACTCATACCAGGTATCAAGAAATCTACAAGAACAGGAGGAGAATAAAGAGGTAAGCGAAGATGGAAGAGAAGAAGGGAACAGACCAACAATGCAGGAGGTGGAATCAGTGATATATAAACAAAAAATAGCTGGGAGTCATCCTCAAATATCTTAAATACATGCACTACTAAATAACGTATGCACGAGGACTGGAAAATTGGAATAATGTGCTCTATAAATAAGAAAGAGAGAATACCAGTGTGGTTCCCTGCCAAAATAGTAGTAGTTCTGACCAGATCTCCACTTCCTGTTTGTTGATTCTAAGCAAGTGCTTCACAGTGTCAATAGGTCAGCATTGTATAAAGTAATAAAAAACTGGGTGTCTCTGACAAGCTAAGAAGATTAGTAAAGTTAACAATAAAGGACAAAAAGGCAAAAGTAATTGTCAAAAAAGGTTCCAAGAGCTTTAACTTTATAGACGAAGTGAAACAGGGTGGTGCTCTCTGTGCAGTCCTGTTCAACTTAGCATTGCATAGTCTGACACAGAAGACAGACAAGAGAGGAACAATAATGATAAAAGCTACTAAAACAGTGTAAGCAAAAGGAGCAAAAAGTGGACTTAAAGTATGAGGACAAGACCAAAAACATGGTAATGTCCATTTCTCAGACAAGTTCACCACCGTATGGCTTGAAGCCATGTAATAAACGTTTTAAAGCTGTCAACTGCTTCCATTATTTAGGTGTACTCTTAAACAGTCATAATATTAAGAGATAGTTTATTAAAGAAAGGATACAAGCAAGAAACAGTCTGTTCCACAAACTTAGTTGTTCAAGATTTCTCTGATTACAAGAAAAGCCAAAAAAGTAAACTGTTCTCTTGTGCAACCAGTTATTGTATATGAGTCAGAAATGTGGACAATGACAAAAGCAAATATGAGCAACCTAACTGTATCATCATCATCATCATCATCATCATCATCATCATCATCATCATTTAAGACTGATTATGCCTTTCAGCGTTCAGTCTGGAGCATAGCCCCCTTATAAAATTCCTCCACGATCCCCTATTCAGTGCTAACATTGGTGTCTCTTCTGATGTTAAAACTATTACTTCAAAATCATTCATAACCGAATCCAGGTACCTTCTCCTTGGTCTGCCCCGACTCCTCCTACCCTCTACTGCTGAACCCATGAGTCTCTTGAGTAACCTTGTTTCTCCCATGTGTGTAACATGACCCCACCATCTAAGCCTGTTCGCCCTGACCGCTACATCTGTAGAATTCATTCCTAGTTTTTCTTTGATTTCCTCATTGTGGACACCCTCCTGCCATTGTTCCCATCTACTAGTACCTGCAGTCATCTTAGCTACTTTCATATCCGTAACCTCAACCTTGTTGATAAGGTAATGTGAATCCACCCAGCTTTCGCTCCCATACAACAAAGTTGGTCGAAAGATTGAACGGTGCACAGATAACTTAGTCTTGGTACTGACTTCCTTCATGCAGAAGAGAGTAGATCGTAGCTGAGTGCTCACTGCATTAGCTTTGCTACACCTTGCTTCCAGTTCTTTCACCATGTTGCCATCCTGTGAGAACACACATCCTAAGTACTTGAAACCATCCACCTGTTATAACTTTGTTCCTCCTATTTGGCACTCAATCCGTTTATATTTCTTTCCCACTGACATTACTTTCGTTTTGGAAATGCTAATCTTCATACCATAGTCCTTACATTTGTGATCTAGCTCTGAAATATTACTTTGCAAACTTTCAATCGAATCTGCCATCACAACTAAGTCGTCCGCATATGCAAGACTGCTTATTTTGTGTTCACAAATCTTAATCTCACTCAGCCAGTCTATTGCTTTCGACAAGTGATCCATAAATAGTATGAACAACACTGGAGACAGGTTGCAGCCTTGTCTTACCCCTGAAACTACTCTGAACCATGAACTCAATTTACCATCAACTCTAACTGCTGCCTGACTATCAATGTAAAGACCTTTAATTGCTTGCACAAGTTTGTCTCCTATTCCATAATCTCATAGAACAGACAATAACTTCCTCCTAGGAACCCGGTCATATGCCTTTTCTAGATCTATGAAGCATAGATACAATTCCCTGTTCCACTAGTAACACTTCTCCATTATTTGCTGTAAGCTAAAGATCTGGTCCTGACAACCTCTAAGAGGCTAAACCCACACTGATTTTCATCCAATTGGTCCTCAACTAATACTCTCACTTTCCTTTCAACAATACCTGAGAAGATTTTACCCACAACACTTATTAAAGAGCTACCTCTGTAGCTGTTACAATCTTTCCTGTTTCCATGTTTATAGATTGGTGTGATTACTGCTTTTGTCCAGTCTGGTGGAACCTGTCCCGACTCCCAGGCCATTTCAGAAGACCTGACATTCTACTGTATTTGATGAGTTCCGACTTAATTTCATCCACCCCAGCTGATTTATTGCACTGCATTCTATTGACCATTTTCTCCACTTCCTTAAATGTGATCCTATTTCCATCATGATTCCTATCCCTTCCTACCTCAAAATCTGAAACATTACTGATCGTATTTTCACCTACATTGAGCAACTCTTCAAAATATTCCCTCCATCTGCCCAAGGCATCCACAGGATTCACCAGCAGTTTTCCTGACCTGTCCAAAATACTTGTCATTTCCTTCTTACCCCCCTTTCAAAGACTGCTAATTACACTCCAGAATGGTTTTCCAGCAGGTTGACCCAAGGTCTCCAACCTGTTTCCAAAGTCTTCCCAAGATTTCTTCTTGGATGCTGCAATTATCTGTTTAGCTTTGTTTCTTTCTTCAACATAACTTTCTCTGTCTACCTGAGTTCTAGTATGTAGCCATTTTTGATATGGCTTCTTTTTCCTTTTACAGGCTGCCTTGACTGTGTCATTCCACCAAGCTGTTTGCTTCATCCTACTTTTACACACTAATGTTCCAAGACATTCTTCAGCCACTTCTAGTATTGTGTCCCTGTACCTTGTCCATTCCTTTTCCACTGACTGTAATTGACTACATTCAACTAACTGGTACCTTTCTGAGATCGCTGCTATGTACTTGTGCCTGATTTCCTTATCCTGAAGTTTCTCCACTCTTATCCTCCTACATATGGACCTGACCTCCTGCACCTTCGGCCTCACGATCCCAATTTCGCTGCAGATTAAATAATGATCAGTCTCATCAAAGAATCTCCTGAATACACGTATGTCCCTCACAGCCTTCCTGAATTCCTGTTCTGTTATTATATAGTCAATGACAGATCTGGTTCCCCTGCCTTCCCAAGTATACCGCTGAATGTTCTTATGTTTAAAAAAGGAGTTTGTGATTACTAAGCCACTACTGGCACAGAAATCCAAGAATTGTTTCCCATTCCTGTTGGCCTCCATATCCTCTCCAAATTTACCCATAACCTTTTCATACCCTTCTGTTCGATTTCCAATCCTGGAGTTAAAATCACCCATGAGCAGAACACTGTAATTGTCCTTTACTCTAACAACTACATCACTGAGTGCCTCATAAAAACTATCCATCTTATCTTGATCTGTCCCTTCACAATGTGAATATACTGACACAATCCTAATTTTCTTGCTAGACACTGTCAAATCTATCCACATCAGTCATTCGTTTACATACCTTATTGCAACTACGCTGGGATCCATTTCTTTCCTGATGTAAAGCCCTACACCCCATTGTGCTATTCCTGCTTTGACTCCTGACAGGTAGACCTTGTATTCTCCCACTTCCTCTTCTTTCTCACCCCTTACCCGAATGTCACTAACAGCTAAAACGTCTAGTCCCATCTTACTTGCAGCCTCTGCCAGCTCTACCTTCTTCCCAGAGTAGCCCCCATTGATATTAATAGCTCCCCATCTCATTACCATTTGTTTGCCAAGTCGTACCTTAGGAGTCCCTGGTTAGTCAGTTAGAGGTGGGACTCCGTCACCTCCAAAGGTCTGAGGCACTTTGCTCTGATTGTTGCCAGCATCATATTTAAAGTACCAGGGAAGCAGGTTGTTAGCCTTACTTGCCCCGAGTCCCATTGAGTATTACCCCTAACGGTTGAGGGACTAACCGGTGAATTTGGTAGTCTTTGCCGTATGAGCACAAAGGTGGCCACGACTCAGAATATGTCCGAGATGCCCTGCCTTATTCCAAAGTAATGGTATCCTGACTGTTGGGACCACTTACTTGGCCACTCATATGTTGCCCGCGGTTCATGAACTAGGACATGACTACAGGAACCCACACCATGAACCACCTAACTGTATTTGAAAGGAAAACCCTGCAAAAAATTTATTGGTGTATGAGAGAGGCAGAGGATTGGAGAGAAAGGTAAAATAATGAACTAAGGCAGCTTATACAAGTGAAAGATATAGCGAAATTTATTAAATCTCAAAGAATATGTACGAGGGTCAGTCAAAAAGTAATGCCTCCTATTTTTTTATCTACGTTTGATTGTCAGGAAATTTAAATGCAATTACATAGGTTGAAAACCACAACATTGAGGATCATTTTGTCATTTTTCAATGTAATCTCCGCCCATCTCTACAGTTTTGGTCCATCTTTGAACAAGGGCATGTATCCCAGCACGGTAAAAATCACAGCTCTGCTTCCTAAGCCATTGATGCACGGATGTTTTGACGGCCTCCTCATCTTCAAAATGAATCCCACGATGAGCTTCTTTTAGTGGCCCGAACAGATGGAAGTCTGATGGTGCCAGGTCAGAGCTGTATGGGGGATGAGGCAAAACTTCCCATCCAATTTTGACAATCTCGTCAGAGGTGTGACGACTGGTGTGTGGTCTTGCATTGTCATGCAAAAGAAGAACATCTGCCATTGATTTTGTTGGGCGAACTCGCTGAAGACGTGCTTTAAGTTTTTTGAGGGTTGTGACGTATTGAACAGAATTTATTGTGCATCCCTGCTCCAAAAAATCAACCAGAATCACACCCTCTGTATCCCAGAAAACTGTTGCCATAACTTTCCCTGCCGATCGCACAGTTTTGAATTTTTTCTTCCTCGGCGAGCTTGTTTGACGCCACTCCATTGACTGCCTCTTTGATTCGGGTTCAAAAAAATGCACCCATGTTTCGTCCCTGGTCACAATTTTTTTCAGAAACTCATCTCCCTCCAAACGGAAGCGCTGCAAGTGTTGGGAGGTATTGTTTTCCTTGCCTCTTTATTCTGATCGGTTAACATTCTTGGAACCCACCGTGCACAAACTTTTGAGTACCCCAATTGTTTAATAATCGTGATCACACTGTCTTTACTAAGAGAAATAATGCGACACACTTCATCTGCAGTCACCCGACGGTCACCACGAATGATGTCATCAACTTGCTGAATGTTGTGTGGAGTCACTGCACTCACCGGCGTGCCGCTCCGCTTTTCGTCAGTCAACGGTGTTTGCCCTTCAGCTTCCTTACAACGACGAACCCATCGTCTAACAGTGCTGACATCCACTGTCACAACACCGTACACCTTCTTCAGTCTTTCATGAATGCGTATGGGCGTTTCACCTTCTGCATTCAAGAATTCAATCACACAACGCTGTCTCAAACGAACATCGATGTCGGCCATCTTACAAACTTCTGCTGTGCTGCCACCTGTTGACACAGATAGTTACTACTGCAGTGGATTGCAGAAGAAGGTTTGAGAAATGGCGCCAAATTCAAATTTTTCACTTAACTTAATTTTTTTAAGTAGAAAAAAAATGGGAGGCATTACTTTTTGACCGACCCTCGTAGATCAGGACATATGGAGAGAATGACAGATGACAGGATGTCGAAATGATTAATGAAAGTCAGATTGTGTTCCACCAGAAGGAAGGGCCAATCAGGTACTAGATGGCTGGACAGTGTAGTGAAAATCTACATTTCAACTTAATTTCTATTTAAACACACCAAATCATCAAGGTTGTACATTTCAGAAGTGAAGGAGACTTCTCACCAAGTACCACAGTGTTGAATCATTGACAGGCACACAAAAAAGTGAGAGAAAACTTGGTAGCTTTTGGGAATCATTGCTTTCTCTAGAGTAAAAATGCATGTGCACGCACATACGTATGCCCTTACATAGTGCTGGCTGGACAACACTACATTATAATTGTAGTTTGGTGGGTGGAGTGGTTGGGGTGTGGGTTATCAGGTTGGATATTGAGGGTAGATGGTGGGAAAGGCAGGAGGGGGGGTTGGGGGTCAGTAGTTAGTGGCTCAAAGGGTGGAAATGGTTTGCTGGCTAGGAATGTGGGAGGAAGGGGTGGCAGGTGTACATGCTAGTTATGTGATGCCCAGATACTGCAGCAAGTGATAAGAAGTGCATGATGAAAGTGATGTGGAGACATGAATTGGGTAGAGGTGATTGGACAGAGGAAGGGGATACATTTGGGTGGGGAATATGTAGGCATTCAGTTAAGAGATTGAGATCAGCAGGGTTACAGGAGTGAAGGATGAGTTGTAGGGATAATTCCCATCTGTGTAGTTCAGACAAATTGGTGATGGAGAGGAGGATCCAGATGGCCCAGGTTGTGAAACGGCAACTGAAATTGAGCTTGTTGCTCATTGTGCTCAGCTGTGTGTAGTGCCATTGGGTGATAGACTTCTTTCTTGTCCATCTTACTAATTTAATGTATATGCTGGTATTAGCAGAAAAGCAGAAACTTTGAAAAATGCCACTGCTCTTCATCTAACAAAACTCCAATGCTGTTTTCAACTTGTACATAAAACTAAATTATAGAACTATTGACTATAGTTTATTTGGTGTAAGTTGATCCCTGACAGTTGCAGTGGCTGCATGCAGCAGCTTTTCTGGCCTACATTAACAATAACGTAACACAAGTTAGTAAATGTGTTTATGGCAATGCTGCAGTGTTGTCACAGATCTCTAAGATGGCTGCTGCCTTTGCCTGCAGGCATTAGTACTTCATAGGTGAAAGTTTGCAACAGCATTGCAAGGTAGAATGAGATTTTCACTCTGCAGCGAAGTGTGTACTGATATGAAACTTCCTGGCAGATTAAAACTGTGTGCCAGACCGAGACTCGAACTCGAGACCTTTACCTTTAGCGGGCAAGTGGTAGAGCACTTGCCCGTGAAAGGCAAAGGTCCTGAGTTCGAGTCTCAGTCCAGCACACAGTTTTAATCTGCCAGGATGTTTCAGCACTGCAAGCTGTTGGGGACCTTCTTATGCCATCTTGACTATAGTGAGGTACTTTTTTATTTTCATGCTGGTAACCTATAAAACATTTTACACATGAACAAAAAGTTCTATAGAAAACCGTAGCTGATACCATTAGAGGACAAGAAAATGTATTTGAACTTGAATATAGGAATCCTTAGGTCACTGAAAAGACTTGAGCAGAATGTTAATTTTTGGATTTAATGCATTACTGTTGCAGCAAATTTCAGCCAAATAAATAGTTTCTGACTTTAGTGGCACTGTCACAGATAATTATTCCATTTGACTGTATTGGGTGTTCGTGTGCTAACAGTTTTGTCCAAGGGCCAACACCGTGTGACAATTACAGCAGAAAATAGCCACAACTGAAATTTTTGGTTTATTTATTCATGTTTGGGTGCCATCGCAGCTTCTCATTCATCTGGATGCCCTGGTATTTCGCACTTTTTCCACATAACTGCAAAAGATGAATTCACTCCTATTTACAAAAATGCATTAAAAACAAATGTACAGGATGTTGCAGGATCTAAGGAGATATTAAAGGAACAGAAGAAGAGACAAAAGTATCTTTCCTCAGCAGGTCAGCACAGGTTCAAGAAAATCCATTTGGGTGAAATACAGCTCACTCTAATCACGCCAGAGATCTTGAAAATAGAAGATGCAGCTGAATATATCTGAAAGATTATTGTTAGATGGATGATGGAGAAAAGGTGACTGGCTCAAGACAGTATTTCCACTTGGTCTGATGAAACGAAGCTTTCTTTAAACCTACATAAAATGGTCCTGGAGAAAGTATGTCACAACTGTAAAGGAAACTACATACAATGCTTCAGTGCAATCAACATTGAATTGTTCCCACTTAAACAAGTGCTGCTTCTGTCAGAAATATTTTGAGGTTTACTTTTTAATCTATTTTTTTTAAATGAATGTTTATGGAAATTAGGTATGACATTACTGAAACTTCCTGGCAGATTAAAACTGTGTGCCCGACCGAGACTCGAACTCGGGATCTTTGCCTTTCGCGGGCAAGTGCTCTACCAACTGAGCTACCGAAGCATGACTCACGCCCAGTACTCACAGCTTTACTTCTGCAAGTACCTCGTCTCCTACCTTCCAAACTTTACAGAAGCTCTCCTGCGAAACTTGCAGAACTAGCACTCCTGAAAGAAAGGAGTTCAAGTCTCGGTCGGGCACACAGTTTTTATCTGTCAGTAAGTTTCATATCAGCGCACACTCCACTGCAGAGTGAAAATCTCATTCTGTAGGACATTATTGTTTCAGGTGTCCAGGTACAGATTTCTTGATGTACTAAATATTTGCCACTACAGAACAGATGCCTCAAATGCATGAATAACACAAAAAACTGAAATCAAAATAAGTGAAAATTTTCAGTTATCAGTGCATGAAAATTTTATTTATTTTTTCAGGATACACATTCTTTGTACCAACTGATGAAGCATTTGAACGTCTGGGAATTGATAAAATGCCAAACAACTACCTTTCAACTGGAGATGGATTTCAGGTTCTGCTCAATCACTTCGTAAAGGGCAGACTTTACAAAAGAGATCTCACTGATGGTAAACAGTTCCTTACGTTGGGGAATAAGACACTGCACATCAGAAGACATGAAGGTAAATTGTGCATATTAAAAATACTATAGTATAACAAATAAAACAACAGATCATTCTCATCTTCACTCTTCAATAATTATTTGTTTAGAACAGGGATAGTTGTTGCCATACTATGGCCCAAATCATTTCAGCAGTACATATACAATAAAAAGACATACTGTCACTGTGCTGACAGATGTGAAAATTACCGAACTATCAGTTTAATAAGCCACGGCTGCAAAATACTAACGCGAATTCTTTACAGACGAATGGAAAAACTGGTAGATGCAGACCTCGGGGAGGATCAGTTTGGATTCCGTCGAAATGTTGGAACACGTGAGGCAATACTGACCTTACGACTTATCTTAGAAGAAAGATTAAGAAAAGGCAAACCTACGTTTCTAGCATTTGTAGACTTAGAGAAAGCTTTTGACAATGTTGACTGGAATACTCTTTTTCAAATTCTAAAGGTGGCAGGGGTAAAATACAGGGAGCGAAAGGCTATTTATAATTTGTACAGAAACCAGATGGCAGTAATAAGAGTCGAGGGGCATGAAAGGGAAGCAGTGGTTGGGAAAGGAGTGAGACAGGGTTGTAGCCTCTCCCCGATGTTATTCAATCTGTATACTGAGCAAGCAGTAAAGGAAACAAAAGAAAAATTTGGAGTAGGTATTAAAATTCATGGAGACGAATTAAAAACTTTGAGGTTCGCCGACGACATTGTAATTCTGTCAGAGACGGCAAAGGACTTGGAAGAGCAGTTGAACGGAATGGACAGTGTTTTGAAAGGAGGATATAAGATGAACATTAACAAAAGCAAAACGAGGATAATGGAATGTAGTCAAATTAAATCGGGTGATGCTGAGGGAATTAGATTAGGAAATGAGACACTTAAAGTAGTAAAGGAGTTTTGCTATTTAGGAAGTAAAATAACTGATGATGGTCGAAGTAGAGAGGATATAAAATGAAGACTGGCAATGGCAAGGAAAGCGTTTCTGAAGAAGAGAAATTTGTTAACATCGAATATAGATTTATGTATAAGGAAGTCGTTTCTGAAAGTATTTGTTTGGAGTGTAGCCATGCATGGAAGTGAAACATGGACGATAACTAGTTTGGACAAGAAGAGAATAGAAGCTTTCGAAATGTGGTGCTACAGAAGAATACTGAAGATAAGGTGGATAGATCACGTAACTAATGAGGACGTATTGAATAGGATTGGGGAGAAGAGAAGTTTGTGGCACAACTTGACTAGAAGAAGGGATCGGTTGGTAGGACATGTTTTGAGGCATGAAGGGATCACAAATTTAGCATTGGAGGGCAGCGTGGAGGGTAAAAATCGTAGAGGGAGACCGAGAGATGAGTACACTAAGCAGATTCAGAAGGATGTGGGTTGCAGTAGGTACTGGGAGATGAAGCAGCTTGCACAGGATAGAGTAGCATGGAGAGCTGCATCAAACCAGTCTCAGGACTGATGACAACAACAACAACAACTGTCACTACACAATGACTGAAAGAGAATAACCTAACCTACATGGAACACTTGTGTTAACATTTGAAAATTGTGAAGTTTTTTCCCTATGTTTTATCTAATAGGCTCTTATTCACAAATTCATCAGCAGAGTAGATTCAGTGATTCGAAAGAAAATGATGTAGTTTAGTTGTGAAAAGGGGTTAACTATTTCTGAATTTTTTGTGATCAAATGGAAGAAGACTGATAATTTTTGCACTGGCATACTAAGCACCTCTCGGCACCAGGGACAGAGTTCTTAATTGACAATGTGTTTGTCATTTCTATGCGTAGTGTCACACATTGGAAATGCAGAGTTTTCAAAAAGAGTGGAATACTGTGTTATAAAATATATTAGAGAAAGATATGTTGAAATAGTTGCGAATGCTACTAGTTAGATAAATATAAGGGAGAAGTAAAATGAAAATGAGAACATTGGAAAAAAGTAAACAATTTACTATTTCAAAATAAATCACCATAAATGTTATCACATTTATCCCACTATGAGACAGTACCTTCCTGGAAAAAGATTGTAGTTGTCTGTGGAACAATGATTCAACACAGCAGTGTACCACTTTATCCAAAGCAAATCGATGGACACGAGTATCTTTTTTTTGGGTCTCCAAAAATGTGGAAATAGCACTGGGAGAGATAAGACTGGTGTGGAGGATATGTAAGGGCTTCCCAGTGAAGCTTCTTCAGCATAGTCAAAACAACCTGCCAACAAAATGATGGCACACATTTTGCCAAGGATGTTTTGAGCATGCAGCAGAAGTTCTGCTGGGAAGCCCTTACACTCCTCCATACAGTCTCACTCTCCCCATATGACTTCCATATTTTTGGAGCCCTGAAGGACATTTATGGCCATCAATTTGCTTCAGATGAAGAGGTTCATGCTTGGTTGTAATCCTGGTTCTAGGCAACTGCAAACATTTTCTCATAAAGGCTTTCACCATCTTGTCTCACACTGGGATAAATGTGTTAACAGTTATAGTGATGTCTTGAAATAATAAATAGTTTACTTACTTTTTCCATCTGTCTCATTTTCATTTGACTGCCCTTTATAATTTACAAAGGGAGGTTCTTGAACTTACTCTACAGATATACAGATGACACTAATCACTCTATCCTGACCAATGATTTTCTGAATGAGAGGAGAGTCCCCCCCCCCGCGCGAAGATAAATCCATATGACATGACAGGGTGCACACGAGCAAAATAAGCTGCCTATAAATTGTTTGGTTTCCAATATGTGGGAGGATTCTTAATTTAAGAGCTGCTGAGCTCAATCTCCTCACAGTTTAATGGATATGATGTTCTAGTTTGCAGTCTGAGTGCCCAGGGACTTTGCACTATCAACTCTCTAAAACTGCAGGTGTCTTATTATTCCTCTGGGTTTTTGTGACATGATCTAAGAGCTGCCTGAAAATTATGTTGGCATAAAGGGAATTGATATTAACTTGAGTAAAGATGTTAGATACATTATTGTTGGTGACTGTTTGGCAATTTTACATTACAATGCTCATGCCTTCTGCAAATGAGGTAAATTTCCACTCAATGATATTCACAGCTGCAGGAAGATCATTAACACAAATCAGAAACAGTAAAGGATGCAGAGTGAACCCTGCAGGACTCTGTGATCACTAACACCCCAGTCTGATGTGACACATACTCTCAATCTGCAATCAGAAGCTCCCAAAATCACTTTCTGCTTCTTTTTAGTAAGATAGAATTTTAACATGTCAACTAATGGGCACCTAATGCCAGTCTAGTGTGTTTTCTCTAATAGCAATTGGTGACCCATACAGTCCAGTGCTTTAGTCAGATCACAGAAGATATCCACTGGTGAACTGTTATTGTTTGGGGACTAAAAGATAACTTCCACAAATGTGGATGTTACCCGTTTAGTCATTATATACTTTTGGAAACCTAATTCTCTTTGACTTAAAATACTGAATGCTTCAAGATCTTTGACAATTCTAACATGTATCTACTTTTCAAATACTTTTGAAAACTCTGTAAGAAGTTAAATTAGTTTGTAATTACTCACATGTAAGATATCTCCCCTTATTTGAAGAGAATTTACTGTAGCATATTTCATACTCTCTGAGAATATACCTTGGCACACTGCTGAGTTGAGTATGTAGCTCAGTATTCTACACATTTTACTGTAGCAGTGTTTCAGTAGCTTGTTTAATTTTTAATAAGACAGTGCTGTTCTTTTGTTCTCTGGTGGTTGTAGGAGGTAACATTATTTCATCAAAAAGTAACTGGAGCTTCCTGTTTCAGAATGTCCATCACTTCTTGCAGGTCTGATCTGCAGCCTATCTGTTAAGACACACATTGAAAATATTAATTGAAGATTTTGGCAGTCTGTTTGTTATTACTAATTTAATTTTTGTTGTGGTAAAGGATGTACTAGATGTGTTGGATACAACTACTTGAACTGATGAATGAAACATTTTCATATTTAGAATAGACTGTGGTACCAGCAAGAAGAAATATTCACTTTTGTGCCATCATATGTATTTATGATCTTAGTCTTTTGGCCTATTTTTCTTTGAAAGTTAATAATAATCCAGCTGCTGGTTTAAGAGTCCAGAGATAGTATTCAGTGCAATATATGTAGTTAAAGTAACAAAACTATTTCAACACAGCACTCTGACATGCACAATGACTAACAAGATAAGATGTATAGTTTTTGTTCAGTTTTATGCCAAGTACACATAATTTCACATTATTCCATTCTTGGCAGCACAATATTTTCTCTTTAATTTGCTGTTTGCAAAGTTTTTACTTTAATTTTAAAACTTTCATAGTTACTTAATGTTTGTACAAAAGATTCTCTCGTGCCTAGAATGTTTATTTAATGTACAACAGAATACATACAAAAATTAGATAACTAATAGTACAAAGCCAATAAGGCTGGTGATTAATTAACAGTTTTTGCAGCACATAGTATTCGTGTGTGTGTGTGTGTGTGTGTGTGTGTGTGTGTGTGTGTGTGTGTGTGTGTGTGTGTGTGTTCACATTCTGATCTTCTCTAAGGACAATATTGTTTGATATCTTGAAAGAAACTTCAGCCATGATCATATCAGGTAGAGAAGCCACTGAAATATATTTTTAAGTTTCTAAAAGCAAGATAAAGTGGCAGGGAAAAGTCCTGGATAGAATATAAATAATGAAAGGTGTACAAGTAATCAGCAAGGAGCTATTGATTGGTATACAAAAAACTGATCTTCTAACCAATGAAGTTAATGTATTTTTTTAATATGATTGTCTAATGGCTGAGCCAGTGAGAGAGTTCAAAGTACTACCTACCTTATAGGTACCTACTTGAATTATTTGTTAGATTCTTCAAAGTTTATTATAAGGTAGAGCCTTAATGAATTTAAAATTAATATCTGTATTACATAAACTAAAATGTGAAAAAATAGAATGAATATTAATCAAAAAAAATTGGAAATGCTGTTCATGTTTGCAAAGTAGTACACTGGGAAAAGTTCTTTTTGTGTAACTGAGAAGAAAAATAAAAATTTCTCCACATGGTGTTTGCATACCAAAATAGCCCATTAAACAAACTACTAAATTTTGAGTCACTCTCCATGTATTTATAAATACATGTATTTCTTAGTAGTCTGTCAGTAGAATAAACTCATATATCAATTTTATTTTAATATCTACTTATTTTGGTAGTCCAGGATGTCAGGTGGATCTTTGCTACTGAAAGAAGATAATACTGAATGAATGCCCCACTGCCCTTTGCTCAATTGCATTTTTTGGACATTTTTTGCACTTGGTTTTTGGTAACTACCTATTACATATCTCATTTATCAACACATTTCCATTTTTGTGGAACTTCAGTACACTATTTGTAGTTATATGCCCTTTCTTTGTCAGCTATCATGTTTCATTATTGTTGTACTACATTACTCAAAGCAATGTTTTTGAAATACACTTAAATCTTTTTATTGCAGATAACATCACTGTGAATGATGCAAATATTGTGGAAAGTGAAGTATTTGTTTACAATTTGGGAACAATGTACTACATTGACCATGTGCTGTTCCTAACAAAAGCTGATATTCCTACAACAACAGATTTGTCAACAACTACTGATGATGTAACAGTCACATCAACTACAGAATATTCCACAGATGTTGAAAGTGTTCCCAGTGAGTTAGTGGAAGAGAATGGAAATCTCACTGACATTTTATTGGAAGAGTTAGA
The DNA here is from genome assembly GCF_023897955.1 of Schistocerca gregaria. NCBI lineage: Eukaryota > Metazoa > Arthropoda > Insecta > Orthoptera > Acrididae > Schistocerca > Schistocerca gregaria. The sequence continues at coordinate 938,531,707 of NC_064921.1, read as the reverse complement.
CACACCTGCCACATCAGAAAGTAATGATTTGCTGGATACTGAAATGGGTTCTAGTCTGAAGAATACTTTGAACAGTGATGCAACTACTAGTGGAAGTGTGTCACTGCAAAACAAAAGTTCAGCTGAACCACAACACTAAATATGTAGGAAACACAGTTGTGGCATGTACTGAGACTTTAAGTACAAATTTGGGTTATAACTGAGATACCAGTGTCATGTCTTGAGTGCATCAAACAACGAATTAGTTGTAACATTTGTACTGAAGAATGGATAAACAGGACAGTTTGCAATGAATGAATGTTCCCTTTCATTTTGGGGAGAACGTAGCCATGTGGCTGATAGACTGAAGTGACGTACGTTGACTGAATAGAAAATGTGTCCAGTATGATGTAAATGGAACTGTTCTAAACTGCACAGGAAACAAATATATCCATATAGAGATAGTTAAATATAAGTGTAAGTAATAAGTGTCAACAATACATATATTAGCATATCATTGTTACTTTATCCCATACTTCAGATTAGCCAGCAATCTAATGTCATAAACACTCATTTCTCATTTCTGATCTGAATCATCATTTATACAAAGAATATGTGCATCATAGATATTTTCAATGGCATTTTATCAAGCAGATACAATACTACATAATTTCTTTTGTAAAAAAAAATCGTCCAAAATAATGTATTACATATAATTTATTGATGTCTATTCTACAAAATGTACTGATTTTAAAATATTTAAACTATTTAAGATTTAAATATATACAGTTTTTAATAAACCATAATTTATTTATTTAAAACTCTCCTCAAACCATTTCCAAGAGTACAATTATTCTACTGCACTTATGCTCTTAAAAAATTTTTACTGACAAATAATGCTTCATCCCACCTATTGCATAGGACTTCTTACTTCATACTTCAAAGAAAATCAAACAAAGTCAATTTTACACAAAATAAGCATAAATTACTACAGTATATTGTTTAGTGAGTGGTAGTTCATATGGGGAAGGGAACAAGGTATTGGCAGAATTGACAGTTTTATCCATTGTGTATACTTTGTCATTGATAAAGTTCAGCTCTTGCACTTTTGTGTGTTGAAGAAAGTAAATTTTGTATGCTGTTCTTTACTTTCTTGTTGTGTTTCCTAATTCTGTTTTGCACTAACGATGCCTAACATGCTATGGCTGTGTGTTAAAACTATAATAAAAAATATTAAAAGTAGTAATATTAAGCTACCAGTATCATAAGTTTCCCAAAGATACAGAAAAATATAATTGCTAGTGCAGCCTTGAAAAATAATTTGTCAAAACTAGAAATGCCAACATCAGTTGTATGCATTTTAGAGGACAGTTATTTATGGGATCTTACAGCTGAATTACTGTAAGTGCCTCCAAAAAGATTTGCAAGTAAACTGAAATCGGTATTAAAGCCATTTCTGCAAATGTAGAATCCTTGGTGAAAAAGGTTGGATTAAGAAACTTATAGATGTAATGTCTAATTAAATTTGTAAATATATACTTAACTCATAAGCTTCACTTTCAAAGAAAGCAAACATTGATCAAAGCACAAGAATGAAATGGCTACACCAACAGTAAAATGAAAAGTTTGGAAAAGAAAACAAACTGATGAATATTTGCAGATAAGACTATACTGGCTCTTCCTCCATGTGTTCAAAAGCAGCATAGCCAAGCCTTCAGCTTCAGCACACTGTTACACTTAGACCTAAAGTACACCAACCCGTCCACAAAAAATCTAAGTGCTCATAAATTATTTTTTGAAATTTGGAAGGGAGACATAGATAAGTAGTCCTATTAGACTCTTTATCAGATAGCTGGAAAGATAATTAGCTTGGAAAGATAATAGTTAAGAAAGTGTGGGGTAACTGGGTCACAATTTTACACCAATGAACTTAATCCTTTTTATTTAAATCCTACTGTTTGTTTTATTAAAGATAACCTTTAAAATAGTTTTTTCTACAGAATGAAATTTTCTATTTGAAACGCTCCATTTGAAAAGCTCTCTGAATGTTAGAGGTAAGGAAAAATACAAATAAAAAAAAATTCTATTCATATTGACCCATTTACCTTAAAATCTGGGGTAACTAGAACCAGCCAGTCTATACCCCACAAACATGTTATTCTGATTTGGGGTATCTGTGTCTTAACATTAAAATTAAACGGAAAAATTTCCCATATCTCAGTAATTCAATTATTAATTATGTAAATAAAATAGAAAGAAACTTCCACATGGGAAAAATATATTAAAAACAAAGATTCCAAGACTTACCAAGCGGGAAAGCGCCGGCAGACAGGCACAATAAAATAACACACACACACACACACACACACACACACACACACACACACACACACACACACACACACAAAATTTCGAGCTTTCGCAACCGGCAGCTGCTTCGTCAGGAAAGAGGGAAGGAAAAGGAAAGATGTGGGTTTTAAGGGAGAGGGTAAGGAGTCATTCCAATCCCGGGAGCGGAAAGGGAGCGGAAAGACATATTATGTGTGTGTGTGTGTGTGTGTGTGTGTTTGTGTGTGTGTGTGTGTGTGTGTGTGTGTGTGTGTGTGTGTGTGTGTGCGCCTGTCTTCCGGCACTTTCCCGCTTGGTAAGTCTTGGACTCTTTGTTTTTAATATATAATTCAATTATTACCTATGTCAGAAAGGTTGTGTTATGGGCAGGTGTCTGTAGTATTAAAACACTGATGGATTATAGAAACATAGGTGGTGTGAGTTTTCTGCTACATGACAGTAATATTGTGTTCCTGAGATATTTTGCTTAGCTTACTTGAAATGTGGGTCACATGTCCCTTCCCTACAACCTAGGCCTTCGTGGCAAACGAATCTGTTCCAGTCCTGAATCCCTGAACCATTACACCAACAACCTGAAAACAGCTTTCGCATCCTGCAACTACCCTCCCGACCTGGTACAGAAGCAAATAACCAGAGCCACTTCCTCATCCCCTCAAACCCAGAACCTCTCACAGGAGAACCCCAAAAGTGCCCCACTTGTGACAGGATACTTCCCAGGACTGGATCAGACTCTGAATGTGGCTCTCCAGCAGGGATACGACTTCCTAAAATCCTGCTCCGAAATGAGATCCATCCTTCATGAAATCCTCCCCACTCCACCAAGAGTGTCTTTCCGCCGTCCACCTAACCTTCGTAACCTCTCGGTTCATCCCTATGAAATGCCCAAACCACCTTCCCTACCCTCTGGCTCCTACCCTTGTAGCCGCCCCCGGTGTAAAACCTCTCCTATGCACCCTCCCACCACCACCTACTCCAGTCCTGTAACCCGGAAGGTGTACACGATCAAAGGCAGAGCCATGTGTGAAAGCACCCACGTGATTTACCAACTGACCTGCCTACACTGTGACGCTTTCTATGTGGGAATGACCAGCAACAAACTGTCCATTCGCATGAATGGACACAGGCAGACAGTGTTTGTTGGTAATGAGGATCACCCTGTGGCTAAACATGCCTTGGTACACGGCCAGCACATCTTGGCACAGTGTTACACCGTCCGGGTTATCTGGATACTTCCCACCAACACCAACCTATCCGAACTCCGGAGATGGGAACTTGCCCTTCAATATATCCTCTCTTCTCGTTATCCACCAGGCCTCAATCTCCGGTAATTTCAAGTTGCCGCCACTCATACCTCACCTGTCATTCAACATCATCTTTGCCTCTGCACTTCCTCCTCGACTGACATCTCTGCCTAAACTCTTTGCCTTTAAATATGTCTGCTTGTGTCTGTATATGTATGGATGGATGTGTATGTGCGTGTATGTGCGCGAGTATATACCTATCCTTTTTTCCCCTTAAGGTAAGTCTTTCCACTTCCGGGATTGGAATGACTCCTTACCCTCTCCCTTAAAACCCACATCCTTTCGTCTTTCCCTCTCCTTCCCTCTTTCCTGAAGAAGCAACCATTGGTTGCGAAAGCTAGAAATTTTGTGTGTGTGTTTGTGTGTTATTTTATTGTGCGTGTCTACCGGCACTTTCCTGCTTGGTAAGTCTTGGAATCTTTGTTTTTAATATATAATATGGTTCAGCATGCACATGATTACATTGGAGCTGTCTGTACTTGGCTTTAAGGGAAGCTTTCAAACTATGAATAAGTCATGGTGGGTGACACACAGTGGTTGCCCACAGTTGGGGGTGGGCACAGTTTATCACACATAATCTATTGACAAGGCACTTAGAAATCTATAACTTGTGAACATGCTTGAAACAGTCTACATAACTTAGACAAATATATCAGCACATAATTATAACCAGAATTGCCTCTTGCAATGTTATTGTCACAACAAAACACTATAATGCACTCATAATACAATAGGAGATGGACAAAGTGACCACAGATGAATTTACTCTAAGCCTAACCATGTGCAACAGAAACAATACAATTAAACAATGGAAACTCCACATTGAACTGTGTAAAGTCTTTTCAGTGTACCTGTTTACAGTTCAAGTGGTCACCCAGACAGTACAATTAAATACTCTTGCCACAATGGCAAGGAAAATGCTGCACTATCCATGAGGGTACAGTTAGGATAACACATAAGAGATGCAAAGGAAACGGGCAATAAAAGGGCAATCCATGTAGAAATTCACTTCATAATTACAATGTGTTCAAGGCAATATTATTAAATCCTCTCACTACCATGGAGAAGGAAACAACCAGTTATCGCTGAAAGAACAGTTCCATGCTACTGCACATGTGCACTCCTTTGGTAATGTGTATGTGGCAATAGTGATGAGGTCCATCAGGTCATAGACTTTAGTACAAGGAATTCCATGAGGCAGAGGTGTGAAAACAAAGCTGCTTGGTAGTGCATATGAATCAATTGCAAAATTTGGTCTGTATCAAGAATAAATGAAGCACTTTGCCACTAGCTCTCTATGAGCCAGAAATTATATTCTGTCAAAGTTGTGGTACTGACTCATCAGTGTTGCCTGCACTTCACTGATACCTGTCTATAACACTGTTATAGCAAGTTGTCAAATGTTCTTCTTCTAATAAAACACTCTGTAATTAATTCTCAGAAAAAATCCTTACCTCATTTAAACGAAGATGAGTCGCTCAATGTAAGTGCAGGAAGTGCTGGTCAGGGAGTGCTTTCTGCTGCATGTCTTTTTGAGTAAATCCCTGAGTGCAGCAAAGAAGTGCTTGGCAGAGAGAGACTCCAAGTCCTGGGTATGCTTCTGTTTATGGCCCAATCTGGCATTGTGGAAGATTATATCTGCTGTTGACATTTGTTGGTGCAGCCAGGTGGCGGTAGGATACATGCTGTAGTGTGTCAGCACATAACCATATCATCCCCACTCTCAACCTTGCTGCTACTTCATTTGTGGATGCTGTACTGGAGGAAAAATTATTGTTAAATATCTGCCTGAGCTCAAGTTTCTCTGGTTTTAGCTTAGCGGTCAGTACACAAGAAATATGATGCAGGAAGTAGTAAGTTTCTTGACTCACCTTGGACCTGGGCTTCAGTGTGTAATAAACAGTAACCAATATCAGTCAAAATAGTGTTCTATAATCATTCCTGTTCATGTGTGAGTTTCACTTTTCTATGATTCTCCCTATAAATCTGAGTCTCTAAGGCTGACATTCCCCATGGATAGATGTGGTCATTCCACCTTAAATTACTCGGGAGAGAAATTCCAAGCTATTTAAAGGATGTGCTGATCCAAATAATATTGTGTAGCAAATAAGATATTTTTGCATATTTATACAGATCATGGTAATAGTCAGGGGTGAGATTTGAATGTCAGGAGGGGTAAGGGGAGCTAAGACAGTAAAGAGGGGAGACATAGGGAGAGGATGGGGGAAAAGAATCAAGGCAGAGAACAGGAAGCTAAAATACACAGAATAAGTTAGTACACTTACTTTTAAGTCAGGATGATAACATAGTTTCATGTGCAAAAGACTGAAAACTCTGCTTCTTCATTAGTTTTCTACAGTCTTGACTGACTTGTTATCCTGCTGGAATTTTCCCATAATGTTTCATTTATGGTATGACCATTAATATCTATTTTTGTTATCAGCTGTTACCAGGAAGCACACCCATAAAAAAACCTCACAAGTATCAAGGTGCCCTTTTATACTACAAATGAACCTGCCATAATTGACACATCAATGCAGTAGTAACAAAAGCAAAGAATGTGACAAACACAATAATTTGAGCATCACCTGCTGATGTATTCAGCAATTGCAAGTAGTCAGAGCATATCATAGTACCACATTCGCTGCATATACAGTACTAGCTTTGCAGCCAGTATTGTCACATCTGCTCTATTAAATGCAGCTTAGAGCAATCTTGCAGTATGTAGTGAGGGTGCCATTCCTGCAACTTAATGGAGCTTTTGGGATTGCTCCGGTAGAGACACTCCTTGTAATATTAGACATCTCCCTACCAAAGTATAGTAAGGTATGGTGCACCAGTGCACTGGATGGCTAAAGAGAATCTAGATATGGTCTAGAAAATTCAGCTAAAATGTTGGAGGGTGTATACCTGGAAAGTGGAATGGAATGTCAATGATAAGGGGCAAAAATGCGCAAACTTTTTTCTTGTAACATTCTAAGGGACTAAAACGTGTTAGTGTCAGCTTCATTTGTGGCATTATCAGCTATCTCACAAGTCACATCCCTTAACTGTTTCGGGTATTGCCAATGCAACAGCAACAAACATTCTCCTGCAACAAACAGGCTCCTGTGACTAGGGTGGTGATACCCCCCATTCCAGTGTCCCCTAAGTTAATTATTGTCTGAAGATAAACTCTTGGGACTGATCATCTAGAGCCTGCCAATCCCCTATAGTTTAAAGATGACTTTCTTCTTCATTCTACTATCAAGAATATCATAGCTTTTACATGACAGACATAGTGTGAATGAAATTTCTTGTTTATTCCAAAAGACAAATTTAATAACAATACCTCACTAAGGAAAGCTGGGTAAGTAATTTGCACATAATTACTTGATTTTTACTTTGATTTGTTTTGAGAAACTGGAAAATCATGTGGCTCATGAATACTTCCATTCAATTGCTTTTATTTTCCAATTACCCCATCTCTCACCTTAATTATAAACAAACCCAAATCAAAAGTAATTTCAGTATGTTTAAAAGTGTGGTAAATTCAGTAGACTATTGAATCCACTGAAAGTTAACATAAACCGACAAGCCAAAATGTTATGACCACTGCCTATTGGGTGCTTTAATGCCATGTGGTGGTGCTGTGGGCATGTGACAAAGTAAGGAAAGTATGTGAGTGGAGCAGTGAAGACTGGGGAATCATTCTAGCAGTGATAGACACTGCAAGTGTGGAGTAGCAGTCAGGGTTGTTGACCAGTGTGTAGTCACTCGAGGATAGCAGGATGATGACCTTGCTGTCAGGATATTGAGTATGAGTGACTTCAGGGAATGGGTAATGCAGGGTCCATGATGAGGGTGAAACCAGGGAATGGCTCTCAGAAGATAAACAGTTTTTATTGGCAGCTCATTCTATCCAGCAAAGTCAGCCAGTGGCCATAGTCAGGAACCACTGAGGTGGCAGAAGGCGATGTCTGCAATGACAGCAACAGCTACCTGGGTTGGCATTTCTAATGCAGTATTGGCAAAGTCCCATGAAAGGGAAGCAACTAGGAGCAAGTGCTGTTGGTAGCCCAGGAGGCAGCAAGCCAGACTAAGTGTGACCTGGGTCAGACCCAGGATCTTCAGAGAGGATGGAGTGCTAGTCGCTGATGTACACTGTCTGAGAGCATCAGGATAACTGGCACTATCAGGCTCATGACTATGTCTAGTAGTTAATGTGGACTGAAGAGGCACCCAGCTGATGCTGAGGCTGTGTTGGTGCTGAGACTGGAGTCATAATCAGAACCAAAGTTAAAGTGCACCACAGTGCCATTGGTGGTTAATCAGAAGCTCAGGCTGACTTGAGGACATGTCAGCTCCATTTCGGGTGACTAGAGATAAGTCATGAGTACAAGTGATGTGTGGGTGTGCTGGGAGTCCAGATATACTCATCCAGTCAATGTTCTTGTGACAGAAAGCTCTGCACATTGTATGCCTCAAAAGCACAGCCCCAGGCACTGGTATGAAACAACCTGGCCCACTGCAGGACAGTTTGCAGGATGCAGGGTGCTGATGTGGCAGTCTTATGGTGCCTGCCACTGGGATTTTTTAACTGGTGGACCACTTGTCTACCTGCTGTGACCCAGTCAGTGAAGCTGACGCCACAATTATTCCTCCACCCCCCCCCCCCCCTTTTGTGGTGAAAATTCAGGGTTCTGAATTGTAATCTGATGTTGAATCAGTGAACTTATTATAATTACAAGATTTTATTGTACTTATGTTTCTGCACCTCTACTTTTCCCCACCTATCATGTACAGCTGATCCTCTAAATTTCTTATTCACAGTCATCATTTATGGTGTAGTGTCTGTGTCTGCCCATTTGGCAGCAGTGTCAAACCATTTGATGAGGATAAGAGTCTGGAGCTTGGGGAAACACCCTATCCATTACGAAACATTTTATCACCTCAGGCTCATGCACTATCCTCCTTGACTCTTATACTTAACCTTAAAAAAGTTCCATTTATGTTTTTTGACCTAGTTACCCTGTCCTTCACACTTCACCAAATGGTCAGCATGCTGCCAGAGCAAATTAAACAAGCTGAATTTCCACTATACACATTACAACACTACAAATTCTTTGTCATAGACATTTCATCTAGAAGTTCCTAATGTAGTACCCCATTATGTATGCTAATTGCAGCAAAATGTTTCCTTAATACAATTGTGTAAGTCTTGTAGAAAAGCAACTCCTTCTAAGATTTGAATCTCAGCATTCAGAAATGCATTCAAACATTTGGATAAAAAATGCACACACATATTCAAAAGAAAGAGCTAAACCTGAACCATGGTATCGAGCCAGGTGGAAGACGAATGCCTGCTAGAACAAATAGATCTTGATGGCAGTCTTGCCACAGCACTGCACTCACCTAGTGAGTATGCCACCATCTCACCACATGAATACACTAGCCAATAGCATCCCTCATGACTGACATAAGTACTGCCACATCTCGACCGCTCAGTCAGTGGTGTACTGTCTCTGATAGTGTTCATTTTCTATGTTCCCCACACTACTAACTACTCACCGATGACTTTGCTTTGAGTTTGGTTTTTCTCTCATTTCGGATTGTGGTTGTACTACATCTGTTGATAGTATTGTGTTGAAAGTCAGTCACACTTCGTGGTATGCTAGATTGCCTTGTTCTTGTTGTGTCGGGTCCACTATTCATCCACCCTGTCACTTGACACTGGCATGGGTTTGAGTCCTAACTGCAGGTAGTCTGCGTGCCCTGCACCATCATCATTACTCACCTGTTCACTGATGGTGCACCAGTATCTGGTGACTCTTCAGATATAGCAATTGACAAAGAGGAAAAAGTAAGTTGTTTTGTATTGAGGAAGCTAAATTGATTATCCTGCTCCAGAAACAGCGGCAGCTGATGCACCAGTAGCAGATGCAGATGGACTTGTTACAAAAATTGCTTCAGCTCTTGGTGGACAATCTCCATGTGCAGGAGACTGCTGCACTCCAGAGACCAACGCCCACTGCACTCAACACCACTTTCCATCCTCTGTCGTATCCTCCTTTCAGTGATGTTATGGAGGACTGGGACACACATTTGCATTGACTGAAGCAACATTTCAAGTTCTTTCAAGCCACAGATGAGTGATTGCAGTGGTCGTTCCTTCTGTCTTGGTAGTTGCAGGACATGTTTTTTCTCCTATGGCACAACTGTCTGATCCCGTTGCCCTCTCCTTTCAAGAGATCTGCACTCTGCTGGTTAATTATTATTTACAATGGTACCATGTTGTTGCCACCAGGATGGAATTTCATTAATACCATAAACAGCCAGGACAGTCATACCGCTCATGGGCCACTAACTTGCAAGGACTTAGCCAAATATCTGATTTTACTTGCACTAATCAAGATTGTAAGACTTCCTACACTGATTCCTTGATCTGTGATGTCATGGTTCAACTGGCACCTGACCCAGAGGTTCAAACAGCAGCACTGAAACTGGATAATCTGTCATTAGAGGACATCATAAGCATCACTCATGCATTCAAAATTGCACAGGTAGCTGATGAACAACTCATGGTAAGACCTCAAGTAGTGGCTGGTTATCCCAGCATCATCATCATCATAAGATGAGTGCCAGGTTGCAGCAGTGTCGTGATTTGCCTTTGCCAGATATCTCTATCACTTCTAAGCCTCCAGTTGCCCTCAACGGCAGTTACAAGGGCTACTCCCTTCATACCCACAGTGTTTTTCCTCTCACTCTTGGCCAGACAGTCCAGATCATTGGCAAAGGGGGACACCTCTGCTCAGTATTTTGCTGTCACATGACCCAGCCCCACCTGGTGCCACGACTACACCAGGATGCAGTATACATGCTGCAGACAGTAGTCCCCCTAGGGTGGCCTCTTCATACGGGAATTGTTTCTCATGCTTTGTATGTCTCACCAGGACATCCATTTTCAGATGGACTATGGGGCCACTGTCTCTTTGATCAATCAGGCGACCGACGTATGTATGACTGGGTTCACCTGACTTGTCACCAACCTCACGCAATTTGGTGGCAGTTCCTTTTCACAGGCAAATAATGACTGCAGCAACTTACAAATATGTTACCCTGCTTTTGATGCTCTTTGCCATCAACCATACATCGGCTACCAACATTTTTGGTCTCAACGCCTTCACCATGTCTAGATTTTCTATCTGGGATGAAGTCAAGGTGGCTTACACTGCAGTACCTTTCCTAAAACAGGTCAACCCCTGAACAGAGTTTTCATCTCTTTTTCTACCAGATTTCAACTGTGCTTGAGACTTTTAGATGCACTTCCCCTTTTAGCCCCATGCCATGCCTCATTTTTACTACATTTGACCAATTCTGGTGGCCATGAAGGCTGCTGTGAAGCAGGAACTCGATCATCTGCAGGCAGCTAGGATTGTCAAACTTGTCGAATCTAGTGCATAGCCACACCCATGCTTATCCTATTCCCTGGCAAGATGGTCTTCCCACCAAACTGGCTGGGAGGGAATATTTCTCCAAGACCAACCCTGCTGATGCATACCTCCAGCTTTCCTTAGGTGTGGCATCTCAGAACATTGTCATCCTTAACACGCCATTTGGGTTGTACAAGTACAAGTGGGAGTATAAGCAACTCCCCTTTTGCATTTCCTCAGGCCCTGTTATATTCCAGTGATTTCTGGAACAATTGATACAAAATATTATGGCTTGTGTCAATTACTTGTATGTCTTATTGTCACAGGACCCTCCCGCCAAGAGCATTTGGAAACCCTCCGTAGCTTTTTCATGACCTTGTGGGATGCAGGCCTCCATTGTCATTTGGAGAAGTGCAGATTTTACTTTGGGCACTGGCTCTCCAAAGGGAGCATCCAGCTTACCAATTGGAACATTGCCACCATCACTTCTTTACCTTGCCTGACAAACTCAATTGAACTACAAGCATTTTTGAGCAAGCTCAACTATTATGCTGAATTGTTACCCCAGGTGGCCCACATTGTGCAACCTCTAAATCATCTGCATAAAAAGAGGGTCCCTTATACCTGGACCCCTGCCTGCAATGAGGCTTTTGTCAAATTGAAAACTATCCTGACACCTGCACCCTGCCTCATCCCCTTTTCTCCTGATTATCCATTGGTTATGGCAACAGATGCATCTGCCTATGGTATAGGAGCAGTCTTGGTATACAGGAATAGGAATGGTTCTGAACAGTCTATTGCATATGCATCCAAGACCCAGACCTCGGCACAGTGCAGCTCTTCATAGATCGAATAGGAGACCTTGGCAATAGTGTTTGCAGTCAAGAAATTTGTTTTGGGACACAGTTCTCTCTAATTACAGAGCACAAGCCATTGGTGGCATTATTCAAGCTGCATTCCAATATCAAACAGCATAACACCTCCAGTGCTGACATTTGTTCCTCAGTGCCTACAGTCATATTACCTAGTACAATCCAACAGCCCAACATTCAAATGCTGATGGATTGTCTTGTCTACTGGCTATCCTGGACCCAGTTTTTGGCCAACAGGAGGTTCTCTGCTTCCATGTTGATGCTGAATGTCTACATATGTTGGTTGGTATTATTCCTCCTACAGTCAAGTGTGTTGATGCTACAACATGCTGAGATCCCACCCTGCGACAGGTCCTTCGCTATGTAATCCGTGGGTGGCCCCATTATGTCACTTGTTGTTTGATGATGGAGCTTTCTCACTGCCTCTCGGTTGTGTATGGCATCATCCTTTTGGATACTGAGGTAGATGCACATTGAGTGGCTATTCCAACAGAATTGCATCTTCGGATACTGAGTTTGCTTCACCAGGGTTGTTGGGGCATGACCCATATGAAGATGCTGGCACACAGCCATGTGTACTGGCCTGCAATCAACAGCAACATGGAAAAGATAGTCCATAGTTGCTCAGCATGCACCTGCTACCAGTTGACACCCCTTCAATCCTTTGCCTCCTGGCCTACTCCTCGCCTCCCTTGGTACAGCATCTATCTTTATTATGCAAGCCCGTTCTCAGGTTCTATGTGGTTGCTCATTGTGGATGCTTATTTGAAGTACCCTTGTGTCATATGCATGGCATCCACAATAACAAAGGCCATTCTTACTGCCTTAGCCCAACTTTTGGCCACAGAAGGGTTGCCTCACACATTGGTCTCTGATAATGGCCCACAATTCATGACCTACATCTTCGAGGACTTCTGTGCCACCAATGGCATCAGATACATCTGTAGCTCTGCATTCCACCTTCATCCAATGGTGAAGCTGAAAGTCTGGCCTGGACTTTTAAGCAGCAGATGAAGAAGGCTATTGAATCCTCTCCCAATTATGCCCCCCTTACTTTGTTTTTGACCACTTACAGCACCACACCAATTAACAACCATAGCCTTGTGGAGTTCCTCCATGGTCACCTCAGATCTTGCTTCATCTGCTGTCACCGTCACTGTCGGAGCCTCACTCAATTCCCTCTGGATGTTACACCCTTGGCACAGTGGTGGGGGAACGCTCCTATTTGAGTGCTGAGGCTTGGACACCAGCAAAAGTAGTGTGCGCCCATGATGAGTTACATAGGTCCAAACACAGAAGGGGCTTGAGTGCTGCCACCACAACCAGCTTAGGTCACGGACACAAGCATCCCCTCTACCCTCTCTTCCAGAACCTTTGCTTTCAACAGCAGCCTCTGGGGCAAATCCACCCGTATGCACAAGTTTAGGAGGAGAGGGATCTGGTATTGGGCTGCATAGAAGTTGAATGCCTACCAGAACAAATGGACCTTGATGACCAATTGAGGCAGTGTCACTGCTGTGCTGCACTCACCTAGCAAGAGTGCCACCATCTCTCCACATGAATACACCAGCCAATAGTGTCCATTGTGGTTGGCATAAATACCGCTACATCTCTATCACTCAGTCATGCACTTCATCTAATAATATTCACTTTCTATTTCCACTGCACTACTGACTTCTTGCTGACAACTTCGCTTTGATTTTGATTGTCCTCTCCTGTCTCATTTTGGATTGTGACTGTTCTTGATCTGTTAACAGCATTGTGTCAAAGGACCATTGGACTTTGTGGTACCCATGATTGCCTTGCTCTTGTTGTGCTGAGCCTGCTGTTCATCTGCCCTGTTGCTCATCTCTAGAATGGGGGTTGAGTCCCAAGCACAGGCTTTCTTCCTGCCTAGCATTGCCATTGTTTCTTGCCTGTTCACTGACAAGTGCACCAATTATCCTACAACTCACAAATATAGCATGACTTATTCCCAAAAAGAAAAGTAATCCATGGTAAAACCAGTACAGTTGTGTTATAATGCCCATAAAAACCAGAGAATTATCAATTAAATCCTAAGCTTTATCTCTCACCCAGAGAGACCTACCCAGTGTTTCATGCTTCTTGAGGCCAGTGATCCCACAAACATATTTACCCCATGTGCTTTCCCAATTACAACTTGCATCCCTTAATACCACTCAACAAAGTCAATAATTATTTTTTTCGTAGCTCCCTAATACATGCTCTGCATTGATTTGGTCATTTCTGCTAGGTGAATTATCTGCTACCCTGCCCAATGTACTCAGGCATCTGGAATGGAATAACAGCAACACACTAATAGCCATCTTGCCTCTGTAGAATCCAGAAACTTTGCTACACTGCTTTGAGTCAGTGTGACAGGATGCAAATACAAAAAATCCACATCATGTGATACTGTTGTGACACTGATCTACATTTTTCATCAGGAGTGCTGTCCTGCAGTTTGCAACTACCCACTAGAAAACAGAATAAATAGCAAGAGTGGGGTGCAGAAACAGAAAAAGGAAAGAAAAGCTCCATGCACAACTCTGGTGCTCTGTGTATGTCAGACCGTATATCTACTAACATAGACCCTTGAAGAACTCATAAATTCCTAATTAACATATCAACACTATCCACAACAAACAGGACAATGGGACAAGGACAAATCCAAGGAACAACAGATACAAACATGATGCAAGTGGTTACAAAACACACATGCTCCAAAAGTCACATACTATTACTATGTACACTGACTTGTACCTCCTGGGGCCCACAGTCTACTCTAGCTCATCCATGCACTTTCCATGCATTGCTGAGAAATCCCCTATTCTTCAGCACACCAAAAAACCACATTGTGTGAGGCTATATGACAGGTTATATTGTGCACACACAACCAATGTCATTGTCTGATCCCTTGGGCTCTTCCATGGAACCAAAACTGGAACTATGCCAGACAAAATGAGAAACAGGACAGTGAATCAGAGACAAAGTCAAGAAAAATGCACATGCTGCTAATCACTTGCATTGCTGGTGATGTAGCAGCTCTGGCAATCCCACTTCTTACTATAGAAGTAGCAGGTTACTGGTCATTATATCTGGAGATGGGTAATGTAGCATCTAATGCACAGTCAAATCAAAGAATACTCTCAGAAGAAAAAAAGCTTTGATTGTCAGCTCATTCTGCACATCAGTCAACCAGTGCCTGTAGTCATAAACCACTGAGTGGCTGAATGCAACATTTGCAGTGCTAGCAGCAGCCGGCTGGAGCAGCTTTGTTGAGGTAGGTGACATCATCATGGCCCACTGCAGAGAAGTGGACAGCAGGGAGTGCTGTTGGCAGCCTGGGAAGTGGCAAGCCAAACTTTCATAGCCCCTGTTGAACTCAGGAACTACAGAAATAATGGACTGCTAGGTGTTGATGTGCACTGAACAGCCCTACTGGAATGGACACAGTGTGATACCCAAGAGCATCAGACTAGCTGTGCTAGCAGGGCTGTGACTGCATCTAGTTGCCAGTGCAGACTGAGAATGCAGCCAGCTAATACTGAGTCTGCATTGGTGCTGACACTGGTGTCAAAGTCAGGACCAAAGTTGAAGTGTATCACAGTGCTGCTGGTGGTCATATTAGAGGCCCAATCTGATGTCAGGACAGAACAGGTCTAACTTCAGGTCACAGGAGACAAATTCCCAATACAAATGATCTTTAGCTAGGCTGTATTTGTCAATTCAGTGTTGTTGTGACAAAAAACCCTGGTTATTGTCACATATGCCGGAAAAATGCGGCCCAGGTGTTGGTGTGAAGCAACCCAATCAATTGCAGAACTGTTTCTGTGTGCAGCTTGCTGAGGTAGCAATATTATGGTGCCTGCTACTGGAATTTTGTCACCTGTTTGAGATGATGTTGCAACAGGGGAAATCAACTGTCACAACGCACTTTTAAAAAAAGGCAGATTATTATGATTTGGCACCTGTGAAAGATTATCTTGGAAATGGCAAATATGGTCAGCTGCTTGCATGTTACTGTCATGTGTATCTATGGAGATCACTTGAAGGATGGTGAGACTACAAGTAGGTTACAAGGTGTTGGACTTTCACACCTAGTCCCTGAATGTGGAAGTTGAAGGCTTGCCCATTCGATAGGTAGCAATCTATGGCACATTTGATTTAGGGTACAATGCCAGTGCAGACAACTATTTTGGAGCACACTGTTCAACATACACTCCTGGAAATTGAAATAAGAACACCGTGAATTCATTGTCCCAGGAAGGGGAAACTTTATTGACACATTCCTGGGGTCAGATACATCACATGATCACACTGACAGAACCACAGGCACATAGACACAGGCAACAGAGCATGCACAATGTCGGCACTAGTACAGTGTATATCCAGCTTCCCTCTGACAACCATGCCTCTATCCTTGCTACCTTCCCTGTTTTCCTTTCCCTGTTGCTTCATAACCTGGGTTGTGAGTAACTAAATCCACTTTCCCTTCTTCCCTTTCTTTCCCTTCTCTCCTCCCTGATGAAGGAACATTTATTCCGAAAGCTAGGAACTTAAATTTTTGGTTGTATTTGTGTTTCTATCGGCTGTACTGAGCTGAGGTAAGTACTGGCCAGCCCCTCTATCTCTTTGTTAGTAATTGTTTCAAAGAAAAATTATCAGTTATGGTCCTACTGTCTTTATCCAGCCATGTCGGAAAATTAATTACTGAGATCTACATCTACATCTATACTCTGAAACTCACTGTGACTTGTGCGACAGAGGGTACATTCCATTGTAACAGTTATTAGGGTTTCTTCCTGTTCCATTCACATAGCGAGCATGGGAAGAATGACTGGTTGAATGCTTCTGTGTGTGCAGTAATTATTCTAATCTTATCCTCACAATCCATTTGTGAATGATATATAGGGAGTTGTAGTATATTCCTAGAGTAATCATTTAAAGTCAGTTTTTAAAACTTTGTTAATAGACTTTCTCAGGATAATTTACATCTTCCTTCAGGAGTCTTCCAGTTCAGTTTCTTCAGCATCTCTGACACTCTCCCACAGATTCAACAAACCTGTGACCATTCATATTTCCCTTCTATTGCATGTTCAATATCCCCTGCTAGTCCTATCTGGTATGGGTCCACACACTTGAGCAATATTCTAGAACCGGTCACACAAGTGATCTGTGAGCAATCTCCTTTGTAGAGTGATTGCATTTCCCTAGTATTCTACCAATGAATCACAGACTGCTGTCTGCTTTATCTACAGATGAGCCTGTGTGATCATTCCATTTCACATCTCTACAAATTGTAATACCTAAGTACTGTTTTTGTATGAGTTGGCTGATTCCAACAATGACTCACTGATATTATAGTCATAGGATACTACATGTTTTTCGTTCAGTGAAGTGAAAAATTTTACATTTCTGAACGTTTAAAGCAAGTGGCTAATCTCTGCACTATGTTGAAATCTTATCTTGAATATTTATTCAGCTTCTTTCAGACATTACTTCATTATAGATAACTGCATCATCTGCAAAAAAGTCAGATTCTGCTATTAATATTGTCTGCAAGGTCATTAATATGCAATATGAACGGCAAGGGTCCCAGCAAACTTCCCTGGGGCACTCTCAACATTACGTCTACATCTGACAATGACTCTCAATCCAAGATAACATGCTGCATCCTCCCTACCAAAATGTCTTCAGTCCAGTACAAATTTCATTTGATACCCCATATAATCATAGTTTTGACAATAAACATAGGTGTGGTACTGAGTCAAATGCTTTTCACAAATCAAGAAATACAGCATCTACCTGATTGCCTTATACAAACTTTCAGTATATCATGTGAGAAAAGCATGAGTTGGGTTTCATATGTTTTTTGTTTTCAAAATCTGTGCTGGTTGGCACTGAGGAGGTCATTTCTTCAAGATACCTCATTATGTTTGAGCTTAGAATACATTCTAAGATTCTACAGCAAATTGATGTCAAAGATACTGAATGGTTATTTTGTGGATCACTTCTACTAACCTTTTTGCAGATGGGAGTGACCTGTGCTTTCTTTCAATTATTAGGCATGGTTTTTTGTTTGATGGACTATGATAGATTACAATTAAAAGAGGGACTAACTCAGACACAAATTCAGTATAGAATCTGATGGGTAATCCATCATGCCCTGGAGCTTTGTTTAATTTTAACAATTTCATCTGTTTCTCAATACCACTGACACAAATACTTATTTCAGTCACCTTTGCAGTAGTACAAGAATTAAACTGGGGCAATTCTCCTGGGTTTTCCTTTGTAAAGAAACATCTGAAAACAGAGTTAAGCATTTCAGCTTTTGCTTTAGTACCCTCAATTTCAGTTCTTGTCTCATTCAATAGGGACTGGACACTAACTTTGGCGTTTCCAACAGCCTTGACATATAACCATAATTTCATTGGGTTCTGTAAATGATCACTTGACAATATTCTGCTACGGTAGTCGTTGAAGGTATCACACATTGCTCTCTTGACAGTCAAACATGTTTGATTCAGCATCTCTCTATCTATAGCCCTACTCATTGTTTTACATCCATTATCCTCTCCTTATGGATTGGTCTACTGGGTACATTTCTATCCAGTACATGGTCAACCATTCTTTTAAACTTGAGCCAGAGTTCCTCTACATGCTCCTGTCCAGTGCTGAAAGTTTCAAGTTCCTCATTGAGATAAGACACTACTGAGTTTTCATGTAGTTTACTGAAGATATATATCTTCCTGCTGGTTGTAGTTGTCCTTTGTACCTTGGTAATTATTGTTGCCACAACTACACCATGGTCACTGATGCCAGTTTCAATGTGGACATTCTCAAAGAGGTCAGATCTGTTTCTTGCCATTACATCCAAATTATTTCCATCATGAGTGGAGTTCCTAACTACCCATTGTAGGTAGTTTTCAGAGAAGCGACCAAATTGCAGGATCCAAATAAGGCTTCCAGATCATTTTCCCTATCACAGTCCTTCAGAAAATTTACACTGAATTCGCCACAGATTATTAAATGCTTGTTGCAGTTTGACAGATAGCACAATAAAGAATCCTTATGCCTCACAAGCAGTTCAAAATTTCCAAGTAGGGATGTATGTACAGTTAGAATTTTATGAAGCTCTTCTCCTATTTTAACTTATTTCACAACAGGGTGCATGAATTCTGATTCTAACCTATAAATGGTCCCTCTTGACAACAGTAATCATAGGGATCTTGTTTTGTGTGACAGTGCCCCCCCCCCCCCCATACATTTTTTACAAGGAACTCAGCCAACTTGTCTTTCCCTCTCTCATTCAGATGTAGGTCACATATAGTATATACACATCCCCCAATTGTAGCCACAGAACTGTAGCAACAGGCAGTGAAATCACATGAGTTTTGATATCTGTCAGCAACAGTGTGCTCAGCTACGTGTTCACACAACTCACAGCAGTGTTAACCCAGGGCTGCTCGTGGCACTGTATGACCTTCACAAAACCCACATTTGTGTGTGTAGTTGCTGTTCCTGTTTCATCCAGGTCACCCCTAATCCTGCAATTTTTGTCTTTAGCCAGGCTGTTACCTGCTCCACTTGATACTCTTCGTCAAATTCTTTACATAATTTTCCTATGTTATCTGGCTAAGTCTAGCTTCACAACACTTGTCATCTGTTACCCTGTTCCTTATTTGTGAGGTCATAAAAACTAACAAGGGCCAGGATAGCAGTGTGATGACCCCCACCCCCTTCCACACCCCCCACCCCATTACCACATGCAATGAGGCTACTAGTAGAGGAGGATGTGTTATTTCATGTCGTCTTTACCATATGGACTCATGGTGAGGCTGACCTGCTGAAATTCCTGGAATCTCTGAATACATTCTTCCAATTAAATTTCACATGGTCCTATTCTGAATCCCATGCCACTCTGAGTGATGTTGATCTTGTCCTCACTGAAGGCCAGCTACACACTTCTGTCCACATAACCTACCAACAGATGCCGGCTCTTTACAGCTGTAAGCCACCATTCTCACTTCAGCCTTCACTGCACATAATTACCCCACCAGCCTAGTTAAGAAGCAGATCTCCTGGCCCATCACATCCAATCCTGGTACTGCAGATACCTCCAAAAAACAACTTTGGACCACACCATTAGTAACTCAGTATTATCCTAGTCTGTAATGTGTTAGTTAGCTACATTGACAGGGCCATGGCTTCCTAAAATCATCCACTGAAATGAGATCCATTCTGTCTGAAATTTTGCCTAGAATAGCTTTACATCACCTTCCCAATTTCTGCAATATTCTTGTCAGACCCTATGGTCCTTCTGCACTGAGCTCCTTACCCTATGGCTCCTATCCCTTTGACCAACTCTGCTGCTAAACTTTGCCCTATGCACCATCCTACCACCATCCATAACAGCCCTGTAACTGGCAAAACATACACTATCAAAGGGAGAGCCACCTGTGAAATGACACATGTAATATACCAGCTGTTATGTAAACATTGTTCAGCCTTCTACATTGGCATGGCTACCACCAAATTATCGATTAGGATGAATGGGCATAGGCAGAGGGTGTATACTGACAACTCCCAATATCCTGTTGCAGATTGTGCTCTACAACATGACAATCATGACCTCAGCACCTGCTTCACCACATGCCCCATCTTGATTCTTCCCCCAGACACCAGTTTCTCAGAACTCTGCAGATGGAAACTAGCACTACAACACGTCCCAGGTTCTTGCCATCCACCTGGCCTTAATTTACGTTAATTTCTTCTGTCTCAGGATTTCTTCACTGTAACTACTCTTTGCTTCACTCCGTTTTAGTTGTCTACATCTCTCATTTTCTTACCCACATATTTTTCACTGCCTCCCTCCCAGCAATTAGCTTTTCACTCTTATTAACTCACGCATAATGTTTAAGCAGTAATCTCTGTCTGCATATTACCCTGTCTTCCATGTTTAAGCTCTCAGGTTTTCAAACCTTGTCCAATGCTGTCCCCAACAATCAGTCTTTCCTTCTCATCCCATATGGTAAGTCTCCATTGACCTGCAGTTCTGGATGACTTGCCTCTACCCCTTTTCCTAGAGCTCTCCAGTTCTTTTCCTTCACCCCTCTTCCTTCCACTTTAACCCCTCTGCCATTGGCTCAGAGAGCTTGCTAAATTACAACTGTCTTTTATGTATGTGTTCTGCCACCACTTGGTGATTAGATTTTTTATCTATCCAGTTAAATAATTTTATCAATAATTGATTGTTTTCATTGTTGATATATACATTGGTGTAACTAAACTGCTGCAGAAAAAGGGCATAACTTACAGTCTTGTGAATAGCTCAATGCTTTATGAACTGAGTACACAGTGGTTTCCTGTCCTAACAGATAATTCCTGCATATGAAAAAAGGTCACTGAATAGCAAATAGTTCCTCTTCTGTAACAATGTAATTTTTTGTGTTTCTGTAAATTTCTACTGGCAAAAGTGACTGAACAGTGCTCTACTTTCCCACTTACAAATTTTTCTTCAAATAAATGAGCCCCAATACCATTATCACCACTACCACACATTACAAAAAAGTGTAGCGATAGATCAGGTCTGTCTAAGTTTTAGCTACATCTAAGTTGTTTCTTTATCTCCTAAAGGATTGTTGACAATTTAAATCCCAATTCCAAATACTGTTTTTCTTAAGAGTATTATTAAAACAAAGTGCATTAAGGGGTAGTAAAAATTATTTAACCCAAAAAAGATTAACTCTTTTTTTATTTAAGTCTAGAAAATTTTGTTATGTCAAAGATTTCTCTTGAGATTTCTCTTAATCAGGCAAAACTCTCTCGTCTGTTATGCTGTGTCCTAGAACCTTCAGTTTAGTCACACTAAAGTTACACTTTCCTAATTTGAAGGCCCTTCCCCCTTCCCTTAATTTCTGAGCCACTTTTATTAAAATATTCAAATTTTCTTTCCATCTTTTTTCAGTTACAAGTGTGTCATCTACATATACAATTAGTTTATTTAACATTTCCTTCCTGAACACATAATACAAAGCCTTAAAAAATTCGACCACAGGCACATTTAACCCAAAAGGTACCATACAATATTGGAAACATCTCCTACCGTACAAAAAAGCTGTGTATTTCCTAGATTCACATATAAGTAAAATTTGATGAAAACTAGAGGTAAGGTCAAGACTTGATATGAAAGAAATGTGTTCAAATTCATCTGTATTCTCTGTATGGTTGTTTCTCTCTGCAAATATTTATTTAACTGACTAGAATCAAGTACAATCTTTACTCCCCCATCTCTTTTTTCCACAATTATGAATGGGTTATTGTACTCACTACAACCCCTCTCTATGACCCCCAGATCTTCATTTTTCATAATTCCCTCTCAAAAACTCCCCTTTTTGAAATTAGAGTAGAGTAAGGTTAAGGTCTTTGATTTACACTGATAGGTACTCACTCTTCCAAGTTTATCACTAAACATATATTGATTTGCAAATAAAAATTCATTCAGTTTCTTTTTCTGTTCTTCATTAATCCTCATTAACTTTTTAATTTACCAATTCAAAATACCCATTCTCTTCTTGCTCATCATTACTACTGTATTCTTCATCAATTACATAGCCCCTGTCTTCATTACAAACAATCCATTTTATATGATTGGTTCCACTACTGCAATTTAACATTAATAATTTCATTTTCCCTGTAATATCACTCTTTGGCTCTATATAATTGAGTTCCTCAATTCCCCAACTAAAACATACCGTTGCTTTAACAGTCCAATCAATTTCCACAATTAAGTACTCATTGAGCTCAGGAATGATATGACGACTATTTACAAAGGGAACACCATCAATTTAAAACTCTAGTCTTACTTGAAACTTAGTTATTTTACTATGCCTTCCAGTAGCTCCCTTAATTCTGACACCCATAACAAGCAATTCAGTAAAGTTCTCACTGTATTTAATTCTGTCCACCAGTTTCTCAGAAATTCCATAGACTGGACTGCCAGTGTCTACCAAACAGTTCCCTTCGCCCTGTTATTAAAGGTTATCTGTCTTGAGCTGACTGCAATTTAATTAAAAAGAATTCTTTTTAATTAGATTGGAGTCAGCTCAAGACAGATAATATGTTAACAGCTGCTATGGAAGATGGCCATGCAAACAAGCATATTAGTTCCCTTCCCAGTTGGCAGTTTTAACAAAGATGTAAATACTACCCTATATCTCCCCATCATCTATACCTTCCTCTTCAAATGCTAATTTTTTCTGATTCTTCATAGCTAATACCACCCTCAGAACACTATCAGAACCTGGTTGCATAGTTCCTATAGGCGTTTTAGGTTTCCATAAATTACCCTCACTTTTCTATTTACACCAGACTGGATGTAATTCATTGCAAATCCCCTCTCTTTTATCAGCAACATTAACATTGTTATCCATATTACTGTAATGATCCCAGGCAACTTTTAAAATCTTGTCATCAATGCAAGTTAATCTTTCCTCCTGTTTTCTACCAATACTTCCTACTTTTCTGACACCTGCCCTCGACATCTTATTCTCTTGTGATGCCCTATCATATGCATCACCCCACAGTGAATTACTGTCCCCAATTACATCATTATCTCCCTTCAGAACATCATCTTTACTCTCCACACAAATCATCTCATCTAACTCATTCTTACAAATAATTTCATTTCTCAATTCATCATCAAAGCCATCTACAACATAATCACTAACAACCTCTCAAAATCTCTCAGTATTACTTTGGCAAATCTTAGAAACATCATCAGACTCCCTAGCTTCACAAGTCAGAAAATCATTATCAACCTCCTCAGCCTCAGCATTACAATCGACACTCTCTGTTTCCCCCTCTGGTACAAGATCAACAGACCACTAGTTACATCAGATCAAACAGATATCCTGATTAATCTCCAGTGAATACACTGTTTTTGTGGGTGTAACAGTTAGTAGAAAATACCTACCTTTGGTTTGTGGCTGTTAAAGAACTGAACTCCACTAAATTTGTTGCAACATCCCAAGCTCTTCATAGCATAGCTAACATTTGGGTAGGCCAAGGGGCATTTTAAGCAATCAGGTTTATATGAAATTTTGCTTTTACAATTACATATTTATTGCTTCAACTGGTACAGGTTTCATGCACAAAAACTGTTACAAAACTCTCATGACTGATTTGCCACTGCTTGTATATCATTTCAGTAATTACAGGTGCAATCACCTATTATTACAGACAGAAAATCTGGGGATTGCTGTCAAAATCATGTTGACATCCACAAAGGAATAGCAGACTATTATACAGTAATTTGTTCTTCTTAAGCTGGAATAATAAGTATCACTTGGTACTTAGTTTTTTAGTACCAAGAGTTACAAAATATGCTCACAAACAATACATTTTACAAAATCACTTATATCATCAAATTTATGGCTGGAAAATATTTGTAACATTTACATTAAGTTCTTTACTCAAATGCAAATGAAAAGCTAGTTTCACTTCTTGTGAAAAGTATTTTAGAACTATAAAACAAGAATTGTTTATGATTAATGTTTAAACATCAATTAGTAGCAGTCAAACCAAAACAGTGATGTGTTTGTATTCAATAAAACTTAAACTAAATTACTGAAAAATATGAATCAGCATAATAAAATGAGTTTTAAAATGACCAGATAAATGAAATAAGAATGTTGTGAAGTTTATGTAAGTGTGTAAATGTGGCAGTTGACTTCTTAAGTCTGCACTTTATGGGAATGTAGTACCATCTGCGGGATAGCAGAATAGTGATACAGCTTAGAGATATGATTACCACACTAGTTATTAGCAAGCACTTATACATAAAATGAGTAAGCATTACGGTCATACAGAGCATACTAATTCCTCCTGCCTCATGGGGAAAATGTCCTCATTTGCAGTCAGAAATGTCATGGCACCACAGAGTATCCCTCCCCCATCTCAGTAGTGCACAGCATGTGAGGAGAGGTTGCAGTGGAGCATTGTCTGTCTGAAGCAATGTGGGCAGTTGTGTGATGGTGGATGTGATGGGAGACACGTCGTAGTGAGCGAGGTGCACTGGGGAGGGGCACAGGGCGTGCCCAAAGTGTGATGTCAGCAGTCAACTAATGGGTTGCCACCAGTAGCATTAGGAGATAAGGAAGTAGTCTCAGCAGTGTCTTTTACTGTTGCTGGCTCAGCAGTGGCATTTGAAGAGGGAGGGATGTGATGTCATTTCCTTGCATTGTTGAACCCACAGGAGGTGTTGCAAGGCCAGCGATGGTGTAAGCCAGGGCAGTAATGGTGAGTGTACTGTCTGTTGCAAAATGGGTGGTGAGTGCTGCAATTTCACATTCTGGTGGGACAGGAGTGGTGTGCACAAAACTGTGTGTGACAGTGCTTGTACCCAACCTCCTATCCATGTAGGTAGTGATAAACATAAGGTCAGCATCAAGTAATGTGACAGATATGTCATCAGGTAGAAAATTGTGGAGATTCACACAAACTTGGAAATCAACTAACAAGTGGATAGGAGGTGGTGGGGCAGGGAGTGTCTGCTGTGGTAGGTCTGTTAAATTCCACACCAGTTAAAGCCATTTCACCTACACTGTTGTTTTTTCAGCAATTACGATATCAAAAGTGTTTGTGCCATGTTTCAACACTCATCATGGTCCTGTAAATGGAAATTGTAGGGTAGTAGGTAGGTTTCACTGTGTCGGTGCATAGCATTACTTGAGAATATGTGGGAAGGTCTTTATGAATAAAAATTCATTGTGTCATGTGATGGGAGGGGATTAGCACACAGATGTTTTGTATGTGTGCACACATGTGATTAAATCTTGTAAATCCTGGTCTATGGGGATCATTTTGGTACTACAAATTCAGGGGGTTGCCAATAAGTACTTTGGTGAGCAATGCATAAAGGTAATCCTTATAAGCTGTGTGAATGCCCAGGAGAACCCATGGAAAGCCCTTCATGCAGGATTCTGAGTGGCTCATTATCAAATGCCAGCATTCCATGAGACCATTGGATTGTGTGGGGTAGGTGGTTGTGTGGAACCAGTGGCATCCACATAAGTGGCACAAGTCATTGAACAGATGGGATTCAAACTGCTGACTCTGGTCCATCTTTAAGGATGCCGGGCTGCCAAATCCAGCAATCTAAGTGTTGACAAAAGTTTTTGCTACTGTCTCTGCTGATATGTCAGAAATGGGCAGGGCCTCCAGCCATCATGTCTTACAATCTATCAGTCCTGCTCCTCGAAGAGAACGATCTATTGACACGTAATCAGCATGGCTTCAGAAAACATCGCTCTTGTGCAACGCAGCTAGCTCTTTATTCGCACGAAGTAATGGCCGCTATCGACAGGGGATCTCAAGTTGATTCCGTATTTCTAGATTTCAGGAAAGCTTTTGACACCGTTCCTCACAAGCGACTTCTAATCAAGCTGCGGAGCTATGGGGTATCGTCTCAGTTGTGCGACTGGATTCGTGATTTCCTGTCAGGAAGGTCGCAGTTCGTAGTAATAGACGGCAAATCATCGAGTAAAACTGAAGTGATATCAGGTGTTCCCCAGGGAAGCGTCCTGGGACCTCTACTGTTCCTGATCTATATAAATGACCTGGGTGACAATCTGAGCAGTTCTCTTAGGTTGTTCGCAGATGATGCTGTAATTTACCGTCTGGTAAGGTCATCCGAAGACCAGTATCAGCTGCAAAGCGATTTAGAAAAGATTGCTGTATGGTGTGTCAGGTGGCAGTTGACGCTAAATAACGAAAAGTGTGAGATGATCCACATGAGTTCCAAAAGAAATCCGTTGGAATTCGATTACTCGATAAATAGTACAATTCTCAAGGCTGTCAATTCAACTAAGTACCTGGGTGTTAAAATTACGAACAACTTCAGTTGGAAGGACCACATAGATAATATTGTCGGGAAGGCGAGCCAAAGGTTGCGTTTCATTGGCAGGACACTTAGAAGATGCAACAAGTCCACTAAAGAGACAGCTTACACTACACTCGTTCGTCCTCTGTTAGAATATTGCTGCGCGGTGTGGGATCCTTACCAGGTGGGATTGACGAAGGACATCGAGAGGGTGCAAAGAAGGGCAGCTCGTTTTGTATTATCGCGTTATAGAGGAGAGAGTGTGGCAGATATGATACACGAGTTGGGATGGAAGTCATTACAGCATAGACGTTTTTCGTCGCGGCGAGAGCTTTTTACGAAATTTCAGTCACCAACTTTCTCTTCCGAATGCGAAAATATTTTGTTGAGCCCAACCTACATAGGTAGGAATGATCATCAAAATAAAATAAGAGAAATCAGAGCTCGAACAGAAAGGTTTAGGTGTTCGTTTTTCCCGCTCGCTGTTCGGGAGTGGAATAGTAGAGAGATAGTATGATTGTGGTTCGATGAACCCTCTGCCAAGCACTTAAATGTGAATTGCAGAGTAGTCATGTAGATGTAGATGTAGATGTAGATGTTGTGGTGTGAAGAGGCATTGTGTTAATGAAGAGCAGCCTAGTGTACCTATGTCAGGTAGCCATACTAGTTTGGGTAGGTGCAGAGTTGTCTGATGTGCTGTGTGTCCTGCCTAAATCTGGTATGAAAATACCAGTAGCACTATTGTGTGATGGTGTGGAAGCAGGCAATGCACTTTGTCAGTGTGGATTTTGTTTATACACAGAGTTGTGGTGCAGCCTGCTGGAAGAGTGCCCACCTCAGTTGTTATGGGACCCAGTTAGGATCAATCTGGCTGTTGTCGGGTGGTCTACAACCACACGGAATGTTGAGGGAGCTTGACCAGGATCATGCAAAATCATTTTCAGTGCATGTGGACTGGGTGTCAGTCGCAGAGTAGTGCTGTTGGTTGTTGATTAGAATGCGGTGTTGTGATAGTGCCTGCATTCTGTCAGTGAGATGAAGATTAAACTCCAGCAGTGCCTCCTCATGTGCTAGCATCACTTTTTGGTTAGTTCTTTGGCAGTTTTAGGAGACAAAGTGTCCAAAGTGCACGATCAGGCAGGAGTGTTGGGTCAATTATAGCTTGCACGCAGCGCCAGAGTGAAGATGGCATGCTGTTGACAAAAGTACTCTCATTCATGCCAAGATGTAGCTGCTACTCAAGCATGTGCATTAGTCATTTTAGCAACAGTGCCTTGGCAGTTTTGTATTTGTGAGAAGCTGGCACTTCCAAAAGCAAGTCCCTTATAAGGTCCACACTGTCTCCAAGATTGTTAAAACAAACACTCACTGAGGGCAAACCACATCACAGGAAAATCCCCACAAAACAGCAGTAGTTTTAGAAGGTGATCAGTAAACTGATTGCAGGGCAACATTGTGAGGTGGGCATGGAACAGCACTGGAGATGTGGGAGGCACGGGAGCATCAGTGTTTGAGATGGGTATGAAATGCATCTCAACGTAGGGTGGAATGTGATGAGGCAGGTCATGCCACGGCTTGGGTGGCATTAGCATCATGGAGTGATGTGCATAGAGCTAGGGTGGGTGTTTGTAGAGTGGCAATGCATGAGTGTGAAGTTCCAGGTCCAGTGCAGTAGGTATAACTTTCCCAGTGTCAGTTGTGTGAGATGGCAAAAAATGCATGTGAGAATTCACATGAGGTCCTGGCGCTGTAAGGTAGGAAGGTGTAGTCCATTTATAATCCAATGACACTGTCTGTTTCTCTTGGAGTTTGTGCAGACATGCAGTAGTTTGTGGTGTGGCTGATGAGTGTGTGATGTCACTCGAGGTAGGAAGCACTGGTATCTGACCTTCCTGAGGTGATGTCATGAAAACTGCATTCTCAGAGTCCATAGTTGGTTTTAGTGCTGGGTGTGGGTGATGCAGATGTGAAGCGTGGTGCTCGACTGAAAGTGAATTGGTTGTAATGCTCAGCACAGCTGAGATATGAGTGATGTTACAGTCTTATTCACAGATCTTAGTGTTTAGTCACAACAGTCAGAACTGGATTTGGAAAATCAGAATACACAGATACTGGAAGCTGATGCAAGCCTTGATCCCATGGTCTGTTGGCAGATGGATGATGAAATGGAATGATGGAGTGGTATGGCATGGGCCATTGTTGTTCATCCATAATGGGGGAAGCATCCATATGGTTCAGGTCATTAGTATGAGTGTCATAATGTTCATAATAACTAGCACTGGAACATAAGTTATATTGCCCTGTGCAAAAGTTGAAGGCACTCGGATTAATGTTTTTATGGAGGTGGGTGGTAATTGTTTATTGTAACTCTCTACAGCACTTCTGTTTGAAATACTAGGAACAGATTCAGTCAGTGTCAAATCTGGAATGTTTATTGTGGAGACACTTTGTAAATTTAACAGTCACTGTGGCACAGTTTGGTGCTTGGCTTTGCCGGCAATGTGAGGTTCGTCCGCCACACACCGTCAGGTGGCTTGCGGAGTATGGATGTAGATGTAGATGTAGATGCAGATGTGACGAACAATCAAGGCATTGTTGGTAAGTTATTCAGCACTGTAGTATTGTCCAAATCTTGGTGGATATCTAGCAAATTTGCACTTGGGACGTTCATGGCATTCATAGGCACTGGTTGAGAGATGTTGTTAACATTGCCAAAGAGACAGTGCGGTTGTTCCATTTGTAATGGCAGCATTTTTGATAGCACAACTGGCACAGCAGATTTTTGACTTAACAGCAAAATTGTGGCGTGATGGAGAAATTTGGGGTTACCACTGTGACAGCAGAATAGTAACATAGCTTAGAGATACAATTTCCACACTAATTATTAGTTAGCACATATACATAACACATGTAAGCTTTGGATACAGAGCACACTAATTCCTACTGCCTTGTGGGGCAGTGATCCTCATTTACAGAGTCAGAGTTGTAACAATACCACAACTTCATGTCATACTTATCCTAATGATCATACACTGAAGAGTAAAAGAAACTGGTACACCTGCCTAATATTGTGTAGGGCCCCGCAAGCACACAGAAGTGCTGCAACATGACATGGCCTGAATTCAGCTAATATCTGAAATAGTGCTGGATGGAACTGACACCATGAATTCCGCAGGGCTGTCCATAAATCCATAAAAATACGAGGGGGTAGAGATCTCTTCTCAACAGCACGTTGCAAGGCACCCCAGGTATGATAAATAATGTTAATGTCTGGAGAGTTTGGTGGCCAGTGGAAGTGTTTAAACACAGAATAGTGTTCCTGGAACCACTCTGCAGCAATTCTCGATGTTTGGGGTGTCACATTGTCCTGCTCGAATTGCACAAGTCTGTTGGAATGCAAAATGGACATGAATGGATGCAGATGATCAGACAGTATGCTTACATACATATCACCTTCAGAGTCGTATCTAGACATATCCAAATGCACACTTCCACCAACTTGAACAGTCCCCTGCTGATATGAAAAGTCCATGGGTTCATTGGGTTGTCTCCTATTGCCAAAAACATCTATCCACTTGATACAATTTGAAATGAGACTTGTCCAAGCAGGCAACATGTTTCCAGCCATCAACAGTCCAATGTCAGCTTTGATGGGCGCAGGTGAGGCATAAACTTTGTGTCTTGCAGTCATCAAGGGTACATGAGTGGGCCTTTGGCTCTGAGAGCCCATATTGATGATGTTTTGTTGAATGGTTTGCAAGCTGACCCTTGCTGATGGCCCAGCACTGAAATCCGCAGCAATCTGCTGAAGAGTTGCACTTCTGTTACATCTTCAGTTGTCATTGACCCTGTTCTTGCAGGATCCTTTCCTGGCCGCAGCGATGTCAGAGTGTTTATGTTTTACCAGGTTTCTGAAATCGTCATATGGTAAAATCCCCACTTCTTCACTACCTCAGAGATGTTGTGTCCCATTGTTCATACATTGACTATAACATCATGTTCAAACTAACTTAATTCTTGATAACCTGGCATTGAAGCAACAGTGACCGATCTAACAACTGCACCAGACACTTGTCTTATATAGTCCTTGCTGACTGCAGTGACATATTTTGCCTGTTTTCATATCTCTGTATTTGAATAGGCATGCCTATACCCATTTCCTTCAGTGTAGATTAGTACACTTCCAGTATAAAAAATGGTTAAAAACATTATTGATATGAATAATTTATCTAACTTCTCATGTTTCTTTTGTGCAATGTATTAGAGTGTAAGTGGAGGAGATTGCAAATGTATTTCTGTAATTCATCATGAAAAGAATTTCAGTGAATTTGTACAGCCTTATTTATCACATTACTAAAGATGGTTTTGTGATAATTAAATGATACTTAAAATTTTGTTGTAAATTTTTTAAAAATGATGTGGCAGAAGTCATGTTAATTCAGCAGTTAGCATGCTTTTGTGACATGAAATGTCATTCAGATGCATACATTTCAACTTTTTTTTTAATATATATGAAAATTTTCTGTCAAAATCGGTCTTATGATGCATTATTGTAGCTCAAGTGTCGAAAACATTTTTTGAAATGCATGAGGAACCACAGACAGAGTTATTTTAAAAAATATGAATTTATTCAACAAAGTACAAAAAATAGATTACTACTTACTGTAAAGATGACATACTGCATTGCAGACAGGCACAATTAAAAGACACTTACACACAAGCTAATGGCCACAGCCTTCAACAGAAAAAGAATGAGAAAAAACACCATCCATCCACAGAAGCAATTACACCTCACACACACATGACCATCAACTCCAGCAACTTGGACTATAATGTAACTATCACATGGTATGGAAGCAGTAACTTGGAGGGGGCAGTGAAGGGGAAGGGACAGCAGTGTACGGGTGGGGGGAGAGAGGAGCACTGTTTGGTGAAGTGTGCGGGGACCAGACTGTCAACAGGTGCAGTGTCAGGAGATTGTGGTGCAGGTAGGTGGGGAAAATGGAGCAAAAAGGGAGAGCAGGCAGGGAAAAATGAGGGTCAGTTGTTGGCGCAGACCAGCAAAAAAGGAGGGTGGGAGACCAGACTGGGGAGGAGGTGATAGGACAAAGGGGGTAGAAACTGTTTGGCAGAGGATGTGGGGACAATATGTTACTGTAAATTGAGACCAGGCTAATTGTGGATGCAGAAAATGAGTTGTAAGACTAATGCCCATCTGTGCATTTCAGAAAAGCTGCTAGTGGAGGGGAGGATCCAGATGGCATGGGTAGAGTATCAGCCATTGAAATCAGGAATATAATGTCCAGCTGCATGTTGTGCCACAGGGTAATCTACTTTGCTCTTGGCCACAATTCAGTAGTGGCTGTTCATCCTAGTGGACAGCTGGTTGATAGTCATACCAATATAAAAAGGTTTTTTAGCATATTAGTGTTTCCATGAGCTGCTTGGACATATTTGTCAAAAATTATGTATTTGAAGTACTTTGACTTCTCCATTATGACTCTCATTGGAGATCTGATCTAAGCATTCATCCATATCACTGGTCCCTATATCCAAAACATCACATGCCAGCACATTGTGCCTGACACTGGAGAGATCCTTATTTTAATGACTAATTAATTTCCCCATCATGTCTAAAAGCTTGTTGGAGCTGATTGTATTCTGGCTCTGGTTTGCCCCTCCCTTCAGACACTGTATTACTATTTCTGTCTCCATTGAAATTCTGGTTTCCTCATAAAGATCCCCTTCAGGATAATAATTCCTGTGGTTATAGAAATCCTTTCTGATAAGTCTTTTGCTGGTTGAGGCACAATGTGAACTGAGCCAGGAGAAAGTTAATCACCACAATAGTTTGTGATAGTTCATGATTATCATTGAATTTGCACAAGCCTGAACTTAGCCTGAACCCCTTAATAATGAAACAGACAATGTATGATATACATTTGAAAAGTAGAATAAAATAATGTAGTAAAGTTTGATGGCACATGCGAAGTACATGGTTGTTTCTGATGCAGAGACAAAGTCCTCACGATGGTGCAGGTAGGCACTGAGAGTTCCCTTGGTCTGTGGTGGCTGGCATGATGTTGTGTCATACATAGCTATGGTACCAATAAAGAGACTGATTGAATAACTGAGAGCAGTCAGCACATGGCCCAGAGCTAAACAGAAGAATGCCTCAGAGTGGCTTTGTACTGCACTAAACACATTGGCCAAATAGAAAAACTAGTGTAACTATATGAATTCACATGACCCATGGAGACAAACAGGTCCATGGGGCCAGGGACCTCTGGCAGTGCTCACATTATCACCAGCTGACCTAAGCAGTGTGCATGATTGAAGATCTGTCATCTGCTTAGATGACTCCTTCAACGATAGGCCACTGGTAAACCATTGCTGTGAGAAGGGATATATCACTTAGGGCATACCGCCCTTACACAACATACCTTCCCATTCATAGGCTGAAAGTGTGTGCCACATCTCAATAGTTAAAGGACCTGGCATCTCTCTTTCAGGTGCTCATAGGCCAGGTGGGCTGTCCTTGCCATGATGTGGAGATTGTGGATCCAGTGGCTGCTGCATATGAGCTGTGTTCTCCAAGATCACAGGAGATTGGAAGTCCAACTCTGGAACAAAAGATCATGACAGTCCACTGCTAGGAGGCATCACTGTTTTCCATGGGTTCACATGGCTGACATACACTATGAGATCAAAAGTATCCGGGCTCCACCAAAAACATATGTTTCCCATATTGGGTGCATTGTGCTGCAAACTACTGCCAGGTACTCCATATCAGCATTCTCAGTCGTCATTAGACATAACAAGAGAACAGAATGGGGCGCTCCGTGGAACTCACAGACTTCAAGCATGGTCAGGTGGTTGGATGTCACTTGTGTCAAATATCTGTACATGAGATTTCCACACTCTTAAACATCCCTAGGTCCACTGTTTCCAATGTGGTAATGATGTGGAAACATGAAGGAACATGTACAGCACAAAAGCGTACAGGCTGACCTTGTCTATTGACTGACAGGGACTGCTGCCAGTTGAAGAGGGTCGTAATATGTAATAGGCAGACATCTATCCAGACCGTCAGACAGGAATTCCAGACTGCATCAGGATCCACTGCAAGTACTATGACAGTAGGTAGGTACTATGACAGGCAATAGGTGAGAAAACTTGGACAGTTAAAAAACATTTTGTGGAGTGACAAATCACAGTACACAATGTGGTGATCTGATGGCAGGATGTGGGTACCACAAATGCCTGGTGAACATTATCTGCCAGGGTGTGTGGTGCCAACAGTAAACCTTGGAGGTGGTGGTGTTATGGTGTGATCATGTTTTTCATGGAGGGGGCTTGAACCCCTTGTTGTTTTGCATGGAACTATCACATAATAGGCCTACATTGATGTTTTAAGCACCTGGTTGCTTCCCACTGTTGAAGAGAAATTCGGGGATGGCAATTGCATCTTTCAACATGATCGAGCACCTGTTCATATGCATATCCTGTGGCAGAGTGGTTACATGACAATAACACCCTTGTAATGGACTGGCTCGCTCAGAGTCCTGACCTGAGTCCTATAGAACACCTTTGGAATGCCAATTTCATGCCAAGCCTCATCAAGTGACATCAGTATCTCTCCTCAGTGCAGCACTCCATTAAGAATGGGCTGCCATTCCCCAAGAAACCTTCCAGCACCTGATTGAATGTATGCCTATGAGAGTGGAAGCTGTCATCAAGGCTAATGGTGGGCCAACACCATACTGGATTCCAGCTTTACTGATGAAGGGCGCCATGAACTTATAAGTCATTTTCAGCCAGGTGTCAGGATGCTTTTGATCACATAGCATACTTACAACAAATGGTGCCACCACATAGTTGTAGAGTGTAGATCTACCATGGCCTGGCCCAATAAATGGGTGACCATTGCCAGAACCCAATGATGATTTCTGGAAATGGGCAATGCCCAAACATAATCTATGATGGAACAACAGTGGTGTCAAGGCCACTGATGGGGAGACAGAGTCCTTTAGGATGGAAGATGGTGAATTTTGATCAATGATGCTGTTCATGGAGCTTTTTGGTGAGGCTGATGCCTTCCTGAACAGTGGAAGGAGAAGAGTCTAAAAACAGAGTGAAGGTGTCATCTAAATCACGATGACAGTGTAACTTTGCTATTTGTGACTTGAAAATGTGAACAAAAAATTCTGCAAATCCGCTGGATGTGGGATGAAAAGGCACTTTGTGTACTAAGCTCATGCCACTGAAAAATCAAAAAGTGGTAAATTCAAATAAAGTCAGAAGATGTGAACTGAGGTCCATTATCAGTAACCATGGTTTCCAAATCCTATGGAGAATATGCATGCCCGAGCCTTGATAGTCTATGTTGAGGATGTTGAAAACCTCAAAGAAGCATAGGTGAATCCTGGTCATTCTTTGACCATGATAAACCTTTAGTACCCAAGAAAGAGGCATGCAAAGTCTAAGTGGAGTCACAACCAGGCTGCTGAAGCTTCTGGTCCAGGAAAATATCTGTAAGCACGTGCTGCCTGCTTACTTTGATAGATCTTGCATGCTAACACCATGTTGCCAATATCTGCATCTGTCCCTCACCAATACACATGTTGTTGGGCCAGCCTTTTTGCAGCCACAACTACTCAGTGGCCCTGATGGAGGAGGGACAAAATGTGTGGCAACAAGCTGGATGGTATCAAGATGTAGGGAGACTATTTTCGTCTTACAACAAGAGGATGCCATTGAAGGTGAAGAACTCATAGCACCTGTGTCAGAACTCTTGGATTTCTGGATGATCTGTGTCCATCCTGTCAGTTACCCTCAGTGAACCAAACCGAGTAGTTTCTAGATAAATGGGTCCTCTGAGGAGTGACATGTGATGAGCTTTGCATGGCTACAACTTCTTCCACTTCTGTGTGTCCATGTGGCAGCTAGATGAAAACAATGTCAACCTCTGAAATTGCACAATGTGGTTACAATATGGAAATCTGCCATGAATAGTCAGAGGCTCATTTTCTATTTGACTGTAGTTGCATTGTGCCAGGGTCAGCACTTTCGATATGAATGTCATAGGACATTTTACACCAGCTGCTTCATGGGATAAAACATCACCCAAGCCATAATCAGAAGCAGCACCTGCTATAATTAAATGTGTCAATAGATCATAGGACATAAGGTATGTCAGCCAGGACAGGCCTTACTTCAGATCTTGGACAGCCTTATTGCAAGTGGGGGTCCAATGCCACTTCACTTTTTTCATAGCAGCTGATGAAGTGGTTCTGCTATGGCCACGTATGGGGGATGAATTAATGATAATAATTAAGTTGTCCAAGTACAGACTGGAGGTGTTTCATGTCCTTTGGGACTAAAAGTTTCTGAATCACCTGAATATATTCTGGGGTTGGTCATATACCTGAAGCACTAATGACATGGACAAGATATTACACCTGCAAGACAAAAAACAGCATTTGACTCTGTTACACTTGAGACTGGCTTGCTGCACAATAGCAAAAAAAACGAGTGTCAACATTGGCCACCAACTACCAAGCATTTTTACCAGTGACTAGAATGTTGTCCAAATAGCTCACTGAAAAGTAGCTACTGCACTGGCAATGCCAGAAGAAAGCCTTTTATAGTGGAATAGACCAAATACAGTGTTAATCATGAGAAGATTCCATGAAGCCTCATATAGAGGGAGCTGAAGATAAACATCTCACAAATTAATCTTGGCAAAAATCTTGCCTTGTGTGAAGCATACCATAATATTATCCACTGTCAGAACTGGGTAGGTGTCAACGATTCCATGTTAACTGTAACCTTGAAGTCACTACAAATCCAAAGGACCCTATTCTGTTTTTCCACAACAACAATGGGGATAGACCACTGACTGGTGGTGACTACTGTGAGAATGCCTTCTTGTGGGAGGTGCTGCAGTTCATGTGTAGCTTACCTCAGAGGGTAAAACGAACATTCCAAGCTTCAAAGAAGTGAAAATTGGCCATTGGAAGGAGGGTGATGTGAGCCTCAAAATCAGAGACGTTGGTGGTAGGACAAGAAAACACTGATTTGTACTTGGAGTATAGATCATTAATAATAATAATAATAATAATAATAATAATAATAATAATAATTTTATTGTCTTTAAGCCATTACAGCAATAGACAAAGTCATACACATAATACAATACAGTACAGTACATGCTATAAAAGCACAAAATTGTTAAGAACGTTACAGTTTTATATCACAGGTCATGAAATCCTTTATATTGTAGAATGGGTTTACAACTAAACAATCATAAAGTGTTTGTTTGTATTGTTGCTCTGGTAAATTTTGTATAGCTTGTGGAAGTTTATTAAATAATTTGTGGCCCATAAGTTCATAACTGTTAACTGATTTTAACAGTATGTCGTAGGGTGTATAGATAGAGCTGTTTGCCCTAGTGCTGTAACAATGTATATTTGCCCTGTGTTTTACTTTAAGTAAGTTCTTTTTTGTGTAGATTAAAACATAATAAATATATAGGTTTATTACTGTCATGATTTTTTGTTGAGTAAACAAAGGTTTACAATGAGCCTTGTATGGTGAGCCTGTAATTATCCTAATAGCTTTCTTTTGCAGCAATAGTATATCATGCACACAAGTGGAGTTTCCCCATAAAATAATACCATAGGATATGATGCTTTGGAAAAATGAGCAGTAAGATACTCTAACATAATTTTTAGGTACACAGTGCATTAATCGCCTTAACAAATAGATTACCCTAGACAATTTACCACTAATATACTTAATATGTGGATTCCAAGAAAGTTTATCATCCAAATATACCCCCAAAAATTTAACACAACTATGATCATCTGATGGAAACTTGTCTTTTAAACTAAATACCATCTGCTGGGTTTTGCTTTCATTAAGCAAGAACCCATTTGGTTTAAACCAGAGTGAAGCTTGCTCAATTGTCTCTGTAACACATGTTTTAAGCCTATTAAGATCATTACTGCTGTTCAGAAACGTTGTATCATCAGCATAGAGTACTGTTCTGGTTTAATAAATGATGGTAGGTCATTTATCATTATTAGGAAAAGAAAAGGGCCCAGCACAGATCCCTGCAGAACACCTACCTTAACTTGTTCTATACTGGACATTTCTTTCCCAACACAGACGGCTTGCTTACGTTTTTGTAAATATGATCTTAATAGCTTAAGGCTGTTACGTTTAACACCATAAAAGTCCATTTTTTTTTAGTAGTAGCGTATGTTCTACACAGTCAAAGGCTTTGCTTAGGTCACAAAAAGTTACTTGAGCAAAGCATTTATCTTCAAATACTTGATGGATGTATTTAACAACATTGTCTATGGCATCAATGTTTGACAGGTTTTTCCTAAAGCAATACTGTGATCCACTTATTAATCCTATGTTATCAAAGTAAACAGATAATTGTTGGTAAATTATGCATTCTAGAACTTTTGAAAAACCTGGGACTATGGATATTGGCCTGTAACTTGAGACAGAAATTTTATCTCATTTTTAATGTACTGGAACTACCCTAGACAGTTTAAGCTCATCAGGGAAAAAACCCTCCAGTAAACACTTGTTTATACAATTTGTTAGGGGGTACACTATACAGTCTATTACTTTCTTCAGCACGTTACAAGACAGGTCATATATGTCTACACTGTCTGATGATTGTAACTGCTTCACTATTCTTAACACAAAACCAGGTGAGACCTCGGAAAAATTGAAGGTACTTGTGTTTGTTGATGACCTAGCAATATTTTTTGACAGTAACTGTGATGAGCTGATTTCAGGTTTAATTATAGCACTTCCTACTTCCTCAACTGATTTAATAAAAATGTCATTAAATTCCTGGGGAGAGATACTTATTTTGTCACTTCTTTTATCTTTGGTGACACTATTTATTAGTGTCCATGCTGCTTTGCACTTATTGGTGGATTTCTCAATACTTCTGAGATTGTGTGCTTGTTTGGCTTCCACAGTTGCTTTTTTTGTACTCATTTCTAGGTCTAACATAGGCTAATTTAGCATGGTTGGTTTTCAGATTTTTATAAATATTGTACAACAACATAACTTGATTTTTCATAGCAGACAGCTGTTTTGTATACCATGTATTTTGTCTATTTGAAACTTTTGCTTTCAGGACTCTGTCAGTTACTTTGCATTTCTTTATTGGTATGCAGTCATTAAAGTGTCCCAAAAATGCTTTGAGAAACCTATCAAATAGTACCTTTGCTGGCAGATAATTGCTTAGAGTATAATGTGTCTCATCATAACACAGGCCAAACCAATCTCTGTTAGAAAGGGGCGTACAAAACCTGTCAATTTTCTCATCTGTGACTGGTCTAGTGACCACAACTTCTGGGACAGGCTTACTTACATTACTCTTATCAAGATGGAACCTACTTGTATAATTTAAAGATACTGAATCATGATCAGAGTATGGAAATACTGTCACAAAGCATGATTCTTCTGTTGTTTTAAAATTTACAAAAATATTGTCAAGACATGTATGTTCTCTTGTAGGCTTGTTATTGACTGAATGTAAGTTGACAAACTGCCTATTGGCTTCTGTCTCGGGTTCTTCGGCCGACGTTCATCTAATGATTTTTCTGACGTTTCGCCAGCATGAGTGGCTGGCATTGTCAAAGCTTCACCTTCCATTGCCGGTGGTGAACTGGAGCCAAGCTTGCGGCCGCAGACTATATGTACCTGGTGCACCAGTCTGCGGCCAGTCTGCGGCCGCGAGCTCGGCTCCAGTTCACCACCGGCAATGGAGGGTGAAGCTTTGACAATGCCAGCCACTCGTGCTGGCGAAACGTCAGAAAAATCATTAGATGAATGTCGGCCGAAGAGCCCGAGACAGAAGCCAATAGGCAGTTTGTCAACAAGTGGCCACGAAAGCCTTAACAATTTTGTGAATGTAAGTTGCACTGTCTTAGTAGGTTTTGGAGTTCAGTGACAGTACGTTTTTGTGTTGTAACATCGAATTCAGCATTCACATCTCCACCTATCACAATATCATAATGTATCCATCTAGTATCTGTAAGTACATGTAACAGCAGGTCCAGTTTTTCTATAAATACATTGGTTATACCCTTAGTTGACCTTTAGAGGGAAATTACAACTAACTTAAAACTGTCTATTACTATACCAGCAGCTTCAAAGTTCTGTTCATCACACAGAAGAAGTAGCTACTGGCTAGATTATAATTACCAAATTCAATAAATGTAAGTTCACTCTCACTAGCCCAGTGTTCACTTAAACAGAAGATATCAAACTTATTTTCTAATCCAAAGCCATTGACAATAAATTCTTTATCCCTTACTCCTTCAATGTTAAGATAACAGATTATAAAATCAAACCTGTCTTTCTTTACAGATGAACTATTTTGCTGAGAGGCTATTAAATCTCTGGCACTATTTATCTGATGGGCTTCTTCCCCTTGCTCCCTTCTACTAAAAAATCATTTAGACGTACTGGAGGTACAGCTTTCCGTTTGCTCGCTATACTTGATACTGCTTCTACTCTTGGAGGTCTCTTCACTTCTTCTTGTTCATGGCATGATCTAAATGGCTGGGTTCCCACCGTAGGTAGTTCAAATGTTGCTGCAAAATGGACAGCTGGATCACCTCTTGATACACTTGTTGCTGAATATGCTGTCACTTTTGCTGTTTCTGTTATCTTAGTTCCTGAATGAGGTATTCTACCTGTTGTAACTGTAGTTACAGCTTCTTCTCTCCCAGCACATTCTTTTGTAATCAGTGATTCCTGATGTTGTGTTACTGCTGCAACTGGAGTACATGGTAGGGAAGATACTTTGCAGGCTTCCTTTACTAGTCGTAGTGGAATAGGATCACTTTTCTTACATCTAGGAGAAACACTATCCACTAACATTTTGATCTTTTGACTGAGCAGCGATTTGCCCCATTTATTTAAATGCATACCATGTGTTGTGAAGTGCTGTCTTTCAAGATCGTCAATACTGAGGAAAAAAGCATTTGAAGTGGTATTCAAGTAGGAGTGGCCCAGTGCTATTGGTGGGTTCATATACTTCCAAGTGTAAAGCATTAAAAAGGTCCAAAACCCGGATGTTTACAGCTCCTTCAGTGTTAACTACCAAGATATTTGCCATGAAGACAGTATAATGATACTGAAAGTGAATTGTGAATTGTCCTTTCACTTCAATAGTACCATTGCTTTAACTATGCAGTCATCTTGAGAATTTGCATAGTGGAGGTAAGCCCAGATGGTGGTAAGTTTTCCAAATCATTATAGTTATGGAAAAGCCTGTATCCACCTTGAATTCCACCAGGCTGTGTTGGCTTCCACTGTGAGCATTAAGAGTTTATCAGAGGTGGCAAGCACAGCATGGACATTGAATGCATCAAGAGCATAGGCTTCAGGCACTTCATCGGATCCTAGGGAAGGGAGGTCTATGCAGGAATAATCTACATTCACCTTGAGAGATGACTGGAAAATTTCTGAATTCTTTCCCATCTTGCTGCAGAAAGAACATTTATCCCAGTGATAATGACACTGTTCTAATGGGCAAGTTATAAAACAATTGCTGCATTAGAGTAGCTGTTGCATGACACACCCACTGGTCAATGTTTTACCACTGCAGGCAAATCAACAACATGTGGCCGAGGTTGTGGCTGTCAACTCTAGTGGATAACAAACACTTGTGAAGGGTGTTGAAATGTCACAGAGAACTGTAAAGGCTGTTCAGATGCCCTAATGATGGGCAGGCAAGTCTCTAACATGGGATCCTTATGTTTGCGGAGATCATTACGGCGTGCATTATCTAATGAATGCATGAGAAACATGCATCTCATGGGGAAAGTTTCACATGACTATTTATGTTGAGGCTCTGCACAGTGGAATCAACAGCCATGGGATAAACCTTGGAAATGGCTATCCACAATCTGTAAGACTGTCCACTAAGCTTGTGGGAGCTAAAAAAGTTATTGCAGGCAGCTACAGTGTGCACTTGAGAGTCAAAATATTCTACTAAACAAGCCCTTAAGTGACCATTTGGGAGGGTTTGAGTTGCAACAGTAAATGGTAAATTTCTGAGCCTGCGTAGAATCATGTATCTCATGGGGAAAGTTTCACATGACTGTTTACGTTGAGGCTCTGCACACTGGAATCAACAGCCATGGGCTAAACCTTGGAAATGGCTATCCACAATCTGTAAGACTGTCCAATAAGCTTGTGGAAGCTAAAAAGTTATTGCAGGCAGCTACTGTGTGCACTTGAGAGTTAAAATATTCTGGTAAACAAGCCCTTAAGTGACCATATGGGAGGGTTTGAGTTGCAACAGTAAATAGTAAATTTCTTTGCCTGCATAGGCCAGGAAGATCACACACTGGATTTGTACAAGTCTGGACTTAGCCTGAAGGCCTTAATAATGAAACAGTCAGTGTCTGATATTCACTTGTGAAGTAGAAAAAAATAATGTAGTGAAGTTTGATGGCTATATAAAATTCCTGGTCATCTCTGATGCAGAGATCAAATTTTGGTGACAGTGAAAACAGGCACTGGAAGCTCCTTTGGTCTATGGTGTCTGAGGTAGCACAGCATCATACATAAGAAAGGTTCCAATTGATGTTCTTTTTGAAGAACTTTGAGAGGAGCCAGTGTCTGGACCAGAGCTTGATGGAAGAATGCCTCAGAGTGGATTTGCATTGCCCTAATATCCAAGCTGCATAGAATTACTGGTGGAACTATTTGCATCCACAAGGCCAGCAGAGAAGCAAACAGGTCCATGATCTAATTCTATCCTGCCCTGCCTATAATTTAAATATTTGTTGAATGGTTTGCATAACAAAAGAACTATATGTACATCTTTTCAGAGATGGTTGTGGGACTTGACTGTTCAGAGTAGAATGTCAAATCAAACACCTTTCAGCCATTTGGTCAGCAGATGATGTTTGAAGTGATTGCTGTAACAAGCAGAAATCGACAGACGCTAGTCTTTCAATGCTT
This sequence comes from Schistocerca gregaria, assembly GCF_023897955.1. Lineage (NCBI taxonomy): Eukaryota > Metazoa > Arthropoda > Insecta > Orthoptera > Acrididae > Schistocerca > Schistocerca gregaria. Next base: position 938,488,893 of record NC_064921.1, on the reverse strand, counting down.
GCCCCTATTTTGACCGAAACTGGGGTTAGAATCTTCCTACACATTGGTAAGGGGCCCTGAAGAAGGCATCATAATAAATTGCCAAAAGTGATAGCCGATTAAAATAAAGGTCAGGAGTTAGACAGCTAAGAGGTGTTTCATTTGATGTACTATAATAAATGAACAGTTACAATTATGATGGTGTACACCAAACATAGAGCTGATTAAGATAAACTTCATGGAACAAGAAGTTCATTTTCTGTTACTGTGCAAGATTGTTCATACTTTTGTACTATACAACTTACAAAGGCAACTGAATCATGCTTTACCTTTCCCCCAATTTCTTTTTTTGGAATAAATGTTCACTTAAACCTGTGATGCTACAGTCATTATGCTAAGGGGTAAAAACATGTCTTGTTGGTACAGATGTTGACTTTGGCTAAGTTGCTTCTTTATTTCATCAAATGCTCCCTAGTACTCCTGTGTCCATTCCCAAATTGAATTCTACTTTAACAAACTACACAAACAATTAGCATTCAAGGCTTGAGTACTAACATACTTTCTAAGGAATTATGTGAGGTAACAAAATGATTTTACTTATTTCTTGGCTTTAGCAGGAGGAAAATTTACTATGGCATCAATTTTGTCTTACCAGGAAAAATTCCTTCTTCAAAAACAATGTGCCCCATAAATTTCGATTCTGTAACCTCAAAATGGCACTTTTCCAATTTTACAGCCATCCCTCCTCCCTTAACTTTGGACAACCTTCCCTTAATACGAAAAAAGGTTCTTCACACATTCTACCAGTAATCATCCACATATACTATTATTAGTTTAGAAGAAACATTGTTACCCAGTACAAAGTCCATTGCCCTAATCAATTCTGGCACAGAGACATTCAGCCCAAAAGGAACAACACAGTACTAGTAACTTTTACCCTTGTATAAAAATGAAGTAGACCTTTTAGAGACAAGTTCTAGAGGAATTTTATGAAAGCCAGAAGTTAAATCCATAAACAACAAAATTTATGCAAAAGCTCATCCATATTTTCAGGGTGGTCTTTTCTTTTAGTAATTTTTTTTTACATGTCTGGAATCAAGTATAAGTCTAATGCCTCCTTTTTTTTATACAACAATGTAGTAGGCATTCCTTTCTATTAATCTTTCTATTAGTGATATGAATATAATAAAGGGAAATATTCCACGTGGGAAAAATATATCAAAAAACAAAGATGATGTAACTTACCAAATGAAAGCGTTGGTATGTTGATAGACACACAAACAAACACAAACACACACACAAAATTCAAGCTTTTGCAACCCATGGTTGCTTCATCAGGAAAGAGGGAAGGAGAGGGAAAGATGAAAGGATGTGGGTTTTAAGGGAGAAGGTAAGGAGTCATTCCAATCCCAGGAGCAAAAAGACTTACCTTAGGGGCAAAAAAGGACAGGTATACACTCGCACACACACACATATCCATCCGCACATATACAGACACAAGCAGACATATGTAAAGGCCATTACAATTCTCGGATTTCAGTTTTCAACTGATCGTTGTTAGATTTTATGGTATAGAGAATAGGTGTTCTATTTTTAATGAATCATTGTTTTTATAGCTGAGTCCATGCTGCCTAACAGCTCTGATTTTAAAGCTTCATAATCTGAATTCATGCTTGATTCTAGCTCTCTGAGTCTTAACTCGATATTTGGAATTAACTTGCTCACCATTGATTTTAATTTCACTTAATGATTCACTGTTGGCCTTTATTTCACTTCATGGAATGTCATTGTTGGTTTTCATTAATGATTTCATCTCTCCCATTTTAACAAAAAGTATTGTGAGTATGTCCTGCTGTTCTGGTTTCTTGTCTGTTGTTGAATCATCCAAGTTTTCAGTTACATCAAATTGGGTCAATGTGAATGTAATCATAATCTGAAACAGAGAGAAAGAGAAATAGTAATATAAATTTAATTTTTGTACTTACCTTGATTCTTGTTTTGATATGTTGTTTTGCAGTCCATTGTCCATTTTCTTTTTCTTTTGTTGGATTGTTAATTTCTTGAAGATACTATTATATTTCAAGTCTAGATCTAGTAATTTCACCTTTCTTTGCTGCAGTATTTAATACACCCACAATGGAAAATCATAAATGAAACTGACACATTGTTCAAGACAAAGGATCCTGGACTGAGCCCACAGGTCTAATGGTATAATTATTGAAATATTGTTGAATGATTGACTTGACACAATTCTGTCAATGGGCACCAGACACAGAATTAATTAAGATAAATTACAGTGCATGTGTGCAAGAACTAATTAGTTAACACTGAATGCTTTGAAAAGTCAGTGGTTGAAAATAGTACTCGTCTTTTGATTTTCACTGTAGCAGTAGCAGAAACATCAATAATGCAGATTAGTCATGTTCCCAGAATTATGTAACAAGTATAAATGTAACTCCTTGAAAATGAAACAACAGTTGAAGTCAATGTGCTGTAACAAATGTGTATGAAAAGACAGCGCAATGAATCATAGTTTAAGCTAGGGCATTGGTGCTTGGTTCCTATTTGAGCTAGGAACATAGGATAAAAAGTTTTTGGTTTAACTCAGACAAGTTGTCACTTCTATAGACATTTGAACATTTTACTATAGCTATATTACACTGCAAAAACAGTCACCCTTGAACAAATCTGCACTGGAGTGAGACTGATGGTCCAGATTTAGTCCACAGTGTATTGGATCTGGGACTAAAATAAGTTTTAACAGTTTGAAAAAATGCTCCTTCATTTGGATTTTAAGTGCAAAAAGCATGTTTTACATAGTGGTTTTTGGAGTTTCCCATTACAATACTTTAAAATTGTACAATCTGGTTTGAACTTTTCCTTAGATGGATGAATCAATAAAGCCAAGTCAAAACTGTGTATCCAATAATCTTTATCTAGTTATCTTTATCCTTTGTTAAGAAACAATGGTTTAAATTCTAACTAAATGTAGCACATAAAGTTTATTCTTATTTGAACTGAATGAATGCAAATGGTTTAAAGTGAATCAAATACACAGAACAGTTTTCAAAAATCTATCTCCATTCAGATTTTTCATACAAAAAACATGTTTTGTGAGCACTTTTTATGCTTGCCTCTTCTGTGTTACAGATTTGTGTGAATCATTTCAAATTTTGTAAGAAGGTAGAAAACTATCCATTGTCACAATATAGCAGTCTGAAGTTGTACAAAAAATGCAAGTAAAATCCAGTTTTACACTAGAGACTGTTGAAGGTGATACAGATGATAATAAAAAAAAATATGTTCTTATGGTATGATAGGAAGCATACACAAAAATTTTTCATCATTTGGCTTTTACATTTAAAAAAAAACCATGTTTGCATATAAAACTGTTTCATAGACATTCACTGCATTTAAAGTTCTGCATGTAGATATAATTAACAAAAAACTGGTTAGAATAGAATAGAGTAGAATAGAAACTTTATTGTCACATAAAATGACATATACAATCAGATGATTGGGACATAGGTGACTCATCAGTTTAAGGCTACTTTCTAATTGTAAGTATTCAGAATAACTACAGGTATTTTGTAATTTTAAGTACCACAAAATGATTTAAGATAATCATGTTGGAAATAAAGTAAAATTAAGAATAAATATTAACTTAAAGTACTTTTTTTAGCATGTTGTTGTTGTGGTCTTCAGTCTTGAGACTGGTTTGATGCTGCTCTCCATGCTACTCTATCCTGTGCAAGCTTCTTCATCTTCCAGTACCTACTGCAACCTACATTCTTCTGAATCTGCTTGGTGTATTCATCTCTTGGTCTCCCTCTACGATTTTTACCCTCCACGCTGCCCTCCAATACTAAATTGGTGATCCCTTGATGCCTCAGAACATGTCCTACCAACCGATCCCTTCTTCTGATCAAGTTGAGCCACAAACTTCTCTTCTCCCCAATCCTATCCAATACTTCCTCATTAGTTATGCGATCTACCCATCTAATCTTCAGCATTCTTCTGTAGCACCACATTTTGACACCTTCTATTCTCTTCTTGTCCGAACTATTTGTCGTCCGTGTTTCACTTCCATACATGGCTACACTCCATACAAATACTTTCAAAAAAGACTTCCTGACACTTAAATCTATACTCGATGTTAACAAATTTCTCTTCTTCAGAAACGTTTCCTTGCCATTGCCAGTCTACATTTTATATCCTCTCTACTTTGACCATCATCAGTTACTTTGCTCCCCAAATAGCAAAACTCCTTTACTACTTTAAGTGTCTCACTTCCTAATCTAATTCCCTCAGCATCACCCGACTTAATTCGACTACATGCCATTATCCTCATTTTGCTTTTGTTGATGTTCATCTCATATACTCCTCTCAAGACACTGTCCACTCCATTCAGCTGCTTTTCCAAGCCCATTGCTGGCTCTGACAGAATTACAATGTCATCGGCGAACCTCAAAGTTTTTATTTCTTCTCCATGAATTTTAATACCTACTCCGAATTTTTCTTTTGTTTCCTTTACTGCTTGCTCAATATACAGATTGAATAACATCGATGAGAGGCTACAACCCTGTATCATTCCCTTCCCAACCACTGCTTCCCTTTCATGTCCCTCGACTCTTATAACTGCCATCTGGTTTCTGTACAAATTGTAAATAGCCTTTCGCTCCCTGTATTTTACCCCTGCCACCTTTAGAATTTGAAAGAGAGTATTCCAATCAACATTGTCAAAAGCTTTCTCTAAGTCTACAAATGCTAGAAACGTAGGTTTGCCTTTCCTTAATCTTTCTTCTAAGATAAGTTGTAAGGTCAGTATTGCCCCACGTGTTCCAGTATTTCTACAGAATCCAAACTGATCTTCCCCAAGGTCGGCTTCTACTAGTTTTTCCATTCATCTGTAAAGAATTCGTGTTAGTATTTTGCAGCTGTGGCTTATTAAACTGATAGTTCGGTAATTTTCACATCTGTCAACACCTGCTTTCTTTGGGATTGGAATTATTATATTCTTCTTGAAATCTGAGGGTATTTCACCTGTTTCATACATCTTGCTCACCAGATGGTAGAGTTTTGTCAGGACTGGCTCTCCCAAGGCCGTCAGTAGTTCCAATGGAATGTTGTCTACTCCGGAGGCCTTGTTTCGACTCAGGTCTTTCAGTGCTCTGTCAAACTCTTCAAGCAGAATCGGATCTCCCATTTCATCTTCATCTACATCCTCTTCCATTTCCATAATAATGTCCTCAAGTACATCCCCCTGGTATAGATCTTTTTAGCATGACAGAATAAAATGAAACATCCAGCACAGTTATTTGTGACAGCCAGTCATAAATCTTCTACACTGTAATAATATTTACTTGCTAGGTATTTCTTTAAATGATGCCCAAATTCTTATGATTTATAATTTTTAAATTTTTCAAAGACTTTATTTTCCAGCCTCATACCCATATAGTAAGGTGTCTTCTTCAGCAGTTTTAGCCTATAATTTAGTAACTTGTACTGATATTTATTTTTTGTTTCATAATCATGCTTAAACAGGTTATCCTCAAAAAGTTGTGGCTTTTGTTTAGAAAACTCAATTGTCTCAAAGATGTAGAGGCCAGGAACAGTCATAAGATCAAGGGCCTTGAACAGAGGTCTGCACGATTGTCTTTTCTCTGCACCTGCCATGGCTCTAATGATTTTTTTCTGTAGCCTAAAAACTCTCTGTAAGTTTGTTTTCTCTGATCCCCCCAAAATTATAGCATATCTAATCACAGATACAAAATATGCATGATATACAATTTTTTTGACTGGTGTTTCTATTATACCGATGACATTCGTTGCAAATATTAGACTATTTAGACGGTGACACATGGCATCTACATGGTCTGTCCATGATAAATTCATGTTCAACATTACACCTAGAAATTTGGTACAGTTTGTGGTGGCAACAATCCTTGTTGCACACTTTGTTCTGTCTTTTTCCAACTTGAGAAGAATCTCTTACCATTTTCTTCAATTACTACTCTTTGTTTCCTGTTTAATAGGTAAGGTGACATCCATCACAGCGAATTTTCACTAAAACCATATGCTTGTAGCTTGAAAAGTAGTAGTTTGTGATCTACTGTGTCAAAGGCTTACACAAAAGGTGCCCAATAAATTCATATTTTTATCTAGACTGCTAATAATTTTTGTAATAAGTTCATCAATGGCTTTCACATTGCAGTGTTCTCTTTGGAAACCATGCTGAATGTTCTGGATAATATTATGCACATTATTGTAATTAACTATCAGGTTAATGCAGCTCTTTCAAATATTATGGAAAATATTGATAACAATAAGATTGGTTGATTATTACTCACTTTATCGTGTCTGCCTTTTATGTAATTGGGTAGTATTTCAGCATACTTCAGTCTATCAGGAAAACACCCTTCCTCAAAAGATTAATTGATTATATAGGGAAGAGGATGTGCAAGACTATGGGTGACTGCCTTTATTATTTTTGTAGGAATTTCATCTCAACCTACAGAATTTAAATTCTTCAAGGGCTTTATGATATCAGCTACTTCAGAATAGGAAATATGGGTGAATTTAAATTTAGTCGGTTTACATAAACTGGGAACAGGGTACATGTTATGTGGTGAAAGTTCATCAGTTTTACATGGATTTATGAAGTGACTGTTAAACACTTCACAGATTTGCTTAGGGTCCTGAACAGCCTCACTTTCAACCACCAGTTCAATTTCTCGTTTTCTGCCTTTTTTTAATACCTATTTCACTCTTTACAATGGTCCATATTGCTTTAGACTTATTTTTAGCATTTGAAATGTAATTATTATCTGCCAATTTTTTAGCTTATCTGACAACTTTATCAAACATTTTCTTGTAATGCCTTACCTAATTTAAGAATTCTGGGACTCAATTGACTTTCGCCTCCATATGAAGTTCTCTTTTCCTCATGCTTCAACTCTGAATACCCCTTGTTGTCCATGAGCCCTTCTGAAGTGTGTCAGTTTTTATAGTTATAAAAGGGAAGCCTTCACTGAACACCATCAAGAAGGCCTCCAGAAAGTTATTGAAATTTTCATTTACTGAGGACATAGCAGTAAATGGCCATGAGATAAGGCTGATTATATTGATGAACATTTCTATATTTTCTTGACTAAAATTTCTGATTCTCTTTGTTGTGTGCTTTGGGCTAACACAGGATAATGACACTAATAGAGCACTGTGGTCTGAGATCCCAGATCTTACTATACATTTTTCTGTTACTCTGTAGTTTAAGCTACTAGAAATGTTATCTATGCAGGATGCCAACAAAGCAGTTACCCTTGTCATTTCTACAAAATTTAGAATGAAACCATGTGTGGACATCAGCTCCTTGACCTTAAAGACAAATTTGTCATTTCTCACATCTATATTAAAATTAGCACAAACAACTTTTTTTTTTTTTTTCCCGGCGGAGTAAATTTTCAAGTTTGACCAGAAAACAGCAGGAGATTGAGTAACCAGGGCTACGACATATGCTGAATATCAGCATGTTATAGTCCTTAAGTTCTATGCAGCAACTCTCAAATGCGTGTTCTTCATTTAAATGATTGAAATTTTGCTTGATTTGGTATTTTACTGATGAATGAACCAGAATACATGAACGACCATACCCACTGTCTCTACAAATGCTACCTGCTACTTCATAATCTGTAAGTTTGTTCAATAACTTTATATCTTCATCTCTAAACCAATGTTCAAATAATCTTTACAGACTATTTTGTTCTCTCCAGCAATATTTCTAAGTCATGAAGCTTACTGGCCAGATTACTTGATAAACCTCCAATATTCAAATGCATAATTAGATTATTATTTGCTATTCCAGATGTGATGTCATCAAAATTATTTACCCTAAATTGGCCAGACACAAATTTTGTAGATTACTTATCTTAATGTTATTACAGTTGATTAGAATGTTCTTGTTTATACATTGTGGATTTTATTCACCTTAAAGGATCTTTGAACCTGCAAAACAGTGCATGCACCAGTACCAAACCAGAATTATGCCCAGCTCTGTACAAAATCTTATTCTGTTTTATTGAATTTTTGAAGCTTTATCATCGTCCACTCAGAAACTTAAACTAACCTGAAAATTGTTATAAAAATAATTGTCAGAAAAAAGGTCACCTTATTTCTAGCCAACAGAAATGTTTTACTGCATTTTCTTCAAAACTACTGTGTTACCTTGTAGAAGATTTATTTTCAGGCAAAACAAGCTTAAGTTTATCAGTTTTTATACAGAATGTAAGAGTTGGTAGTAAGCTATTTTGTCACAAATACATTGTTGTGCAGTTCGTGTGCTTATTTCAGCCAATCATACTCACCCTTAATTTGAACTGGATGTTGCAACATTTTGTACCAAAGTATTCATGTGATTTTTTTCTAGCAGCAGTTTCTTAATTTTCAATTACTTATTATTATTTCAAGAATTGCTGAATGGAGTCTTCAAGTCCATACATCAAATCTAACTGTATAGTTCCAGGCAGCCTTCTCTTTGCTGTGTCAGTCTTTGTCAGCTCACCTAAGGACTAGTTCAAGTGAATTTGCCATTTCAACTGAGCCTTGCAAAACTCCACCATGTCACCATTCTGCTCTCTGTTGCATGATCTATTCAGAAACTCACTTTTTCTCCTGGCCTATTCTGATTATGACTAAAACTTTTCCAAAACTCCTCTTCAGATTCTACAAATGTCAAATGCACAAAGTTGATTTGTTAGGCCCAAGATAATGGTTCCCCCACAGCAAATCTTTTTGCCAATTTAGTTTTAACCTCATTACTCATTTCACTAAGTATGTTCCCTTTTTAATGTTGCATGAAACTCACTGGATGCAAATTTCTGACCCCAGGAAAACTTTTCACAGGCATGTTTCAGCACGTATTACACCCAGCACTAAATAAACTTTCTGAGCAAGTCTCCTCTTGCAAGTATGGTACTTGCTTTTGAACATTTATTACATTCTCTTGCGAGATAAACAAACTACCTTCGCACTGGTCATCATTACCAGTTTCAATTTTCTCTACCTTTCAGTTTTTTTCTTTTGAGTATTAACATGGATATTACTCTGACTGTGGGTTTGAATTTTAATTTTACCTTTGAACTTAAAATATGCAGTGGAAATCTCATCTCTGAGCCTAGACTCCACCTCAGTCACTTTCAGTTCTATTTTTTGCAGTCTGGATTCTGTGGCAGTTACCCTGTCATCAGTTCTTCAAACTGTCTACTTTTTTTACTTGTAACAACTACTTGGCCATCCAGCTCACTTCTGACCTCAGCAATATGAGTACTGTGATGTAAACCAAGCCTGATACAAATTTTTAACCCTCTGATACAGATTGGTATTGATATTTTCGTTTATAAATAGAAAAGTTTGTATAAAGCTATGTTAACTAAAATTGATTATTTCATGCATAACTATTTATATGATTAGGATCATTTTGAAGTTTTAATGAGAAAATATGTTAACTTATTTTTACTAAGTTTTGTTAATTTGTACCATTTAATTGAAAAAATGCCTTTGACAATAATGGAAATCATTTAAACCTCATTGCCTCAGTGTTATCTTGGCAGGAGGTTTTGTATGATGGAGTCAAGTCAGGTTTTAAATGTGGCAGAAGACAGAGATGTTTGGAATTTGTAGCTCAAAGGAGCAAATGGGTGTTAAATTGTGTCAGCCTGCTACTTACAGAGTTCAAAATTCAGAGAGTTGATAGTGTGGACATTTTATTTCATTTCACAGTTAAAGAGTCATCAGACACTCATGAGTATAGAATCAGCATATATTCTTCATACAAGCAAGACCAGGGGACATTATCATAACCTGAAAGAGAGTTGGCTAAGTCTCAAGCTGTAACTTCTGCAACATTCTGCTTACCTATTTATTAGTTCCACTCTGTTTTGAAAAATCTTGATGCTTCATATCTTGTCATACTGAAATAATATACTGAGAACTGCTGTGAGGTAGCAGAGGTTCAAATCATAAACTGAACAAAAATGCATTTTAAAAAATGATTCACCATAATATATTTGCATTATATTGTAGTTGATGGTCAGTTACAGTTTCACAACTCACAGAGTATACAGATAAACAAAGGTGCAACTCTTTCTTTTAATCTCATCTAGATGGATAATCACCCAACTACTAAACAGCTTCACAGATTTAGTTACAGTTCACTGTGACTGAATTATGGCAACAGACTGTCAGTTCTACTGGTGCTCCTGAAAGTATTTACAGTATTGTTGCCAGCATACATAAGACAGACCAATAAACATTTTGCAGGCCATTAACTCCTTTGAGGTTAATATTTACTAGTTCCTCAGTGATTTCAAAACACAAAGATATTGTATAGTTTCATATTCTTTACAGAGATTGTTGTTCACATTGTATCTAGGTGCAGAATTTCACCTTAACTGACACAGGATGGTGAGCATTATGCAGGTCTAATGCAATCTGACAGAGAGATATTTGTCATATACTACTTGGATGTGAACTCTTAAGTAATCCAGCATAAAGTTTTCTGATCACTGACTGAGATTTTTGGAGGGGATAGGTTATATAAATATAAGTGTAATAACATGATGTGAATTCTGAAATCACAAAGTGCTTTGAAATTTTGTTATGTTAGATTTCATTACTGTAATGGAACACCGTCCTCTAGCATTACCTTTCTTTTCATAGAAGTAGCCGATACCACGATCAATCTCGAATCTCGTATAGGTGAACATTATCTCCACTGTTTCACTAAAATAATTTAATATGATTTTGTACATGATGTGTTATACTTTGGGCTAAAATGTATAAATAGAAATTAATTTGTTACTCTCTGTATGTGTGGCAAAAAATATTTTTCTTTTGGAAATGTTTGAAACTACAAAATTTCTGGCATACTTAAAATTCATATTATTAATTGCAGAATATAATGTGAATTATTAAATCTATTTCTGGTTTCATTTACAAAATAATAATATATCTTAGTGATGATTTGTTTTGTCATGAAAGTTTGTCAACACTTTTGCTTTGTATACTTTTTGGAATACTGCGAGTACCGCAGAATGTTAGGAGTAGTGGGCATGCCTCTGATGGTATCAGACATGTTTTTGATTCTGTCACCAGTAACGTAATTTGTGGTGTGATAGCGGTTGCTGTATCAAACGTATGAGTAAATCTATCATTTTAAGAACCCAAGTAGGAATGCAAAGAGGTATGCCAAAAGGTTGCCTAAGATTAGATTCATGTAGTGCACAAAATATATCCTATCATCCAACAAGCTTTGTATAAGCTTAAGTCATTAGATTTTTTTGGCCAAGCACCAAGAGGAATAGGAGGCACATCTGTCAAATTTTTATTTCTAAGCAACTAAAGATGCCTATCAGATTTTGAATGTATCAAGGTAAGGGTAATATAGGTAATTAACAAACCATAACACAGTATAGTGACATTTGTCATACTGATCTGATGTAAAAACAAACAAATGTACTATATAAATCGAAACATTAGGAATGATTTATTTCACTGCTGTAACCCGTGCACACTAATTGTTTGAAAATATTGTATTTCATGTTTTGTTAACAACATTGTATCTTATAATATAGGTAACAATTTGAGAATAAATGATAAGTTCAAACTAGTCACTAATAAAAATAATATTTGCAACTCTGATGGAAACCTAAATTACAAATAATTGAATTGCTGAACCTGATAACAACACAATGTTGAAATTAGTGTAAATATGTATATTTTTGTCCTAGTGGAGTGTTGGTCTAAGCATGAAAAACTGTATCCCATTAAACAAGCAGCTACACACACCATTATAAATTGCTTAGGAGAATACATTTTGGATGCAGAAAAACCACAAAAATTATTAAAAGATAATGAATTGTAGTTCACAAGTAACAGTTTCAAAGAATTCCCAGCGTGGGAAAGGGTAAGACATCTAAGTGTTTCAAAGTACCATCCACAACTGATTCCTTCTGAACAAGTTATGAAAGATACAGGATGATTGTGTAAGACATATTGTTCTGATATACACATATATTGGGCTCAAATGATTCTGAAGTTCCAAGTGATCTTAAATGAGCTACCACATATGTCTACAGGATTTGCTCCTTCTGACGTTATAAATAACAATTTTATACAGGAACCCCTATTACAATTGTTTAAGTTACCATCTTTAGAAAAAGTATAATCAGAAGAATTACATAAGACAGTAGATGAAAATACGCATAGGCAAGCATAATTACAAATTCAGAAATATAATAAAAGGGCATATATGAGATCTGTTCAAAAAATACTGGAACTTTGCCCACAAAATTTTTCTACATTTACCTTTTACTTATTGTGCATGGTCTTTCCGGTGTTGACTCATGAGCTGTGGGATGAACTTGTCATCAACACAATGCTTTCCAAGATGGTGTGTCAGTATCTCATGACATAATCCAACTGACATGTTACATTCTCGTGCAATCTCTCAGACAGTCTGTCTTCCATTGGCATGCACAGTTTCATTTATGTTCTTGAAATAAGCATCATTGGTAGACATCGAAGGGCGTCCAGAACAAGGGTCATCTTTAACTTATGTCTGGCCATTTGTGAACTGTGTAAACCATTTATGACATCAAGTACAGCTCAAGCACTCATCACTGTAGGATTCCTGCATCATTTTGTGCATCTCTGTAAAGGTTTTCTTGAGTTTCACAGAAAATTTAATACAGATGTGTTGCTCCTCTAACTCTGTCATCTTGGAATTCACAAACAGTGTCACACAACATTCTACTCAATACACCACTGAACAATAACTAACAGACATACAACAATGAAAATTCTAGCAGTTACACATTAAACACAGATGTGTGCAAGGCTGTCAACCGCATTTCAATCCAATGCACCATTGGCACGAAATTACAAGTGTTCCAGAACTTTTTGAACAGACCTTGTATACCTTTGTTTAATAGAGATGAATTAGTACTAGTGAAAGTATTTGATCAAAGTTCTCACATAAAGAAAAAGATGAGCAAATTTTTTCAAGATATTGTGGATCTTTTAAAATAGTGAATATACCACATCCCAAAGAAGTGTTTCTGGTAGAACCCAAAGCAGTGCAAGAAAGAGAACTCTATAACATTCATACAATAAAGAAATTCAGGTTCTCAGGAGTATCTTCCCTCTTTGCAGACTATTTGGGGTGATGACCACCATGTTCAGAGTTAATTGCTTTGTTACTTCCACTTGAGTTTTCCATGAGTCAGTTTCTTCTCTTCAACGATTCTGTTGTCTTTCAGCTAAATACACTTTTTTCTACCCAATGTTAGACTAAGTTTGATAAAAATTATAAATTACATTTTCATACTGAGATTTCAATTATTCTCTCATGATAATAACAGCACAATTATATGGTCTTCTGTGAAATAAAATTATTTATTCATTATTTATTTATTATTTTATAACATGATGTGACAACATAAAGCTTTCCTCAGGAGTAAAGATTTATGGTGTGGATCAAAATGAGGTACTCAAGGATGCATAAATATGACACATAGACTAATTTATATAACTTTTATTTATAAATAAATAAGTGATTTTGTATGTTTCATATGTGGGACTATTTTATTCTTTTTCCTCTAAAATAACTAAAGGTTGGCTATATATTTGTGAGGTTAGGTAATAAACTGAGTACTATACATCAATAAGTACTTATGACATGTACGGATTATGTTGTGTAACCATGTACATACATATTTTTCACATGATATCATGTGATTGACATGGTATCATCTGCAAATAAAGTTTTCTGTTTGGCATGGACAGTGTCATTCGGGTCATCAATATACTAAAGAAAGAGGATAAGACCTAATGTTGATCCTTGAGGCACACCATATTTTATGGTAGTTTTTTCTGATGTGTATGTTGTTCCTCTTGAAATGTTTTCAGTTATTATGTGTTGTTTGAGAACGACTTTTTGTTGCCGGCTAGTAAGACATTATCTAATCCATTCATTTAGAATACCTCTTTCCAACTTACATAGTAGGATACCATGATCTAAAATGTCAAATGCTTTGGATGGGTCCAAGAATATTCCAGTAGCCATTTACTTTTCATCTACAGCTTTTAGAATGGAGTGCAAATATTCATAGACTGCTGTGGTTGTGGATCTCGATTGCCTGAAGCCATGCTGATGATTTGACAGCAATGAGTTTTTGTTAACAAACTCTAGCAACCTATTATAAAAGAGCGTCTCAAGGATCTTTAAGAAGCCACTAAGCTGAGCTACAGGTCTGTAATTGTTAACATTGTCTGTGGCTTCAGTTTTGTGCAAGGGAGTTACTTTTGCAATCTTTAGAAGATTTGCAAAGGTACCTGTGGAAAAGGAGTGATTAACAATATGCTTCAGAGGTTCTGCAATATATCTTGTTTGGTTTATAATACAATCTGGAATCTCATCAAAACCACATGGAAGTTTCTTCAATGAGATCATTGCCAGTATGAGCTCACTCTCTGTGACCTGCTTGAAAACATAGACCCCATGGGAGGTTTACAGTTCTCAATGTAGTGCATATTAGTATTCTGAAAGTTGCTCTGGATAAGATCATTTGCAGCTTTGCCAGAGTACTCACTGAAGGTATTAGCTACAGAGGTAGCATCAGATACCATTTTTAATCTGAGCACTTAGTTCCTGGTCTTCAAATCTTATTGTTCCCCTTTGGTCTGTGTTCATACTGTATATTACTGATATTTTCCTGTAGCTTACTCCTACTTTTCTCAGAATTTTGAATATCCTACACCATTTTACATTGTCAAACATTTTTGCTAGGCCAACATATCCAATGAATGTGTCTTGATTTTTCTTCAGTCCTGCTTCCATTATCAAATGCAATGTCACAACTGCCTCTCTGGTGCCTTTACCCTTCCCAAAGCCAAACTGATAATCATCTAACACATCTACAATTTCCTTTCCATTTCTTCTGTATAATATCCTTGTCAGCAGCTTGTACGCTTGACCGGTTAAGCTGATTGTACAATAGTTCTTCCACTTATCTCCCTTTGCTATCTTTGGAATTATGTGGATAATATTTTTCCAAAAGTCTGATAGTATGTTACAGTTTCATAGATTCTACACACCAACTTGAATAGGTGTGTGGTTGCCACTTCCCCAATGGTTTTGGAAATTACGATGGATTGTTGTCTACCTCTATTGCTTTATTTGATCTCAAGTTTCCCAATGTGCTTTTAAATTCTGACTCTAATACTGGATCCCCTCTCTCTGCCATATCGACTACAATTTCTTCTTCTCTCACACCATTAGATAAATCTTCCTCATAGATGTCTTCAATGTACTCTTTCCATCTATCTGCTTGCTCTTCTAAATTTAACAGTGGAATTGACATTGCATTCTCAATGCTACCAGCATTGCTTTCAGTTTCACTAAAGACTGCTTTTATTTATCTATATGCTGAGTCTGTCCACGTGACAATTATTTCTGTTTCAGTTTCTTCCCATTTTTCCTACAACCATTTCACCCTGTACTTCCTATTTATTTCATTCTTAACTGATTTATATTGCTGTATAAATGATTAATGGAAAATCTCATATAAAGATGTGAAACAAATACTAACAAAGAGATACATGGGCTGGCCAGTACTTACCAAATCTCAGTACAGCCAATAGATACACAAAACAGAACAGAAAATTTTTTATCCTAGCTTTCAGAACTTTGTTCCTTCACCAGGGAGGAGAGAGGGGAAGAAGGGAAAGTGGATTCAGTTACTCACAACCCAGGTTATGAAGCAATAGAGAAAAGGTAAACAGGGAGGGTAGCAAAGATGGAGGCTTGGGTGTCAGAGGGAAGCCAAAGATATTCTACTGTAAGTACTGTACCAGCTTCAAACCAAAGAGAATGCATACAGGAGTGAAGAGGTATATAGTATAAAGATAAACACAACAATATAGGATGAAAAGATGCGTGAATGGCTAAAGAGGAAAGGGAAAGAGGAGAAGACTGAAGAGTAAATGGGAGTGAGGTTGGTTAACGTACGTTCAGTCCAGGGGGAGGCGAGATGAAAGGATGTGTTGGAATGCAAGTTCCCATCTCCGCAGTTCCCAGGGACTGGTGTTGGGTGGGAGAAGCCAATTGGAACATATGGTGTAGCAGGCTCCTACGTCCCTAGAATTATGCTGGAGGGCATGCTCTGCTACTGGGTATTGGACATCTCCTAGTTGGACAGTTCGTCTGTGTCCGTTCATGCACTCAGCCAGTTTAGTTGTCATCATACCAATGTAAAAGGCAGTGCAGTGTAGACATATCAGCTGATAAATGACATGTGTTGTTTCATATGTGGCCCTGCCTTGAATTGTGTATGTTTTACCAGTAGCGGGGTGGAGCAGGTGGTTGTGGGGGGATGCATGGGGCAGGTTTTGCAGCAGGGTTGGTTACAGGGGTAGGAACTGCTGGGTAGAGAAGGTGGTCTGGGAATATTGTAGGGTTTGACAAGAATGTTACGGAGGTTAGGGGGACGACGAAAGGCAACTCTGGGTGGTGTGGGGAGAATATTGTCAAGGGATGATCTCATTTCAGGGCTTGACTTGAGAAAGTAATATCCCTGGCAGAGTAATTTGTTGATGTATTCAAGGCCAGGATAATACTGGGGGACAAGGGGGATGCTTCTGTGTGATCTTGGGGTAGGAACATTATTGTTGGATGGTGAGGAATGTATTGCTTGGGAGATCTGTTTGTGGACAAGGTCTGCAGGATAGTTGTGGGAGAGGAAAGCACTGATCAGGTTATTCGTGTAATTGTTGAGGGATTCATCAATGGAACAGATACTTTTGCCATGAATACCTAGGCTGTAGGGAAGGGAGCGTTTGATGTGGAATGGATGGCAGCTATCAAAGTGAAGGTACTGTTGTTTGTTTGTGGGTTTGATGTGGACAGAGGTGTGGATGTGAGCTTCAACAAGATGGTCAACATCCAGGAAGGTGACTTGGGTTTTGGAGAAGGACCAGGTGAAATTCAGATTCAAAAACGAGTTGAGGTTATGGAGGAAATTAAGGAGTGTTTCTTCACCATGAGTCCAGACCACAAAGATATCATCTATAAACTTGTACCAGGCCAGGGGAAGCAGCTGTTGGGTCTTCTGGAAAGCCTCTTCCATGCAGCCCATGAAGAGGTTGGCCTGGTTCCCATGGCCATTTCCCTGATTTGTTTGTAGGTCTGGCCTTCAAAAGTGAAGTAATTATGGGTGAGGATGAAGTTGGTAAGTATGATAAGAAACGAGGTTTTTGGAAGATCTTCGGGTGGGCGTTGGGAGAGGTAGTGTTCAAGGGGAGAGAGACCATGGGTATGTGGGATGTTTGTGTAAAGGGATGTAGCATCTGTGTGACAAGAAAGGTTTCAGGTGAGAGGGGAGTGGGAATGGATTTGAGGTGTTCTAGGAAGTGGTTTGTGTCTTTGATGTAGGATGGGAGTCTGCGGGTGATAGGTTGGAGGTGTTGGTCTACCAGAGCTGAGAAATGTTCTGTTGGGGCTTTGAAGCCTGCCACAATGGGATGGCCAGGATGGTTCCCTTTGTGGATTTTGGGTAATAGGTAGAAGGTAGGGGTACGTGGCTCAGGTGGAGTGAGGAGCTCTATGGAAACTATTGTGAGACCTTGTGAGGGACCTTGGATTTTTAGGATTTTCTGCTGCTCATTCTGGATGGAGGGGATGGGAACATGGGTAACAGCTTTGTAGGTTGAGGTGTCGGAGAGTTGACACAGTCCTTCTGCCACATACTCCACATGGTCAAGTACCACAGTTGTGGAGCCTTTATCCGCCGGGCTAATGACAATAGAGCGGTCTGTTTTCAGCTCCTTAATGGCACGGGAGTCAGCTGAGGTGATGTTGGGGGTTGTCAGGATGTGTTCAAGAAGGACTGGGAGGCAACACCGAATGTGAGGAATTCCTGAAATGTCTGCAAGGGATGGTTTTGACGGAGGGGAACTGTTCTAGACAGGGTTCCACACTGTGTCTAGTATTTGGGGACTGTGTTTGGGTGGTGAAGTGATATTTCCAGTTGAGGTTCCGGGTGAATGAGAGGAGATCTTTAATCAAGGCAGTGTGCTTGAATTTAGGCATGGGGCTAAAGGTTAAGACTTTTGATGGAATAGATGTCTCTGGAGGGGAGAGGGATCTGGATGAGAGGTTTAGAACTGAATTGGGACTGGTGATATGTGGCATTTGACTGTGGTTATAGTTGAGATTTGGTCTGTGTGGGGTATGTGCTGGGATTGGGTGACTGAGTAGGGTGGCTAGGCTAGGTTTGTTGGCTATGAGCGGTGTTTGTTGAAGGTGCTTTTGTGGTTGGTGTTTGTGAGGGATAGGGAGAGGGACCCCACTTCTTAGGTGTTGCAGTAGTACCGTGGATAGTTTTTTCAGGTGGTGTGCTTTGCTGTATTCCTATCTTTCCCTGAACATTTTTGTACTTCCTCTTTTTATTATTCAATTGAAGCACTACTTCTGTTACCCATGGTTTCTTTGCAGTTACCTTCCTTGACCAATGTTTGCCCCTTCAACATCTGTGATTGTCTTTTTTAGTTTTTCCCACTCCTATTCAACTGAAGTACCTAATCTGGTATTCCTTACTGCAGCATCCACACGCTTAGTGAAATTCAGTTTTGTCTCATCACTCCTCCTTCCTGACCGATTCTTCAAGATAAATCTCTTAAAATTTGGTCTACTTTTCACCATTAGTGAATTGTGACCTGTCTGTAATTGCTCCTATATGCCTTACAATCCAATGTCTAATTTCAGAATCTACACCAGCCCAAGATGTAATCCAGCTGGAATCTTCCTGTGTCTCCAGATCATTTCCTAGTATACTTCCTCTAGTGATTCTTGAACAGAGTATTCACTATTACCATCTGAAAGTTATTCTGTTCGTCCCTCTCTTCTCTTTCGTAGTGCCAAGCCCACATTCTTCCATAACCTTTTCTTCTACTCCTTCCCCTACAGCCACATTACAATCACCCATCACTATTAGATTTTCATCTTCCTTTACAGACTGAATTACTCGTTCAGTATCCTAATACACTCTCTATCTTCTGCTTGTGATGTTGACATGTATATCAGAAATATAGTTGTAAGTGTTAGTTTGCTGCCAATTCTGATAAGATGAACAGTACCACTGAATTATTCACAGCAACTCACTCTCTGCCCTATTTTCCTATTCATAATGAATCTTATTCCCATTACACCATTTTCTGCTGCTATTACCCTTTATTCGTCTGCCCAGGAATTCTCATCTTCTTTTCCTTGCACTTCACTGGCCTCCGCTATATCTGTATTGATCCTTTGCAATTCCATCTTCAGATTTCCTAGCTTCCCTACTGAGTTCAAACTTCTGACACTCCCAGCCCTGATTTTTATAATGTTATCCTGTCATTTATTATTCCATCTTTTTCTTGTGGTCACCTTCCCCTTGGTAGTTTCCTCTCAGATATCTGAATAGGGGCTAATCAAGGTTTTTTTGCCAATGGAGAGCTCATAATGACACTTTTTTCAATTACCGGTCACTTTTCTGTGGATACACATTGTGCATCTTTAATGTAGTGGTTCCACTGCCCTCTGTATTTTCATGCTATTGACTATTATTAATTCTTTTGTCTTTTATGGGCAATTTACCTTCCCACACCTGATGGGACCAAAGCCATGCTCTGAGTGTCGGCAGCCAAGACAAATTACTTGGATAGGTTACAGGTCACAAGCAGGAAGCATATGTAAGATATTTAATTTTTATAAATCATCCTGGCATTGATGGGGCCATTCATATTTTGTGCCTTTCTGGTGTATGTTATTGAGTGGTTTGGTGACCTGGGCATCAATAGGCATAAGTTTCCATAATTATTTTTCCAAGATCTTTTAAGCTGGTGAGAACTTGGGTTTTGTCTATGGATTTCATATGGTGCTGGAAATCTCTGTGACTGAATATGTGGCTTAGGTATCACATTCATTTTTGAAAAAATCCACACCAAGCTTTTCTGTTGCCTTAGGTACAAATGAGATATGATGCATGGTAAAACATAACAACAATTTACTGAAGATTTACACACTTTTAATAGGTCACTATTAACATACAACTTTACAAGACAACAAGCAAAAGCAGAGTGAGATAGCAGTTCACACAACACTTACCACTGCACTTAGTTGACTGGTCAGTCTTGTGGTTATCACAACATTTTAGTCCATTTTACTGTAGGATGTAGAGGGCATAGGTTTACCAAAAGTTGTTCTCTTGTAGCATCGTCCATGTAATTAAGTGTCCACAATATATTGTATTTAGTTATCTCACATAAAACTGTTGATGCACTAGCAACTGCAAAAGGCAGTCTGTCATACTCATACACTCTGAAGTGCGTGCGTGTCCATGACTTGGTATGAATGACTGATCAAAATTGCAAACACCCTTTTGTCAAAAGTTTGGAGAAATACTGGCCACCAAACAATTTTGACACCAGTTCTGCAGGCTGGAAAATGAGATGGATGTTGATGTATGAGTGTGCATTTACATTTACTCTGAAATAACCACAAATGCAAAGCATTTGGCTTGTGTAAAACTACCAAGGCCATTGATTAGACATGATAGGAGTGATGATACCTTGTTTCATTACCAGAATTAAGTAACTTTTGAGGTCATCTTGCAATGCACTGGGACTGGTCAGGCTCAGAAAAATGAGGCACTGCAGAAGATTTTGACTGAATGTGAGACACATAATATTGGCAACCCCTAAATGCAGAGAAAAGTGTTCAGAAAACTCAGTGGATAATGATTCCAGATAACTGTATAGAAGCATTGCAAATATAATGTTAATGTTGCTTGTTATACAAAACCAAAAAGCTGTGAAAGTTTCCATCCCAAATGTTTTGTGCCTTCAGTGAGGATATAACCAAAACCTTAAGTGAATGGCTGATTCTTTTGTATGCTGTTAACTGTACACCTACTGTGAAATAAGATGGGGTGTTGGCTACAAAATTTTTGTTTCTCTGACGTAAGCGGAAGTTGCAGAGATCCAATCTGGACATAGGCTTTCTCACTTCTACATCTACACTCTGCAAACCTTGTGAGGTGCATGGCACAGGATATGTCCCATTGTACCAGTTGTTAGGGTTTCTTCCTCTTCCATTCACTTGTTGAGTGCAGGAAGAATGATTGCTTGAATGCATCTGTGCATGCAGTAATTATTCTAATCTCATCCTCATCATCCCTATGTGAGCAATATATAGGGAGTTGTTATATATTCCTAAAGCTATCATTTAAAGCTGGTTCTTGGAACTTTGTTTATAGACTTTATCAGGATAGTTTACATCTGTCTTAGAAAATCTTCCAGTTCAGTTCCTTGATTATCTCTGTGGTACTCTCCTACACAACAAACAAACCTATGACCATTCTTGCTGCCCTTCTCTGTATACATTCAATATCCCCCATCAGTCCTATTTGGTATGGGTTCCACACACTTGATCACTATTCTAGAACCAGTTGCATGAGTGTTTGTAAGCAATCTCCTCTGCAAATTTATTAAACTTCCGCAGTATTCTACCAGTAAACCAAAGTCTACCACCTGCTTGACCCATGACTGAACATATGTGATCTTTCACTTTTGTATCCCTACAAAGTGTTACATCCAGGTATTTGTATGAGCTGGCTGATTTCTACAGTGACATTATAGTCATAAGATAATAAATTTTTTCATTTTGTTAAGTGCAAAAGTATACATTTCTGAATGTTAAAGGCATGTTGCCAATCTCTGAACCACTTTGAAATATTATCCAGAACTGACTGAATATTTATTATGTAGCTCCCCTCAGATAGTACTTCATTATAGACAACTGCATCATCTGCAAAAAGCCTAATTTTACTGTTAATATTGTGTGTAAGGTCATTAATATCCAACATGAATACCATGGATCCCAACACACTTCCCTGGGGCACATATGAAGTTACTTCCACTCTTTGGTAGGGAGGACACAGCTTATTTTCTTGAATGGAGAGTCATCATCAGATGACTCTCCAAGATAATAAGCTGCATCCTCCCTACCAAAAAGTCCTCAATCCAGTCACAAATTTCGCTTGATACCCTATATGATTGTACTTTTGACAATTAGGATAGGTGTGATACTGAGTCAATTTTTTTTCAGAAATCAAGAAATACAACATCTACCTGGTTGCCTTGATCCAGTATGTCATGTGAGAAAAGTGTGAGTTGGGTTTCACATGGTCAATGTTTTCAGTATCCTTGCTCACTGGCATTTACGAGGTCATTCTGGTCAAAGTACCTCATTATGTTTGATCTCGGAATATGTTCTAAGATTCTACAACAAATTGTTGTCAAGGATATTGGATGGCAGTTTTGTGGAGCACTTCTACCACCCTTCTTGTTGATGGGTGTGATCTGTGGCTTTTCCATGAACTGGACTTGGATTTCTGTTTGAGGGAGCTACGACAGATTATAGCTTAGAAGAGGGGTTAACTCAGTCACAAATTCAGTGATGAATTTGACAGGTATTCCATCAGGCCCTGGAGCTTTTAATTTTAATTATTTCAGCCGTTTCTCAACATCACTGACACTAATACATATTTCATTCATCTTTTCAGTGATACAAGGATTAAATTGGGGCAATTCTCCTAGTTTTTCCTTGTAAAAGAACTTTTGAAAACAGAGTTATGCATTTCAGCTTTTGCTTTGCTAGCCTCAATTTCACTTTATGTGTCATTCAGTAGGGACTGGACATTAACATTTGTGCCACTAACAGCCTTTATGTATGACCAGAATTTCTTTGGGTTTTGTGAAAGATCACTTGACAATTTTCTGCTATGGTAGTCACCGAAGGCTTCACAGATTGCTCTCTTGACAGCTAAATGTTTCATTCAGCATCTCTCTATCTATAGCCCAACACTTTGTTTTGCACCTATTATGCAGTAATCATATTGTGGTTGTGTAAATCACAGTTCAGCTGAAACTGAGTTTTGTTACAGACAAGAAACATCATTAAGGAGTAAATGTAATTGGAAGCAACTATAAGAGTGTCTAGATTTTTAAAAGGTTTCTGCAAGTAGTACATTAATCTATTTTCTATACAGTTTTCCAGAATAAATCCTTCATTTCCTTTGGCTGCACTGCAACATCAGCAAATGTGTGCACCATTTCCTGATGTTTGCTTTTGTTTTACTAAGCAATAGTTCTACTTCATTTATTTATCATCTGAATTTGAGCCTTATCTTTTTCCTTCCCTACTACACTTTTGCTTCTCTTCACAAAAAACTGGAGCTGCAAATTTGTACATAAATTTTAATTACATTCCCCTTAAGTACCCTACTTGAACAATTTCTGGAATCTATTCCCTGTGTACCTCTAAACTGATTCAGCTTTCCACCATTGTCATACAAAATGCCAAATCCCAAACAGATAATTTGAGGAGTTTATAAGGTTACTAACCTGGCAGTTTCACTGTAAGTCCTTGGTGGAGCATGAAGAATTGGTCACGTATGCTGAAATTGTTTCAGTTGGTGGTCTCTCAGTTCAATGACAGATGGAACAGCATTTTGATATGCTTCCACATTTATTGATATTAAATTAAATTTGAGTGAAGATCAGCTATTACCACACTTTTTCATATAAGCTGCAGTTTGTTAACAAGAATTTCATTAATAATCAAGAGATCAGTCAATTTTCCCTCCAGATAATAACAACAATTAGCCAAGTTGGTGACTAAGTATAATGAGAGTTTTATACTGATTCTTAATATTTTTTATCTGCTGCCTTCAGATGTGAAATTAGTTTTGCTCCCCATGCTCTGGTTTTCATGTAATTTGAGCTTTCCATTCCAGCCATTTGTTGTTGTTAAATTATTTACTTAGATGTTTTTATGTTATTTACAGGGTTGTGATATTGTACCTTTTTTTCTTTCAGATATGATGATGTTTCATCATGGCTATGAAGAGACATCAAGGTAATAATCATCCAGACAGTTTGCATGGGTACTATACCCTTATTCATCAAAGAAGCAATGCAACATCCTCTGTGAGGCAAGCTCATAAAACATACTTTGGACTTACTCTTGGCAACCACGAGAGAACCTGCACCACACATACTGTCTGTTACAACTTTGGGGAAATGCTGCATGATCGGATGAAAGAAAAGCACTAGGGTTTACCTTTCAAAATCCCCATGTGTTGGTGAGAACATGTGGATCACAAAAGTGACTACTATTTTTGTATAGTTAATACAAAGGGAGCTGGTACAAAAGCAGACAAAACATATCATGTCCTAATATCTCCTCAGCAACCAGACCCACTATGCATGTTGACGAGCAACCACAGCCAGTTTTTACATGACTTACTTCAAATGCAGATGGCAAACATGACTCAGACACAGATGAAGAAAGTGACTTTGATTACTCACAATCTCCTCAACTTGCCATCAGCTTAGCCAGCATGAACTGAATGACCTTGAACCTGATTTGGGTCTCTCCATACTTGCAGCTGAAGTGTTGGCCCCTAGATTGTAAGAAAAATGTGTACTGAGTGGTACTGTAAAAGCGTCATATTAAGAAAAGCAGGCAAAGGCCTTTCTTTCATATTTTACAGAGCAAAATAACTATGTTTATTGTCATAATGTTTCACATGTTCCCCAGGAATCAGGGATTGCATTGTATAATCCAAATGAGTGATGTTAATTTGTAGACTGCTCAAAACCCTGTCTGAAGTGTGTTAAATCAAATAATGGAAATGTCTTTGCACCTGTTCCAGTTGGTCATACTGTGTATTTTGAGAGTAGCATAATGACATGAAGACTGTGATTATCCTACTCAATACCAAGAGCACAACTGGACAATATGCACAGAATTCAAAATGGTTAATTTGCTACTAGGCTAGCAAAGGGGATTTACAAAGCAGCCCCGCTTTCTTTGTGTGTGGGACACACAAGCACAATAGGCACTGGAATCAGGAGGACTGATCCATACTTGAGACTCTGCAAGTCAGTAGGCCAAATGTCACTGATCCAATTTTCAGTTGAGAAAAAGTAATTTTCCCTCCACTCCATATCAAACTGTTTTTGATTCAACAGTTTGTTACAGCCTTCGATAGAGATAGTGAATGCCTGTGCTCTTCCTGCTTTACCCCTTGAGATGATCAAGGCAGGAGTGTTTAATGGACCCAAGATTTGGACACTTGCACGTGACAAAGAATTTGTCACAAAGATGAACATCAAGGAAAGGGTTGCATGGGTGTCATTCAAAGTGGTAATGGACTGTTTAACAGTCATCTTGATAAATTCCTTGACATCTTAGATGTCAGCTATGAGTGAGGCAACAGGTTCCATCAAATGAAAATTTCTGCCTCATTAGACTGTGTTAGTTATAAGTAAGTTTTATCTAACAGGAACTTTTTTCAATGGTGGTATGTCTCTCAGTTTGTACCACTGAAAACATTTAGCCTGAGTTTCTATTTAATTTAATTTAATCTGCATTACCCACTTAAGTTCAAGGGACTTAAATATTCATCCTACATTATGATTTAATTATTAAAATGTGAAATACTGACATTTTTCAACAATCGCAAAAATCTGACTTTAATGTGTCTGTTGTTGCAACACGCTCTGAGCCTAGTTCTAATCTGGCTCTGGCATACATAGCATGAGCTGACAACAGCTGCAAACCATGGTGTAGCAGGGCATGTGATGCCCAGACATTTATATTGCAAATTCATGTGCTCCGAAGGCTTGTGTCAAGTGTTATGTCATGCATGATTGCAAACACTGCTTCTTCCACCTAACAGAATGCCGATACTGTCACAAGTCAGGATACACAAGGCAAGTGCACCTGCAAAAGAAGTGAAAAGCAAACTCCTTTCCACCTCAGTCTAGATTTGACCAAATGGAAATCAATACGGTCTCAGATTCTGAATCTTTTCCCACTCCTCCTGGCAATGCTCACAGGAACTGTAGACACAAGTGCACAATTTGTGAAGTAACACACACATTGTCAGACTTGTCTGAATCAAATCAGCTCCCCTCACATTGACAAACACCAAAAGGTTATTTCTCTCACAAAGCATATAAAAGCATTCTTCTAAAAGTCAGAACTGACACTCATGTTTAGAGAACAAACTACAAACTATTATATACATAACACCTGCACGTCCCATCCTACAATGGCAAAAGTATCTCTTTCTTGGGATGCATACTTTTCGAGCAAAATATCCAAATGCAGTTGTTTCAGTGCCATTCATAGTACTCCAATCATGCTCGAGTCCCAATTTTATTGCATGTTTGGAACAGATAATCAGGGCAATATTCATCAACTGTGTCAAAATTATGGACATTTGTTTGAAGGAACATTGGGACATGCAAAGAGTTTTCAAGCACACATAACACTGAAAAACAGTGTTCTACCTGGCATGTCCGGAGCCTCATGTCATTCATGATCAAGATGCTTCTGAACTCAACAGATTAGAACAAATTTGCATCCTGGATTCAAGTTCTGCTAGCCAGTGGGTAGCTTCTTTAGTTATCACAAGAAAACTGAAGGGAAACTCAGACCCTGTGCTGACTGTTAATACTCAGAAGGTTTTTTTTATCCTTTCTCACTTCCACCTAGCAGGTGGACAATTATTTTCTGAAATTGATTACCTGATGCTTGCCATCACCTTCCCCTTGATGAGGAAACGAAAAAAAACTGACGATGGTCAAGATACACATAAGCTTGTAGTAATACCATCACTTTCACTTCGGAAAAACATCTGATTCTGTCTTATTTCAGTGCTTTCTCAACAAGTGCTGTCAAACAGTTTTCCATGCTCAAATTATGTGTTCAAATTATGTGGATGGCATCACTGTGTCCAGACAACACAGGAATAGCATCTCAAAAATTTGGAATCTCTTGATTTCAGGTTTTAACCAATACAGGGCTTCTGTGTAATTTAGCGAAGTGTTTGTTTTTCAGTACTGAAACTGAATATTTGGGGCATGTCATTGATGTTCACAGTGCTATTCCCTTGACTAAGGTCCACCTGGTGATTACCTTCTCTAAAAATGTAGATGAACTACAGGCAGTTCTGGGCAAACTAACCTACTATATCAAATCTATTCTAAACGTAGAACAAATCACCATTCGCTTGCATTGCCTCCAGTGTAAAAATGTTCCTTTCCAATGGACTGGAGAATGGTAACAATCATTTCCAAAGTTAGAAAATGCATTGCTTAGCTGCCCATACCTAATTCATTTTTATCCACAAAAACCAATAGTGCTTGCAGATGATCCCTCAACACATAGAATGTGAGAAGTGTTATCTCACAAGGTCAGAGACACTGAACACCCCACAGCTTTGGCATCTAAGATGCTGAACAAGGCTCAAGTCAACTACAGTTGGTTGGAAAAGGAAGCCGTAGCCATCATGAAATTTCATCAATGTCTGCATGTTAGAAATTTTTTATATGACGAATCATAAGCCACTGACTGCTTGTTTTCATCTGATGGAAAGATGTTATTGATTATACATCACAGAAGCTGCAACATTGGTCACTATTACGTTCGCTAGGTCCCTATGGTACAGCTTGCAAACGCAGACACACTTTCTCACTTACCTATGGGAAAAGATCTGGAATTCGATGCATCAGAAGCTTCTTGTCTTCAAACTGATGAATCGGATACACAAGGACTGAACGCTTTTCCCATTGATTGTTGGCAGATTGTGCAGGCTACTGAGCAGGCAACCACTGTGATTGCATTAATATTACTTTCAGACCTTATAATCTGAAATCAGTTTCAGATGCAGTAGTACACAAATACTATGCACAACACAATAGCCTCTATCTTCAGAATGCTGTAATTTTATGGCACACTCCTAATGAAAAAACAGGTCATGATTCCCACATCACTGCAGCAACAGCATTGAAAGTATAATATAGACGATATTAGGGCATCATTAGAATTAACCAGACAGTGCACCAGCATTATACTCGGCTCAGTCGCAACAAGCACACAGACAGAAAACAGCCCACCGTCGTGCATGCATGGATAACCAGGCAGCACCATGGCAGGAATTTTTACGTTGGCCTCAACCTGACTGTCCTTGACAATACATCCACATTGATTTTGCCAGTCCTTTCTGAACACAACATGGCTAATTATTGTTGATGAATACAGTAGATAACCTTTTGTCATTCCAATGAATTCAACACCTAACACTACCGCTATAAAAAACATTTGCTTTTGTCTTTTGTTTTGCTGATCTGCTACAAATAATTGTTTGAGACAAAGATCTGCAGTTTTCTTTGTTGAAATTTAAGCAGTTCTGCCAACAAAAAGGGATTCGTCATATACAAACAGCACTGTTCTTTCCTAAGTCGAACAATGGGGCTGAACATTACATTAGCGTTATTGAGGCTCAGCTGTCCAGGGATTGTGCTTTGCACTTGAAGAAAAATGCTTTGTTACTGTTTCTCACCACCTATCAAATTCTGTACTTCAGCAACACAATTATTATGTGGTCATTATCACTGCATTCTGCTTTATCTAGAGTACCTTCAATAGCCTGCTTCAGATGCCAACTTTGGAATGATGAACAAAGTTTTCTCTATCATGCCTTTACAAGCCTCATAACTGGGAATTGACCAATGCCACTCAGAGCACTGGCTCAGCTCATTTTGTCATTTGTGGCAAAACAGGCACATACTAATAGTACCAAAACCAAATACTTTTTGTGATTACTGTGATCCTGCCACAGATTTCCATCTTTCAGAAACATTGGCTGTATCCCGGACTGTTGCCCCCGAGCAGCCCTTCCAGGCACATGGGTCATCGGACGAATCTGCCACCATCTCCACATCATCTGTCACAGTTCGCAGCAACATCACCCATGGTCATCGAGCCTGCACAAGGCCATACAGCCTTCAGTGTTCATGCTACACCTACCTTTACCATTGGATGTTTTTGGCAAATGTTGCCGGTGGTTTGCAAGACAAATGTCAGGACCCGGTCTGGTTGGCACCATCTGAAATCACGCCACAGCCAACTCCATAATCGAAGCCAAGGCACAGAACTCCTCCACACTGTCGCACGCACTCACATAAGCATTGACTGTGCCCTATTTCTGGGGGAGCGGGGGGTGGGGGGGGTGGGGGGGGGGAGGAATGTGGTACCAATGGTGTCTTCAACAACAATAGGTGGCACATTGCGTGTTACTCTCATATTCACAGAAGAAACTGTTAAAATGGCTGCTAACCTTAGAGGGCCTTACCATACACCTCCAGGTGGCATTACACACACCACCACAGAACCCTGAATTCACGTCACCTCACTGCCTGCAATTGTGTTTGGTACATGTGTCTTTTTTTTAAGCTGCTGCACTCAGAACTCTGTCTCACATTATCTTCAGAACATCCTCAGACTACTAACAGATCACAATGAGTGTGCAGAAAAAAGTGCAGTGATATCTTATGAACCCATTATGACACCAGTGAGGCTTCACAAACCTAGCTTGAAATTATTGATACTCCAACTGCTTGTGAATATTGATAACCAGTACTAATGGAACAGAGAGAGACACAAGGATACAAAGTTATGTGTGCTTAATTGTGTATTATTGTTAATAACTACATAAACAATCATTCTAAAGTGTTCATTGTGTTCTATATGTGTTCATTTACCTCGTTACACCAACAGACACAATAGCTGTTTTATTAAATCATGGATTATTTTTACATTGATATTGGGGATGTCATTGTATGGTTGAAAAGAAGAAAAAGTAAATTCAAATATATGTGCATTTACAGACTTACTTTTCTAGTCAGATAAGAAAGAGCAGGCTGTGGCTTTACAGTAGAAACCATCATCGGCATTTACCTGAAGTAATTTAGGGAAAGTATGGAAAACCTAAACCAGTCTGACCACACAGGGATTACACTGTGACAAAAATCATGAGATAGCAATATGCACACATACACAGATGGCGGTACTATTGCATACACAAGGGATAAAAGGTCAGTGCAATGACAGAGCTGTCATTCGTGACTTGGTGATTCCTGTGAACAAGTTACCGATGTCATTACGTCCGCAAGAAGGGAACTGACAGACTTGGAACACCCAATTGTAGTTGGAACTAGATGCAGTACATTTCATTAAGAAATAAATAGAGAATGAAATAGTTTGAAATTCACAGAGTCAAGAGTGTGCCGAGAATACCAAATTTTGCACATCACGTCTCACCACGGATAATGCAGTGATCAATGGCCTTCACTTAACAAACGAGAGTAGTGGCGTTTGTGTCTAGTTGTCAGCTGTAACAGATAAGCAATACTGCTTGAAATAACTGTACAAATCAATGTGGGACATATGACGAACATATCTGTTCGAACAGTGTGATGAAATATGGTGTTAATGGGCTATGGCAACAAACGACCGATGCAAGGGCCCTTGCTAACAGCGCATCACTTGCAGAGCCTCTCCTGGGCTCATGATCATATTGGTTGGATCACAGACTGGAAAACTATGGCCTGATCAGACAAATCCTGATTTCAGCTGGTAAAAGCTGGTAGTGGGGTTCAAGTGTGGCAGAGAGCCCATGAAGCCATGGACCCAACTTGTCAGCAAGGCACTATGCAAGCTGGTGGTGGCTTCATAACAGTGTGGGCTGTGTTTGCATGGAATGGACTGCATCCTTTGGTTCATCTGAACTGATCACTGACTAGAAATAGTTATGTTTGGCTACTTGGAGACCATTTACAGCCCTCCATGTTCCCAAACAACGATGGAATTTTTGGGTGACAATGCACCATGTAACCAGGTCACAATTGTTCACGATTGGTTTGAAGAACACTGTGGACAATTCAAGTGAAAGGTCTGGCCAACCAGATTCCCCAAAATTAAACCCATCACATATTTTTGGGACATAATCGAGAGATCAGTTCATGCAGAAAATTCGGCAAAACACTTCTGCAATTGTGGATAGCTATAGAGGCAGCCTGGCTTAATATTTCTGTAGGGGATTTCCAGTGACTTTTCATGTCCATGCCATATTGAGCTGCTGCACTATATCAGGTATAAGGTGTTCCAACATGGTAATTAGGAGGTATCCTGCAGTAGCCACCAGAAAGATCGCGGGATGCGCACATCAGCATGGCGCGTCACGGACAGTAGTTGCCACAAGTAAAGTCCCGCCCACCAGAGTGCACGCGAGAATTCGGCCGCACCCTCTGCCGGTGGAACAACAACAACAACAACAACAACAACAACAACAACTCAGGCAGCATGGGCTGTGCCCAGCCAGTTCACATCAGGCATGCCTAGCAGACAGTTCCCGGTCTACACTAGGTGAAGTGCGACGGAAATGTGAATCGTGTTACTACATATCCCATGACTTTCCTCACTTCAGTGTATGTTGCATTAGGGCCTACATTAAAAAATGTGGAGTACTATTTAT
The DNA here is from genome assembly GCF_023897955.1 of Schistocerca gregaria. Taxonomy (NCBI): domain Eukaryota; kingdom Metazoa; phylum Arthropoda; class Insecta; order Orthoptera; family Acrididae; genus Schistocerca; species Schistocerca gregaria. The sequence goes on along the minus strand of NC_064921.1, from coordinate 938,457,433 downwards.
GTAAAGATGACAAAATCAACCAACCTGGAGGTTCCATCATCTGAGTTTACATTATGTTAAGTCATGTTTCATGGATCCCTGGAGAGGGGCCTCCGAGATGTAGAAAAAAGTCGCTGGCGGCCATTTAATCCCAAGTGCAAAACAGTGAAAAGACTTAAAAATACAAAAGGCTATTGTATTGTTGTTCTAATTTTGATTATAAAATAAAGCTAAACAATACACTTAAGAGTTTCTGTGAACATATTCTTCAATTGAATAGTACTAGTTTCCCAATATAACATTGTTTAATCCAGTCTAAAATTCTGCCATTTTATCAACAAGACATCAATATGGTCTGCCAGGTTGTTGAATACTTATACATCCACGTTTCTGATATATTTCTGTACTAATGTTAACCCCATTAATCCCTGTAGAGACTACTTCTGCTCCTACAGTTATATACTTGCCTTTCATAATTTTTTGAGAAAACAGAAATATACCAGGTGATAATACTAAAATATGAGTGTGTATTATGAAAATACTGTCACTGTTTATATTGAATTTACCCCAAAAATGATCCCAAACCTCATCATCAGATGGAAACATTTAACGTTAGCTAGTTTCTTCATTTTTAAACTGTTCATAACAGTAACCATCCATACGGCAAATGTAGCTTATCTAAGGTGCTCCATCAATTCTAGGCAGTGGAGTTTCCAATCAAGGTTGTGTTCTATCTGTACTCCTAATAACTCAACTCGTCCTACTTCTTGTATTTCGCGTTTTGAGAAGACTATTTTTATAGATTGTGCAGTTCGATATGAAGTACTAAATTGAATGTAGTAAGTCTTGTCACAATTCGGTGATGATCTAATCCATTTGTTTTGAACAATCTCTCGATGTTTTTGAATATTTCATTAGCTTCCTTTTCACTAAGAGAACTGGTACTACTTTCTACTCCTATACTTGCAAATCTCTGAAAACAAAAAGCATGGTTACCATGCTACTAGTAAATAAACAAACCATTTTAGTATTGATAATACAATCAGTAGTGGAAGCTCACTTTACAGTCTTACTGGACTAATGTTTAGTGTGTAACTGCGCATTCTTCTCCCACTAGTAACTAAATCAGCTATTTCTGAGAGGGATGTCACTGAAGAACCGTATATTAACAACCTCAGCTGGAGAGCGATATGTTATGTCCAACATACAGTCATGGATGAGACACCTGATCGGCCACATTCTTATTGGACTACTGTGTATTGTACAACTGAGAAAAACCAAATAGTGTTATAACACCTGATCCAGAAGACAGAATACATTGCATTGAGGATTATACTGGGAGCAATACCAGAGAAATAGCACAAAGTAAGAATTTGAGTTTACCATCTTCATCTTCAGAGAGTGTAAGGTTCTACAGAAATAGATTTTCAATCCAGAAAAGCTTTTTGCACTTGGCTACTGGTTATGAGGGCTCGCTCAGGACTGATACTTTCTGTCTACCATACTATTCAACGATGAAGAAAGGTTTACAAGGATTGGCGTGCAGAATTTTCATGACACTTATATGAATGGATGAGAATTATGTTGCAGTTTTGGAAACAGAACATCAACAACTGTTTAGCATTAATGTAAAGGCTAGTATGACTGGAGATAAATTAATCAGACTTTCTGGGCACTAACTGGAGTGCTATACAATGAATTTTTAATGCAACATTTAAAGGTTCTGCTGGTGGATGCTCCCCTACACTTACGTCAGAACATGTGGTTCATGCACGATGGGGACCACTTAATTTTGCTCTACAAACCAATACCAATTTTAAGGCACCGTTTCTCAATTATTGTATAGGTTGTGGGGCAACAACATTTTGGCCTGCTCAATCTCAATCCACCGGATTTTTATTTTTGGGGGCATTTAAAGTACACAGCAACATGTTCAAAAATGGTTTCAGCCGACACCTAGAATATGTAAGTGAGGATAACAATCCATTAGGTAGCATTTAGAATCTCATATTGGAGCTAATGGTGGACATTTTGAGGATTTAGTTTAGCGACCAGAAGACCAACATATGAAGAGAAAAAGTGCTTGGAGAGAGAGAGAGGAAGTGGCTATATAACAAAAATGCACCTGCAGCTAAGAAAATAAAATCAACCATATGTATATATGATTTTTTTTTTACATCTTTTTGAATCCCCTATCCATTCCCCTCAGGTTGCCCACATATTAGTTAACATATGTAGGGAAAAAAAGTTGACTTAAAATACAACCGTACGACACACCATCTATAATGCTTGAAATTCTGAGTATCTGTTGTTATGTGATTATAGTTTCCATCCTTGTGACACATACTCTCGAGGTGTGTCATGATGATTGGTTTTATCAGTTAAATCCTAACTGGGAACATTGTAATTCATTTAGACATTAGCCCATATCCATATGCATCTAGAAGGAAAACATCATCCAAAAAGAGAACTTGCAATTACATAATGGGATGAAGAGAATACCTATTTACGTTTTGAACTCAGTGATGCTTTCATCCATCAAAAGAAAGAGTATTTAAGATGTGACTTATTAAGGAATTGATCAAGATGGTATTCAGACATACTACCTGGGCTGCCTAGACAAACACTAGTAGACTCTGAAGCATTAATGATAAGCCATCTGTGATCTCTGATAATCTTGACCACTGAGCTTTGATAACACAAACGGACTGAGAGCATTGCTGAAGTACTTAATATTGCAACTCGTCAACAATGACTACAAAAAACTGCACACAATACAAATTCTAAATAACAAATTTTGCAATGTTGACAGAAAAACTACAAAACTACAAGAATTTTGTCTTCAGGTCTTATTTACTTCTAGCTTTTTTCCCTCAAAAAATAGATTTCCATATCATCAGTATTTGCCATTTCTACAGCTGTATAACAAGTAACACACAAACAAGTGTATTTTTATTACAACTTGCTCCCTATATTGGTTTTGTTGTTTCAGTAACAAGTGACAAAAAGATAATGTACACATCAATAATGGCTCTTTACAGTAATAAGAACAACTTTGGAAAAATATCACAGAATATTATTACAGTCTGTGTAATTCTATGCTTAGGGTCTGATATATAGGATCTCTCACCTACAACAATCTTCTGGTTTTCAAGCTCTAAGTTACTTATCAGCCTTTTTTATCATTGTGTAGCATTTACTGCTGAGTAATTTTTTTCAGCGCCCTATAATTCCTATTATTGTCATTTTAACCTCAAAACAAATAGCAGAATTACGAACAGATTAATTCATGTTTGATTTCAGTATGTGATCCAAGTTCTTCTGATGCTCCGTCACCCTGAAATAAAATCGGGTGTTAGTTATATACTCTGAGGCAACAGGACATAAGTTGTACGCAAACTTAATTGGTTGTAACAAATGTGCATATTTTTTACTTTGTGTGTGTAGATATTTAAAACATAAAATTCTTAGTTACAGATCAGTTATTCTCGAAACTGTCATTCAAAAGAATGTAACAGATGAACACACCCTTGCTACTCTTATGTCAACTTTTATTACTGCTGTACAGAAGGGATGCAGTCCACAATGTAAATATACTATACACTGGCAGACAAGTGAAAACAAGAAAGCTACCATGCCCTTAACTGTGAATTGCAGAGTAGTCATGTAGATGTCCCTATTTCGTGTTTTCCTTGCATGTGGAACAAGAAGCAGTTGTGCATATCACTGTTGCTTTTCATATGTGGCTGTAACTGTGGGATGACCAACTGTAGTTACAGGCGTTTTGGAATTATCTCTAGTTCCTTTACATTAAAACCATCGAAACAGTAACATAACTTTATTATGGCTGTAGGGTAACTTATATCGTCCCACTCTGGGACCCTTTTGTAAACTGATATTCCTACCTCTGTGTGTAAAGTTCCATTTTAGGCATATAAGTTCACTTTTGTGTCTGGTTTAGTTTTCAAATAAACTTGACGTTGGTAAATCTGCCTTTAACTATTTTTACACACACTTAACCTTTCACCGACATTTCAAAATCAGCAGTGAGTTTCTTTATTTTTTCAGTAGTACGTTGTTGTTAGCGTAGCTGTATTTTGTCTGCTGGACAGTTGATATTTTGTTATAGTTGTTATTTGTACATAATATTTGATAGAATGGGGCAGTCGAGAGTTTCGAAAGCCTTTTACGTGATGTCTGCGTAGAAACCACAGAATTTGCAATGCTAAATTGTACCAAATTATCAGCTTTGCTGCAGGCGACGGACATACACATATAAACATATGCTATTAACAAAATAACAGGAACCCACTGACGATGTCGAAACTTCACTTAAAGGCAGAATGCTTTTACAATAACATGTCCACATGAAATGTGACTACTATGAGCAACCAAATTATTGAGATTCTTAAGCGTTTCTGAAACACTGCGGAGCACATAACTACATGCACGTTTTTATGTTATTACCATCTGTATGCAAAATAGGGTCGTTGGCTTTTCATCATCACATTCTGTAACTACTTCCAGTGTGCCGCTGTCACAGAATAAGCAAACAAAGAATTCTGCAGCTCAAAATATTTGAATGAAATGACAGAATATATTTCCAGTATCTGGGCTCACAAACTGTGGTTCATGAATGATGAACTAATGTTTACGACACAAGTGATGGTTTGTCAACCGCTTATCCCCCGCTACATGGCACACGTGTTCTATTCTTAGACAAAAAAAGTCATTTAAAGGTTGCTATCTCTAACAGGTTTCAGAAGAGATAACGACCAATTTCATGATAATAATTGTACTCGCACTTTTGTCTTACACGTGCGCTACTCCTCCGTTTACGACCACGTCATTCTCAATACGTAAAGTTACCAAGCGCGTGTCAGTAAGTAGTTCAGGTTTGTGACAAGTCAGCGCTGGAGATCTAATCAAAGTATATATGAACTGCTTGCCGCGCAGATAGCCCAGTTGAATTTTGTTTCTGCTTGCAGCTGAGTGTCAGCATGGAAGGGTTAATTAAGAAAATTATTTTCCTTTTCTTGACGCCAGAATGTTTCGACGAGTATTTTGTAAATTTCAATTTTTTTCATGGTAGGTATCATTTTGTTAACATGAAAAGTTCTACAAGACATTTGCATTAATTGTTACTGGACATTGTTTAAACTTTAAGGTTTCTGTACGATTGTATTAAGTGTACGTTGAGATGTAAACCTTACGTTGTCGTTGCTTACAGGTGGTCATATTAGAATCACTTTTTTCGGTATTATGATTTTGTCAATTTTGTTGTTGTTTTATGATGTGTTATACTGAGTGCATTATTATTGTTTTCAGTACCATGCTTGAAGGCAACAATAAGCAAAGCCCTCGGGTTGGTCATAATCGCCGGATCAGTTATGGGTATGATTATTTTTCTTCATACTTATCGTGTTGTGCTGTTGTCGAATAGTCAGCCGCTTGCATGGTTGAAATTGTGATACCGGTATCAGGAAACCTTACTCTTTACCGTTTGATCACCGTGGGATTAGGCCAACATATTCTTACCGTATTTCATGTATTACACTGTAATTAACGTCTTTTGTTGGAGCTCCTTACGGCTTTGCCACGTATGTGGGACGTGCGAAATACAGATTTCTTGTCATGAAAGTGCCAGTGAAGACCCTCTATATTACTTGACTGAGAAGTTCACTTTAATATCTACAGCCCCATGTATTCTGTGTTTTCTCACATTACATATGCTTTGTGCATGCAAAGCTGTGCATATGTTGTTACACTCTGTTGTCATGGTTTGACACTGTTCTAATCTAATCTCTAATCTGTTCATACAGTGATGGACACCCCCCCCCCCCTCCAAATCAGTTCTTTACTGCCAAGCACACAAAATTTTGAAGAAAAGGCTTAAACTAGATGTAATCCAGTCGGTGACTGCTTTGAAAGTTTCACAAGATTCACTGCCTTATACAGTTGCTAGTCGATTGCTGAGTTCAAATTAAATATGAAACTTTGTACAGTGGCCATGTTCACTGCAAGTGGTATCATTTTCATAACGTGTATGCTGTGTTAATTTTGGGTGAGGTATGTGCCGAGACATTGACTGTATTCGCTTACAAATGGAAACTTTTATATTCCAGCAGTGGAGATCAGATTGATAGCCTACATGAAATTATTGGGAGTTTTGGAATCGAAAATACTCTAAACAATTCATGGCGAAACAGGATATTCGACCAGGGCAATGTATCGTGCACTAAATGTATAGAATTTAGTTGACAGATTTTTCTCATCAGCTTACCTTCCATTACGAATGTAGGTGCACTCAGTGATTGTAATCTAATTTATAAATGATAGAGCACAGCAATCAGTGTCCTTTTTTGCAGATTTTATTTGGCAAATCCAGATTTCAGCTAGTGCCTAGCTATTAACAGTGCACTATTTTCTAGTCTCAATGCATATCAGTTCCCTGTTGTTCGGGTGTCGTCACAGTTCTTTGAATACTAATGTGATTGTGTGACAGTAGTATTCGAAGAATTGTGACTGACTCCCAAACAACAGGGAACTGACATGCATTGAGAATAGACAATACTGCATTGATAATAGCTAGGCACTAGCTGAAATCTGGATTTGCCAAATAAAACCTGCAAAAAAGGACACTGGTTGCTGTGCTCTAATCATTTATGGAAGAAATTTTCTCTTTTATTATTTAATCAGGGCCTACTTGAAGCAGCAAGGTTCTACAATATGGTCTGTACTTTTACCACAAATCTCTTTCTCTAATGGTCACTTACATTCTGCGTTAAAGGTAATTTGCTCTTCAGATAATCCTCATACAGAAAATGTATTTTTTATGGTCATAAAATTGTTAATGCATTAGACCCCCTCAAAATCTAGGTTGTGGTTAGGCTTGAGCTATAATGCAGCTTGAGGTCTAGTTTAGATTGGAAGGTGACAATTTGGTTGTGAGCTGGCAAAGCCAGCAAATGTAAAAGCAGAAAATCTGGGTTGTGGTAACCTGCTGACTGCTAGTGAAGACTAATGGTCACATCTGTGCCAAATTGAAAAATGCAAGGGGGATCCAATATGTAACTTCTACCATCCTTATAGTGAGGTATCATGTGGTGAAGTGTAAATGTATGAATGGCAGAGAACCTTGGTCATTCACTTTTTTTCTGGTTTAAACTGTTTTAACTGAACTTGCATATTGCATAGAACACATATCCACTGCAGTGAGTGCTTTTCTATTGTAATAACTTAGTAAGTGTTCTCATTCCAACTTTGGCTAGTACTGAGGATAACAGCTTACATATACATCAGTATATATAGGCTACTCTGCAAGCAACTATAAAGTGTGTAGTAGCGGATAGGCCTGTTTTACTTTGTACCAATATTAGCTAATTCCTTTCATCTTCTAATGACATGTGGAGAATGACAGTAGTAAAGTAATCCAAGAATGACTACAAATGTGCTCCTGTCAATGCCATTATTTCTCTGCCTCATTATCTGCATTGCCTTTCTTTTCTGAATCCCATCATCACATTAATGAGTGAGGTCCATGTGATATATTTCCAGAATGCTGAAGTAGTGATTTACAATTGGTTCCAGTGTATTCGTAGATGGTATTTAGTTCCCTTAACCAGTGTCATGCATTTTCTCAGAATCCCTGCAACTAATCTAACTGTTCCCTTTACCTTACCATCTTGTTACACATTTGTTTCATTGTGTATCACTCTGGAATATTATTAGTAGGTATTTAAAATGATACTTTGATCTCTACATATGAGCAGGCTTTATATATTTTTATCAAGCAGAAAATTCAGTTGATGACAATGATAAAATTGCGAAGAGGCAAATGCGTTTGAATAAGCCTATTTCTCACAGATAATGAGGTCTTAAAATGTTGTGGATAAATTTTTGTGAAACATCAGGAATTTCTTATAGAGGATTTGCGAAGTCAAATTGTAGAGCACCTCTGTAAAACTCTGCTCTACATTGAACAAACCTGTAGCATCTCCTCACCGCACAGTTTCACGGAGGAGCTCTGGTTTAATGTAATTCAACAAATGAAGTTACTGTATCATAGGTTATAAAATGGTTGAAATTACTTGATAATTATTTTTGCATATCTGTAAATGATTCCTCCAAGATGTGTGTGGTGATTGAATGATTAAAGGTGTCTTACTAAACAAAGAAAGCTCTATTTTTATGTTTCATGTAGTGTAGAACATCACCTTACCCTGCCTCAAAATAAATATTTGACTTGCCATATCACATACTTCAGTGGATGGTACCAATTAAGGACATCTCCCTGCATAATACTGACATACATAGAATGCGTCTTGTAAAAATGTCAAGTATAAACGTCTGTTTATTCTGCGTACTTTGTGATCCAATGATTGGGGTCAGTGCCACGTATGGGCTCTTTAAAAATGACTGAATGGCACAGAAACCCAAAAAACTCTAACTTACATACCACAGTATTTTTGCATATAGTTACTGTTCAAAGTAAATTACTTCACATAATATTTTACCAGGTTTTGCAATATTTTGCCAGACAACTCACTAATTTATTGGTACTAGAGTGTTAGGTATTAAACCAGTCATTTATATTTGCAAGGGAAACATATCCACTGGTGTTAAGTGAAATAGGCTAATTTAGTTTGTTGAAAAATGGTGACTGTGTTGCTCTTTAGAATTCATTACACCACATTAAGATTGTCTTGAGCACAAAAAGGGGTGCACAATGTTGTAACCAAAATTTTTGAACACTTAGACTGTGGTATAAAATGTGTGACAGAAAGCAAAGTGAAATTTGAGAACACTTGTAAATCATCAAGAATTATTTACAAAATAATTTGTGATGTAAATATAAAATGACTAATTGCACATCATTAAGATTTATTGTGTAAGTGATCCATGGAACATGAAACTAACGAAGGAAGGAAAAAACATATGCTGTATACTTGTCAAGATAAATGTTGGCACTGTGTTTTATTATTATTATAATTCAGACACTGCTAGTACTCAATCTCTTTGAACTCAGTTTAAAAAATATGTAATGAGTTTGTTGCCGAACAGTCTATTTAGATTGTAGTTCTTAATGAAGTGAAGTGGTAAAAGTACAGTTACTGTATGTACTGCTGTCTCTCACATCATCCAGGATCTGAAATATCTTCCCTTCCACACACTCCACCAGGCTATTTTTTTTTTTTTTTTTTTTATAAATCCTTCCTTCTTTCTTAATATATGTTCAGTCCAGTTTCTTTTCCTTCTTTTTATTACATTCATTATGTATCTTTACCCTCTCACTTTTCTCAGTACTCCCCATTTGGCATTTTATTGATCCAACCTGTTTTTTCCTTCCTCAATGTCCATGTTTCAGCACCACACAGGAAGACAAACTACAAAACATTCTATTAGTCTTTTCTTCAAATCCTTGACTGTATTGCTGCAGATAATTCTTCTGTTCTTAAAATTTGCCATTTTTGCTGTTGACTTCCTGAATTTAATTTCTGTGCTGCTCTGCCAGTCAGTTTTTGTCCTGTTTCCTAAGTACCTAAAGCTTTGCGCATGTTCTAATATTTTTCCATTCAGCAGCATTTCTAACATTTTGCCTCTCTCCTACAGCCGTTACGGCACTTTTGTTTCCATTGTATTGATTTTCATTTCATATAAGAACCAGAGGTTGTACACAGTTTCAAGGAGAACATAAGGGAGCAATTGACAGGAATGGGAGAAAGAAACACAGAAGAAGAAGAAGATTGGGTAGCTCTGAGGGATGAAGTAGTGAAGGCAGCAGAGGATAAAGTAGGTAAGAAGATGAGAGCTGCTAGAAATCCTTGGGTAACAGAAGAAATATTGAATTTAATTGATGAAAGGAGAAAATATAAAAATGCAGTAAATGAAGCAGGCAAAAAGGAATACAAACGTCTCAAAAATGAGATCGACAGGAAGTGGAAAATGGCTAAGCAGGAATGCTAGAGGACAAATTTAAGGATGTAGAAGCTTATCTCACTAGGGGTAAGATAGATACTGTCTACAGGAAAATTAAAGAGACCTTTGGAGAGAAGAGAACCACTTGTATGAATATCAAGAGCTCAGATGGCAACCCAGTTCTAAGCAAAGAAGGGAAAGCAGAAAGGTGGAAGGAGTATATTGACGGTTTATACAAGGGCGATGTACTTGAGGACAATATTATGGAAAGGGAAGAGGATGTAGATGAAGACGAAATGGGAGATAAGATACTGCGTGAAGAGTTTGACAGGGCACTGAAAGACCTGAGTCGAAACAAGGCCCCGGGAGTAGACAACATTCCATTAGAACTACTGACGGCCTTGGGAGAGCCAGTCATGACAAAACTCTACCAACTGGTGAGTAAGATGTATGAGACAGGCGAAATACCCTCAGATTTCAAGAAGAATATAATAATTCCAATCCCAAAGAAAGCAGTTACTGACAGATGTGAAAATTACCGAACTATCAGTTTAATAAGTCACAGCTGCAAAATACTAGCGCGAATTCTTTACAGACGAATGGAAAAACTGGTAGATGCGGACCTCGGGGAGGATCAGTTTGGATTCCGTAGAAATGTTAGAACGCGTGAGGCAATACCGACCTTACGACTTATCTTAGAAGAAATATTAAGAAAAGACAAACCTACGTTTCTAGCATTTGTAGACTTGGAGAAAGCTTTTGACAATGTTGACTGGAATACTCTCATTCGAATTCTGAAGGTGGCAGGGGTAAAATACAGGGAGCGAAAGGCTATTTACAATTTGTACAGAAACCAGATGGCAGTCATAAGAGTCGAGGGGCATGAAAGGGAAGCAGTGGTTGGGAAGGGAGTGAGACAGGGTTGCAGCCTCTGTTATTCAATCTGTATATTGAGCAAGCAGTAAAGGAAATAAAAGAAAAATTCGGAGTAGGTATTAAAATTCATGGAGAAAAATTAAAAACTTTGAGGTTCGCCGATGACGTAATTCTGTCAAGAGACAGCGAAGGACCTGGAAGAGCAGTTAAACGGAATGAACAGTGTCTTGAAAGGAGGATATAAGATGAACATCAACAAAAGCAAAATGAGGATAATGAAATGTAGTCAAATTAAATTGGGTAATGCTGAGGGAATTAGATTAGGAAATGAGACACTTAAAGTAGTAAAGGAGTTTTGCTATTTAGGAAGTAAAATAACTGATGATGGTCAAAGTAGAGAGAATATAAAATGTAGACTGGCAATGGCAAGGAAAGCGTTTCTGAAGAAGAGAAATTTGTTAACATCGAATATAGATTTATGTATCAGGAAGTCGTTTCTGAAAGTATTTGTATGGAGTGTAGCCATGTATGGAAGTGAAACATGGACGATAAATAGTTTGGACAAGAAGAGAATAGAAGCTTTCGAAATGTGGCGCTACAGAAGAATGCTGAAGATAAGGTGGATAGATCACGTAACTAATGAGGAGGTATTGAATAGAAATGGGGAGAAGTGGAGTTTGCGGCACAATTTGACTAGAAGAAGGGATCGGTTTGTAGGACATGTTCAGAGGCATGAAGGGATCACCAATTTAGTTCTGGAGGGCAGCGTGGAGGGTAAAAATCGTAGAGGGAGACCAAGAGATGACTACACTAAGCAGATTCAGAAGGATGTAGGTTGCAGTAGGTACTGGGAGATGAAGAAGCTTGCACAGGACAGAGTAGCATGGAGGGCTGCATCAAACCAGTCTCAGGGCTGAAGACAACAACAACATATCCTTCCTTTAGCATCAGTCATATCCTGTATACTGTGTAACTGTGTTTTTCATCTGTTGCTAAAAGGAGCCTCTCGTCTGCTGATATCAACCACTGTAATCTTCATCCTCTTATCACCTAGTGGCAGTAGTCAATCATGTTTTCAAAGTGTAGCAGCCTTCTGCAACCACATGACTAGTTTGTAGCTAACAACTGAGTGCCTGCCATAGAGTTCATCGAACCACCTTCAAGCTCGTTCTGTAACACTCCGTTCACGAACAATATGTGGGAAAAACTAACGTTTAAACCTTTCCGTGTGGTGTCTGATTTCTCTTATTTTATTACAATGATCATTTCTCTCAGTGTAGGTGGCCACCAGCAAAATATTTTTGAATTTGAAGGAGAAATTTAGTGATTGAAATTTCATGAAAAGATCCTGCCGCAACAAAAAATGCCTTTGTTTTAATGATTGTTACCCCAGTTTGTATATCATATGCCTGACACTCTCTCCCCTATTTCGCGCTAATACAAAATGAGGTGCTCCTCTTGAATGTTTTTCAGTGTCATTCATTGATCCTATCTGATGCGGATCCCATACTGCACAACTGTACTCTAGATGAGAGCAGAGAAGTGTAGTGTAAGCAGTCTGTTTAGTAGACCGTTTACACCTCGTAAGTGTTTTGCCAATAAAACACTTTGATTTCTTCACAACATTATCCATGTGATTGTTCCAGTCCTCTCCTTATTTCTTTTCCAAGTTCTATCCAGTTTGTATTTTTCTCCTTGCACTTTCATTCACACTTTTTGATTTAAATTTAATGAGTTTAGAAGTTGTCAGATTTTTCAGCCACTCTTCATTTCCTAAGGTATGACTGCAAACTTATTCCAATCCACATATATAGGTATCTTACCTTTTCAATGCACTTCTCTTCAGAAATTTTGCAGACGTCTTACTGCATCTCTTGTGCCTGTATTCCATCTAAAACCAAATTGGTTTTCAGCCAGATTCTCCTCCATTACCTTTGCCAGTCTTTTGCTAATGATTCTTTACATAACTTGGGCTGCATGTGAAGTGAAGCCAATTGTTTTGAGTCCACTGCATTTCTTGGTTCCTTGTGTCTTTGGTATTGGATTAATTATTGTTGTCAGGAAGTACTCTGACGATTGTCATATATTTTGTTACATAACCTGAATATTTCTCATACTCTGTCTTTGTTCAAACATTTAAATAATTCATCTTGTATGGTGTCTGTACATACTGCTTTCCTATTTTTCATTGCAGCTATTGCACTCTTTACTACTTTAATTATGTTTATGAGTTCTTTCTCATCATCATCCACTATGTTCAAGAATACAAATTCCAGGCTTGTTAGCTTTGGCCTGTGTCATACAGATCTTTTAAATAATGTTATCATTCAAGGGGAGCACCCTCATGATATTTGTACACTGCATTTTCATCTTCAGTGAAAGTTTCCACAATAGCATTTTCTGCTCAGTTTTGAGCCCATGTTGTAATCTTTACTCTTTTGTACAGTAAATCATATCTTCCCTTCCCCTCCAGATCATGTTATGTGACACTCCTTTTGTTGTCTTTTTTTCCTATCCTACTCTGTTTCTCTCCCAAGTTTGTTATTCAGCCTTCAGTAAATCTTTCCTGTCTTGCATCTTTATAGTTCTTGTTGATGAATTTCCTTTTCTTCGACATCATTGAAATCATTTTCTTTGTAACCTATGATTTTTGTACCATATACATATTGTACGACCTTTGTACCCCGTTTTTATGATTCCATCTTTCAGAATATTCCAATACTGATTGCATTGTCAGCTGGAAGTGACTTGCATTAAATATTATACCAGATAGGTACAAGTAATCAAATAGTGGGCATGTAATGTTATAAATTAAATGCTCAGTTGCCACCACATTATGCCAATGGCCTTACTTCCGTGGTAACACTAGTTCCTGTCAATTCACCAGAGTTAAGCGCTGTCAAGCTTGGCCAGCACTAGGTTGCGTGACCGTCCGGTGTGTCAAATACCGTTGGCAGATGGGGTCCACTCAGCCTTTGTCAAGCAAATTGAGGAGCTACTTGATTGAGAATTAGCAGCTCTGGTCATGGAAACTGATAACGGCCAGCAGAGTGGTGTGCTGACCTCTTGCCCCTCCATATCTACTTCCAGTGATACCTTATAAGCTGAGGATTACACGGTGGTCAGTCGGTATCATTGGGTCTTTCGAGACCTGTTCAAACGAAGTTTAGTTCAAGTACGCACCACATTACAAAAACTTCAGGGAAAAAAAGCGCTCTTTTTAGCGAGTGTTACTTAAATACTATTACAGGTGGCCCTTTTGAGAAGTGAGAGTTCAGAATTGCCACAATATTGAGGAATAATTTTTTAGTGAAAATTCATCAATGGCTATGCCAAGAACCATATACTCATGAAAGCTAAATTTGCTGATCCCACAAAGAAATTAATAGTTTTCCAAGAGCAAAAATTTCTGTGACAGTTACTTAGGCAATAATTAGACTTGAATTTTGAACATTTCTTCTTACAATTAAATTTCTTTATGATGTAAGTGTCCCTGTGGTATTACCTGTATCAACTTTCTTAAAACTGGCATACTTTACACAGTTAAATTTATTGAGCTAGTGCACCAACTCTAGGGGTATATAGCTTAACAATGCAACAAAAGACATCACCACAACAATACATCCTCATTGCATATTTGATAACCTTAACTGAAGGGGATCCTGAACGATTGCATATTGAGGGCAAAGAGTTTGTGGAATTATCTGTAACTTGCGTAGGCACATACATACAGAGTATGAAGTGATAAGATGAGGGCCACCAGACCATTTGGTGTGGAGTAACCCACTAAGTGACTTGGGCTACCATGCAAAACTTAAAATCAATGTGGCAGCACTGAGTATGGAATACAGTTCTAGTGTGTGTATTCATGGGAACATTATTTCTGTTTTGTGATGATTGCATAGCTGCTACATCATTACCATAAGAAAGAAGATTGTAGTACATATTACTGTAAAAGGAGTTTGTAGCAGTTGATCTCGTGCAAGAGAACTAATTGTGCAACCATATATTATCAGAATTGTGTAAGCATTTTGCATAAAATGTGTGTGCAAATTATTTTAGATTAATCCAACAGATTTTAATGAAAATGGGCCAGTTATGAAATATGAAGTATATTTGTCCAGAGACTTAAAGAATGCTTGAGATTCCTCCAAGTATATGTTATAAGAGTATTGTCACTGTTATAGTTACTACTGTATTTTCAGTTGTGTTGAGTTACAAACCGGCAAATTGCATCAGACAGATGTTAGAGGGATTAATTACTTGTCATTAGGCAATAAAATTACTAAATCAGTTACATGTCTACCTCCTGTTCCGCAAAAGCTGTCTGTGCGCAATAGAAGAGATTCGTGTAATTTTCCCTTCTCTATGACTACAATCATACAATGCATTTTCTTTGATCGAACCTAAGCTTCAATTTTTCATTGTTTCCTTGTGAAACCTTTTGGCAAAGCAGAGACTTAATAATGGTATTCCATCAACGAAAAGTAGATGCATGATGGGATGCATCTACATAACCACTCCACAAACAGATGTCCAGTGTGTGGTGGAGAGTACATTGTACCATTGTTATTGATTTTCTTTCCTGTTCCATTCATGTATTGAGCGAGAGGAAAATGACTGTATGTGTCATAATTTCTTTTAGCTTATATGATGGCATTGGTGTAATGCTAGCACACTGACTAGTTGGATGTGGCCCACCACGAATTCCTATCCTGTGCCAGCCTCAGCTCATAGCAGCACGTGCACCCATTGTGCTCAATTATGTGTTGTATATGTTCAGATCTCCATCTCCCTACAGTTTTCATCCTCTAGCATCACAGGCATAGTTCCCAGATGTCTTATACGTCCTAGCATCCTGAATCTTCTTCGTATCCATACGTTCTGTTTATTCTTTCTTTTTTCAGTTCTGTGGAGGATCTTCTCGTTCCTTATCTTATAAGTGCACTTAATTTTCAACATCTTTGTATAGCACCAAATCTCAGCTGCTTGGATTCTCTCATTTTTTTGTTTTCCCACAGCCCATGATTCACTACCATACAATGCTGTAGTTGAAATGGACATTCTTAGTAATTACTTCCTCAAATTGAGGCTGGTGTTTGATGCCAGTAGGCATCTTTTGGCCTGGAATGTCCTCTTTACCTGTGCTGGCCTGCTTATGATGTCCTCCTTGCTTCATCTATCTTTTTTTTTTTTTTCTTTCTTCCAAGATAGCAGAATTCCTTCACTTTGTCTACTTTCTGGTCGCTAATTTTGATATTAAGTTTACTGCTTCTGCTTGTCTTTTTTTTCTTTGGTGTACACTCAATTCATGTTCTGTATGCAGCAAACTATTCATTTCGTTCAACAGGTCCTGTAATTCTTCTTCACTTTGATTAAGGATTGCAGTGTCATGGGCAGATCTTATCATTGAGATCCTTTCAACCCAGGTTTTAACTCCTCTTCTAAGATTTTCTTTTATTTCTGTTATTGCTTCATTGTTGTATACATTGAACAGCAGTGGTGGAAGACTTCACCCCATTATAAACCTGCTGTAATCTGATCAGTTTGTTCTTGGTGTTACATTCCTATTTGCTACATTCTACATTTGCTCAACAGGATTTTGCAAGAACTACATATCATTTCTTCCAAGGATTCCCATAAAAGTTCCCCAAGCATTTCTGGTGCTCTTTTGGATACACGCTAAACCAACCTGTTTTGAGCCTAGTGGTGCGTTCTGAATTTGTTTAGTGTCAGTTGTCTTGTCTACTTGTAACTAAAATGAACATTGTATTAATAAGGTACATGACAATAGACAGATGATTAGAATTGCTGTACTGCAAGTACTTTTTTGTCGTGTGATAATGCTGCATGCTACAATCGGTACCTCTAAATGTTGTGACAGAGAACCAAAAACCTCCCTGATGTATTGGTTGATGTTCAGATTGCTGTGTCCGAGTGAGGTGGCGCAGTCGTTAGCACACTGGACTCGCATTCGGGAGGGCGATGGTTCAATCCCATGTCCGGCCATCCTGATTTAGGTTTTCCATGATTTCCCTAAATCGCTCCAGGCAAATGCCGGGATGGTTCCTTTGAAAGGACATGGCCGACTTCCTTCCCTGTCCTTTCCTAATCTGATGAGACCGATGACCTCGCTGTTTGGTTTCTTCCCCCAAACAACCCACCCCAACTCGGGTTGCTGTGAGTAGAGCTTACCCATGTATTCCAGGATGGCACTGCAGACTGTCACACTTTATACTTTTTTTTCTTTAATGGTCAACAATGCAGGTATCCAGATAGTAATTTTCAACCTGTTTCCTCATATGTGTACAAAAACTACTGTAGATAATATTTTAATGGGGCTCACGCACTAAAGTTAAACGTACAACTTGGCTGGTCAGTAATGGTGTACCTGCCCATTGTGAAGTGTGGTGTTTGTGGGCAAAGGAAATACAGTGCCAGGTGTGCTGGTAGACCAATTTGCAGTAAATGGCATTCAACAATTGACACATGTCAATTAACTATGTCGCTTGCATGTCTCCAGCATTGAGCCAACATTATAGATAGAGCTGTGTGGTATGATACAGCCATGTGGGAAATATTGCTGTCATCCATTGGTGTGATTGAAATGCATGGTCCAGTACCCTCCCATTGTTGAATACGGCCCTCTTCTATCAATTGGTTCTGCACACACATCACTCATATCAGATTGCACTCTGTGAGCTGTATGATAAACCTTCTTACCAGAAAGTAATCATTTTGTCTGAAAAGGAAAGTTTATAATCAGTGTGTCATGCAGAAACCATTCAAAAAATGAAGATAGTTAAGTGAGCAACAGATATATACTTTTTAAGAATTACTAGGAGAGGCAGTAAAATAAACAAATGGGCCAGGAAACACATTTGAGTGGATGACTTTACATATCTGTAATAAAAATGAAATGGAAGATCATTGAATTGAGGGGGTAGGGCATGCATCTAGACAAGTGAATTGTTGCTGGACCAGAGTAGTTCTTAATCGGTGCTGTGCCATCGTGCAGGTTCACAACCGAAGCTCCCAGGTAGACATAAAACAAGAGCCACTTACACTACTGGCCATTAAAATTGCTACACCTCAAAGATGACGTGCTACAGACGCGAAATTTAACTGATAAGAAGAAGATGTTGTTCTATGTAAATGATTAGCTTGTCAGAGCATTCACACGAGGTTGGTACCGGTGGCGACACCTACAACGTGCTGACAAGAGGGAAGTGTTCAACCGATTTCTCATACACGAACAGCAGTTGACCGGCGTTGCCTGGTGAAACTTTGTTGTGATGCCTCGTGTAAGGAGGAGAAATGCGTACCATCACGTTTCCGACTTTGATAAAGGTCGGATTGCAGCCTATCGCAATTGCGGTTTATCGTATCGCGACAGTGCTGCTCGCATTGGTCGAGATCCAATGACTATTAGCAGAATATGTAATCGGTGGGTTCAGGAGGGTAATGCAGAACGCCGTGCTGGATCCCAACGTCCTCTTATCTGCATGGTTGTAATAGATCGTGCAGCCACGTCTCGATCCCCGAGTCAACAGATGGGAAACATTTGTAAGACAACAACCATGTGCACGAATAGTTCGATGACGTTTGCAGCAGCATGGACCATCAGCTCAGAGACCATGGCTGCGGTTACCCTTGACGCTGCATCACAGACAGGGGCACCTGCTATGGTGTACTCAACGATGAACCTGGGTGCACAAATGGCAAAACATCATTTTTTAGTTGTTGATGATTCCAGGTTCTGTTTACAGCATCATGATGGTCACATCCATATTTGACAACATCGTGGTGAACGCACATTGGAAGCGTGTATTCGTCATCGCCATACTGGTGTATCACCCAGCGTGATGGTATGGGGTGCCATTGGTTACACGTCTTGGTCACCTCTTGTTCGCGTTGACGGCACTTTGAACAGTGGGCATTGCATTTCAGATGTGTTATGACCTGTGGCTCTACTCTTCATTCGATCCCTGCGAAACCCTTCGTTTTAGCAGGATAATGCACAACCGCATGGTGCAGGTCCTGTACGGGTCTTTCTGGATGCAGAAAATGTTCAACTGCTGCCCTGGTCAGCACATTCTCCAGATCTCTCACCAATCAAAAACGTCTGGTCAATGGTGGACGAGCAACAGGCTCGTCACAATACACCAGTCACTACTCTTGAACTGTGGTCTTGTGTTGAAGCTGCTTGGGCAGCTGCACCTCTACACGCCATCCCAGCTCTGTTTGACTCAATGCCCAGGTGTATCAAAGCCATTATTACGGCCAGAGGTGGTTGTTCTGGCTACTGACTTCTCAGGATCTATGCACCCAAATTGCGTGAAAATGTAATCACATGTCAGTTCTCTTATAATATATTTGTCCAATGAATACCCGTTTATCATCTGTGTTTCTTCTTGGTGTAGCAATTTTTATGGCCAGTAGTGTACTGTCAACAAATGTAAAGCTTTTGATTCACATCAAATCCACCGAAGCAGTTAATTACCTGACAAGTGAGCAAAAAGAATCTGAGTTCTGAGGAATTCTCTTGTGTTTATGATAAAATGACAAGTTTGTAAGTAATGTCTGGTGTGAACCACAACCACTGTTGAGTGTGTATAGAACAATTCTAAGTCCAGATAGACCATAAGAGGATAGCAGTTTATAATCAAAATCACCAAACTCAGTAAACTGGTGGGTACCAAATTCTTGCACCATAGTCCACAGAGGCCACTGTTGTTGATGCTGAGGTTTGTTGCTGATGGGTGGCTGCCCATTTTGGTTGTTAAGGCATTTCATGTCCACATTGGTGAGGTTGCTGGAACTGGCTTTGTGAGGTAGTGTGGTGGTGGTTAATATTGCTTGGGTGGATGTATAGGGCGTGGCCTACTTGGCTGAGAAGGGACACAGCAGAAGCAAGTAGTACCATGTTTATCACAACTCCTAGCGGTGATATGGGCACCACGTGTAGATGAATTGAGCGCCACTTGTGGTGGCAGCTGCCTTAGTTTCCCATGGAGGGAAAAAAAAAAAACTCTGATGTCATTCAAGTGTGTTTGTATGTTGTTCCTGAAGATGGACTGCCTGCTGGTCAGCACTTCTACATTCCTCTGGACTAGCATGTTGTGTTCCAGTACATCTTTACCCCTCCCCTCTCCCACCCAGTCCTCTAGGGGAAGAGATGGATGACTGTCTTGATGTGTTGAAGTCTAGGAGAGGTGACAGCATCTGTCAGAGGTGATATCCTGAGTCCTCACTGTTGATATGTATTGGGATGGGGACATCTGTTGTTTCAATCATACGGTTGTGGGTGTCTGTGTTAGTTTGACTACTGGATTTCCACTGCAGAAGGTGCTGCTTCTGTGGCTGTGGATGGTCCAGCTTGGAACCAAATGTTGGCTCTCTGGAAGAGAAGGACTGGTAGACTGCAGAAGCAGCTGGGTCCCTGTGAGGGTAAAGCTGATAAATATGCTAGCGATGCTTATCCTGCCTGAAGACTCTCAACCACATTGCACCTTGAAGGTGCCAGTGATGTTGATGCAACTGTGACAGATAGTTTTCATTGCCCACAATTTTCACAGGGGTTCCCATGTAATCATTGTTCCACACTTTCCCCTTTTTGTGTAGTTGAACAGTACAATGTCAGGAACAGAGTGAGTGCATGGTCGACAATGTAGTATTACTGCAGTTCTAATAGTGCCCCCTACCATCTAATTGGAAGCTGGATGAAATGAGACTGTTTTGTTGGATATTGTGTTTGCAGATGCTGAATATTTCTAGGCTCACACATATTGGAATTGTGTAGATTTAAACCATGGGCCGTTATTGGTGACGATCGTTTTCTGGTCAGTTTTTGGTGTTGTCATAGGCCGCATGCAAGAAATTTAACGGAATTTCTCAGTGTATCCACTAATATGAACCAATATGACCCCATGAATGGACCAGAAGAACTGTTATGGAGCCTGGTCTACAGATGCATTGCTTAAGCTCTATAGCTGTCGGTAATTGCGAGCGTGTTGCCGGTGCAGGATAATGTGCTCGATCTCATATCTTCATTACGTCCCATAAATGTTCGATGGGATTCATGTCGGGCGATCTGGGTTGTCAAATCATTCATTCGAATTGTTCTGAAAGTTCTTCAAACTAATATCTATCAATTGTGGCTTAGTGACGATTCGCATTGCCATCCATAAAAATTTCATTCTTGTTTCGGAACATGGAGTCCATGAATGGCCAGATAGCCGAACATAACCATTTCCAGTCAATGATCGGTTGAGTTGGACCTCAGGACCCAGTAATTCTTTCACGAAAGAAGGAATATTCCGGAATTCGAAACCAGAACAGCATGAGTGAAACAAAACTAGGTATCTTAGGTGCTGTGAAAAACTGAAATCACTTAAGAAAGGCAAGTCTTCCAGTCCAGATGGTATACCAATCCGGTTCCTTTCAGAGTATGCAGACACAATAGCGCCTTTCTTAGCAATCATATACAACCGCTCACTTGACAAATGGTCTGTTCCTAGAAACTGGAAAGTAGCACAGGTCACACCAATATTCAAGGAGGGAAGAGGGAGTAACCCATTGAATTACAGACCCATATCACTGACCTCAATTTGCAGTAGGATTTTGCAGCATATACTGTACTCGAACATTATGAATCACCTCGAAGAAAATGGCTTATTGATACATAACCAAAATGGATTCAGACAATATCGTTCTAGTGCAACACATCCAGCTCTTTATTCTCATGAAGTAATGAGTGCTGTCGACAAGGGATCTCAGATCGGTCCATGTTCCTAAATTTCCAGAAGGCTTTTGAAGCCGACTGTTAATCGAATTGCGTGCATATGGAGGATCGTCTCAGCTGTGTGACTGGTTTCGTGATTTCCTCTCATAGAGGTCACAGAACAGAAGTGATATCTGGCGTTGCGCAAGGTAGTGTCATAGGCCCTCTGTTGTTCCTGATTTACGTAAATGATCTAGGTGATAATCTGAGCAGCGCTCTTAGATTGTTTGAAGATGACGGTGTAATTTACCGTCTAGTAAAATCATCAGACGATCAATTCCAATTACAAAATGATCTAGAGAGAATTTCTGTTAGCCGAGCGGTCTAGGCGCTGCAGTTATGGGCTGTACGGCTGGTCCCGGCGGGGGTTCGAGTCCTCCCTCGGGCATGGGTGTGTGTGTGTTTGTCCTTGTGATAATTTAGGTTGGGTGTTGTGTGGGCTTGGGGACTGATGACCTTGGCAGTTAAGTCCCATAAGATTAAAAAAAAATTCTGTATGCTGCGAAAAATGGCAATTGGCATTAAACAAAGAACAGTGCGAGGTCATCCACATGGGTACTAAAAGAAATCCGATAAATTTTGGGTATACGATAAATTGCATAAATCTAAGGGCTGTCAATTCGACTAAATACTTAGAAATTACAATTGTGAGCAACTTAAATTGGATAGACCACATAGATAATATTGTGGGGAAGGCGAAACAAAGACTGCGCTTTGTTGGCAGAACACTTAGAAGATGCGACAAACCCACTAAAGAGACAGCCTACATTACACTTGTCCGTCCTCTGCTGGAATATTACTGCGCGTTGTGGGATCCTTACTAGGTGGGATTGACGGAGGACATCGAAAAAGTGCAAAGAAGGGCAGTCCGTTTCGTGTTATAGGGAAATCGTGTTATAGGAGTGAGTGTGTCACTGATATAACACGCGAGTTGCGGTGGCAGTCACTGAAACAAAGGTGGTTTTCTTTGCGGCGAGATCAATTAACGAAATTACTGTCATCAACTTTCTCTTCCGAATGCGAAAATATTTTGTTGACACCGACCTACGTAGGGAGGAATGATCACCATAATAAAATAAGAGAAATCAGAGATCGAACGGAAAGATTTAGGTGTTCCTTTTTCCCACACGCCATTCGAAAGTGGAATGGTAGAGAAGTAGTATGAAAATGGTTCTGTGACCCTCTGCCAGGCACTTTAGTGTGAATTGCAGAGTAATCATGTAGATGTAGATGAAGGCCATGGGAAGTATTTCCCTGCGGGAGCCACTTGGTTTCACTGGAACTGGCCACAATTGGCGAGTGTACTTTTTGTGGTTTTATCTGTACCTCTCCAGAAAACGTGTTTGTGGGCCATACATTTTGTCAGTATTGCACCCCAAAGGACTTCATGAAACACATCCAAATCATAGTGCTGAAGAAGTTTTGGAATGATTGATCTGGCCTTACCATTGTTGTGTTTGAGGAGGTGGATCTCTTTAAACATTGGTCATAGAAGCGGTGTCAGTAAGCAACCACATTATTAGCCACGCTTGCTGAACATATTGCATCACATTTTGTAGGGGGGTGTCCTCTTGTAGCATCTTGGTTACTGAGTTGGCATGGATTGAGAAATGTGTGACAACTGCTGGAGATTCACTATCCATGTGGAAGCGAACTTAAGGCTCATTGTCAAAGCCCATGTCTTGTCCGACTGGTGTTCAGGAGAATGCATCGGAATCGGCATGCTGTGATGTGGAGTGATACTGAATGCCATAAATATAAAGCTAAAACATAGACCAACGTTGGAGGTACCTTGGTGTTTTTAGAGGTATGCCTGTGTTAGTGTTGAACAGGAACAACACTGGCTTGTGATCGTTTAGTAGGACAAATTACTAACCATAATGAAACATTTCAAGGTAATAAATAATGGCTATGGCCTCTTTTTCAATCTCACTATAATTTCGCTGTACTGGTGTCAGGACTTGGATGCAACAATTATTGAACATTTCATTCCATGTACTTTATGAAAGGTAGCCAAGCAGTGCGTCCCTTGTCACAATAAGCAGTTTGTTAGGGTCATAAGCTATCAGGTAAGTCGGTTGGAGAAGATCACGCCTAAGACGTTAATAACTTTTTTTTTTTTTTTTTTTTTTTTTTTTTTTTACTAATGTTGGACCAATTCCATTTGATGTTCTTCTGCAATAAGTTGGGCGGGGATCCCACGATAGCCGCGACATGGGGGATTAACTTGTGGTAGTAATTAAGTTGGCCAAGGAATAGTGTTAACTGTTCAGCAGCCTATGGCGCCAGCAACTTTTAGATAGATTTCTCATGTGGTGTGGAACAGATCCCGAAAGTGCAAAAAATATGGCCGAAGTATTCGACTTAGTGGATAAAAAAGATACACTTTTCCTTGATTCCTGTTAGACTGGTTTTCTTCAAGTCTCGTAATAGGGCTTCCAAATATTAGGAAAGATCCCTACCGTTTTTTCTCTTGACTTTGTCATCCCAGTAATTTTGGAATCTGGGGAACTCCAGAGTCAGTCAAATACTATTGAAATAAAGCAGGATGTCCTGAACGGCAGATAATTGTACTGAAATCGTTCAAATGGCATCTAGACTCCTCGTCCAATGGGAGTTGTAGTTATGCCTCCTGTAGGGCGATCTTTACAAAAATTGTAATGCCCAACAGTATGGGCATAATCTCTTCCGCCTGTGCAGAATGGTATGTGTCATCTACTGTCGATGTATTCACGATAGACTTGAAATCCTGCCTGGTTTTTCCGCCAAAACAATTGTGGTAGCCCACAAACTGTTAGCAACTGGTGTGAGAACTCCCTCATTCTGTGAACATTGCAGCTACATTCTCGGCCTAGCTCGTCAAGCAAATGTACATTCCGGGCTTGGCAGGATTTGAAAACTGCCAAAGGCCTCAGTGTAAGGTGAACCTCACGGGTTACCTAAAAACTTACAGCCCCCTTTATAAATATCAATTTGGCTTCTGAAGGTGAGTGCGATTGACGACATCAAACATGCCAAGGACAGATGTGAAGCGACCATTGTAACTCTGCGTGATTTCAAGGAGGTATTTGACGGGTTGATTTTGACAGGTATTGAAATGAAGCAGCTTAATTTCTCAAGCAGTGCAGTACTGTAGTTCTGACAGCTACCTCAGAAATAGATATCAGCGAGTCATCTGTGGGTCGGAGAAGTAATCATGGAAAAATGAGCACTCTGACGTCCCTTAGGGCTCTGTCTGCGGTCCATTGCTTTTCTCATATATCAGTGATATTTCATCTGCACTTCACTCATGCAACTATCACTTACATACACACGGCATCTAGACATATAAGTGCCAACCCTAAGAACATTGCTGCTGCCATATCAGGTATGAATGATGATCCTCGTTCAGTATCACAATTGGCACAAAACCTGAGTCTTAAACTAAGCCCTAAGAAGTCACAAGTCAGTCTTATATTTCACCAAAAGTCGATCAGTGGACACTTTTGTGAAACAGTCTCTCAAGTGCTTCTCAGTGGCATCCAATTTTCATTTTAAAAAACATTAAAAGACCAACACGGCGCAAGTAGTGGAAAACTCCAGACCACTAGAGCTAGCGATGAACTCTTGGGTAAGATTTGGCTGTTTGATCTTATCAGTTGTTCCTGTGCTCAGTTAGGTTGGATTCAGGCGGATAGGTTGCATTGTTTTCACACGCTCTGCGTACTCGGTCGGTTGTGTAGTCGCTGGTGTCCTCAGTACTTTTCCCCACATACGAACTACTTATAATCATTCCACAGCCATGTCCAATTCCCTAGCTGAGTGGCCAGTGCGGCTGACTGCCATGCTGGAGGCTTGGGTTCGATTACTGGCATTGCCAAGAATTTTTCCTTGGTGGGAACACTGGTACGAGAACAGTCAGCCACGTCAAGCTAACTGAAGAACTATTCGGCGGATTAGTAGCGTTCCAAGGTAAAGAAACACAACGAGCTGGAGAGCGGTGTGCTGACCACTTATCCGTCCATAATGCATCCGATGGTGCCATTAAGAGGGATGACACCAATGTTGCCAACTCATTTTCGACCATGTTCGTACACGAAATGTGGAAAGTCCCTACGTTCACCTTGAGAGTCCCTACAGACGAAAAAATTTTAGACTGATGACAGAAAGCTAGTGACGTATTGGGTAGTAACATTAAACCTTCATTCTCAATTTTGTACCTTGAACGGTCACTGTTACCAAACAAAATATTCACAACGTTATTTGGGAAGCTTGCTGCTGTTAGTGTTTACGGCAGTTTTAGAACCGAGGAAAATTCTGTCGCCAATTTTGGAGCCCTCTTCCCACAAGTGGTGCTTGTAGTATGTTGATGCACCCACAATGAAAGCGCAGATGTTTAATTAAATTTCGACTCTTTTTTGCGAATCACGTTTTGTGTTTTTCAAAAATTCGCTTCTTCCAGCATGCAAACTTATATCGCACGCCCTCCAACGAGCACGATAACTGTCCTCGGGACCTACAGTTAACCACCGTTTAAACTGTTTCCCTCATGGCTCACTTCATAATTATCTGTTTTCGCCTTTGACTGTACCTGGTCTGTAATTCTCATTTCTTTTTCGGTGCTGAAGCTATAATAAAAAAAATATTAATACTATAGTGTTACGCCCTGAAAACGAAATTTTAGAAGCTAAGGCTAAACAAATGAACTGATGTAAGCGAGCTGTTTATCCTTTATTTTCAAAGTATGAACACACAACAAAAACATAATCGCCGCCTCGGGAACTATGGATGTTAAATATGGAAATAAAAAGATACGAAGATAACAGTAGGTGCGCTGAAAGTTGCCTGATGGGGCCCCTGGTTTCGGTCGTCGCATGTCGGCCCCAGTCGGAGCACTTCGTCGTTGTCTTCTATTAACGTTTGTTGCCAGCGTCAGGATTTCCTTTTTCTTCTGATCACTGCGTTGTATTGCAGCAGCTTTAGTGTAATTTGCGTTCTTTGCTACAAATAAGTGCCACATTTGAAAGTGGTTGTATCGTAATGCCCATTCCATAATCTACGTTACTTCCGTGCGCAGTTTGTACCTTAGGAGGCCGCAGCTTATCTGTGTGAGGAGCGCTTAACAACAAACACGTCAGTATTTCCCCCTCTTACGTATCCTCTTCAGGCAGTGACTAAAATACTTTCCTTCTGTACCTCGTTACGTCCCTGAGGTAGACCCTTACTGGCCAACTTTCCGTACGCAGTGGCGACAGACGTGTACAATGTTTAAAATTTATGCAGTTTCGCAACTTTCTCTTTTTTAAATTCTTATTTCGTAATTTTTCTAAAATCTCTAGTTTTACAGAGGAAACAGAAACCCGTCCCTATGTCCCTAGACCTTGGAAAAAGAGCCAGAAATCCCTATTCATAGGGATATACCCCTGTGGTTGCCAACTATGGATGATGCGGTGCTCTGTTGTCGGTCTCCATTGGCCTGTCTAGGGCCACAATGAAGAACTTTACTTCATACCTTTGCGCAACACTAGATCTCTCCCCTCCCCTCCCCTCTCCGTCTCCATTTGAATCATTCGACCATGGAACCAGTGACCCTGAAAACTCTCTGCATTGAAGAGTAGATTAAAGTTTTATCTTCTTTCATCGACTTAGCTTCTCTCTTTGATTCTTCTTATCCCTTTCTATTTCTGTTTCCTTCTTCGCACCTCATCTGCTAATCACACAACATTATTTCTCACTCTTTCTCTGACAAGTCAACTTCTCCACAGTGATTCCTTCTGTACACTTGTTGTACATTTCTCTTAATGGGACTACTCACATTCGACAAGGACATAGTGAGGAAATTGGTTAAATTTTTTAATGAGACTGTCATTTCTTAAATTACACATGGTTATTATTATTATTATTATTATTATTATTATTGTTTGCGAGTGAACTACTTAGCGCTACACAAAGTACATAAGGTGGTTATTTGTTTCCTTTGTGACTATGTTTTTTATATGCTCTTCCTGTAGACTCCATTTCTCTCTTCAGATTATGCTGTTCCGCTCTCCTTTTTTGGTTTTGCCTCTTGCTCAACTCGCCGTTTGTGTATTGTGGGCCTGAAGATTTCGCGGTTTTGGACATCGTCTCCTGTAATTCCTGCCAACTTCAGATCAGTTTTGATGTCGCCAGTCCATTTCATCGTGTACGTTTTAGTTTTACTCCAGTTGTCGAAGAATTCGTCTCTTTGTTTTTTATTATTATTGTTGTTATATTTTCATACACCCCGCAGATTGTAATGTTTACTGACTGAGAATGTCTAGATGTAAAAGAGGGCTTGGGGTGATCAGAAGATAAAAAAATTCTGACGCTAGCAACAATCGTTAATCTTCATGGGCAACCTTCGTGGGTAAATTAACACGTAAAGAAATGAATACATTACTCCAGTGTGTGAGACCCATAAGACTAATGGGGGATGTTGAATATATACAAAGAAAGGTAGCAAGAATGGTCATACGTTTGACTCACGAAAATGTTGAAAAAATCTGAATTCGTCGACTCTTGATGATAGACGCTAATTCTCCCACGAAAGCCTGCTAAAACAGTTTCAAGTACGAGAAGTGAAGACTAGAGATTTTGCAACTATTGCTCCCACAGGGAGGGTGAAAAGAAAATTAGGCTAATTACAGCACGCGCAGAGGCATTTAAACATACTGCATAGAATTTTCGGAGTAGCTCAGGGAAGTATGATAGGATCTTTACTGTGTGCATTGTATGTAAATGATCTAGTAGAAACCGTCGGAAGTTCCTTAAGACTGTTCACATATGACGGGCATGCCTATAGGAACGTAGCAAAGCCAGAAGACAATCTATTTGCAGAATGAACAGCAGATGAATGGTGCAGGTTCTGGCAGTTGGCCGACAGTGTAAACAAATATAATACACTGCTCACACAAAGGAAAAGAAATCCACTGCTGTACAAGGACACTATTGATGACAAATTGCTGCAGACATCATCTACTGTAAAATGCCTAGGAGTAATTATCCGCCGGCCGGTGTGGCCGAGCGGTTCTAGGTGCTTCAGTCTGTAACCGCGCGACCGCTAAGTCGCAGGTTCGAATCCTGCCTCGGGCATGGATATGTGTGATGTTCTTAGGTTAAGTTAGGTTTAAGTAGTTCTAAGTTCTAGGGGACTGATGACCTCAGACTTTAAGTCCCATATTGCTCAGAGCCATTTGAACCATTTAGTAATTATCTAGTGCGACCTTTAGTGGGACGACCATATACAACAAGTATTAGGAAAAGCAGATGGCAGACTGGTATTCGTAGGAAGGAAATGTAACTGATCCACGAAGGAAGTCGCGTGCAAGGCGCTTGTTCGACCGACTTTGAGTATTGTTGATCTATCTGGGAGCCTTACACGGTACGACTGGTAGAGGCGTTAGAGAAGACACAACTAAAAACGGCGCGTTTCGTCACAAGATCGTTTAGTCTGCGCGGGAGCGTTACAGAGATGTTCAACAAACTCTAGTGGCAGACTCTACAAGAGAAGCACTGTGTATCATGGAGACTGAAATTTCGGGAGACCACTTTCCGGGAAGAGTCTGACAACGTATTACTGTCTCTGACATACATCTCGCGAAATGGCCACGCAAGAAAATTCGAGAAATTACAGCTAATACAGAGGCTTACCGACAATCATTCTTCCCTCGCGCCATTCGCGAGTGGAACAAGGAAGGTGGGTTCAGTTAGTGGTACCAGAAGTACCCTCCGCCACACACCGTTAGGTGGCTTGAGGAGTACGTTGTAGATGTAGATACCTGACTGGAATGGGAAGAAACCTAATGCGCGGTACAACTTTAAATACCCTCTCACATGCGCTTCAGTGGTCTGCAGTTGCAGAACTTTGTGCATATTGCATCTAAGAAGTGATATTTCAGTCACGATGTTATGACTGTTGAAATTGACAAGAGTGCTCGACGTTCAGTATTGACCTCGATACACAGCAGCGACTGTCACGGTGCTATGGTTGCGCATGACCTTGGTCCCAGAAATCGGTCTTCTACCCACTGCTGCCCGCCGTTCAGGAACGGTGTCACGAATCAGCTTTGTGTGGCGGAGGGGGAGGGGTGGGGGGAGATTAAAAGGCAAAACCGAGTGGAACTGAATTTTCCAGTTGAGAACAAATTACAGTGCCCTGTTATCCTGTGACATGTAGGAGCATATGTGAAATTTCGAATAAGTAAATTGGCAAGACAATTGACACAATATAAGTTACAGTGGTTCAAAAGAAAACTCCTTTTGCATGCTGCACAGTAAGTCTTTTCATTTATCTTGTGCACCAGAAGCGCTTTTCCTTTAATAGCAAAGTATCTTCAGCGTGTGTCAGATCAGTGTCTAATTCATTATTTCTAAGCCAAACGCCTTTCTTTCTGGTGGCAGACTGGTTGAAAGTTTGCACTTTTCCTTTTTTGTCACTGTTTCCAACGTATAACAATTTATCTGCGATTTTTGTGTGGCAGAATGCTGCAAACACCCTGGTGTAAGCACCTCATTTCCGGAGCTTTCAGTCTTATTTTTGACGCACTAACACAGTATTTTTTTCCCACTGTATTGTAACATATTTATTCTAACTACCAATTTGTACGTGACAATTACAGCATTCAGTCGCTCAGTTATCATTTTAGAAATATCAGACTCACAGCTGGAGCAAATTGTTGGTTGCCGCTTAGTTGATGTACCCATGACAGCCCTAAACATACGGGCGCTATATACAGCTAAAATTACTATACGTAGAATCATGTCAGCGCAGAGAGTGCACTTCGCACCTTCGTCTATAAACTAATTAGCAAAATTTCCACAAAACTGGCTGCTGCAGCGGATAATGTTAAAAAAAAAAAAAACATTTTTTCGCTGTACAAATTTATTTTCCTGTTTTGTCACTAGATATCACATTCACAGCAGATAATAATGCAAGTAAGTTAGTCAAAAACACATCCCTTATAGTTTCGGCAACATAAAGTACAACGTGTGACGAATTGTCAGTATAATTGTTTAATTGAATCTCCAGTTGAGTAGGTTTATATAATCGAAATGTGGTAACATGTACACTCTTGATCTTAACATCAAATAACCCTCAGAAGCCGATTCTCATGATCTATACGAAAACACTTTTTCGTTAACACACAGTACACGGGCCATAATACAGTCCAAAGATAAAATTACGATATTAACGTAACTTCGATGTGGTCGTATTTGACAGAGATGTATTTTTGACCAATTGAGGTACATTATCATCTTCTGTGCAGATGGTAACTAGTACCTAAACTGGTAGAGAATATATAAAATTGTACAGCTGTTGGCACAAAAATTATTTTTTGTTTTCAGACAATGGGTTGTTACATGCAAAAGAAGACCACAGTCACAGGATTAGTAGATGAGCTTTATATGCGTCTAAAGAAGACAATGCCGCAGAAAGTAATTCGACAGGAAGTGCGCGACAGAACATTCGTCGTATTGGTAAACTTCTTGTAGACCAAAGAAGAGGCTTCAGTGGTTTTTGGTCCTGTAGCATCGCTTTTATAGTGTCTTCCACAACGAGGCGCCCTTTAGCGTCCAGAACGCGTGGTAAATTCTTAGTACTGCAGTAACCGATGTGGCTGGCTGTTATGATGGGTGCTGGAGCTGGGTGGAGCGAGGTCAAACTGTCGGTAGTCCACCTTCCTGGGCAGCGTAGCAGTAGAGCGCCCGGTAGACGTCCGACGCGACGTTATAGAAGCAGTATTGCATAACTATTCATTTGTTGTTGTTGTTGTTGTTGTTGTTGTTGTGGTCGTCAGTCCAGAGACTGGTTCGATGCAGCTCTCCCTGCTACTCTATCCTGTGCAAGCTTCATCATCTCCCAGTACCTACTGCAACCTACATCCTTCTGATTCTGTTTGGTGTATTCATCTCTTAGTCTCCCTCTACGATTTTTACCCTCCACGCTGCCCTCGAGAACTAAATTTGTGATCCCTTCATGCCTCTGAACATGTCCTACAAACCGATCCCTTCTTCTAGTCAAATTGTGCCGCAAACTCCACTTCTCCCCATTTCTATTCAATACCTCCTCTTTAGTTATGTGATATATTCATCTAATCTTCAGCATTCTTCTGTAGCACCACATTTCGAAAGCTGCTATTCTCTTCTTGTCGAAACTATTTATCGTCCATGTTTCACTTCCATACAAATAGTTTCAGAAACGACGTCCTGACATTTAAATCTATACTCGATGTTAACAAATTTCTATTATTCAACAACGCTTTTCTTGCCATTGCCAGTCTACATTTTATATCCTCTCTACTTCGACCATCATCAGTTATTTTGCTTCCAAATAGCAAAACTCATCTACTACTTTAAGTGTCTTATTTCCTAATCAAATTCCCTCAGCATCACCTGGTTTAATTCGACTACACTCCACTATACTCTTTTTTGCTTTTGTTGTTGTTCATCTTATATATTTCATTCAAGACACTGACCATTCCGTTCAGTTGCCCTTCCAAGTCCTTTGCTGTCTCTGACAGAATTACAATGTCATCGGCAAACTTCAAAGTTTTTATTTCTTCTCCATGGATTTTAATTCCTCCTCCGAATTTTTCTTTTGTTTCCTTTACTGCTTGCTTAATATACAGATTGAATAACATCGGGGTAGGATGCAACCCTGTCTCACTCCCTTCCCAACCACTGCTTCCCTCGACTCTTATAACTGCCATCTGGTTTCTGTACAAATTGTAAATAGCCTTTCGTTCCCTGTTTTTACCCCTGCCACATTCAGAATTTGAAAGAGAGTGTTCCAGTCGACATTGTCAAAAGCATTCTGTAAGTCTAAAAGTGCTAGAAACGTAGGTTTGCCCTTCCTTAATCTAGCTTCTAAGATAAGTCGTAGGGACACTATTGCCTCACGTGTTCCAACATTTCTACGGAATTCAAACTGATCTTCCCCAAGGTCGGCTTCTACTAGTTTTACCATTCGTCTGTAAAGAATTTGCGTTAGCATTTTGCAGCTGTGACTTATTAAACTGATAGTTCGGTAATTTTCACATCTCCCAACACCTGCTTTCTTTGGCATTGGAATTATTATATTCTTCTTGAAGTCTGAGGGTATTCCGTCTGTCTCATACATCCTGCTCACCAGATGGTAGAGTTTTGTCATGACTGGCTCTCCCAAGGGTATCAGAAGTTCTATTCGAATGTTGTCTACTCCGGGTGCCTTGTTTCGACTGAGGACTGTCAGTGCTCTGTCAAACTCTTCACGCAGTATCTTATCTCCCATTTCGTCTTCATCTACATCCTCTTCCCTTTCCATAATATTGTCCTCAAGTACATCGCCCTTGTATAAACCGTCAATATACTCCTTCCACCTTTCTGCTTTCCCTTCTTTGCTTAGAACTGGGTTGCCATCTGAGCTCTTGATATTCATACAAGTGGTTCACTTTTCTCCAAAGGTCTCTTTAATTACTCTGTAGGCTGTATTTATCTTACCCCTAGTGATATACGCCTCTACATCATTACATTTATCCTGTAGCCATCCCTGCTTAGCCATTTTGCACGTCCTGTCGATCTCATTTTTGATAAGTTTGTATTCCTTTTTGTCTGCTTCATTTACTGCATTTTTGTATTTTCTCCTTTCATCAATTAAATTCAATATCTCTTTTAACCCCCCCCCCCCCCCCCCCCCCCCCATGAACCATGGACCTTATCGTTGGTGGGGAGGCTTGCGTGCCTCAGCGATACAGATGGCCGTACCGTAGGTGCAACCACAGCGGAGTGGTATCTGTTGAGAGGCCAGACAAACGTGTGGTTCCTGAAGAGGGGCAGCAGCCTTTTCAATAGTTGCAGGGGCAACAGTCTGGATGATTGACTGATCTGGCCTTGCAACACTAACCAAAACGGCCTTGCTGTGCTGGTACTGCGAACGGCTGAAAGCAGGAGAAACTACAGCCGTAATTTTTCCCGAGGGCATGCAGTATTACTGTATGATTAAATGATGATGGCGTCCTCTTAGGTAAAATATTCCGGAGGTAAAATAGTCCCCCATTCGGAACTCCGGGCGGGGACTACTCAAGAGGAGGTCGTTATCAGGAGTAAGAAAACTGGCGTTCTAGGGATCAGAGCGTGGAATGTCAGATCCTTTAATCGGGCAGGTAGGTTAGAAAATTTAAAAAGGGAAATTGATAGGTTAAAGTTAGATATAATGGGAATTAGTGAAGTTCGGTGGCAGAAGGAACAAGACTTTTGGTGTATAAGTACAAAATCAAATAGAGGTAATGCAGGAGTAGGTTTAATAATGAAAAAAATAGGAGTGCCGGTAAGCTACTGCAAACAGCATAGTGAACGCATTATTGTGGCTAAGATAGACACGAAACCCATGCCTACTACAGTAGTACAAGTCTATATGCCAACTAGCTCTGCAGAGGATGAAGAAACTGATGAAATGTATGATGAGAGAAAAGAAATTATTCAGGTAGTGAAGGGAGACGAAAATTTAATAGTCATGGGTGACTGCAATTCGAGAGTAGGAAAAGGGAGAGAAGTAAACATATGTGAATATGGATTGGGGTTAAGAAATGGAAAAAGGAAGCCGCCTGGTAGAATTTTGCACAGAGCATAACTTAATCATAGCTAACACTAGGTTCAAGAATCATAAAAGAAGGTTGTGCACATGGAAGAATCCTGGAGATACTAGTAGGTATCAGATAGATTATATAATGGTAAGACAGAGATTTAGGAACCAGGTTTTAAATTGTTGAATATTTCCAGGGGCAGATGTGGACTCTGACCACAATCTGGTTATGAACTGCAGATTAAAACTGAAGAAGTTGCAAAAAGGTGGGAATTTAAGGAGATAGGACTTGGATAAACTGAAAGAACCAGAGGGTGTACAGAGTTTCAGGGAGGGCATAAGTGAACAATTGACAGGTATGTGGGAAAGAAATACAGTAGAAGAAGAATGGGTAGCTCTGAGGGATGAAGTAGTCAAGGCAGCAGAGGATCAAGTAGGTAAAAAGACGAGGGCTAGTAAAAATCCTTGGGTAACAGAAGAAATATTGAATTTAATTAATGAAAGGAGAAAATATAAAAATGCCGTAAATGAAACGGGCAAAAAGGAATACAAACGTCTCAAAAATGAGATTGACAGGAAATGCAAAACGGCTAAGCAGGGATGGCTAGAGAATCGCTAGAGGACAAATGTAAGGATGTAGAGGCTTATCTCACTAGGGGCAAGATAGATACCGCCCACAGGAAAATTAGAGAGACCTTTGGAGAAAAGAGAGCCACTTGTATGAATATCAAGAGCTCAGATGGAAACACACTTCTAAGCAAAGAAGGGAAAGCAGAAAGGTGGAAGGAGTTTATAGTGGGTGTATACAAGGGCGATGTACTTGAGGACAGTATTATAGAAATCGAAGAGGATGTAGATGAAGATGAAATGGGAGATACGATACTGCGTGAAGAGTTTGGCAGAGTGCTGACAGGCCTCAGTCGAAACAAAGCCCCGGGAGTAGACATCATTGCATTAGAACTACTGACAGCCTTGGGAGAGCCAGTCCTGAAAACTCTACCATCTGTTGAGCAAGATGTATGAGACAGGCGAAATACCCTAAGACTTCAAGAAGAATATAATAATTCCAATCCCAAAGAAAGCAAGTGTTGACAGATGTGAAAATTACCGAACTATCAGTTTAATAAGTCACAGCTGCAAAATACTAACGCGAATTCTTTACAGACGAATGGAAAATAACTGGTAGTAGCCGACCTCGGGGAAGATCAGTTTGGATTCCGTAGAAATGTTGGAACACGTGAGGCAATTCTGACCTTACGACTTACGTTAGAAGAAAGATTAAGGAAAGGCAAACCTACGTTTCTAGCATTTGTAATCTTAGAGAAAGCTTTTGACAATGTTGACTGGAATACTATCTTTCAAATTCTAAAGGTGGCAGGGGTAAAATACAGGGAGCGAAAGGCTATTTACAATTTGTATAGTAACCAGATGGCAGTCCTACTTGTAGAGGGGCACGAAAGGGAAGAGTGGTTGGGAAGGGAGTGAGGCAGGATTGTAGCCAATTCCCAATGTTATTCAATCTGTGTATTGAGCAAGCAGTAAAGGAAACAAAAGAAAAATTCGGAGTAGGTATTAAAATTCATGGAGAAGAAATAAAAACTTTGAGGCTCGCTGATGACATTGTAATTCTGTCAGAGACAGCAAAGGACTTGGAAGAGCAGTTGAACGGAATGGACATTGTCTTGAAAGGAGGATATAAGAAGAACACCAACAAAAGCAAGACGAGGATAATGGAATGTAGTCGAATTAAATCGGGTGATGCTGAGGGAATTAGGTTAGGAAGTGAGACACTTAAAGTAGTAAAGGGGTTTTGCTATTTAGGAAGTAAAATAACTGATGATGGTCGAAGTAGAGAGGATATAAAATGTAGACTGGCAATGGCAAGGAAAGCGTTTCTGAAGAAGAGAAATTTGTTAACATCGAGTATAGATTTAAATGTCAGGAAGTCGTTTCTCAAAGTATTTGTATGGAAGTGAAACATGACGATAAATAGTTTGGACAAGAAGAGAATAGAAGCTTTCGAAATGTGGTGCTACAGAAGAGTGCTGAAGATTAGGTGGGTAGATCGCATAACTAATGAGGAGGTATTGAATAGGATTGGGGAGAAGAGGAGTTGTGGCACAACTTCACCAGAAGAAGGGATCGGTTGGTAGGACATGTTCTGAGGCATCAGGGGATCACAAACTTATTATTGGACTGCAGTGTGGAGGGTAAAAATCGTAGAGGGAGACAAAGAGATGAATACACTAAGCAGATTTAGAAGGATGTAGGTTGCAGCGGGTACTGGGAGATGAAGAAGCTTGCACAGGATAGAGTAACATGGAGAGCTACATCAAACCAGTCTGAAGACAACAAAAACAACAACATCCCTTTTGTTACCCATGGATTTCTACCAGCCCTCGTCTTTCTACCTACTCTTTCTACCTACTCTTTCTACCTACTCTTTCTACCTACTCTTTCTACCTACTCTTTCTACCTACTCTTTCTACCTACTCTTTCTACCTACTCTTTCTACCTACTTGATCCTCTGCTACTTTCACCATTTATTTATTATCCAATATTACAATATTCGTGTCGTTACTCTGGGGACATCAGCAATAAACGCCCAGCTTCGAAGTCGTCGCGGTCAGCACTCGGTCCGCAGCCACGGGCAGGCGGCGGTGTCGTGCCGACACAAAAGATACTGCTAGGTCGCTGATCCAGCTAGAAGAGCGCATAGCGTGAGGCGTGCTAGCTGCAAGCAGTGAAACAGCCCCAGGTCGACTCATACTCTGGCGTGAAGGATCCCGTCATGGGCTCTAGAAAGACAGTTTACAGTGGCATATCTGCCCCGAGTGGAGGCGCGTAGCAATGAATTTTTCTAGCGGTTGAACGGCTGCATGTCCCCGGGCGAGAGCTACAGACCTCTAGAGTGGAAAGCCGGCAGCAGCTGAAGTTGGCTCCCGAAGTGGCCCGCTAGTTAAGAGGGCGGTTAGTACACAGCATCAGTCTTGACACCAGTGGCTGGGCTGCAGCTAGCAGCGTCAGAGTCTATAGAGGATGACTGCAGACTCGTGGACCGAAGTAGGTTCCTCCTCGGGACTAGTGGCCTACAGATTTCCATACAGCTGACTTAGACGAGGAGTATTTTACGGCATTGGGACGCCCTTGTTATGGTGCAGCATAGGTTTTATCGCGTGTAAGCCACAAGACATCCGTGGCTCGGATGTGAAGTAACCAGGCCATCCAGACCGTGGTGTCTTTGTCATTCTACTGCGTTGATGGTATTTACGCTTCTGGCCCATCAGTTTGAGGACAACATGAGGTAGCCAGCTCGAAACGTCGGCCGCAGTACTCTCTACATCAGCAAGCAGCCCTGGCGTAACTCTGCCCACCCGTCTGACGTGACATGCTTCCCTTGTTTCTTATATTAACAGAGGAAGGTGTCTTAAAATACTTAGCTGTGCCAAATAATTTTTTGACGCGCCACAGTTCTGTCAGTCCTTCCAACTATGTAACATCTTTAACTTCTCCAAACTGTAATGCTGTAGGATATCATATCGTTATTTTCTATCCTGTGATCACGCATTAAAGAAAAAGTTACTCTTAGCGGTAAATGACAAGTGGTCATATTCATTGACAGATCGTCTCCAGCTGGGCATTTCTTCTTTCAAGATGCTAATGACCGAGCTAGGTGGCGCAGTGGGTTGCACACTGGACTCGCGTTCGGAAGGACGCCGGTTCAAACCTGCGTCCGACCATCCTGATTTATGTTTTCCATGATTTCCCTAAATCGCTTCAGGCAAATGCCGGGATGGTTCCTTTGATAGGGCTCGGCCGACTTCCTTCCCCACCCTTCCCTAATCCGATGGGACCGATGACCTTGCTGTTTGGTGTCCTCCTCCGAATCAACAAACCAACTAAGATGCTAATGACCTCACCCAAAAGTTGGAAACGTCAGACATTGGTTTGAAAATGATGTATTAGCGCTCCCATGGTCTCAACAATAGCTGTATTCTTGCTATCAAGCCGCTGTGGTCTGTATTTGATGAACTGTCAAGATACTGGTAACCAACTCTAGCATATATCAAGCAATTAAAACAGGAATTATATACTTTGATCTACAGGAAGGTTCACACTGTTGAAGATGACGTCGGTAGCTTTACACAATATTAAGTGGATGTTCAGATTATTTTGTGAGGCCATAAGTTGAACAAGATCATTAGCAACAACTGCTTACAGCGGTATTCGGCGCTCATACCAGCACGACACTTGTAACTTATTTTGCATAAAATTCTGCGCTACTAAGAGCTGGTGGCCATCTCTTTACACCCATCTCTGTTATAGTGGTGTCAATAGACGTTTCCCTCTTATATCTTGGTTAGAGATACACTGTAACTGGTCTCAACTGGCTTTTTCTCTTTCGCACACGTTCGTATACTTTTTGTGTCGCGTATTATGGTACCTTGACATTTACGCAAGATATCACAGGTTATTAAATTACTTGGGTTTTGTATTTGTGAAATTACCTTGTATCACATTAACAGATTATACGTACGAAAATTTGCCGAGAAACCTTTTTATAATCGCGAGTATTGGAACTGGGGAGTGAAAGCTTTGTCAACCTCTTAAATAGTATCATAGGGTTGTTTATAAGAAAATAGTGGTAAATTTCATATACTGCTAGAAAACTTTCCAGTCGATAAATGATTTCTTTCTTTTAGTTACACGCTTCTGTTCGGGTACTTTGGTAAAGTGATGTTTTTGGGTAAGCTATGTGTGTTATCACGAATTCTAAATATTCCACAGTGCAAGCATTAGATGTTTGTACACGTACACAGTCATTTCTTTCGTCTTCCTGTGATGTAGCCGAATATCCATGCTACAGTTGTATTAAAGAACAGCTCTCTGAAGTTATAAGCGAGGTCTCGTTTGGTACAGTATAGTTACACCCATTTGTATTCATAAGATGTTCTGCAGAGGCTTCCATTTCGGATTATACTATATTGTAATTTGCGTTTTAATCTGTGTTGCGTATTCTTAGTCAGATCATTAATCTTATCTCCCAACTTAACAATTTTCCAAATAGTGATGCAATATCGAGAAAATAGCGTTCTGTTTGTCTGAGATAACGAAATGAAATCTCACTGCAAATCTGGGTAATCCCTGGTAATTATGTTGTAGATCAAATTGTAGCTAATAAAGGATCGTGACAAACACATTACATATCAGCTACTATGTGAGTGGCTCAATCAGCTTCGCGATGAAATGTAATAAACCATTCATATGGAAATACCATGCTGTGGCACTCTGAGATAAGGGAATAAAATATCACTGTTGAACTGGATGAAATGCTTTAGTCACGAAATGATTTTTACGTTGATGACAAGCAGCGTGTGACACGCGTCCCATATCAGCTTTAATGTGACTGATTTTTCATGTAGTGACTTGACGTGGGTAATTGTACGGAAGAAACATAGCTCAGGTTCCCAGCAAGAGGTGACGCATCATTGTGGAACGATATTTTTAGTAATTAAATAAATATGCTCTTCGACTTCCGTATTTTTCCGAACAATAGTCGCAAATTTTAATTGCTGGTTTTTTCTCAATACGTAAAATTGTCCCGGTGTGTGACAGTGACATGATGTGATGAAGTGCCGACGTTTCGGATACCATTGCAGGAAACCATCAGAATGACAGTCGCCCTGGTGAAGACTGCATGCAGTAGCAATCTAAACCCGGTAGCTTATCAAATCATGACACGATCACAAACCAGAAGAATTCCACTGAATCGGCTTGGTCCGCGAAAACGTACATTCTTATACACAAACGGGAGTGTAAGCGTCCTACCACGAAACACCAGTCCGATATTTATGAAACTTCGTAGAGATGTACTTCACATAACGGTTGATTATGATATCATACCATTCTGAGCTGATGTCCATTTTAGACATCAGTATAACTGATCTTGTATGCGATGTGACATGAAAGCAGTCTCCGAATGTCGTTTTTATAAATTTCTAGCCATATCTGAAACACAAGATGTCACTTCATAAAGATTACCGGCTGTAGGCTGGTATGAAAGTCTTCCCATCGCATCCCAGACATGTTCCATGCGTAACTAATCAGGGAACTAGGTAGGCCAGTCAAGGATCCGTACATCCCTCAAGGAGTCTGTGGGGATTTTTCATTATCCTGCTGGAATATGTCAACTACTATCCTTGTCATAAGTGTTTGACAAATGGTTTTCTACTCTTGCCACATAACAGCGAGCATTAGCAATCCTTCTGTCATATCCAATAGTAACCCCACATCGTAATTCCAGAGGCTCCATAACGTGCAAGTGGCGTGGTGTGATATGAAGTAAACGACGCATGGGAACTCGAGATCTGAATCCAACTTTCAGTATTCCGTTCACAGCGAATTGTGGCTTCTGCCTGTAACCTCTGTCCACATTTCAGCTGTTGTCATCCGTCCGTTCGTCACAGCCAGTCGAACAGTCCTACGATATCCTCGTGGTATAATCGTTCTAAAAGAGCCCCTGCCTACTCTTCTCCCCACACTGTTCTCGTGAGTCCACATCGTCACTCCTCGTTTTACAGACATTGAACCTCAGCCATCTGTATGTGCGATGTGTGAGTATGATGCTTCCATTTCCTTCTTGCCAATGACTCGATTTTCTCGAAGTCCGAAAGATGGCAACCAGCTGCAAGTACACGTCCTGTGAATCCGCTGTGTTGCGATCACCGCCAACACTAAAACAAACTACCAACTTCTCATTTGATCTATACATTTTTAAATACACGTTCTTCCTAGGTGATTCTCGACGTTACTTACTCCGAGGAGCCCTTTCTGCTGTCCGTGCGGTATTGAAGCTCCATAGTTCAGTGACGTAAAGAAGTTTAATGCCGAACGCCAACCGCCGCACCCCGCCCGCTGAGTACCTCAAACAAACAACAGTACAACACAAATGTTCGTACTAACAAGTATAATCCCATATGCAAAAGTGCAGACCTTTGGCCGTTTGAAACATAAAATTAATAAACAACACAATATATGACGACGAAGGTACAAAAACCTCTTACTCTTAAGAGAAAATCCAGAATTTTACTACGCAAAAATTGTTTACCGTCAGAATTTCCAGTAACGCTAAGGTACGCTCAGTAGCCATCGTGTAATTACTCGCACCAGTCATCAGTAGGAATAGCTCTTTTCTGCACTGAAAAGCCGGCCGGGGTGGCCGAGCGGCTCTAGGCGCTTCAGTCTGGAACCGCGCGACCGCTACGCTCGCAGGTTCGAATCCTGTCTCGGGCATGGATGTGTGTGATGTCCTTAGATTAGTTAGGTTTAAGTAGTTCTAAGTTCTAGGGGACTGATGACCTCAGATGTTAAGTCCCACAGTGCTCAGAGCCATTTGAACCATAACCGCTCCACTGTAATTTTTTTTTTTTTTTCTTTTCCTCAATGAAAATATGTTCGCTTACGGATGAAATTTCAGTCAACATATCCCACAAGGATGGAAATCCTGGAGTAGCAGTTTTCTAGTGTTGGGTCGAGGTGTTCATGATGTAAAACTTTCCATTTGCATCAGTATTTTGTTTTGATTTTCTGGGTCGGCAAAAAAAGTTACACATAAATCACATTTTTCATAGTACGGCTGCGT
Source organism: Schistocerca gregaria (assembly GCF_023897955.1). Lineage (NCBI taxonomy): Eukaryota > Metazoa > Arthropoda > Insecta > Orthoptera > Acrididae > Schistocerca > Schistocerca gregaria. The sequence goes on along the minus strand of NC_064921.1, from coordinate 938,415,676 downwards.
ATGAAATAAGAGAAAGAAGTATATAGTACAGAAGTGGATTCTGAAAGTGATTTAGTTCCTCGTCTGCGTCTCCACTCAGGCTGAATTATCGTTGCGCTCAGGCTGAATTATCGTTACACTCTTTAAGGAAAAACTGCCGTCTCCTGCACAGACTGCGTACTCGCTTGCAGTTTAGCAGCACTACCAGATATCTCAGAAAATGCTGTACGTTCCTGTATAAGCAGCGTCTATTATACACGGTGATTCAAATAACTTTTACAGACTGACATAGCACATCGGGCGTACAATAAAGATGAGTAATCACATAGGAACTGAGGGTTGCAAACGCTACGAGAGGATGCTACGGTCACGAGAGCGTGTTGCTGCACAAACATGACTGTTTAATTGGGCCGTACTTTCTCCCGGATCGACTTGATGGTCGTAAGTATCTCGTATTCCTGCGAGAGGTTCTGCCGGACATGATAAATGATATTCTCATGCCTATTTGTCGCCGCATTCGATTTCAGCAGGACGGAGCCCGCAGACAAGTGAGGGCACATCTGCAGGCAACCTTTACCGGCCGGTAGTTTGGTCGTGGTGGGACAGTCTCACGGCCATGGTTACCCGACCTGTCCGCAAGCGATTTTTTCCTGTGGTTATCTGTGTGTGGAACACCTGTGACATCACCGGAGGCCCTAGTGCGCAGGATTGTTGCGGCAGCAGGATGTCTTCGAGATACCTTGTGTATGTCTGAGAGGGTGTGCCTTTCAATACAGCGTCGATGTCAGACTTTTCTCGGTGCATCTAGACAAAACTTGGAGCATCTCCTGTAGTAGTTCCATTCGTAGCATGTGACTAAATAACTGTAACGCCATTTAGTAGCCCATGAAGGCCTTTGCGACCACCGATTCCAGTGTGATTACGGATCCTTGTTGTATGCCCGATGTGCCTCGTCAGTTTGTAAACTTTTTTTTTTTAAATCATCCTGTAGAGGTACTTTTCTCGTGGACTATCTAAATCGCTCATATACCTTGGTATGGTTCACGACTGATTTTCCTACTTATCTCTTTCGACTGGACTTCTGTACGTAATGAAATGCATAGAAAGATACGTGCCAAGAATGATATTGTTTTTTGCGATGACTACACCACAGTAATTAAAGCACTGCTACCACAGTAGTGACCATTTAGCGTTATGTATCTCTCTCGGTGTGCATAATAAATAAACAGTATTACAAGATCACCTGCAGAATACATCGTGATTCATAACCGGATATCAGTTTAGGTTATCCAGTAGGTCTCAGATATGCCCCGAGGTTATCTAGTAGTTCTCAAAAATGTCCCCCGTGTAAAGGTGTACAAAAGCAACAGCCTGTAAGCAGCAGGGGAGACACTGTCCAGTAACACTCATACATACCGAAAATTGATTCGGCACGGCATAGTTGCATCCGAAGTGTAGAGTTAAGTTTGCGTTCTTTTAAGGCAGTCCTTAAGCCATTGGATAAATCCTAGCGATTCTTCTGTTGCTGCAGATACCTCTCGGAGCACCACATGTGGTTTCTGTTCATATCGGGTCATATTAATTCCTGTCTTCTTCCCCCTGCGTATGTAATGACAGTGTGCCGATTTCCTTTCCAATTCTTCATGAATCCGATCTTGTGCTACATCTCTAATCGGTACACGTGCTGCAGCATACGCGATATTGTGTTCCAAACCGCCACGCATAAAATTGAGATTCTTTTGGGGCTCATACATAAGGTTCTGTCGGCGGTAGACTCCTTTAGATAACCTTTGACCTAGAGACCATTTGCATACCCAACAGAAGGATCGTCTTAGTGGAGCTGTCCAACACTACAGGGTCAAAGTATGAATCTTACACACCTCCTCTTGCGTAGGCAAATAGACAATAGATTGATTCCTTTTGCATTTGATGTGGTGTACGCTGGGCCTTAGGGGGCTTATGGAGGCACCATTAGTTCATGGGAGGTTCCTTAGAACCCCCCCCCCCCCCCTCCCAAAAAAAAGTTTTTCGTACCACAACAGAGCCACGGATACCAAGGCGACTATACTGAGCAAAATGCTGAAATTTTTACGCTATATTCCTAAGACCCGATCTCGAACAACCTTGAAAGTTTTCTTGATATTTTCGTCCATTTCCGAGGTTTAGAGATTTTGGCGTTATTTCAGTTTCACATAAGTAAAATATCAAAATTTAACTGAACAAAGAGTTCTTTTCAAATGAGTGACATGCCATGCTGTACCAAGGAAAAGAAGAACCAGCGGAAAAAAGGACGAATATGCTCCTGTTGAAGTTACTGACTGAAAATTTGCCTCATTCTACATTCCTCGGCACCCATAAAAATATTTGGCTTGCGAATATATTCGTACTTTTTTTGCTTAAAAACAAGCAGACAGTGGCAATGGAAAAGAGACGAGAAAGTAATGAACACCGGAAGATGGTAGACAATGGTTGTGGCATAGAAATAGCGAAGGGGACAATGGCAGTGTGAGAGAAGGAAAGGGACACAGTGGCAGTGGAACACAGTAGGCAGTGAGAGAACTGTGCTTGGAAGTGGGAGAGGAATAAAGAGATGAGAAAGCGGAGATGGATGAGGGCCAGTGATAATGAGAGACAGAGTCGATGACAATGACAATAGGAAAACAGATGGACTGATGGTGAGAAGAGACTGCAGCAGTTGGAAGGAATGAATGAGATAATAACATAGAGCAAGAGGGAGACAACGGCAGTGAGGGGTGGTGGTGGTGGTGGTGGTGGTAAGTAGTAGTAGTAGTAGTAGTAGGGCAGAACGAGGGAGGTTGTGGGTGGCTGAGAGACAGGAGACAGTGACAGAGGGACACAAAAAGTTATTGACGATGAGTTGGACTGAATGAGTGAGTGACAATGGGCAAGTGGAATTGGATGGGTGTGAGCGAGTTACAGTTAGCGGAGCTTGTGGGAGCGAGAACTCATAGCATGTTAAAAAGAGTGCCACTTTGTTGGCATGCCACAAATTTTTGGAAAAATTTTAAAGGTTCTGAGGAAGGTAGAACGAGGCAGCTGGCACCCCTCTTTTAAACAGTAACTAATCGCCTTTTATTCTCCAGTAGGAGCATTTCTTCCGCTAGTGGCCTCTTAGTCGACAAAGTTAAATTCTGATTTGTTTCCTTTATCCCTCACCGCCATACCAACGCCCGTCAAGTGCTACGTCGAAACTTTAACAGCTGTTATCTCTCTTAAGTCTTGTATCCACATTCGTTCTGACAGCCGAAGGCATTTTTGAAAATGAAATTTCATATTCGAGATGTATAGACTCCTCACTAGGCAGTGTCATTCAAAAACTGACTCTGAAATCTAGATTCCAACCCGACACCAAATATTTCGCTAGCGGTATTCTTTTTTTTTTTCATTCATTCGGCCACGCACTACGGTCACAGGTTCGAATCCTACCTCGGGAATGGATGTGTGTGATGTCCTTAGGTTATTTAGGTTTAAGTAGTTCTAAGTTCTAGGGGACCGATGACCTCAGAAGTAAAGTCCCATAGTGCACAGAGCCATTCGGACACGCGTCATGGAATGGCTTGAAACTGCACAAACTGCGGTCGTTCTCAAGTGGCAGAAATTGAAGAGCAGTCACCACGCATGAAAGGCAAACAATAAGGCTCCGAATCTTCGGCAAAACATGCATCTACTACCTGTCTTGAACGTTTAGTCCAGATAGTACACCGCTGCTGTGTAAGATATCTTCTTCCGCGTCCGCACATATCAGTCATTTAATTTCAGGGTCGTATCATAGCTCAGTCGTGACTGATGTCTATCAAGATAAAACTGTCTAGCGCTCTGTGTATGTATAGGTTCCACGTCTACAAGAGTTTTGTATATGCATCTAATCGAAAGGTGACTACTCTCTCAAATAACTTCGTGGCTATTGAGGATCTGCTACTGATCCTCCTCCAGAAATTCGCCAGTTAGTGTATTTGTAAAGATTGAGAGAGCGTAATGTATAGGAAGAACCAGATCAGACCCCAAGCCCCAGCTTCGTCGTGAACGTTAGTCTTCTGTGATTTCTGTTAGATCTCTCTGCATAGATGCCGAGACTATTCCTTTTGAGATGTAATCACTCATGATTTTTGGTTTCCTTTTCTAGGTGAGCTAGGATTCCATTTGTTGCGAAGCCCTGCTGACGAGGATGAAATTTTTAAGAAAATAAATTGCCAGCGTGATGCGTATCTGACGAGAGCCGACTGTTTTCGACCTGTCCTTAGTCAGTGCACCACTGAGATAACTGTAGAACTTCTGACCGAACTCAGAACATTGTTATTTATCTATTACATTTTTATCAGATTGGACAGTGTCTCAATGACACATTGTAGTACTATGTATTAAACACACTACTTCCTGAAATAAAAAAAAAACAAGATTATAGTAAATGGGACAAAGAAACAAGAGGAAAACAACATTGAGAACACCGATGATGATGATGATGATGATGATGATGATGATAATAATAAAACTACAAAATAAGGATTTTGTTAGGAATCTTAATAACGGGATAGGAAAGTAGAGGCTGTCGGACGTGTCCTGTTAACGGAAGTCATCCCAAAATTCGCCGGAAGTTAGTTTGGAAAACCATAGGAAGCGGATCAGTATGGATACATCTGCTAAATTATTTTGTATTTTTACAAGAACGGCATTTGTATTTCCCTATATATTTCAACGATTGTAATTATAAAAACACAGTCATGTAGACATAAGTATTAATATATATATAAACAAATTATCTATTCCATTCATTTTAGTGACCTACAACCCCGTAAAAAGCCGAGTGTTGCTGCAAGAAGTGAAAGGAGATTGTCAAGAGAAGGTCTTGGAGTTTGGCTTTGAAATCCCGTCGTTTGTAAAAACTGCCATGGAGGCTGGAAGGTTGTTCAGATAACTAATGAAGAGATACTGCATCGATTTCATGAGACAAATTCAGAGCACAACTTGACTAAAATAAGAGCTTTGTTGATAGGTCCTAAGGCATCAAGAAATCTTCAGTGTGATAATGGGGAGAAGTGAGGGGGATAAAAATTGTAGAGGGAGACCAAGGCTTGAATACAGTAAGCAGATTCAAATGGATGGAGTTGTGCGAGACATGAAGAGGCATAGACAAAATAAACGAGCGTGGAGTGCTGCATCAAATCAGTCTTCAAGCTCAAAACAACAACAACAAACTCCTGTGATAACTTATTAAAATGTATAGTTCCCACATTCTTGAACAGTATTCAAGGTTATCCTCTTGTGTTCATCAATTAGATACTACTGTTCCCTTATACAAGTTTCGGTTTACAAGTCTCTCAAGCCGGGACAGCTTTGTCTCATGACAGTGTTACGAGTAGAAGGTGTATCTGAAAACCAGCTATGGGCAGCGGGTGGCTCTTTGTTTTTGTGCAGTTTTCCTCTGCCTGTGACATACATATAACGTTAGTAGTGTGTAATAATCTCGTGTGCTAATTCAGGATGCACAAAGGCTTCCCACTCTTCCGTTGCTTAACAGAAGCTCTCTTGAAGACGGTAATGATCCACCCTAGGTGCGTGTCTGCATGTACCCGTCCACCGGTGTGAAATTGTCTAGCATCATCATTTGTTAGATGGAACCTAAGTCTAGACGCATCGCAGAAACATGCGCACTTACCATTACAGAATTTCACTATAGATTACAGGTGAGGTGGCCCTGGGAAACATACGTAATTGCCTTCGCGCTTCTAATGTGATTCAGTCCCTGGCGAGATGGCTGGTCCTTTACCTCACTGTTGACGGAACGTTACACTCTAATCTTTCTTTCTTTTGCATGTGTGCTTCTGTTTTGTACGTTTGGCATGCGCTCTAAATTCGATCATAAAGTCCTTGATTAGAATTATGGGAGCAGTGTTTGTTTATAATATGCGTAAGGTTCTACATTTCGGCAAAGTTACTTCACATGCGACACACAGTCTAGTGAATTGTTGGTATCTGTCCAGTTTTTCCTTGATTTATAAGAACTATTGTAGTTTTCCAAAAGTCCAAATAGGCCTGTCAAAAAAAAAGGCTAAACTCGAAAAATGAATTAAGTGAAAAGTTATAACCCTGGGTTCGGTGTTGGGCGGCGGAGGGGTGAAGTGGACTGCGGTAGTCGTCGTGGGGTTGTGGACCACTGCGGCTGCGGCAGGGACGGAGCCTCTCCGTCGTTTCTAGGTCCCCGGTTAACATACAATACAATACAATACAATACAAGTGTAAAGTTTCTTTCATAATTTGTCCTACGAAAATGATATGTATTGGAAGTGCCGTGTTTATGTTGTACCTACCGATCTTTCCTCTTTTTGTAAACATTTGTGGCGCTCTAGTTTTCCTTGCGTGCTGTTCGTACAGCTGTTGCCGTTACTGATGCAGACACACATCGTCAGCGAGCCTGGGTAACACGTAACCAGTGCACGTCTGGTGAGTCACTACCCTGTATAAGCAATTATAAAAGGAGCGTGCTTAACCATTGTGTGCAGGCTTCCGTGCTTCCTGAATGCCGCTGCCTCTTCGCAGCTTCTGTTGTCTGTGATGTCATGGCATGGATTAAAGTACTGTTAGTCTCTGTTGTACCTCACCAAAAACCAATATTGTTCCCTGATCACGTTGAATGCCATTGGCGAGGATTTGCGAATTGTTACACTATTACTGTCTTTAGGATACTGAAAACTTAGCTATTTTGTACGTTGCTCTAAATACAAATCTTAAGGCAGTTAATTTGTTGTCTTCGTCGGTAAGGTGGCCCATGAATTGAATCTTTGAACCTAATGATGTTTTTGTCGGTGGGAACGTAATCGTTAATGGGAACGGTTGTGCATCTTTTAGCGTGGTGGCGAGCGCTTACTGTATAACCAAAGTGATTTAAATCACTCAGTTTTATTATTCACGAGGTCAGATAAAATTGGAAATTATTAAATACTAGAAAAAATTTCTTACCTCATATCTCAGTTATAATTCTTCACAAAGCGTTTGAAGGATAACGTCATCATCTTCTTCGGATGATTCTGTGTACTACCGATGACAAGTTCATGTAGAAATTGGTAGCATGTAACGAAAAGGTTATTGTTGTCATATTCTTTCTGAACTTACGAGAATAAAACAATGCTTTTTTGTGCGTCTGGTGGAGAAATTGAAAACTGTATTATTTGGCAGCTTACATTTGGTATCCAAAACACGCCTTTTCATTCACACTACGCTAACTTGAAACAGTACCGAAAACGTAAGCACCAATTGGGTGAACTCAAATTGCACCGAAAAAATTTCGGAGGTTGTTAATGTGATCTTTCATGAGTATTTCGGTGGTCTCCGGTGATTCGTTACTGAGTAACTGCATTTAGTTTGATTTCTTACCTTCCCTCCCTCCTCCTACCTACTCCCATTTACTTTTATTCATGTGTTACACTGAAAATGTAGTATCCTCGTCGCCACTGTAGAGTCTTGTACCGAAGCAGGAAAGGGAGAGGATGTTGTTATGGGTGGCCGGTATATTTTTTTCTACAAAACCAATGCACATGTGGATTAATACGGTTCTTTATTTACATGAAGCTGCTACTTAACTTGAATAGAGTCCATGTTCATGGTACAAGCTTATCAGCAATAGTCCTCTTTCAGACAATACGGGTAATCTGGCTATTACGAACTTTAGTTTCACTGTTGATCCCGCTGTAGGCACTAGTCTGGTCGCTATGTACTGTCGTAACGTGCTTGAGTCAGTGAGGCTCTCTGGTCGGTGGCGGCGATCTCAATACTTGCTGTCAAGAGGGCGTTGGCGGCGTGTTGCTTGTTGATGTGTGTCTGGCCTCTCTCGTGATATGCGCGCTTGATCCAGCACCTACTATCGATCTTCGCACTACATTTTTGCTAGCGACAGATTACGCCAGCACAGAAAATATGTTCACTACAATAAATGTACATCTACACACATACTCTGCAATCCACCATACGGTGCGTGGCGGAGGGTACCTTGTACCACAACTAGCGTCTTCTCTCCCTGTTCCACTCCCAAACAGAACGAGGGAAAAATGACTGCCTATATGCCTCTGTACGAGCCCTAATATCTCTCATCTTTGTGATCTTTCCCCGAAATGTAAGTTGGCAGCAGTAAAATTGCACTGCAGTCAGCCTCAAACGCTGGTTCTCCAAACTTCCCCAGTAGCGATCCACGAAAAGAACGCCTCCTTTCCTCTACAGACTCCCACCCGAGTTCCTGAAGCATTTCCGTAACACTCGCGTGATGATCAAACCTACCAGTAACAAATCTAGCAGCCCGCCTCTGAATTGCTTCTACGTCCTCCCTCAATCCGACCTGATAGGGGCTCCAAACGCTCGAGCAGTACTCAAGAATAGGTCGTATTAGTGTTTTATACGTGGTCTCCTTTACAGATGAACCACATCTTCCCAAAATTCTACCAATGAACCGAAGACGACTATACGCCTTCCCCACAACTGCCAGTACATGCTTGTCCCACCTCATATCGCTCAGCAATGTTACGCCCAAATATTTAATCGACTTGACTGTGTCAAGCGCTACACTACTAATGGAATATTCAAACATTACAGGATTCTTTTTCCTATTCATCTGCGTTAATTTACATTTATCTATATTTAGAGTTAGCTGCCATTCTTTACACCAATCACAAATCCTGTCCTAGTCGTCTTGTATCCTCCTACAGTTACTCAATGACGACACCTTCCCGTACACCACAGCATCATCAGCAAATAGCCACACATTGGTATCCACCCTATCCAAAAGATTATTTATGTGGATAGAAAACAACAGCGGACCTACCACACTTCCCTGGGGCACTCCAGATGATACCCTAACCTCCGATGAATACTCACCATCGAGGACAACTTACTGGGTTCTATTACTTAAGAAGTCTTCGAGCCACTCACATACTTGGGAACCAATTCCATATACTCGTACCTTAGGAGTCTGCAGTGGGGCACAGAGTCAAACGTTTTCCGGAAGTCAAGGAATATGACACCCGTCTGATACCCTTCAGCCATGGTTCGCAAGATAACATGTGAAAAAAGGGCGAGTTGCGTTTCGCACGAGCGACGCTTTCTAAAGCTGTGCAGATACATGGACAGCAACTTCTCTGTCTCAAGGAAATGTACAATTGTCGATGGTATGCTCTGTGTGCCTTGTTTGGAAACAAACTTGGTCTTTGCTGTTTTCACCTTACTATTCGCCCAGCATTGCTCGTCTGTGCCAGAGATTTGTTCTTCTAGCAATGTTAGTTGTACATTAACAGTGATACATAGCATTTTCGATAGGTTAACTCGTGAAGATTTGGACGGTATTCCCCTGTTCTATTAGTTCACTGAACGCAGTGGTGGAGCGATACGATGACGCTTTGCAGAGCTGTTTCACGCAACGGCGTGAACACATCAAAGTACTTCTGCACCCTTGCGCCTACGAGAAACCGAAACATTATGTTTACAATCGTTGTATGTTACAAGCTATTTCACTGCTGTGAAGTTATTTCCATAGGAGCAAAGGTAGTTGTGGATAACAAAACAAATAAATCACCATTACATAGTTAATCTGTAACGAACTACCGGGGACCACGTGTATCTTACACCAAAATATTCAGAAAGTGTTACTGAACAACGTCAGAAATTTTGTCAGTATTGTTAAAGTCCGCCCTATAGATTGAGTTGTGGCAATGTTTGTCGTATACTGAAAAGGTATGATCATTGTAGGATATGTGAGAAGCAGCATTGCGCACTGGACAACTCTACACTGGAGGTAGTTCCCTGTCCTCCTCCTCCGTGAATCACTTGGAAATACAGGCCACTTGACACCGAATTACGGTGACATGGTCTTCAGCATTCGAAGTAAGCTGCGTTTTTATGACAACCGCAACGCTTTAACTATGTGAATAACCTCTCCAGATACGCCGTGGAGTGCCGTCGTAAGACTGGGGCTAGATAGACCTGAAGTGGTGACGCAAGGTCTTCAAATGAGAGAGGATAATCTTGAGTGATGATTCCCGTGCTTATCATAGACAAATCGGGTGAAACCAGATGCAATATCTGTCTGCTGTATATTGGCAGATAAAAGATGAGTACAGGCTGAAGTGATGTAGAGAACGCCTCCTGCACCAAATCAATGCCGGCAGGTGTGGCCGTGCGGTTCTAGGCGCTTCAGTCTTGAACCGCGTGACCGCTACGGTCGCAGGTTCGAATCCTGCCTTGGGCATGGATGTGTGTGATGTCCTTAGAAAAAGACTCTCCGAAATCTTGTAGGGGGAGTTCGTGTTGATCAGGTAAGAATATCATGCAGAAAAACGGCGTGGTTATTTGCAAACAGAAGATTTCCAATTTCTCTCAATTTTGCCTATTTCAAAGATTCCTCATATTCTCCAGTGTCGCCATTCTACGGTATGTGAACAGCGTGAGCAAGTTTTAGATGTCCCACTGCTGTCATCAAAGATAAATTACATTTACGTTAGTTAGGTTTTAGTAGTTCTAAGTTCTAGGGGACTGATGACTACAGATGTTAAGTCCCATAGTGCTCAGAGCCATTTGAACCAAACCAATGAATCGATCTTCATAACACTATACACTGCCATGAAACCATTGGGCTACCTCTAGAAGTTCCCAAGTCCGATTACTAACGCAATCGCTACCCATCGTCACCAACAGGTTTCTCCCCTCTCTTCTTCCTTCAAGAAAAGCAGTAGGAATAATCCACAACATTACAGGCCCATATCATTAACGTCGATATACAGCAAGATTTTGGAGCATATGTTGTGTTCGAACATAATGAATTACTTCGAAGAAAACCGCCTATTGACACAGTCGACATGCATTTAGAAAACAGCGATCTTGTGAAACAGAAGTAACTCTGCTCATATGAAGTGTTGAGTGCTATGGACTGGGATTTCAAGATGATTCCGTGCTTCTAAGTTTTCAGAAGGCTTTTGACACCATACCTCACAAACGGCTTGTAGTCAAATTGCCTGTTTATGGAACGTCTCATTTATGTGTCTTGATTCGCGAATTTCTGTTAGAGGTCACAATTTGTAGTAAGTTACCGAGTAAAACAGTCGTGATTTCTGGCATTCTCCAAGGTAGTTTCATAGGTCCTCCGCTGTTCTGTATTACGATTCTGGAGACAATCTGATTTGCCGTCTTACGTTGTTTGCAGATGATGCTGTCATTTATCGTCCAGTAAAGTCATTATAAGATCAAAATAAATTGCAAAACGATTTAGAAAAGATATCTGTATGGTGCGAAAATTGTCAATTGCCACTAAATGATGAAAAGTGTGAGGTCATCCTCGTGAGTGCTAGAAGGAACCCGTTAAACTACGGTTACACGATAAATCAGTCAAACCTAAAGGACGTAAATTCAGCTATAGTCCGATCCACGAACGGTGGCAGTTCGCGCATAACGAGGCACGGACGAGGATAGCATTGTTGATGATTCCAAGCCACAGTTGCGGTGCGCGCATGCGCCTACTTTCTGCTTGAGTAAAACATATACACTGCAGAATATGTATGTCACTTGCTTATGCAGAATTTACCATTTACCACTACAATCAGTGATGACAACTCGCAACAAATGGAATCGAAATTCACTAAACAACTCGCTACAATCACGTTTAATGCTCGTAGTAACAGTGGCATTCACAGCAGAGCGGTCACAACACTACTGAACGCTCATTGGCTGTCGGAGAATACGTGACGTAGATGCTCAGAACAATCTTAAATTCGACCGCCGTCGTTCGTGACTCCAACTAAAATACCCAAGAATTACAGTTACGAATAACTTAAATAGGAAAGAACGCATGGAAAATGTTGTGGGGAAGCCGAACCAAGGACTGCGTTTTATTGGCAGAACACTTACAAGATGCAACAAATCTACTAAAGAGAATACCTACCCTACACTACGCTTGCCCGTCCTCTTTTCGAGTACTGCTGCGCAATGTGGAATCCTTACCATATGGGATTAACGGAGTACATGGAGAAAGTTTAAAGAAGGGCAGCTAGTTTTGTGTCACCGAGAAAAAGGGGAGAGAGTGTAACCGACGTGATACAGGATTTGAGGTGGACATCATTGAAACAAAGGCGTTTATCGTTGCGGCGGAATCTTGTCAGGAAATTTCAATCACCAACTTTCTCTTCTGAAGGCGAAATTATTTTGTTGACGCCGACTTACATAGGAAGAAGCAATCATCATCATCATCATCATAAAATAAGGGAAATCAGAGCTCGCACGGAAGGATTAATTTTTTTTCCGCGCGCTGTTAAAGAGATTGGAATAACAGGGAATTGTTGTGAAGGTGGCTCGATGAACCCTCTGCCAGGCACATAAGTGTGATTTGCATGGTATTGATGGTGATAAAAAAAAAAGACGAGGGAACACTGTCTAAAATCAAAGAGAGTGAGTACACACACTCGAGAACTCTCCCTTCATATTTATATTGGAGCAAAACTGAATTTATTCATCATCTAATAACCCTCGTCAAGTCGGCTTCGTTTGTTACACAACGCCTCCAATTAGCTAGTTGCTCAATCTTTTAGGCAGCCTGTTCCTAACACTCCGTGTATGTTAAACAGTAACATCCACCTAGAAAACAGGCAATAGACGAAGACATTTGACACGCGCACACAAAGGCGCGCACTTACTAATACTTTCTGAACCTTCTATACACGAAAACAACCTTGCTGGCCCCCGATTACCAACTTCCAAAATACTCGTCCATACCACCACCTCCTCTTGTACCCTATCACTGCCACGGACCGTTTCCTAGAATTCGCGGGCCGCCCTCAGCTCCAGGGTATTATTTTCACATGTCGACATTTCGGTCAATCTGCCATCAAAGACCAAGCAATGTCCTGCTAACGTACATCGCACTATCGTTAAGTGCTGTTGCCCTCCGGCTCTTTCAGAAGTTTATTCTCCAGAGGGTACTAGAAAACGCCAGCCATTCTGTGGAAAACATACTTTCCTTTGGAGACTACCCACTCGTTTGAGGCCACCACACAGTAGTCGGATTAGTGGAACCCAACCCTTTTATGGAGAATAGCCACAGTTCCGCGGTCACTCGGAAACCGGCGCTGTCTCTCACAATAGCGCCGAGCACTCGCCGACGTTCACAGCCCGTAAATGATACGTCACCCGGTGAAAGAGTTATGATTTAATGTCAAGTCGACATGAAGGCCATTACTGAAAGCGTATTGTTGACATCTACTTGTCACCTCGGTTGTATTCTTAAATCACAATGTGTTGCTAGTTCCGTTCATTGTGTCTAATTGTTGCTTGTCTGCAGTGCGTATCTTGCCTGAAATAAGCCTAACACAAAAAATTTTCATCATAACGTGCAGACTTGGAAAAATACTATTGCTGTCCAACGACAAAATAACAAAACACGTGTACGAAGGACGAAATGCACTCAGTACGATATTTAATAAGGAACTGACAAGTAGAGGACTCTTTGAGGAGTATATAATCGCAAAGTCAGCAGTGCCAACCCTTTAGATTTTTCATATCATCCACGTTATGATCCATCCACGAACTTGACTGCCATACTTTATAATGTTCAGCAGTTATGTCATCTGAAGACAGTCCTTTCACAGTTGTTTGACGAATATTTACAGGTTTTATTCTATCACCAAATCGAAACACATCTGGTGCCACTTTCCGAGCAAAACCTGCTCTTGTCTATAGTACGACAGGTCCTCTGTCGCTATACAGTCCAGCGTACAAGTTGGAGTGACCACTGCAATCACGGATTCCGTGGCAACCGGCGTGTGGCTCGTCGCCTCGCCTTGTACCATATTTAATAGAGCTGTGTGTGAACTTAGAACTCCATGACTGATTATGAAGTAACTATTCCAGCGATCGATATTGGGGATATGCTAGATGATGATTAGTTTGGATTTAGGAATGGTAAAGGCACCAGAGAGGAAGTTCTTGTGTAGTGATTAGTAATGTAGGCAAGCTCTAAGAAGAATCAAGACACATAGTATTTGTCGACTTGTAGAAAGAATTCGACAATATGTTCGAAATTCTCAGCAAAATCATAGTCAGCTATGGAACAATAGGAATGGAAGACCAAGGGGTACAGGGGCGGGCAAAAATATGTTAACACCAAATCACAACACATTATTATGCCTAGTACGGTGTAGGAAAACTGTTGACATTCAAAACATCTTCCAGTCGTTTCGAAATGGATAAATGCAGATCCTGTATGGTTGTCAAGGTGAATAATATTGAGATGATGTGACTGGTGGCCAGGAGAGTTGCGGCAGTTCATCCTCGTGTTCGCGAAACTAGTCCTGTCGTGTTTGAAAACACATCACCATTGTTCCATGGGATGGAAAGTGGTCACATAATCCTCAGCAGTAATGTTACCTTGCAGAGTAACCGTGGGGCCCATTGAAAACTGCGATATGACTGCCCAAATCAGCTGGAATCAGTGTAAAAGTAGGCTCATCCGACCAAATGATTTTCTTACGGTTCTCCAGGCTCCAGGTTTTGTGCCTTCGGCATCACGTTTACCGGTTAAGGTCATTTGAATCAGTGTTCTGTGCTTCTGGAATTCTAGCTCGCCCAACAAATTCTAGGTTATGGGGCTCTCTTCGTGTTGGGTTTGTGCTGACGCGGTTCGTGCGACATCCAGTTTTGCAATGATTTTGCAGCTGTCGTCTTGTTTTTCGTAACAATCCTCGTCATTGACCGTCCGTCACGATCACTCAACATGTACTTTTGTCCTCGTTGTGACTTGGCGGATGATGATTTTCTACTCTCCCTCTGTACCACCATATACGTATGTGCCTTGGTCACAGAAGCGCCCACTATAAACAATAAGACATAATGTGCCCACAACTACACAGAAAACAGTCCCGCCCATGACTGACATTGTAACATATTGGGAGCACTGCAGAGGCGCCGTTCTGGTCAAATACGAGGCAACGAGGATGTAAGAAGCAGACTCACAAACAAAAAGAGCTTTCCTCGCTAAAGGAAGTCTACTACTCTGAAACACAGGCCATAATTAGAGGGAGATATTTCTGATAATGTACATCTGGAGCATAGAATTGTATGGGAGAGAATCGTGGACTATTGGAGAAACGGGAAGGAGCAAGGCAGAAGCTTCAAATATGCTGTTGCCGAGGTCTGCTGAAAATTAGGTAGACTGATAAGATACGAAGTTAGGTGGTCCTCTACAGAATCGGCGAGGGAAGAGATAAATAAAAACAAGGGCACCGACGAATGAAAAACACAATATTGTGTGTGTTCTACGGGATTAATTTATTGAGTTAACCAGTGTTCAGTTTACAGGGCATCATCAGACAAACAATCTTCGTCAAAGAAGTTACCATGATTGTATACAATATTGAAAAATATGTTCCTCATCCAGAGTGATGCACGAACACAGACTAAATGTCATCATCTACGGTGGCGGGGTAATACAATAAAAAGTTAAAAATTGAACAGTACATAGAGACCAAACCAGGAAAAATATTAACACTGAACTCGAAATTGTCAATTTAACTCAAATTATTATAAAGAGTCTCTTACAATAGATGGCATAAATGCAAACAGTGGAAAGTACATGGCACTAGAAGCCAAACAGCCCTCTAAACATGGGATCTGTACCCATAGGGGTATTTCATTTTCGCTACTGTGAAAAACATCTCTACTACTGAACAAGTGCGTATAGCTCGTAACGTATGCATTTTAGGGGTAGACAATATTTATTGTTTTGATCCACACTGCCTAAAATACGGAAAACAAAAAGCTTGCAGTAGAAGAGATTTGTTTCAAAGAGGAAGAAGTGACTATATATCTTCGGGTATGCATTTTGGAACTCAAGTTTACCAAACTTCCTTGTTTGTTGTATCTTGTAATTTCAACTGTATGTATGTGCGCCATTAATTGTGATACACCTGTAAAGGCACCATTTTTCGAGTTTAGCGTAAATTTTTTCCCTGGTTTGCTCCCTTTATATTTATTTACTGTTCAGTTATTAGCTTTATAATTGCATTACTACTCCATTGTCAAAGATGAAATTTGCTCTGTGTTTGTGCTCACTCTAGATGAGTAACATATTTCCCAATATTGTTTACAAATACTGTAACTTCTTTGATGGCGATAGTCAGTTAAAGTCTGATGATGGGCTTGTAAGCCGAAAACTGCTTAACTCAATAAATTAATTCTTTGCAAGATACGGAATACTGTGTTCGTCAGTTATAACTAAGGTTGACTTAAACTTCGTTCGCAGTGATTTCTAACCCCCCGGAAGTATTTCGGCCGAGCTGGCTGGCCCAATAAAGTATCTTTCTGATGGCACCAACTCTTGTCGCGTCTTCTAAACCGTGCAAGTGTTTTCTACATCGGACGCAAGTGAGTTGCAGTATCGTCGAATGGCTTGTGTGAATTTATTCCAGCAATTCACTGTCAACATAGCTTTCGCATCTTCTGATATTTTTAATGCGTTTTTTCCCCCTAACTGAAGTCTCTTTTTTCAACGGACACGCTCTGCTCTGAAATTGCTGACAGCTGACGCCAGAGGGAAGTAACCCAGCAGACAGGCCGCCAGTCTTGGCGGATAGACCAGCAGTCAGCAAGTGGAACGGTGAGCGGCGGCTGTTCCATGTGCCGGAACTTGAGCGATGGCCTTGTCCGCAAACTAAGCACTATCTGTCGGCGAATTAAGGGAGCTATAAAGTTTCATTCAGTTGTACATTTGTTCGCTTGAGGCGTTGTTGACTAGGCGACAGCGTCAGTTGATGCTAAGATGGCGACCGCTCAACAGAAAGCTATTGAGTACGGCAGAAGTGAATCGATGACAGTTGTTCAGCGTGCATTTCGAACGACGTATGGTGTTAAACCTGCTGATAGGTGGTGTATTAAACGTTGGTATAAACAGTTTGCAGAGAATGGGTGTTTGTGCAAAGGGAAAAGTTCTGGACGGCCGAGAACGAGTGATGAAAATGTAGCACGCATCCAGCAAGCATTTGTTCGCAGCCCAGGAAAATCGACTCTCAGAGCTAGCAGTGAGCTGCAAATTCCACAATCAACTGTATGGAGAGTCCTACGAAAAAGGTTAGTTATGAAACCTGAACGTCAACTACCCGAGGCGATGGATCGGCCGCCAGGCAGCCCGTGACAGAGCACTTCATCACTGGCCTCCAAGAAGCCCTGATCTTACCCCCTGCGATTTTTTCTTATGGGGGTATGTTAAGGATATGGTGTTTCGGCCACCTCTCCCAGCCACCATTGATGACTTGAAACGAGAAATAACAGCAGCTATCCAAACTGTTACGCCTGATATGCTACAGAGAGTGTGAAACGAGTTGGAGTATCGGGTTGATATTGCTCGAGTGTCTGGAGGGGGCCATATTGAACATCTCTGAACTTGTTTTTGAGTGAAAAAAAACCTTTTAAATACTCTTTGTAATGATGTATAACAGAAGGTTATATTATGTTTCTTTAATTAAATACACATTTTTAAAGTTGTGGTATTCTTTTTGAATCACCCTGTATTTTACATCAACGGCAGGGTGGTGATATGCGTGGGGAGCTTCGGTAACAGCTTCCTTTAAATGCACAAAAATGTAAGTTGATGCAGATTAGTAGGAAAAAAATCCTGTAATGCGCGATTACAGCAGTATTGGTGTGATCCTTGACACAGTCACGCTGGTTCACACCCTAAGCGTAACGTTGCAAATCGATATTAAATGGAACGGGCATTAAGGACGGTAGTAGGGAAGGCGAATGGTTGACTCCGATTTTTTGGGAAAATTTGAGGAGAACAGTAGTTCTATCCATTCTTGAATACTGATGTAGTATTTGCGGTCTCCTCTTGGTCAGATTGGAGAAAGACATCGAAGTAATTCAAAGGCTGTACTGCTAGATTTGTTAGCGGTAGATTCGAACATCACGTGAGTTTTACAGAGCGGCTTTGTCAATTCAAATGGGAATACCGAGATGGAAGACGACGTTCTTTTCGCTGAACACTGTTGACAAAATTTGAAGCTTACTGCAGAACGATTCTACTGCCGTTGACGTAAATATCACTGAAGGACCACGAAGATAAGAGATATTAGGGCTCGTACGGAGGTGGAAACGGAAAGGAACTGATTAGTAGTGGTTCGAAGTGTCCTCCGCCATACTCCATACAGTGGCTTGCGGAGTGCGCATGTGTTGATACACCTGACGCTCTACGTTACGTGCCGTGATTTAAATGCGCATAATTAGACGAAAATATTAGTTATTAGCTTTTCGCTCGGTTCTTCGCTCGCGTAAACTGTATGGTCTGTACAGTTTTTTGTCTTTCTTTAATTGAATTGTGACGTCTTCAAAACTTTTCACGCTAATTAAGGTCATAGAAGCATGGTCTTTTTCGAGTGTGCTTCTGATCATAAAGCTATTCTGACAGTTAAGAGTCCAAGGTTTTCTTTAATCAAGCACTCTTGTGCTGATATTTCCTTAGAAACTTTCATCCCCCAAAACACGTTTGTTTATATCTAACTGAGAAGTGAAATAGCAGTTTTCATAGATTTAGCTGTAAATTTTTTTAATGTAACGAAATATTTTCTTAATAAGTTTCATCCCCTATTTCATTCCCTTATGGGTTGAACTTCGAGAAACAGTCACACGTATATTTTTAAATTCTAACTAAGAAGTCAAATACCACTTTTCGAATACTAAAGTTTAAAAATACTTTAGTAGTTCTTTAATAATGATTTATTTAAAACAAATCACTCACTATTTCACCCCTTCAGGCGTTAGATTTCCAGGAATACTGAAACACTTATTTCTTTATTGATGACTAAGAATCTACACAATTTTCTTATGTTTAGCTTCATAACAGCCTTAATTTTCAAAATCCTGTCTCCCCTATTTCATCTCCTTAAGGGTGGAACCTCGAAAAATTCCTTCTTAAGCAAAGCCTACAGTATGAAATCAATACCCTCTCCGAATTTCAAGTTCCTATTCTTGGGGAGAGAGAGAGAGAGAGAGAGAGAGAGAGAGAGAGAGAGAGAGAGAGAGAGAGAGAGAGACACTCTGTTAGGCTACACTATTGGCAATAGAACATTAGAATCGTAACTATCCTATAAAATCTGTGTATGCTCTTTAAGATTGAACTAGAATATACACGGATTTATGGGGATGGGCGGTGTCCGATAAAATCATTGGAAAGAGGCTAAGACTAAGCAATTCGTTTAGGCAGGTGCCCACTTACAAAACCATTATGCAATTGAGTAGTTTGTCAGTGTTCTGTAACCGTTAACGAGTGGACTTAGCAGACTGACACTGAAGATTCAGAAAAGAGCTTCACGATTCTCCACGTGTTTGTGCAGGTAGTTAGAGTGCATCACGGAAAAAACTCAACGAACCGTGGTGCTGCGAGGAACACTTTGAGCATTAAGTGCAGACGTACTCTTAAAATCCCTCATTTAACATGAAACATTTAAGAAAGACTTCCCCTCATTTTCCTAATACCTGTAACTGAAAAGAGGCCATAATAAGCCATAGACATACTGTTTTCATCAAAAATAAACAGGAATAGGACGTAAAGAAGGTGAAATAGAAACTCACACGCAGTGACGATCGTATCAGCACAAACATCTAGAAAATAAACTTGAAGAAGAAAACAGTATAGCTTGGCATTGCAGAGAGTCGTAACAGGCACTTGAACACAGTAGTAAGCTAATCTTAAAAGTCCGTTCTCTGTGGCTATGCAGTGCAGCAAGTTTGCTAATAAATAATTGAAAGCAATCAGTGGAAGTTCTCATTGGGAGCTACAAAGCTTCTGTTTCACTAAAAATATTTTAGTAATGTGCGGTTGACTGTCATCATATGATAAAACCCCAACGTGAAAGGAATAACGAATCGGGAAAAAATACAATATGTGCTATTCACCGGTTACAACTGAAAGAAGCTAAAATTTTTAAAACAAACATTTGAATAAATGGAGTAAACCAAATTATAATTGTGATAGAAATCTGTTTGATGGTCGAGGTTTCACCTTTGTGGTGCAACGTCATTACCAGAAATGTCTTTCTCTTAGAACGAATTTTTATTATTCGTGCCTATCAATAAAAACATCATTATTACTTTTATACAGATGCTTGGTAATAGATAGGTGGATTACGGCATCAACTGGATGACGGCAAACATCTCTGTAGATGTTGATAACTGGTAACAGACTGTTCATGATGCAACGTGTCCACGCATACACTCTAACTTTCATTTCTCGAAAGAGTTAGTTGTTATGCTATGTTTGACCTGAAGAAGAGATGCGTTACAGAGCCTATGAAGGCTAGAAATGGTCCTATGGTCCCTCTTGTACTACTGCTAGGATCATAATGCACAGCTGTTCAGCCAGCAAACGCTAAGGCAGAAATTTTCTTTGTTGTCAAAATTGTACCGGGACAAGATAAGCAATTTTCCGTAAACTCGTGTGCAGTAGTTCAGTTACTTTGCATACTAATGAAAGGAGTGCTGGAGACAAACAAATTACATCCACCTACTGCAAGAAGTATGGTAGGATGTAGTAATACGAGTATATTTGTGACTTACATCAAAACTAAAACTGAAGTTCTTAATTAATTCTGTCGAAAACACACAGAGACCATAATCTTTGGCGGCGTTCTGAGACCATTCTCCGTTACATAATTTTAACATCTCAGTTTTATTATAAGACATAGGTCATTCTTGTTCACCTTCAGAAGCGTAGGATAAAGAACGTTGGGCACAGAGTCGTTACCTCAGTTGTATTCAGTTATCTAGTCAACGAGTCCGCCTCAGTAGGATAAAGAAGTGGCCGCTTGTGTATATTTTGCATATCACACTTCAACAAATACCAACTTTGCAGGTTTTTGATCATAGATGCCATGCTCATTTAAATACGAGTAACTGTCTTTTCACATTACGAAAAAAATACGTAACCTGCATTGTTTACGAAGTAGCTAAAGATATATCCAGAAGTAATAAACATTTAAGGGGATATAGCCAAATTACTGAAGGTCTTCTTTATTACGGGACAAAAATTAACAAGAGTCACTATTTAAAAATTGTTCTTTGCAACTACTAAACTATTTATTCTATTATGTTTCGTTGTATTCACATCATCATCAACAATCTAGAATCAAACATGTTTACAATTTCGGTTTTCGTTCTGTTTCTAAAAACAGTTTGCTTTTTAAACTATTGATTCTTTCCACTTACTGCATTTTCGTCTAATTTGCTTATAACCGTTTGCACGCGCATTTAAACAAAGCAGACGAAAATGGAGTGCCTAAACACTTCAGTAGCGTAAAAAAAGTTGTAGATTTAGTACCAAAACCAAAATTGTAAATATGTTTGATTCCAATCCACTGATGATGTTTTAAATGAGTATAAAGGAAATGAGTGTAATAGAATAAATACGTATTTTTAATAGTGGCAGAGGCGCATTTTTAAATAACTTAAAGTAATTGTACAGCCACTAGGGACCATGACCACACAAATGAGGAACCACGTAACTGCTTTAGATAAAGCCTAACATTTAAATTAGATAGAGGAAAGTGCCCAAAACCGGACTCCAACTTTTTATTTAAAAAAAATAGAAAATGTTAATAGATACGTTTTAAAATCATTCAATATTTACTTTGTAATGTGATGCAACACTTACATTATGCTCTTATAAAATATAATTAAGAGTGACAATGAAAAAAATATTTTCAAAAACATTGCACTCAGAAGTTTCAAAAATAGTTGTCAAAATGGGATTCCTTCTAAACAAAATGGGAAAAGCATGTTACGTCGGAGGAAACATGGCCTAGTTTCAGAGTAATTATAATATTTCCCAGGAGGAATATAATTTGCGTTTTCTTTCTTGAATAAAAGAGCGCTGCTACAGGCTCTTTCTGGCAATTTGGTTTTGCTACATTTAAGAAAAAGTCTAGACCACTTCTGCCCAACAGTTTAGTCTTTGAAACATTGTTCAGCATTATTTGTCTTTTCCAGCTATACGAACATTCTTCACAAGTCATTACGAGTTAAGACGAAAGAAACAAGCTTCCATTGCAGACAGTACTAAACCAGCTCTTCTTCCAGATCTTTATCGAAAATTGTAGGTCTTTGTTTTGTTTTTATTGCTTCGTCCGAAGTACCGTACTTAATGTTAGGCAACCTCATAAGTGTTGTTTTAGGAACATTAAACTGTTCACTGGCCTCATTCCCGCCCATCTTCTTTTCCTGAACTGGGTTACTCATTTTGCACAGACTGCACTTGTTTGCTCAAGCTTCCCTGTTACTCTCCTTGAATCTGCCACAGAATTCAAAACGATAAGAGAGTGTACTAGAACAGGCAGACTTTAAACATGAAAAAGTAAGGGATTCTATTTAACCAACTGAAGGGGGCCCAGTTTACGAAACTATAGCCTATATTTTGATAGCCAAATAATTTTTAACCAAACATCTAAATGAAACGGTTTGATCACGAACATAACCTTCACCTGTGCTAGTCAAGAACAGGTTAAAAGGATTACTTGCCAATGTCTAGTAGAAATAACGACAAATGTAAACATTGTAACACATTTTTCATTGTCAAAACATGTAATGGCGAACTAATACGTAACAAGTCAAGCGAGCGACTTGTTCGCCCAGCTAAATAGTGGTGGAAGCCTTAACTACTGTTCGCTCGAGTTCAGGTGAATACAGAGTCAAAAGACCAAAAGTCCGCTTTAAAGTGGCTGGTGGTGGGAGAGAGTCCAGTTTAGAGCACTTTCTTCTAATATACCTGCAGAAAGAGGATATATTTAGAGAGCCAAGTGGGGATTGGAGAGTAGTATTGGACAGTGTATGATCGCATAGTACGTGGCCTCGTGAAGATGGTATGCGAGCTTAGAAAAATGTATTACAGAGCCCAGAAAGTGACACGATGTGAGTGCATGTTACTGTCTTTACTACGTATACTTCCGGGAGAATGCATTTCAAAATGTATCTGTAAATCAATTACAAGTAAATTTCTTTTCCTCGCCCATGTCGCTGTTTTCCTATCCATTTCTCAGTTTTGTTGCTGAGAAGTATATAATAATGCAAGGAAAAGAATAGAGGTCGTTGGAGACGGTTAGTGTTACGCCACTGTATTAGAGACTGAATGTTACACAGCGATGTGAAATTGAGCAAACGTATATAGTTCGCGGGAGGCCAAACGAAGGATTTCATTATACTGCAGAGAAGAGAGAACACTCGATATGCTATTTTGTCAAAAAACACACACATCCACGTGATGAAACTTCTTCGTGTGTGAGTGGTGCTTTACATTGTCTGCATGCATATACATAAAAAGTGCATCATACAGTTTTCGCTGCTGCAATACCATAAGCAGTCTGCACTGGAACAAAATGGCGCAGATTTTTCATCGGCACCACCACCCCAAGGAAATCACTTGGGAAAACAGGAGGAGAAAGCTAATGAAAACGTGAACTAGCCGTATGAAGATGAACCTGTCAGTCCGAAAGCGTTAATGGCGCCATTTAAATAAATAAATAGCATTGTAAGAAATTGGTTGCTGTTACCTTCGATGTAAGAGTCAACCTATGTAAACACGCAAGATTCTAGTGTGAATGTGATGTACTACTGCCGTATTGTTTGTGATCTTCGCCACGTCAAGATAGTTGTCGTGCAGGGAATTGAGAAATGTGCTGCTGAAATATATGGAACTTCTAGTGGTATCGCCGGGGCACTTGCGGACAGATGGAAAAAAGACGATATTGTTCTCGCGGGAGGCTTTAGAGAGAATTTGCATTTTGGACACGCTGTAAAACCGTTCTGTTATACACATTTTAATTTTCTTTAAGGGGCGATACAAACAAGAGAGGATTGAGAAGGTCGCCATTCAAGTCGCACAGATAGCGTTTTCCCACGCTATTTTCGCGAGTGGAACTGAAGAAGCGTGCTTAATGGCAAAGCAGTTTTAGCCATTTGTTGCTTCGGTCCTCGTAGAATATACTACGGGGTTATAGATCTTAACGTTCTTTTCAAGATGGTTATAACTTATTATGGTTGCTCGATTTGATAAGGTATTTACTCCGTCCCTTATCTGTTAAAGAGCGGCTTGTATTTGATAACGGTGTAGTTGAATAGGAAAGGAAAAGGTTGTTAAGATAATAAGTTCCCAGAACTCTGAATACTGCACACAAGTGGCCATTGCATTAGAGAACAGTAGCGGGAAAGATAACGTTCTAGTCAACGTTTTCTTGTAACGTGTTAGGAGATTTGAGATTTCGGAGAGAAGATTGATACACGTCCAAACCTTTAGACTCAAAATCACACTGACGGTACAGGATTTCAAACCGATTATTTTGAGATGATGAAACAAGAACCAGTGGACGCAAATGGAATATTTCAGGCAGTACGAGGTCTTGACTGAGCGATCCCAGAGAGACTAGTGTCAGTTAACAGTTTAGTCAGTTAACTGTTTATATTTCTGCATTGAGCGCGGTGATGTTACCTTAATAAACGATATTCAATCATATGTGATGTGTTCAGGGTGGATTTTTGTCTTATGTTGCTACACGATGTTGTTGGCGTATGAAGCACCAGTAGAAATTGAAGTTGAACTGCTTATAAGGATTAGGGAAAGCTCTACACAGCGTGCTTGCGTGCTTGCTTTCGTGTGTGTGATTGAAGTTGACGATACCCCCTTAATCAATCACTGGTTTTAACATCTGATGCTAACCTTGGTTCCCCCGTTTGACATCTTTTGTCCTTTTCGCGTCAATGTATTTTCCAAGGGAAAAAATTCAAGATTGTCCTTAAATATTCTCGAGCTTTACGAATATTCTCGAGCTTTACGAATATTCTCGAATGTTAAAGACTATTTTCGAATGTCCTTCAGTACAATTTGGAAATGGCACATTCTTCATTGACCCTCAATCGCCCTAATAAATGAGCTACACAACATAGTAAAGACGCTGAAACAACTCATCGAAAAAGTGTACGGCTTATGGGGAGAAACTACGTAAGCAAAGAATGGTTTTGTGAGCGCACAATTTTAGCAACAAAGATGACGTAGTTCAACAAACAAATCAGCGAATGCAGTGTTTGATGCCAGGTGAAGAAAAAATATTTAATTCCATTGTTAATATGATGAACGAAGACGAAAGGGGGAAACTTACTAACAATTCCTAAATTAGCTCGTCTCCACTGCCCTCGAAGTTTGTGAATGCTTCGCTGAGAGAACGATTATTGATACACCTCTGCATAAGCACATATTCCTCATAATTTTACAGTCATGGTCATCAAGTGATATGTATTTGGAGGAGGAATAAAATGTTTTACTCGTACTTGTAATTAGTAGCCTTTAAATTTGAGAATAAAACTCTCCATTACCGACAACTGCTCATTGGGTGTCACTTAATTGAGTTTGTTGAGCTTTTTTTTTGTGAGCTCTTTTTTAAAAATGCCATACGGCGGTTTCGCAAGCAATGATCTTTATGAGTGAATTACACTTTCTAGGAAGGTAGACAAGATCACGATATACTAACACACTTTTTTGGGATTCTTCAGTTTGCCTCACTGACACGTCTGTTTTCGTCTACGTCTACCTGGATACTCTGCAAATCACATTTAAGTGCCTGGCGGAGGGTTCATCGAACCATCTTCGCAATTCTCTATTATTCCAGTCTCGTATAGCGCGAGGAAAGAATGAACACCTATATATTTTCGTACGAGCTCTGATTTCCCTTATTTTAGAGTGGTGATCGTTCCGCCCTATGTAGGTCGGTGTCAACAAAATATTTTCGCCTTCGGAGGAGAAAGTTGGTGATTGGAATTTCGTGAGAAGATTCCGTCGCAACGAAAAACGCCTTTCTTTTAATGATTTCCAGCCCATATCTTGTATCATTTCTGTGACACTCTCTCCCATATTGCGCGATAATACAAAACGTGCTGCCTTTCTTTGAACTTTTTTGATGTACTCCGTCAGTCCTATCTGGTAAGGATCCCATACCGCACAGCAGTATTCTAAAAGAGGACGGTCAAGCGTAGTGTAGGCAGTCTCCTTAGTAGGTGTGTTACATTTTCTAAGTGTCTTGCCTATAAAACGCAGCCTTTGGTTAGCCTTCCCCACAACATTTTCTGTGTGTTCTTTCCAATTCAAGTTCTTCGTAATTGTAATACCTAGGTATTTAGTTAAATTTACGGCTTTTAGATTAGACTGATTCATCGTGTAACCGAGGTTTTCGTCTCAGTTGCTAGACAAGTGAATGAAACCAAGCAGATGTTTCGACCTTGTAAGATGGAAGAAATCACTGTGGTGATTTCACCGCCTAAGCTAGAACAACTTGGCTGCTTGGCGGCCCTATCAGACAGCTTGTATCGTGTGATTTGCTCCCACTGTGAAGTCGTTGCTGCCTGACCTTGTTTTCATTGTTATCCTTGTGCAGGTCTGAGACATTTACCGTGCTGCCGTTCAAGGACTTGGTGACGTAAGTGTTTACTTCTTGAGAGGAAATGAATGAAGAAAAATGCCTTATTGTACAGCACGGAGCGCTCTCTTACTTACCAGCAAAGAATTGTATGGCGAAAGTAGCGTGTGGTTGAAACTGAGTTGTAACCTTTTAATTTCTATACGCGATGTTGATAACATAAGAAAATTGTTTTCATCAAGGTGTGCAGGAGAACTTATATTTTGTGAAATAGAAGGAAGGAGAGAGCTATATTGGCGGAAGCGAAAATATAAGGGCGGTCTTGAGTCGTGCCTGAACAGCACTATTACTTGTTCACTTTCATGTAGTACACGTGAAATTCTAGTTTTAGGATAACATATATCCTGCGATAGTTGCTGCATTTCTGCTGTTTAATTTCTCTAACATAAATTTAAAACCATTTCAAACAAGATATGAATGTAGCGTAACGAAAATGTTCCGTAAGAAGTAATCACTTTATGTTGTTTTTTAAAAAAAGAAATATTGTTGCGAATACGGACTGGTATTACCACCATTCTTTCAAATTCGTCACTTAATATAAATAATTTGAAGAATGAGTTGATAATGGTTAAACTTTGCAATATCGTTGTATTGTTTAAAAAAAAAAGGCCGAGAGGGCTGCTTTGATAGATACATATATACACGCACACACCCTCGGTCCGTAAGAGAATAGACCGAAACAGGCAAAGTTCCAGGTTAGAATCCATGTCCGGCACACAGTTTTAATCTGCTAGGAAGTTTCGTAAGAACGTTTTGTTGACGATACTTATTGTTTAATAAACCATCCTACATGTGTTTTCGTTGACTTGTCAAAAGCCTTTCGTAGAATAGAAAAGGGATGTAATTCAGACCTGAATCGACAAAAGAGTGCCAGTGGGTTAAGTAAAAATATCATAGAAGATCTGTAGGTATACAGGTAATGAAACGAAAATTAAATCACACGTAGAACAACAGATAAAGTAATAAGACAAGGAGACTCATCAAGCCCACTCCTTTCCAACTTGGTAATGGACCATATCATTGATGAAAGGAAAAAATCATGATATAAAATGGGAAATATTAAAAATTATGCTGATGATAGTGATAGCAGATTAAGAGGGTAATTTATAAAGCTTACTTCTCAGATTCAACAAAACAGCTAAGCAGTATGACATGGAAATCTCATCCAAAAAAATTTAAGAGTTTGATAAGATCAAAACCATCTGTAAGATGTAATTTAAAAATAGAAGGTGCGTGAGTTTAACAAGTGATGAGCTGTAATTATCTATGGACTTAACAATGGCAGTGAAAAACAAAGTTACAAAGGCAGTAAGGATAGCCGGATGCCTGCGAAATACTATATGGAAATACTATATGGAGAAACAAATTTATGACAACTAAGAGAAAAGTAAAAATGCTTCATGTTATGATATGCAGCAGGAACTAGAGCTGAAACGAAAAAGATAAAAGTTACAGCCAGTGGAAATAAAAGTACTAACAAGAGGACCTTCCGTTGTCGGAAATTTAGTTCGAAATGAGACTTCGAAGGTTGGTAGTATACCTCAGTGGTGTCCACTCATGGAAATGTTAAACCGCACTATCTATAAAATTCAGAGAAAAGGGGCTCTTAAAGTTTTAAGCATATGTGTCTCATATAGTCAGAAGTACCAATCCAATTTACCGGTGAAATAGTTTAGTTAGTAGTGTGCTAGACTGTCATATAGCTGATCTGGGTTCTATCCTACCTCCAGGCTCGATTTTGTTTTGTTTTCTTAATTGTTTTAAAAATTATAACAACTTTTAAGTTAATGACCTTAAGTATTAACATTTAAATCGTAAATAATTTTATTTTTTATAAAATGACTGTTACAGGCTACTTAAAATGTGAATTACACTCGTCAGTACTCTTTTTAAAAAGTTGAGTTATTTCAAATGAATCTTTAATGGAGGTAAATTGAAGCATTAATTATTGTCATTACAGTGTTATTACAAAATTGGCGATATTATAAGCTGTGGAAAGGTTATAAATATTCGATCAACCGGTGTCTTCGTGTAAAAGCAGAGTACAGCTGTTGCCGT
Source organism: Schistocerca gregaria (assembly GCF_023897955.1). Lineage (NCBI taxonomy): Eukaryota > Metazoa > Arthropoda > Insecta > Orthoptera > Acrididae > Schistocerca > Schistocerca gregaria. Next base: position 938,387,153 of record NC_064921.1, on the reverse strand, counting down.
GTTGTATATACAAACAGGCAGACAGTTAGGAAGTGTCAAGGCTTGCACGGAACTAATCGAGCAGTGGGCCTTACCTTCTACAGTGCAGAGACAGGAACGTTCTGTACTGTGAAATCTTATCGGAATTTTTACAATATTGTGAATTAAAAATCCCTGCTAGTGAAGAAATCGCGAAAGTATCAGAAGCTGCAGATTCGTTATACAGAGAAGTGTTTAAGGTCATGTTAAAAGATGCGATTGTTTATTACTAAAGCTTGCTTGCTGCAATAATTTGATTGCATCAGAATCTTCAGCGACAATTTCTCATGAAGCAATGCTGATGGGTGAAGAAATTTACAGACGTACGATGGACATGTTGGCTGAAAAAATACTTGTGACTGATGATGAACTGTCCCACGAAAATTGAAACTGTGAAGGTGAACGTTTGGAAAAGTACGAAGACCACAGCTCACTGGGTGAATATGAACAAGAAGAAACGAAGGCAAGAGAAGCAGACCTTCTTTCTTTGGATTACAAAACTAACGTTGTTAGTACCTCACTGGCTCACCCCACTGGGAAACTACAAATATTTTTTTTTTAAAAAAAGAAGGGTGCAGCCGGTTAAGAAAGAAAGAGTATTTATCTCAATGGAAAGAAGAAATTAAAAACAGGAAGCAATCAATTTGGTAAGTACGCAGCAATCGTCCCTTGATATATAATCGTTTGTTGAAGTCCGAGAGAATTATCAGCAACTGATTACAAAGAGTTTACAACAGTGGGTTTCAGCAGTATACAGAGTTTGAATTTAAAGCTTCTGTCAGGTGGGTTCATAGATTCAAAAACGAAAGCACGGAATTCATCAGCGAAAAGTGACAAGATTTGTTTCAGGAAAAGAAACAGCGACGACCGAAGAAGTCTTGGCTGCTACTGTCACTTTTCGAATCCAGACGTTAAAACTAATACCGAATTTCAACTAAGATGTTCTTAACAGCACTGACCAGACGGGTATTTATTGCAGAGTATTAAAAAATTCATTTTGCTCTCTATTTTTACGATTCTTAGACAAAATATTTCAATTTTGGTTGTTTATTCTTTCCAGGATGTCAGTATCAATCGCTGCACAAAAGGCCTCTGGGTATCAAAAGAAGCAAAACTATTTTCGTCAAAAGATACATTAGTAAAGCCATGCATACATATACCGCTCAATATGCTCTCTGTCTGAAAATATCCTACCTCAAGTGTTCGTTTGTTTACAAGAGGCAACCGGTAACTTACGTCCCTGAGTTAAAAAAAAGTCTATCACAATACTCACTGAACTGTTTCACTTATCTGCTGCCCTACTACTTACGGTCCGTATGTGATGTATGTATGAGCTATATTTAAAACTTAAGTCCTTTTAGTCCTTTCTCTCGGAAGTTTCTGGATAGTTCTTTTGAAAACTTATGTGAGTGGACGCCCTTGAGGCGATGTCTCATCCCGAACTGAATTTCCGAGATCGGAAGGTCCCCTTGTAAGAAAGATCCAAGGAGTAACCATGTGGGACAACAGAACAAATGTATCGACAAGGGAACAGTGTATAATACAAGATACAAATATATGGATGAAGACAAGGAAAAGAAATTCGAAGAACCATATGGAGAGGTTGGGCCCCACAAGACTCATTAAAATTTGAAACATTGATGACTGTAAGGGAAACAGCTGCTTAGACCTGCATCCAAGACTTGGGACAACAGTTTCAGTTCCACGGAATGTTAGTAGAACTAGAAGAAGAACTAATTTAAGGGCAGGATCACAATACAACTAGTTGACAATTAATGTCGCCGCGAAATGTAATGATACATCTAGCTGCCTGCAGTAGGCGGTGAAGGCAGTTACTGCTGGCCCCTTTGCATCTCTATCATGACACAGGGGTCTCAGAGTTACTAATGTGGTATGTACGAGGGCGTGCTGAAAAGTAATGCCTCCGAATTTATGTGAAAACTCGTAAAGATTTTAAATAAAACCAGGTTTATTAACATTTCACGTATTTATTCTTCATATCTACACATTCAGTTCTCAACATACTCACCCTGGCGACGAACACACTTCTCCCAACTAGAGATCGTTTGCGGATACCGTTACTGTAGAATGTTCGACTTTGTTGATGTAGAAACTATCTCACCGCTGCGTGCATTGCTTCATGACCAACATAGTAAAGTCCTCGAAGGAGTTTGGAAACAGGTGAAAATCGGATGGCGCAATGTCAGGGCTGTATGGTGGATGATCCATGACTGTAAAGGCCGCGGTGGTCTTGCGGTTCTAGGCGCTGCAGTCCGGAACCGTCGCAGGTTCGAATCCTGGCTCGGGCATGGATGTGTGTGATGCCCTTAGGTTAGTTAGGTTTAAGTAGTTCTAAGTTCTAGGGGACTGATGACCTAAGACGTTAAGTCCCATAGTGCTCAGAGCCATGACTGTAAACCCAAGGCATCGGATTGCTGCAGATGCCTCAGCGCTCGTGTGTGGTCTGGCATTGTTATGCTGAAGAAGAGGGTACTACGTATGTGGCGAAGTCTTCGAACTCATGCTTGGATGTTTTCTGATGGTCTAGCAGAGTTTACGGTGGTGCCTTTAGGCATGAATTCCAAATGCATCACACCTTGAACGTACCGGGACACTGATTTTGGCTGCTGATTGCATGGTCTTGAATTATTTAACGTCGGTTATCTTTTGTGGGCGAACAGCATTGGTGCTGCCATGTTTTCGGGATCAGAGTACTAAAACCAGCTTTCATCACCGGTCGCAATGTTGTTAAGGAATCTATCAACCTCAAGCTCAAAACGCAAAAGAAATTGTTCGTAGATGTCCGTCTCCACTGTTTCGTGTTAGGAGTGAGTATTCGAGGCACCCACCGTGCACACAATTTTCTGTACCGCAGTTGTGCAATGTTTGGCATGTACAAGCTATCGTCATATGTCACACTTACCTGAGATCTGTGTCTGTGTTATCCGACGATTTTCTCTGATAGATTAGTTCGTCAACCCCATTCCGATGAGTCTCGTCGGTTGCCGTATGCCGTCATCCATTCCCAGTTGTGAGACTAACACCATAATTTGCATTATTATACATTACTGATGTTGATACAAGCATTACAGTATACAGCTTTCATTCCTTCTACCGATTTCAATTGAAGGCACGTTTTCTATGGTTGGAAACTCGAGTACAGCACGCTGTTTCACAGGTATCGACGTAGTTACATACGTCGCCATGTTATACGCTAACAGTTCACAGCCCTCTAGTGGCAGAGGGTTGAAATTTGCGTCAGTGAAGCAGGGAAGTCGACCGAACAATATGCTCGACATGTAATACTTCAACAAGTACTGAGAATAGAATAAAAATTTGGAGGCTTTACTTTTCAGCACGCCCTCGTACGTGTCAACTGTCAGTGCATAAAACTATTTATACCTTAAATTAATAATTTTATACAACTCTTTTCCTTAGCCTACTTAAACTTGCGGTACAATTCAACATACAAGCTTGATCGGAAGACCGTAAGTAATTACTTGTAGATTGTTCATGTTTTAGCGAACAGTATCCATAATGTCTAAACGTGTCACTTGATGATGATGATGTTTGGTTAGTGTGGCTCTCAGCTGCGCAGTCATCAGCGCCCATACAAAGTCCCAATTTTTACACAGTTCAATCTAGCCACTGTTACGAGTGATGATGAAGAGGAAAGAACGACAACACAAGCACCCAGTCCTCGGGGAGAGAAGATCCCCAACCCGGATGGGAATCGAATCTGGGACCCTGTGATCCAGAGGCAGCAATGCTAGCCACTAGACCACGAGCTGCGGACAGTTGTCACTTGGATTTTCTTGCTTTTATTTACTGACTTAGCTTAGTGGAGCGAGTATCAAGTTTTTGTCTGTATTCTAGTGCATAATGTCTTTCTACGTGACTCTTGGAGCACATTGAAAAAAGTAAATTGTTTGTAAACACTGACTGCAGTATTTGACATACTAAGTCAAAAGAAGCACTCTGGCGAATACTGTAGGTAATAAACTACTCTGTAGAGCAGAGACGAGAAGAGAAGGTACGTTACGTTACGTTAGAATTGAACGCCTTGTCGACAGCGACATAGCAAATCAGCTTTCGCCGAGCACTGCTTAGGTTATTATCATGAAATGAAATACGACGGGACCAGTGTCGTGATGCAAACATTACGTCTCCGGTGAAGCATTATTAAGGAATGTATCAAAGTAAATATATCGGTAATACTAATAAACCGAGACGGATGCTTCAGTTCAGCCAAGGCTTCGGATCCGCCACTCAGTTTGTTAAGATCTCATGGTCATCACATCCAACAGAGCTGGAAAATGCTGAGAGATAATATGCGGGTCCCGACAAATAAATAATTCGTAGCGGGCACAGGGATTCCAACTTCTCCATAAATAGCAGCACGGCGCCAACGATACCGCGTAGTTGGGTTGGAGTGCAGGCAGCGAGTGCTAGCACCACCTGTGGAAGAAGACGGGGTCGGTCGTCGAAGTATCGTGCAGAAAAACACCTCAGCTAAATACCCGAAGTCAAACCACTAACTGCCACATTCCAAGTTTACGTTTATCAAGTTTCCATAACTAACCATCTTTTCTCCGGTGGTAGAGTTTTCGGATGAACACGCAGGATTTCAGAAGTTGTGGAGCATTATGCGCCAACAAGATCTCTGTGTGCCGTTGGAAGCGAAGTACGAAACGGGCGGAGTCGTTCCCAGTCGTGATACGAACACTGAAAGACTTCAACTGGTAGGGTCTTTAACATGTCAGTCACATTCTTTTGAATCTTCTTCAGAGTCCCAATATGACATCCTTTTAAGACATTTTTCAATTTCGGGAAAAGAAAAAAAAGTTGACAAGCACTCAAATCAGGTGAATAGGTGGGCTCTGTTGATGGCATCCAATTGTCAGCAATGTCTGGTCTCACTCGATTCGCCCTTTTCCTCAGCCTTTCAAGGACATCCTGATAAAACAGTGGGGTGACAGTTTGTCCTGGAGGAACAGATTCTTTATGCACAATTACCCCCTACTGTTAAAAAACCAAATCAGCATTGTTTTGACCTTTGATTTTGATCATTCGAGCTTTTTTCGCTCGAGGAGATGTGTTAGTGTGCCACTCCTCACTTTGTCGCAATGTTTCAGGATCGTACTAAAAAATCCGGGCTTCATCACTTATGGTCACACGACTGAACCATTCGTGAACATTGGCAAATTCTCAAGAAGACCAACGCAAAAGTTTCTTCGAGTGCCCTCCTGCTGAGTTGTGAGGTTTTTTGGCGCTATTTTGGCACAAAACCTTTTGAATGTGCGAAACTTCGGTCAAAATTTTATGCACGGTGAAGGTGTTTTAACCAGTCACTCATCATCTTCATTGTTAAACGTCGGTCATATCTCATAAGAGCGCGAACAAATTCGAAGTTTTTATCAGTTATTGAAGCTGAAGGTCTTCCTGAGCGAGAGTCATCTTCAGCGTGTTCTCGGCCTTCCAAAAATGATTTGTGCCAGGGAAAAACTTATGCTCTTGATAAGGCATGTTCCCCATAGGCCTCTTTCAGGTTTCATAAGTCACACTCGAGCATTCACCAAGTTTAACATAAAACGTGATGGCATAAGATTGCTTTAAATTTCCCTGTTTGATTTTCGTAACACACAACAAAAACACAGCTTCACTCATTGCGCTCTCATGAATCACGTGATCGGAGCGGAACCTCGGACTTCGCATATGGAAGGGATGAACACACCACTGAACACACGGGTCTACACATGTAGAACAACACAGCGTTGCTACATAGCTCACAGTGCTGTCAGCCTTATTACTTCTGTCACACCCCGTATGTGGTGCCGATACCTGCAGCTGACGTTGATCTTTGCACAGGCGAAGAACAAAGTCTTTGCAGTAACTTGGGTTCTGTAGCATTGAAAATGTTTGAGAGTAGTCTTTTGGTTGGAGCTACCAATTAACAGGGAAGTATTTTTGTTCCGCTTTCCTTACGAACATCTTATACTATCATCATCGATTCCTTTCCATTTTTGAAAAAAAAAATTCTTAACTACAAGTTTCCTGTACTATCCTGTACAAGCCTCTTCATCTCCACGTAACTATCCCATCTTACATTCTATTGTTTACTGTACTCAAAGGCTTGGTCTCCCGCTGTCATTCCCCCTCCCCATACTTCCTTCCATTACCAAACTGACAATTCGTTATGCGCCAGGATGTGCCTTATCAACTGAGTCCGTCTTTTAATCAAGTTGTGCCACCGAATCCTTGTTTCTTAATGATACAGGATACTTATAAATGGTGAAAAAAATCGAAAATTTTTTAATGGCTTTATTAAATTCTATAGTCTTTCCTGATTACATTGATACATACATTACAGGGTTTCAAATGAAAAATTACCTATATATAACAAATTGTAAAGTTACGGTCGTGTATGCTGCCATACCCCCTGTATTTCTGTTACAGAAACCAGTATTATTTAGAAAAGAACTGTGAACTTTGTTTCCAGCGATTATAGTATGATACATTGTATATGTTGGTTACAGTGCAGGTTTCTAGTGTCTGTAAATGATTATCTTTGCTATATATACATATGTTTCGCTGAAGCAGTTTGTTCACGTGTTACTGAATGTTTGTTGCCCAAGTGCTACATATATTTGTGGAAGTATATATCTTTTAGTGTGCAAATAAATACGAACTATGCCACGCATCAAGAAGCTCAATAAAAAGAAATTCCATGGTAACCACTTCACAAGCAAGCCACACTGTTGAAAGTAACCTATGTAACAGTCCTTAAGGGAAGAAATTCCCACATGGCATGCCTCCTGGTGATTCAAATTTTTGTGTTAACAATGACGCTTTTTGTAGTGGATTTGTTGTTGATATGGGCATCTTAGTTTCTTTTAATGAGGAAGTGGCGAAATGTAAACAATGTGATAGTGTAGGTTGTCTGGAAATAACTCAACAACAAAGTAGCAGGAAGGGTTCAGCGTCAAATAATAGTTGTTCTGTGTAGATCCTGCAATAAATCAACCTCGAAAATGACTTCGAACATAGTGCATAATTCATATGATTTGAATTTGAAGTTAGTGTGTGCAGTGCGTGCAGCAGGAAGAGGAAAAAAGGCTGCTCAAACGTTTTGTGGTTTGATGGACCTTTCTCCTCCTCCCAATAGGTTCAGCAAGTACATAAAAATACTTTCAGGTGCCTTGACGGTTGTGGCTAAAGCATCTATGAAATGTGAAATGTGCAATAGAAGAAACTGTAATTATTAGTGGAACCAGGAACATTGCTGTTGCACTTGATGGGATATGACAACGTAGAGGACATCGTCCTTGAATGGTGTTGTAACTGCTACTTCTGTGGACAATGGAAAAGTTGTTACGTTCAGTGCTTATGTAAGTGCTGCCACCCCTGCCATGGTAACACTAAGGACATGTTGAACATCAGTGCTCTAAGAATTATAATGGTTACAGTGGAGGCATGGAGTGTTATGGAGCTCTAAAAATATTTCAGAGGTCGGTGTCCGTTTATAACGTTAGATATACGAAGTACCTAGGCGATGGGGCCTCTAAAGCTTTCAGTAAAAGCAATGAGTTCAACGTTTATGGTGACACCTTGATAACAAAACTGGAGTGTTGCCGACATGTGCAAAAGAGGATGAGTGCTAGATTGTGGAAGCTACGAAGAAAAATGAAAGGAAAGTTGCTATCTGATGGAAAATGTCTGTCTGGCCTATGGACTCGCCATTAGACGAACTGCGCCTCTGAATGTTACAGCGATGAGAAAAGCTGTATGGGGCACCTACTTTCATAAATTGTCCACAGACGACCACCCTGTTCACGGACTTTGCCATAAAGGAGCAGATTTTTGGTGTGGTTACGAAAAATCAAAAGAAAGTGATGAAATATACCATCATAAGCATTCTCTTCCTGAGCCTGTTATGAATGAAGTAAAACCAATTTTTAGAGACCTGAGTGTTTTGCTTAGTAAATGTCTTCACGGGGGCTCTCAGAATACAAATGAGTTTCAATATTGCATATGGGAAAGATTACCCAAGAATGTTTTAAGTTGGTGTACGGGAGGCAGTGATATGTTTCAGTGATTGAGTGATAGGAAGGTTGGAAGTCCTGAGAAATTTAGGCTTAAAATGTGGCTCTAATAAGGAAGATCATTTACTAGCTTGTGACAGACAATGGGTGCATGAAGCTGTAAGATTCGCTGTTCAAGTTACCAAAGAAGCTAGAAGAGCTAAAAGGGATACCAAGAGGAAGCTTGAAGATGAAGACGAAGACTATGCTTCAGGAATGTTCTGAGGCACAGTGTAATTGGATTCATATCGTTATTCGCGATTTACCGCAAGTTGTATTTTCAGAATTCAGGTACAAATATTTCCTGAAGTTTATAAAGCATTGCTCTAATTTTGTTTCTGTAGCTCGTAATAGTCCATACTTATGTAGTAGACCTAAGCTTTATTACAGAAACTAAATTATAGAAAAAATAACATTTTGTTATGAAAAAGTTATAAAAATGAAGATGTAAGATGTAATTTTTTTTTATTCTTACAATATACACAATAGGTGGAATTAAATAGGTCTAGTACCTCAGCCATCTTGTCATGCATATCTGGTAAAAGTTTGGTCTCTTTCAAATGTATATCATTGGATTAAATGGTACCTCAATTTGAGGAAGCATTTTGGGAAAAGAAATTGCATCAATTTCTGTGTAATTTTTTAATAACCCTAAGCAGGTTCAAAAATATTCAGAATCTTCTAATTTGTTTAGAAAGTGTGCTGCATTACTTGATATCATCAAAAAATCTGTAAAACATATTATAAACAGTGCCTGAAAGAAATAGGTGTTGATTTTTACATGATATTGAACTGGAAAAGTACCCTGTATCCTTAATTCTTTTCAGTGCCTCCGCAGTAGTTAGAGCTTTGTATATATTACGTAGAAAAAGCCCATCGGATATGAAGCACTGCGGAAATATAATTGTGTTTAGATGGCAGGACTATAGTTCTTGTATCTTATCCAAAAACCAGGCTAAATCAGAAATTGCTAGATCGAAGTTCATAGAATTTTCTAATTATTGTAAAGTAATGTCAATAGCTCAGAGAACTCAGATATCCGCCTTCTTGACAGTTGAACAAAACACTAACTTACAGAGTGTAGAACCAAGTGTCTTAAGTGAATTGCAGACTTCGTAGCAGATATAACCTTACTGTCTATGCACGGAAAAATCACTCTTCAAAAATGAAAATAGCGTCATTCATACCCAAGGGAAGCATAATACTATCGTTACCAATCACCATAGCTATAAATAATCTGGTGGACAATTTCGGGGACTCCTTGACAGTGTTCGTGCACGATGTTGTGCAAAGGCTTCGAAACATCAACAAAACTAGCGAAATACGGGAATTTTGATGTGTAAATAAGCTGGTTACACAATAGAGCAATTTCTGGATACAGTCCAATAGTAAAACATCAAACTGTCTGCGTTTAGGCCAACTTCAAGTGAAATGACTACCTATATCGTTAAAGCATAGATGTTATTTTCGCGGTACGTCATGAAAGAGAGTATTATTTGTGAGGAGGGAGTGGTAGAAAGTCATTCTCCGACCCCAGTGCGGAATGCGGCCCTCTCCCTGTTCCTCGAATACGTCGAAACCCGCGAAGATCAGCAGCCCTAATGCTGTTGTGATCAACAGTTTTACAAGTAAAGCAGTGCTCACCTTGTTGAGATCCATGTTGAGTATCTTGTGCGGCGCCCAACTGCAAGTTCTATGGGGCACAGTCTGAACATCATTCCCTTAAACCTGGATTCCGATCCCGTAATTTCCTGTCTACACTGTCTTAAGTATAGTAAGTTTAATTATTGCCACCAACATCAAACAATGTATTATTGATGGTTTTTAGGTGAACTTACGATCCAATGGGGCCGCATCGTAGTAGAAAATACATATTAGAGACATCAAGCAATAAAAATCCAGATTGCTACTATATTAGTTTAATGATCATTTATTGTGAGGGATCGACTTCGACTAGATTGCCATCTTCAGACAATCTGTAAAAGTTACATAACATTTTTTTTTAATTTTATTATGATGTTGGTTAACCATATTTTCGGATATACAAGTTTGGTCGTTACTTCCATATATCATCAGTGGTCGCTGTCACTGTGTTTTATTACCACGTGATGTAGGTTTCAGAGTCTTAGACAAACCACACGTCAAACCACAAAACCGCTAAAAGCATAAGTCCTAAACCTACACCAAGTTTTAATACATTACGGAGTGACAGCGATGATGATACATGGACGTAAGTACCAAATTTGTATATCCAAAAATATGACTAACATTATAATAAAATTAAAAAAAAAATTCTGTAACTTTTGCTGTTGGTCTGAAGATGGCAATCTAGCAGAAATGGATCGTTCACAATAAATCATAATTAAACTACCGTGGCAACAATCTAAATTTTATTATGTAAAGTTTTTAGTTTATGAAGAAAATTTAGGCTTAACTTACATGCCACGTGGTAAGAACACATACAACCTAAAGTAAAACGAATCATAACACAGAATATAGCAGTAAACAAACGAGTAACAAGTGTCTCATACCGCCGCGATACTTCTCAGAAACGTTACACAAAGAGAAAACCCAGAACAATGTACCACCACTAAATAAATATTGTCGAGTACATCGCCTAGTAACGGACAGGCGCGCGTCTCTCGTCGCGGATGTTAAGAGGAAACTCCACTTCCTGTGCCACTGGAAGTATAACGGTCATGAAGCATCTGGTGGAAACACTAGACCTGTGCGATAAAATGTTAGTCACGAACATAAACTACCATGCTACTTCCTGAGAATAAATGTTGAAAAAAAGGAACATGGAGAAGATTCGAAGTGGAGCTGAAGTTTTGTTTATGAGTTCATTTAGTCAGTACACGAGATTTACGGACATAACCGATACTCAGCCCTAGCTAAGGGGTAGTGCTGAAAAGTAATGCCTGCGATTTTTTTGTGTGATATCTCTTCAAGCGTTTAAATAAAACAAACGTTATTAACATTCTACAACTTTATTCTTCATGCCTGGATATTTGTATCCCCCTGCCGCTAGAGGGCTCCGAATTGTATCGTGTAACATTGCAGTGTGTAAATTAACTATCGAGTTTCGAATTCGAAGAGTTCGTCCACACATTAAACATCTTTTCCTTCAGCATCACAGTGCCACATCACACACGAGCGTTGCCACATCTGCTTTCACAGTCGTAGATCATAGACCATGCAGACCCTACTTGGCCACATCCAATTTTCATCTGTTTCCAGAACTTAAAGAACACTTTCGAGGACTTCACTTTCATAGTGATGAAGCGGTGCAAGCAGAAGTGAGGTTGCGGCTCCGTCAGCGAAGTCAGACATTCTACAATGAAGGTATCAGCAAATTGATCTCTCGTTGGGAGAAATCTGTTAGTCGCACGAGTGCTATGTTGAGAAGTAAATATGTAAACATGAAGAATGAAGATTTAGAATGTTAATAACGTTTGTTTTAATTAAAAAACTTCAAGAGTTTTTACATACAAAATTCTGAGGCATTACTTTTCAACACGCCCTCCTACAAGCAACGCGGTGTGCATGACTAAGAGGTTTGTTCCTTTTTCTTAAAAAAAAAAAAAAAAATTAAAAAAAGTGACAGCATACGTCCGAAAAATACTCAAATAAGAAATTACGCCCTCCTGACGTATATTTCACGAAGAGACCATTACGGTAAACTCATAGAAAATAGAGGCTGATTGATAGTCTAGTTACTCTTCCCCACGCACTGTAGTAGAAGAGAAAGTGGGATGATGGTGGTACACATCGTATTCTGAATCACACAACGTATAAATGTATATATAACAATGTCATTTTTAAGTCAGTGGAACCATAAAACTGTGTCTGTTTTGGACCAACGAAGTGCAATTGAGAGTGGAGGCATAGAAGACAAAATGAGGAAGCAACGCCGAAGCATCAAGTGACCAACAGACGGGCTACCGTTGTCGTACGTTGCACTTCAATGGAAAAATGGCGACGACAAGCATTTTTAAAAATTCTAGTCCCTATAATAATAGAAATAAATTCTTAATTCTCGTTTGTTGGCAGCTGACTTCGCTGAGAAACTATTTTTGAATCAGTGCTGTTTGCTGTCTTATGTATGTGCAGCAGAAGCTTAACGAGGAATTGAGGTCTTACCTAACAGTTCCAGTATTTGGTAAGAGTGTTAGAGTACATCGGTTCATGTACGAAAAGACATCGGTTATTAAGTATTTTTCCGAAGGGCTAAGTAATGGGCTTCACGTATTAAACTCGGGAACTGCACGTGGCGAAAACTTCAAAGACGTTCGTTTTCGTTATGTACGTCGCAGTCTTATAACGAATGGCGCATAGAGTTAGTGTAAGCCTCTTTCTTACACTAAAGTTGTGGTAGCATTGTGCCATGACCACTATGAAGCCTCTTGTAACACACAGTTCACTATGAAAGATAAACGCTACTCTTGAACTAGAATACGCTGTGAAATCAGTTACGGAATAAATTGTGAAGAATATGTACACTCTGTCCGTTTCACTCTGTCCGTTTCACTCTGTCCGTTTCACAAAGTTGCGGTATTAAACTGTACGGTGGACTGCGCTAGGAGGTACGCTTTCCTTCGTGATACTGCCATAATGACAGCCAGCGTGATCCCTGGTGTAGGAGCGCAATTGATTCGAGGCCTTCCGGAATTGGCTTAGGGCGAAAGGAGGCCAGTACCAAAAAATGTAAACGATATTTCTTCTACAGAGTACATGTTGCAGAACCACTAGGGACTTTAACATGTTTCAAAGTATGTTACTAGATTATGTTAGAATTAATATACACTCCTGGAAATTGAAATGAGAACACCGTGAATTCATTGTCCCAGGAAGGGGAAACTTTATTGACACATTCCTGGGGTCAGATACATCACATGATCACACTGACAGAATCACAGGCACATAGACACAGGCAACAGAGCATGCACAATGTCGGCACTAGTACAGTGTATATCCACCTTTCGCAGCAATGCAGGCTGCTATTCTCCCATGGAGACGATCGTAGAGATGCTGGATGTAGTCCTGTGGAACGGCTTGCCATGCCATTTCCACCTGGCGCCTCAGTTGGACCAGCGTTCGTGCTGGACGTGCAGACCGCGTGAGACGACGCTTCATCCAGTCAAAAACATGCTCAATGGGGGACAGATCCGGAGATCTTGCTGGCCAGGGTAGTTGACTTACACCTTCTAGAGCACGTTGGGTGGCACAGGATACATGCGGACGTGCATTGTCCTGTTGGAACAGCAAGTTCCCTTGCCGGTCTAGGAATGGTAGGACTATGGGTTCGATGACGGTTTGGATGTACCATGCACTATTCAGTGTCCCCTTGTCGATCACCAGAGGTGTACGGCCAGTGTAGGAGATCGCTCCCCACTCCATGACGCCGGGTGTTGGCCCTGTGTGCCTCGGTCGTATGCAGTCCTGATTGTGGCGCTCATCTGCACGGCGCCAAACACGCATACGACCATCATTGGCACCAAGGCAGAAGCGACTCTCATCGCTGAAGACGATACGTCTCCATTCGTCCCTCCATTCACGCCTGTCGCGACACCACTGGAGGCGGACTGCACGATGTTGGGGAGTGAGCGGAAGACGGCCTAACGGTGTGCGGGACCGTAGCCCAGCTTCATGGAGACGGTTGCGAATGGTCCTCGCCGATACCCCAGGAGCAACAGTGTCCCTAATTTGCTGGGAAGTGGCGGTGCGGTCCCCTACGGCACTGCGTAGGATCCTACGGTCTTGGCGTGCATCCGTACGTCGCTGCGGTCCGGTCCCAGGTCGACGGGCACGTGCACCTTCCGCCGACCACTGGCGACAACTTCGATGTACTGTGGAGACCTCACGCCCCAAGTGTTGAGCAATTCGGCGGTATGTCCACCCGGCCTCCCGCATGCCCACTATACGCCCTCGCTCAAAGTCCGTCAACTGCACATAAGGTTCACGTCCACGCTGTCGCGGCATGCTACCAGTGTTAAAGACTGCGATGGAGCTCCGTATGCCACGGCAAACTGGCTGACACTGACGGCGGCGATGCACAAATGCTGCGCAGCTAGCGCCATTCGACGGCCAACACCGCGGTTCCTGGTGTGTCCGCTGTGCCGTGCGTGTGATCATTGCTTGTACAGACCTCTCGCAGTGTCCGGAGCAAGTATGGTGGGTCTGACACACCGGTGTCAATGTGTTCTTTTTTCCATTTCCAGGAGTGTAGTTTGTATTCCTACTTAATCAAATAAAACGTTATTAATGTTTCCCCTTTGTATTCAGTTGCTCATCATACGTAAATGGCGCTGAAGGTTTGTCGAACTTCATGTGCTGACACTCTTCGACGTATATAAGAATCCATAAATGGTCATACACATTCACTTACTAATCGACTGTACTGAAAATTTTGCTTCATCTTCTCAAGACGTACGTCAGTCTTAAGACGTCGCTTTATACAGGTAGGCCAGGCCGAAACGCCTCTAGAAAACCACCAAACATTTGGTAAGTAATTTCCTCTCTACCGGACGCGAAGAGCTTTGTATCGGTACTGACATACTGCTGCGCGGAGATAGCAGTGAAGCGTAGGATGGAGCTACTCTACATACATGCCTGTTCCGCAGAGGACTGCGTAGGGTAACGTACCAAAAAGAATTCTGCACTGCATGTACAAGGAACATCATCAACTTCCTCTGTGCGCATATTATTTCTAACCCTCTGCGTCAGTAATAGTATTAATAGCAGCAGCAGTAGCAGCAGTGTGACGAAAAGGAAGTGGAGAAGGAAATGGCTTTGTCGTTCATTGCAGCTCTTATGTTACGTATCATCCTTGGATAATCTTAAATTGGGAATAAAGAATATATTTTAAAAAGCTTAAGTGCATTCAAATCCTAATTTGTTGGGGCCATAGGTCACGGAGAGCAGACAGAAACTGTGTGCAGCAGTTCTCAGTTTTTATGCGCTCACAGATGGTACGCATACTGAAAAGTTCGTCGAGACCTCAAACCTCCTAAACGTCGTGCACTACGAATGTTTGGGTACTGGACTTTTAAAAGCAGTTCTGCGCTTGGCCTCCGTGCTGAATCTGAACGAATTTAATTTGCTATCATTTTGCTGTAGTCTGCCCCACATCACCAATATTTCATAGTTGCCAGGCTACATACGAAGACCCACTTCCGTAGCCAAGATGCCGGGACGGTAGATCAGTGTGTTCTGTCAGAGAGCTGGCTACACGTACTCTAGTGCGGTGGCACTCGTCTCGGAGTTAAACTGGTTCGAATTCTGGTGGTGGTTGAAATTTTCACTGCCAGTATTTGGCCGGCAAGGGGAGCCGAGATGGAGGCATAAGGTTCCTGATCACCAGTATTTGCGCCAGTGTCCTGATCTTTGCAATTTGCACATGGTTGGAATGCAAATGATTAGCATTTCAGAGCAAACACACAAAGAAGATACGAATAATGCCATCTACGTTCCACCTCAAGCAAAGACTAGGCAGTAGGTTTATCATTCAGAAACCGCATTTGAATGTTATTTGTTTGTGAAAAGATCGTATTACGACTCGTGTAAGAGGGAAAAAAAAACGTTTACCAGTACGTGTCGGGATTCCACAGCAGCAAGATCGTAGTCTATCTAGACTATCCGGGATAGCCGAGCGCGCCGGCCGAAGTGGCCCAGCGGTTCTAGGCACTCGAGTCTGGAACGGCGCGACCGCTACGGTCGCAGGTTCGAATCGTGCCTCGGACATGGATGTGTGTGATGTCCTTAGGTTAGTTAGGTTTAAGTAGTTCTAAGTTCTAGGGGACTGATGACCTCAGATGTTAACTCCCATCGTGCTCAGAGCCATTTGAACCATAGCCGAGCCCGTTAACGCGCCGCTTCCGAGATTCGGGAGATGAGCCTTTCCCGGATCGAATCCGCCATGCCGATTAACGACAAATGCTGGCGAGCTGGCCAGCCTGGACATGGTTTTGAGGTGGTTACCCGCATCCTACTAGGTAAATACTGGACTGGTACCCATGTTCAGTCTCATATACGCCCTACGCAAGCATTTAGAAAACGTTCTCACACAGTAACATGAGATTTAATGTAGAAGCATACATATGGGGTACACACATACATATGGTGGCGTCAGGGAGGGCATCCGGCCTCTGTCACTAACATTTCCATACAGGGCGAGTGAAAAAGGCTTTACAACTTCGGAATGATACAGAAATTTACTGAGATAACGTACAGAGTCGTTAGACGTGGCGTTTTATAGCAAACAACCTCAAGTTTCACATAAAAGTCTCGAGTCACGTCGCGTTGATTACTGTGGACCGACAGGAAAAGCTCTCCCAAACCTGTTCGATATAATCAAGAACACGCGTGCAACATGGTGATTTATCATGTCGCAGTAAACAACTCGTCTCAGCAAAGTTCTTATGCCAAGAGTAAATTGTAGGCCTCCTTGGAGGTTCTTCAGCGTATTCGACGCGAAATTTACGTCGAACAGTTGTTGCAGAGTTGGTTTCATGAAACCAAAACACCAAGCGACACTCGAATAGCGGAAACGGAATACTTATGCACTAAGTGAATCAAACTTGAGGTTGTTTGCTACAAAATCACTATGTTTAGATGGACTCCCAAAATGGTTAACATCGGAGGTCATCCGTCCCCTAGACATAGAACTATTTAAACCTAACTAACCTAAGGACATCACACATATCCATGCCCGAAGCAGGGCTCGAACCTGCGACCGTAGCAGCATCCCGGTTCCGGACTGAAGCGCTTAGAACCGCTCGGTCACAGAGGTCGGCCATGGACTCCCAAAACCGGATTTTGTAAACCGATTTCCCAATACCGCTTTGGTTAGTCATGTAAGCAATGCAAAATCGATTCAGGAAACCTACTTCCACAATCGATTTTCGCAACTATGTAAGCGCACAACCATTTTTGCAACGTTCTTGGGCTGTTAGGTAACTACTTGTTTTAAAAAATTTCGGCTAATAAAGACGGAGTGACTTTTTGCACGGCGAAGACGGAGTGACTATGCACGGACGGAGTGACTTTATGCAAGGCGAAGAAGTAGAATTATTACAGGGGGCTTGAAGCTCTCTACTTCTAATATTTAACTGAAGAGAAATGCCGATTGGCCTGACTAAATTAGAAATTAGAACAGCTGATTTCCAGACGCCATATTTGACTGGACTAGCAAATCCGATTTAGTCCTTAACATGTAAACGCAACAGCGAAAAACGATTTCCGAAATTTGGTTTTGGTCTTTCGGGGATGTGTTGCATGTAAACGTAGTAAATGACATATCTACCTATTATGTTATGTATCTCAATAAATCTGTGTATCATTCCAAAGCTGTTAAGTCCTTTCTGACCTACTCTGTATAACAATGCCTGCGGACCTCGCCGAGAAGCGGGAAAAAACGAAGAAGAAGAAGAAGAAGATGATGATGATCGTAATATATCGAGACTGTGTTTCGGTTGTACCGTTTGTTTCGTCTCCAGTTTAATGTGACTGTTGAAAACGATCAGAATAACCAATTTCCGGATTTTTTATTGCTATTATTTCTAGCAATAGACACAGACTTCGAAGAAAGATTGAAAAATTCTAATGAGGACGAAGGATAGGTATGAGTTTGAGCCGGTGGCAGAAATCGGCCTCGTGTCTCCAGTAAAGATGACGACGATGAAGGAGTCGGGGGTGGCAATGGCTGCAGCGAAAGCTGATAAGTTGATGACTACCTTACGTTGTCACTTTTGGACGGTATCAGTTTTTGACACTGAAGTAACCAAAAAATTAAGAGTTCTGTTATGTTCCAAGTTTATAGCAAGCCAGTAAAATTATAGGTATCGATCAGATTTACCTTCTCTTGCAATGGATATTGTGGATGTATCCACTGGTCAGTGGTTATCAAGATTGTCATTTTTACCTGACGTCCTTGACAGGGTCAGATTTTGAATGTGGGCCTAAAGAGACGAGGCACAACAGCTTCCTTGTCAGGATAACAAAATATCGTCTTTCGAAATAAAGTTGACTGCGTTTAGTTCACAACTGCTGAAGAGTAACTTTTTCGCACGTCCTACTCTTAACACCTTTTTTCGAAGACAGGAATTAGTCCCATGGAAAATTTAGTTAGACATTATTACCAATTTAGAGGTCCATCAAAAGTTGTGAAAAGTATTTTCCCGAAGATTATACTAATATTACCGGATAAGAAGTAATCACGAAAGAAACTTTCATTTCTACTTACAAGTGTGAAAGTGTTTTTCTAGTTGTTGGTCATTAAAAATATATACGCAAAGAGACTTTGTGTTGAAGACTTGTCAAGTTGAGCTCAGTCGAGATGGATTTTGAAGCTCTGATTACAGATAAATCGCTAAATGCTTCCAACTGAAATATGTAGATATTCTTTCAACAAAATCTAAATTTGGAAACTGACTAATTACTGGTTCTGATTTTTTTGGACTCTAAATTACTATACTGCAGGCTTAGTTTATTACTCTCTTGCACAACTGGTTTGTTATTTGTGCTGTGAAAGTTCAATAGATATTGTAAATGGCATTCCCTATTACGAAATATTTGTATCCGAATCGGCTTCATTTAATTTCATATCATTTACTACAAGTAAATACTACGTGAGAACAACTCTGTAGAAAGGGCTTCCACGAAACCTTACGGAGGTTCGAGTCCTCCCTCGGGCATGGGTGCGTGTGTTGCCCTTAGCGTAAGTTAGTTTAAGTTAGATTAAGTAGTGTGTAAGCTTAGGGATCGATGACGTCAGTCGTTTGGTCCCAGAGAACTTACCACATATTCCCACGAAACCGTATTTCTTGTGTATGGCACATTTCTACCATACATAGTAGTTGATCGACAAGACGCAAAAACCGTATGCTTGTTGTCAGCACTGAGCAAGTTGGCAAAATCATTTCCCCCGTACCATTCCGCGTGTGACATCGTCCCTCAACCTTCCGCGCCCACCCTCCCCTTCCCCCTCCCTACAGGCTGTAGTAATACGTCCAAATTTCCGAAAATGTCGTATGGTACTTAGTGGCAAAAAATCTGGAAACCCCTTTAGCGCAAATAGAGGATTGTACTTCATTGTTACCACACTTCGAAAATACTTCCAACCTAGCGATGGTACGATCCTACAATACAACTGATGTACTAGGACGATAGTGAGAAACTAGCGCATTGACAATGTGGAGATAAACATTTGCACATTAACGCGTACTTGTGATAGACCTCGCCACACGGCAACAGGTACGTTATTGTCTCAGCAATACTATACCGCTTCTTATATGCTTCTGGCGAGTTTCTAACCGTTGGCGTTGTTACCAAAATAGCATTGATTGCTTTTTCTCATTTTCTGTAATAAGCCAATATTTCAAAGCAGTGGAAATTTTACGAATACACATTACTCGTTCATAAAGAAAAAGTTTGATTTAAAAACAAAACATTTTAGCACTGATGCTATGCCAAATTGATTTGTCAATTTTTTTTATCTGCTTATCATATCAGTAAAAATTTTTAAAAAACCCTCTTATAACCAGGACCAGAAAATACCGGAAAATAATGGTTAATCGGAACTAAAATACAAGTATCTGGTTTAACCTGTCGGTTTTTACCATTCCTAAATCGGAATGACGTAACCATGTCTGTAATCCAAGCTTCTGGAGTTACTGATCACCTGAGTTTCGGGCCACTCTTGCTGCCGGAGGTGGGAGCACTGTGTATGAAACTTCACATCCTGTATACCCCCGAATCACTTTAAAATTTATTCATGCATTCTAGCAACTATGCGCGCGTAAGGAAAATTCAGGTATTTAATTTCTTTCTCGGCGTCCTCGGCCTTGTTAATAACGAGGTCCAGAAGAATTTTAAATTCACCTCTGTGCAAGTACAACTTTACTACAGGATACGATGGATCCTTCTATAAAGTCATTGGCGATTCCTTCAGTCATCTTACTTCATGTAAGCTAGTGCTCTGTCCAGTCACCTTACTGTCGACGCAAATCTCACTTACGATATTCCGTCTTGTTACACAGGTGATGTTGATTAAGCAGATTTCAGCGTAGCACTTTTAGTGAAGCACCGACAAATAGTTCCAGGTTTGCTGCTTTGTAAGAGCGGGAGTCTTCAGTGACGCCGTTGGAGGTGCATTATGTACAGTGTGAGATAAAATGTGATTGTAGAACAAGTCGGCGTCCACTGAGTGACGGAAAAAAATAACACATGAAGAAGAACCCCTTCCTTTTTTATCGTTTCATTGTCTGTGAAGCAGTGCTTTTGTTTTACATAAGAGATTTCGTGTAAGCAATGTCCACGATACTACAGCAATTGCTTATTCTCTGAGCACATTTGATGCACATCCAGTGGGTGAAAGTAGATTTCAGCATATTGTAAGTTCCTGCATTTATGATCTTCTGATAAGTCTCGAAATGCATTTGCGTAAGTGTTTGACACTGCTTCGGTTATTATTCAAACCAGAACCTGCTGCGCATGTTACATCTACATCGGCACTCATTTCGCGCTAAATCCGTATTAATACACCAAGAGAGTTGACACTGATCTTTTAGTCTGGATAAACGTCGTTCACGTCTCCTCCCTGTCATCCAACTGTAGGTTTTCTTTAGTTTCCCTAAATCACCTAAGACTTCCTATAAGAATGCCATATCCAATTTCCTGTCCTAACCTTTCCAAATACGAATTTATACCCCATCTCCACTGAAATCGTCATTGATGGAACTTCAAACCCCAATCTTTCTAAGATACATCCTTCCATTGTTTTGGAATGCGTAATGGTCATTGGTTTCGCCTGCTCTTCTGCAGCGTCTCTCTTTCTGCTCCATAACTTTAAAAACAGTTTCAAAATTGTAATTTGTTTCCTGTCGTGTTAAAGAAGTCTCTTTTTAATATAAGGGATTTTAGTATGTTACATTTGGAGGAATTCTGTTGTGTCTCTTGTTGTTTACTTTATTAGTCCGCGTCATAATGGTCAGCGTTAACACATGCAGGCCCCTCGCTACATTATTCAGTACCATAATCATTTTTTTCTTAATGAGCTATCAGAAACGTGATCCCCTTAACATCGTGAGGGATGGGGAATTAATTGCAGGAGAAGTAGCATCTGACGTCTCTGAAGATAAGTAGCCTATGGCGTGAGAGTGGAGAACTGTCCACTTGTTACCTCCAGTAATAATAACACTTTTGTGCTTCGCAGTGGCGTTTATACTGCCATGTACGTTGTGCGACAACTGAAATTTTATTTTCCGAGCAGCAACTAGAACACGGACCACTGTCTTTCGCCGGCAGTGAACTGCGAATTCTGCTTTCAGAGCACGCATCACAGACTGAGTTAAGGCTCAAACTTTTCACTTTTTTCCTTTCATGTCCCAAGCTCCACACAGGCCTCTCTGCTAGGCTGTAGCAATAGCACATATGTGGGGAAAGGTTACATCGAATGGTTCGATTTAACAACAGCATCAATCACTTATTCATTGTTGCATGTACACTGTTAAAAAGTAGACATATGTTACGTTAGTAATATTCCTGAGGCAATGGTCGACCCCCCCGCCGTATCCTTTGTCTCCTGGCAACCTCTTGGGAGGAGTGGAGGGTACCAAGTGACGAGTTAAAACTTTGGGTCAAAAATGGTTCAAAATGGCTCTGAGCACTATGGGACTCAACTGCTGTGGTCATCAGTCCCCAAGAACTTAGAACTACTTAAACCTAACTAACCTAAGGACATCACACACATCCATGCCCGAGGCAGGATTCGAACCTGCGACCGTAGCAGTCGCACGGTTCCGGACTGCGCGCCTAGAACAGCGAGACCACCGCGGTAGGCAACTTTGGGTCGGTCCGTTGTTGATGTACAGCTGTCCTGCTTGGTAGTGCGATCCGGGTCGGAGTCCAGCAGAGGCACGCGATTTTAAATTTCCGCACATTGTCGACTTGCAACTCTGAGTCAGTTACGTGTTCCATAGATCATCTGAAAGTGTGTTTTATTGAAGCGATGTGGAACGAGTCAGTTGACAGGATATGTACACATGATTAGTGTTCACATTAATGAACACAGCGTCATTTTCTTACTACTCATGAAAGTACACTTAAAAACTTTTTTAAATTGGGTGCCAGTTTTTAAGAAGAAATTCGTGAATGAAATAGGAGTTGTCCAGGAGAAATGGTTTTAAATTAGATTTAAACATTTCCTTACTACCTGTCAGACATTTTATGTTGTTGGCCAAATGATCAGATATTTTGCTGTGATGAGTTACTCCAGAAAATTATTCCGTACGACATTATTGAGTGGAAATGTGCAAAATATGTCAGGACGTTGACAAGATTAGCAGCTGTGCGAAAGCAAAAGTAGCAGAACTTGTATGTTTGAGAAGCTCTGTAAGCCGGTTCTTCCTGTTCAAAACGCATTAGGATGCCGATGAAAAACTGGTTCAAATGGCTCAGAGCACTATGGGACATACATGGAAGAATTCTGGAGATACTAAAAGGTATCAGATTATATAATGGTAAGACAGAGATTTAGGAATCAGGTTTTAAATTGTAGGACATTTCCAGGGGCGGATGTGGACTCTGACCACAATCTATTGGTTATGACCTGTAGGTTAAAACTGAAGAAACTGCAAAAAGGTGGGAATTTAAGGACATGGGATCTCGATAAGCTGAAAGAACCAGAGGTGGTACAGAGTTTCAAGGAGAGCATAAGGGAACAATTGGCAGCAATGGGGAAAAGAAACACAGTTGAAGAAGAATGGGTAGCTCTAAGGGATGAAGTAGTGAAGGCAGCAGAGGATAAAGTAGGTAAAAAGACGAGGTTTGCTAGAAATCCTTGGGTAACAGAAGAAATATTGAATTTAATTGATGAAAGGAGAAAATATAAAAATGCAGTAAATGAACCAGGCAAAAAGGAATACAAACATCTCAAAAATGAGATCGACAGGAAGTGCAAAATGGCTAAGCAGGGATAGCTAGAGGACAAACGTAAGGATGTGGAAGCTTATCTCACTAGGGGTAAGATAGATACTGCCTACAGGAATATTAAAGAGACCTTTGGAGAGAAGAGAACCACGTGTATAAATATCAAGAGCTCAGATGGCAATCCAGTTCTAAGCAAAGAAGGGAAGGTAGAAAGGTGGAAGGAGTATATACAAGGTTTATACAAGGGCGATGTACTTGCGGACAATATTATGGAAATGGAAGAGGATGTAGATGAAGACGAAATGGGAGGTAAGATACTGCGTGAAGAGTTTGACAGAGCACTGAAAGACCTCAGTCGAAACAAGGCCCCCGGAGTAGACAACATTCCATTAGAACTACTGACGGCCTTGGGAGAGCCAGTCATGACAAAACTCTACCAGCTGGTGAGCAAGATGTATGAGACAGGCGAAATACCCTCAGACTTCAAGAAGAATATAATAATTCCAATCCCAAAGAAAGCAGGTGCTGACAGATGTGAAAATTACCGAACTATCAGTTTAATAAGTCACAGCTGCAAAATACTTACGCGAATTCTTTACAGACGAATGGAAAAACTGGTAGATGCGGACCTCGGGGAGGATCAGTTTGGATTCCGTCGAAATGTTGGAACACGTGAGGCAATACTGACCTTACGACTTATCTTAGAAGAAAGATTAAGAAAAGGCAAACCTACGTTTCTAGCATTTGTAGACTTAGAGAAAGCTTTTGACAATGTTGACTGGAATACTCTCTTTCAAATTCTGAATGTGGCAGGGGTAAAATACAGGGAGCGAAAGGCTATTTACAATTTGTACAGAAACCAGATGGCAGTCATAAGAGTCGAAGGGGCATGAAAGGGAAGCAGTGGTAGGGAAAGGAGTTAGACAGGGTTGTAGCTTCTCCCCGATGTTATTCCAATCTGTATATTGAGCAAGCAGTAAAGGAAACAAAAGAAAAATTTAGAGTAGGTATTAAAATTCATGGAGAAGAAATAAAAACTTTGAGGTTCGCCGATGACATTGTAATTCTGTCAGAGACGGCAAAGGACTTGGAAGAGCAGTTGAACGGAATGGACAGTGTCTTGAAAAGAGGATATAAGATGAACATCAACAAAAGCAAAACGAGGATAATGGAATGTAGTCGAATTAAATCGGGTGATGCTGAGGGAATTAGATTAGGAAATGAGACACTTAAAGTAGTAAAGGAGTTTTGCTATTTGGGGAGCAAAATAACTGATGATGGTCAAAGTAGAGAGGATATAAAATGTAGACTGGCAATGGCAAGGAAAGCGTTTCTGAAGAAGAGAAATTTGTTAACATCGAGTATAGATTTAAGTGTCAGGAAGTCGTTTCTCAAAGTATTTGTATGAAAGTGAAACATGACGATAAATAGTTTGGACAAGAAGAGAATAGAAGCTTTCGAAATGTGGTGCTACAGAAGAATGTTGAAGATTAGGTGGGTAGATCACATAACTAATGAGGAGGTATTGAATAGGATTGGGGAGAAGAGAAGTTTGTGGCACAACTTGACTAGAAGAAGGGAACGGTTGGTAGGACATGTTTTGAGGCATCAAGGGATGACAAATTTAGCATTGGAGGGCAGCGTGGAGGGTAAAAATCGTAGTGGGAGACCAAGAGATGAATACACTAAGCAGATGCAGAAGGATGTAGGTTGCAGTAGGTACTGGGAGATGAAGCAGCTTGCACAGGATAGAGTAGCATGGAGAGCTGAATCAAACCAGTCTCAGGACTGAAGACAACAACTACAACAACACTAAGGGACTTAACATCCCAGGTCATCAGACCCTAGAACTTAGAACTACTTAAACCTAGCTAACCTAAGGACATCACACGCATCCATGCCCGAGGCAGGATTCGAACCTGCGACCGTAGCGGTCGCGCTGTTCCAGACTGAAGTTCCTAGAACCGCTCGGCCACACCGGCCGGCATGGATGCCGATGAAACAGCGGCTAGTCACCTGGCTAGTCTCCTTAAGAAATATTTCGCCATTCATTTATTTTACGTAATGAGAAGATGAGAATAGGATGTAGTCTTATTATATACTACACTTATTTATTTAGAGGTGACGGAATTATATTTCGTGCTCTTACTTTTGTTGATGTGGAGTGTTTGATGCATACTACATATGTGCAACTGTATTGTGCCCAGATTCGTCACATCGTTGAATAAAATTATTTTTGAGTTAATAACCCTGTCTCCCAACTGCAAACAAACTAACCTAAAAAAGCAATCCGCTGTGAACGCTAGCAAACACGTAATCAGTGATCGGTGCGATGCAACTAGGAAAACTGTATTTCTAGAGAATCGGTATACACGTATGTGATTCAACTTCTCTTAAAAACTCTGAGTATTCAGGGCGGGGAAGGGCCTGCAGTAGCTTCAAGACACTACAACGAGTTCCGGGTATGGCGAAGCACATAACGAGCCATGTGTTACCCGAGAATGGCATCCCTCCAAAGTAACTGACGTTTCATTTTCCAAATCACCGAACTTCAGCATAAAAAATTATCTTAGGTGGCACTGTGAGGCAGAGCCGCCATTTTATCTTATCTGCGTTCGACGAGAGAATACCTGGAGTACCATATCGTGAGATAATCCTAATTACCGTCAGACACGCGACCATTTTATCTCGAACTTTTTGATTAATATTATGTAATTTAAGTGTACACACACGAGAGAGAGAGAGAGAGAGAGAGAGAGAGAGAGAGAGAGAGATATCGCCCCTCCCCAACACACACACACACACACACACACACACACACACACACACACACACACACACACACACTCACTCACTCACTCACTCACTCTATCTCTATCTGTCTCTTACCTTGATGTATCTTTGTATGAAACAGTTAAGGTCGCTTATGTATTACAAACATGTTGGTCTCGTCTTTGTAAACAGGTAAATGGCGTTGTGGTTAAAACGCTTGATTCGTATTGCGATGGGTGGCAGTGCAAATACCCACCAGACCATCCTATTTTAGGTTTTCCGTGGGTTCCGCAGAGTACTTAAAAGGACATGGCTTATTTCTTTCATTATCCTTCCTCAGTCCGAGCCTGTGGTCCGTCTGATGAATTCATTGGCGCCGTGACGATAAATTCTGACCTGCCTAACTTTTTTCGTCTTCCTTTGTAAACTTCGTTAGAAGGGATGAGACATAGTCCCTCCTTCCTTCTGCAGAACTGAGGGGGGGGGGGGGGGACAACTTTCGTTCCATACTCCTAAATAGGTTGTGGGAACGATGATCCTGCACTTTTATCGTAGGCAAAGGCTGTAGAGGCGATTGTTCGCTCTCCTAGTAACTGCTCTGAAGCGTCAAATACGAAAGAAGACTGATGTGCTTGTGCAGTATATTGTTTCTCTTGTTGTAGTTGATCAGAGAATCAAAGGGACGAAGCGAGAGGGTAAAACCAGATGCTGGCACGTAACACAGTCAGGTGTCCACAGAGCTTAACTCGTAGCGTCCCAAGTAAGGACTTCGTGTTATGGATTCAGCAGCCAGGTCCTCGTCTACTATTCGTTTTGCAGACCCTCACTTTGAAGGTACTATTTTAAAGTGGTCGCAGGACAATTTAGAAAATGATGTTGGGTCAATAGGGACAACGAAATTTAAAGTAAATGTTATTCAGAGCCGCAACAGTGTGAAAGTGAAGACAACTTTGTTTTACCCCTGGTGAATTTCTTGAATGAAGCAAGTGATAAAAGTAATGAAGACAGAAGCATAGAGATTGAATCTTCAGCTAAACGTTCTGTTCGAAACAAATACTGTTGTCGACGAAGCCTCTTCTCAAGTGATCTTATGTTCTGGAGCATACCATCATTCGTCTGCCGGCAGTGCGACCACTTGCTCGAGTATGTAATAATCCAGAACCTCTTACTATTTGGAATTCGCTTAAGACTGAAGATATTTTAATTATCACATTGAAATGGACAAATGTAAAAAGAGAGAATGAGAAAGGCAGAAAATGATACACATGTTTGGTATAAAGCCGGTTTATGTGAACAAAAAGCATTTCTCGGTTTACGTTTTATTCGGCTATTTTCAAATCCAGCAGAGATGACAAATTATTTTTTGCCGCAGCTGGTACTGGACGTGATATATTTAGATGCGCTATATCCAAAATCCAGTTTGGCTTACTTCTAACACGCTTGAGGTTAGATGACCCTGCAACCCTTCTTGAATGCAAGCAAAACTATCCTTTGGCTCCAGTATCACAAAGTTTTACAAAATTAGTGACAGCTGTCAACGTTGTACAGTACTGGAGAATATGCATGTAACGATGAAATTCTGGTATCATTTCTTGGTAAATGCAGATAAAAAATGATCATTCGTTACAAACCATGTAAGTATGGGTTAAAGCCATGTTCCTTAGCAATGCTCGCACTCTTTATCTATATAATGCACATATTTACACAGGTAAGGATAAAGAGGCTTATCTCACTAGAGGTAAGATAGATACTGCCTACAGGAAAATTAAAGAGACCTTTGGAGAAAAGAGACCGACTTGTATGAATGTCAAGAGCTCAGATGGAAACCCAGTTCTAAGCAAAGAAGGGAAAGCTGAAAGGTGGAAGGAGTATATAGAGGGTCTATACAACAGCGATGTACTTGAGGACAATATTATGGAAATGGAAGAGGATGTAGATAAAGATGAAATGGGAAATACGAGACTGCGTGAAGAGTTTGACAGAGCACTGAAAGACCTGAGTCGAAACAAGCCCCCAGGAGTAGACAACATTCGATTAGAACTGCTGACGGCCTTGGGAGAGCCAGTCCTGACAAAACTCTACCATCTGGTGAGCAAAATGTATGAGACAGGCGAAATACCCTCAGATTTCAAGAAGAATATAATAATTCAATTCCCAAAGAAAGCAGGCGTTGACAGATGTGAAAATTACCGAACTATCAGTTTAATAAGTCACGGCTGCAAAATACTAGCGCGAATTCTTTACATACGAATGGAAAAAACTGGTAGAAGCCGACCTTGGGGAAGATCAGTTTGGATTCCGTAGAAATATGGGGGACACGTGAGGCAATACTGATCCTACGACTGACTTTAGAAGCTAGATTAAGAAAAGGCAAACCTACGTTTCTAGCATTTGTAGACTTAGAGAAAGCTTTTGACAATCTTGACTGGAATACTCTTTCAAATTCTGAAGGTGGCAGGGGTAAAATACAGGGAGCAAAAGGCTATTTACAATTTGTGCAGAAACCAGATGCCAGTTATAAGAGTCGAGAGACATGAAAGGGAAGCAGTGGTTGGGAAGAGAGTGAGACAGGGTTGCAGCCTATCCCCGATGTTATTCAATCTGTATATTGAGCAAGCAGTAAAGGAAACAAAAGAAAATTTCGGAGTAGGTATTAAAGTCCATGGAGAAGATATAAAAACGTTAAGGTTCGCCGATGACATTGTAATTCTGTCAGAGACAGCAAAGGACTTGGAAGAGAAGTTGAACGGAATGGACATTGTCTTGAAAGGAGGATATAAGATGAACATCAACAAAAGCAAAACGAGAGTAATGGAATGTAGTCGAATTAAGTCGGGTGATGCTGAGGGAATTAGATTAGGAAATGAGACACTTAAAGCAGTAAAAGAGTTTTGCTATTTGGGGAGCAAAATAACTGATGATGGTCGAGGTAGAGAGGATATAAAATGTAGACTGGCAATGGCAAGGAAAGCGTTTCTGAAGAAGAGAAATTTGTTAACATCGAGTATAGATTTAAATGTCAGGAAGTCGTTTCTGAGAGTATATGTTTGGAGTGTAACCATATATGGAAATGAAACATGGGCTATAAATAGTTTGGACAAGAAGAGAATAGAAGCTTTCGAAATGTGGTGCTACAGAAGAATGCTGAAGATAAGGTGGATAGATCACGTAACTAATGAGGAGGTATTGAATAGGATTGGGGAGAAGAGGAGTTTGTGGCACAACTTCACTAGAAGAAGGGATCGATTGGTAGGACATGTTCTGAGACATTGAGGGATCACCAATTTAGTATTGGAGGGCAGCGTGGAGGGTAAAAATCGTAGAGGGAGACCAAGAGATGAACACACTAAGCAGATTCAGAAGGATGTAGGTTGCAGTAGGTACTGGGAGATGAAGAAGCTTGCACAGGATAGAGTAGCGTGGAGAGCTGCATCAAACCAGCCTCAGGACTGTAGACCACAACAACAACATTTACACAGGAAGCGACTCACATGGACAAAATATTAGTTCATTAGGAAAAAGGTTCCAAAAACAACGGAGGCTGTGATTAGACTAGCTAAAGCAGCTTAACAGACCAACCACAGTTTTACTGCAGACAACTGATTTGCAGACAACTGATGTCGCTCAATCGTGTTAGCAACAGGTCTCAAATCAAGAGGACTAACGTACTTGAAAACAGGAAGTTGGTTCTGGTTATGCATTCTTGCATGATGTAAGTCTAGTTTCTTTCGTGCCAGAAAGAGCAGGATAGTGATATAATTTCGTCTGCGCGCCGTGATTAATAAAAAGATGATGATATAAGTAAACCAGAAATAACTGCATGCAGGAATAACACTAAAAGGGGCGTTGATGCCCTAGATGAGAAATGTGCCAAATATTCAACTCACGATGTGCCGAAAGATGGCCAGTGGCATTCTTTTTCCTCACACTGCACGTAAGTGGGGTGAATGCGTTTGTCCTTCACAGCTCCTACAAAGTCAGTATTCAAGTCAGGCGCTCCAATTTTATGAAGAAGCTCGCAGACTCTTTGGTGACACCACAGATGGAAAAGAGTGTCAACAACTCTCTTGCATGTCCCCTGAATTTCGTGCATCCATTCGCCGTATTTTGGGTGTAGCAGAACCAGAGCAGAAGTGGATGTAAATCGAAGAAGCCAGTCTGCCTTGAATGCTGTATAAAAATTTGCAGCGAGTGCAAAGAACTTCCGAAAAGGAATCTAAAAATTACTAGTGCCTTTTTTATTTTTTAAATGTTTTATGGGAGTTTGCTTTTTATTATTACACGTATAATAAACATGTAAATATAGCAAAAAGTAAAATTTAGAGTGTAGAGTATTTGAATTTTTGTAACACTAACATTATCATGTATAGTTACGTTAGTTTTGTGCATTTTTCTCTTTAATGTATTTAAAAAAATAAACTGTGAAATTTATTTTAATAGATTTTTGTGTGGTATTTATGTAACCAATTACATAAAAATTTGAATTGTGTGACTACAATTGCTGAATGCAGTTTTTATGGCTATTTAAATACAGTGTCTGTCAGACCGCACCGGAAAGAGTGTGGCAAAATATGACCCGGGAGCCTAAGGGTTAAGATGATTGCTGGACCACCATCAAGTATCATATACCCCCACTACTCTAATGCACTGGCAAGATCTTTCGTATCGATGTCAAAACATCAAGGCACAATCTGGTGATCAGGTTAGGTTTTATACGTGAGTAACTATTCTGCTCTTTGTGAATCAGTTGTGACGGGAAAGTACATGCTCCACCCCAAGTCGAACAAACTATTCAGCAAGCAAACGGAAAGATGCAAGTTGGGCATTGCTAGGAGATACAGGGAAATAAATAAATGAATCAGGGGACAGACTGGAGTAGAGGATGTAATTGTGACTGCAATGAAACTGAAGTGGAGGTAGGCGGTACATCAGGCCAGGTGAATTGATGGCAAATGGACCAAGGAAGTTCTTCGCCGTATTCCAAGAGGTAGGAAAATAACGAAACAGTGGCCGAATGGAAAGGTGAGTACATAACGTTAAAAACGTGCTGGCTCAACATGTATGTTTGTAGCTGATGGCCACAATAAATTTATAGCCTGCAACCCATATCCGGCCTTTAACCAGTAGTGGACGATAAATAGATGCATGGAGAGCAAATCCACATTGAGGCTGCAAGCCTTCGAATCGCGTGATAGGTAACAGATGCAGGTATTCATTACTGGCATGAATTTTCACTCTGCCGCGGAGTGTGCGCCGATTTGAAACTTCTCGGCGGACTAGAACTATGCGCCGGATTGGACTTAAATCTTGCCTTCCGCATATAAGTGCTTTACTGATTGATCTATCCAAGCATGATTCATGACTCGCGCCCACAACTCTACGTCCGCCAGGCATCTCCTACCTTCCAGACTTCAAAATTGTTCTCCTACAGGCCTTGCGGCACAAACCCATCAGTCACAGCCGGAGCATTGTTAACAGAACGAATTTTCACTCTGAAGCGGAGTGCTCACTTGCCTGCAAAAGGCAGGTTCGAGTTCCGCTCCAGCACACAGTTTTAATCTCCCACGAAGTCTCATCTCCTGTTTCAGTTTACATGTTACGGTTTTCCGTTCTTAAGAATTATTGTAGGATAAATCGAATATGCAAACTCCTTCATATGTCCACAGCAGTTTCCGATATACAATATTATACTGAACACATCTTTATCCATGATAGAATCTGTATATTTTCACATTTAATAACACTGTTAAATTTTTGTATGATATGAGTGTTTTGCAGTCCGTGGAGCAGTTAAACTTTTGACCAGTTACTGTTACATTTCTACTTCCAGTATTCGCTTTGACGATTTACAGTTCTGCATTAGCTTTAGATACTAGGTCACTAGAGAATGGGTGCCCCTAATGTTCCGTTTACATTTACATTGCGTTAACGAGTGTTGTGAAGGAGATTTGCGAACGTTGTAAAAAGGCATTACGCCTCAGCTTCAACATCTTCTGAGTAACCTTTATCAAAAATTATTCTGCACGCATAACTAATATTATTTCGTCGGTTTCAGACCAAAAGAACCTAAGGCCATAATGTGTATTCTTCGCATTGTAACGTGTGTGATACTTTAAAATCAATGCTCCGCAAAGCAGTAAAGAAGTTTCCTTCCAGCATCTTTTATTATCTAAAATAAATATGCATCTGGTGCTGTTGTTTGATTCGTAGTAACTATTTGACAGTTTTGAGGAACGTGCTTCGAGGTGACCTCGTTACTTTGCCCGGTGCTGTTGGCTGGTGGTTCACGTAGTTCTGGAAGGACCTGGCGGATGGCGCTGTAGTCCTCGGCGTGCCGTGCTGCCATCTGGGGGCCATCGCCCAAACAAGAAGTGGGAAGCACAGTTGATAAATGCTACAGTGATCTGTTCAGAACGAAATACATATTTGCAAACCTATGGAAAAAATGCCATAGATACGTTACTTTCGATTATTACGAGCAAAATTCGCTTTCGTAACACCTGTTTATGAAAAGCTGTTCTTTGCTCTATACCTTTATAAGAAAAGGGGTTTCATGTTGCGGTTTGCGTCGCTTCAGACAAAATTTTGAAGTGGTGGTGGCACTCATTACTTAGATTCTGTAGAAGGCTCGCAGCTATTTGTTGACGAGTATTTCGTTATTCTGGATTTATTTGTTTATTAGGTTTGTTGATGGATGTATTACCGCTTCGGAATTCTACAAAATGTTGATTTGGCCGATAACAACAGAAATCGGTGTGTATATTTCGTGACTCCAGAAAGATACGCTCTAATACTGCCACTGTTCGTCGAATTTGGTTTTCAGGAAATGATTTTTTTACGGTTTCGGTGCTCCCGTATAGGGAAACCTAAACTTCTTGGTCTATAAAGCCAATTCCTTCTGTACTTACACTACCTTGAATTATTTCTTCGTTGCTGAGTATAAGGTTTTTTAGGAAGAATGTCATTTTACACTAAGAAGCCTACAGTTACATCCGTGTATTGTGCGCTGACGCTAACATTACTAGTGATGATTTTTTCAGCAGTTTGATTTCGACTCCACTTAAACTCACATTTTATTCCTATATGAGTCCTGCTCCTCTTCAGCTTCACTAGTTGTTTGTATTACTTCCCGCTTTCATATTGCGGCTATTGTGTATAGTGTCCATCAACATAACTCAGGTTTACATTTTCGAACAGTATGAACGTTATGTCACCTGTTGGGTTTCCTCCTTCCTATCTTAATACTGACCCGAGGGTGCTTTTTTCGTCGTTTAATTTTTCTTGGGGATATCCCGGCCAACAAATGCCATATGATCATTTCATTTCTTCTGACAATGAGTAGAGATATGTCTTATCATGAAAATATCACTCCTGTGTTTCATTATCAAGTGATGCACTAGCACTACCGCACAAAATAGTTATCTTATTAAAATCAATGTGCGTGCTGTAGAAGGGAAGCCCATATAAAACCAACAAAAATATCTGCAAACAGAATGATGGAATTTTGTAATCGCTCTGTGCATTACCGTGCCATCTCTTCCGCAGAGCATTTGTCATGGCGTTTGCCATTTTAATGTGAGAAAGCTGGCGCAACGATACTTCTCGGCTGATTTCTTTCACCATTAATTTACTATTAAAGTAATCAACGAGCGAAGTAGCACAATTTAAAGATAAGTGAAGACACATAATGTTGCCCGAATCCACAAGCTGTCGAAAAAATCGTGAGGGGTGGGGGGATAACAATTTGCAGCAAAATGTAAAATATTAAATGTAAATGTAAAAGATTATAATGTTACCGATGGCCACTATGGCAGTCCGGTAAATATAAAGGTGGCACAACTTAGAAATGTGGAGATGTGTTTGATACCACAGTTCTTTGTTAAGCATTACGCGTTTCAGAATTACATCATCAGATAGAAGCTGTGAGATGAAGTTACAAAGAAATTAACGATAGCAAATATATACGTACTAACGTAAGTGTGCATAGAAGTGAATCATACACAGAATTTACAATTTTTGCTATTATTATCCTACTTACATTTAAATCAAACTTTAGTGAAAGACTAGCTAAAGCGAGCGCGCAGACTGAGTATAGTGCAGATCTCATCTCACATAGGAATAGCCGACAGTGCCGTTGTCTATTCCAAGAGATCGAGTGCTTCCACTGTCTATGGTCAGTGCTAGCGCCCCCTACAGCCTCTGTTTGCTTCTCAGACAGTTTACGCATTCACCAGTCAGTTTGACACTGTCAGATATTCCTAAATTAGATTAGATCTGTATTGTATTCAGTATTATGTGCTCACTTTCGCAAGCCTTTTAGAAAAGTTTGATTTAAATGTAAATATGATTTTAATTTTAACAGTTGTAAATTCTGCCTATGGATCACGACTACGCATAGTTACGTTAGTATGTATGTCACCACAATCGTTAATTTCTTTGCACACTTTATCTCACAGCTTCTGTCCGATGATGAAATTTTGAAACGCGCAACGCTTAATAAAGAACTGTGCGTTCAAGACTTTTCCATATTTCATGTAGTGCCACATCTGAATGGTCGCCTGCCTCTATCATGGATGTATTTCTCCACCAAGTAGTGGAAAATGTAAAGTTGCCATTAACACGATGGTTGGTTTGAACACTACAGTGCATGACCCTATTAAAAGTGGTACGTCCTTGCCTTCCACCGACTTTATACGTGAACCACGGTGCATCCCGGCATTTGTCACTTATTCAAACACAGACGTGAAAGAAGAAGTGGTAAGGATATATGCGGTAGGACTGATCACGGATAGAATCAAAGACATTTAGGTCTGTACTCTGACAATTTACTCATTTTTTTGTAACAAAATTCATTCAGAAATGAAACAGTACCAGGAATAAATTGATTTGAGGAATTTTGTTCACTGTAAAGCATTGACATTTCGCTATAAACGTTTTATAAGAAACTAAGATCTGTTTTATGTGGCCATATTGCCCGTAGTTGCTTTACAGTTCTTTAGGGCATTTTCGATCTACCATTGCAACTACCAAAAAATGTGCGTTATTTTTCACCAGACGCGTTTCTATTTATTGAGGTAAAGCATCATCAGTGGTCTATAATTAAGTTATTTACATTTTGATTTGCTTTAAGATCGAAAAACAGTTCGTTAACAATATGCTGGTTTTTGCTTACTGTGATTTCCACTTAATTTCTCGCCTACATCGGGAAATGCCGTCTGCTAGCTCATCGTTGATGTTTTTCCTTTTTAGATACTGATAGCCGTGGTCAAGTTTTTAGTGTGTCTGCAGCACTATGCATTTTTTATGTTTTACGTTGCACACTTTCTCGGACTCCACTGTTTTCTGTTTGTTTTCATACTTCTATTGTGGTTTGTGTTTTGTAGTGTTTCCAGCATAACCTTGCCACTGTCAGTTGTGTAGGTGCAGTGATGGTATCGATTGTGTTGGGGGCTGCCCGTAGTGCAGCTGCTCTCTCGCTAGGCAGGTAGGGTTGAAAGTTCAGCGCTGTTATGTCGACAAGGTACGGCTCTGTCGACAATGTAGTAAGTACTCTGTATGTCTTGGCGTTAATCCTCACACACGTGGGAACAGGCCGTGTGTCGTATTTACGCAGGCGCCACTGAGAGCCACCGGTTCTGTACGTTGTGTGCAAATACTTGATTTTCTGCTAAAATTGTCTATCTGAAATAAAGTTACAGTTGACGAAGTTTCAATCGAGCGAAATACAGTGCTCAAAACTGGACTCGTACAAGCTTGATTTGATCACAATCCAGCCATCGTTATGTACGTTTTTAACTTTATCTGTGGATCACTCGAAATGAATACGGTAACGTTTACTTGTAAATGGTTTAGGACGAGTTCCTTCCTCATCATTAGCCATTCTGGTTCTTGATAACATAATTATCATTTGTCCTTGAAAGAAATTGATAGGCTCCCTGTCCGCACAAATATTATTAAGGGGTAACACCATAGTAACGGCCTAAACAAGCGTTTTCTTGACTTTTTTGTGGAAGGAAAGATGATGGTGAAATAATGCTTGGGGTAGTTATTGAACATATTTTTAAGTGCATTGCAAAAACATTTTGACGGAAAATATTAAAAAGTGGCAATACGGCATCAGTCTCCCAAGGCATGTTGAAATTGAGGTGATCTCCGGCACGCAGTATAACTGATAATTGAATTAGGAAAAAATAAATTAGTCAGTGTAATCTACATAAGTGTAGCTAGTGAACCACGTACGGGATTTTTAGAAATACTGGTTTTTGCTTAATAGCACGATGTTAGAATGAAGTCTTCAATTTTCACCAAAAGAAAAGAAAGTCATAAATTAGTAAATGTTGTTTAAATTAGCTAATCGAAAATCTCGTGCGTGGCTAAATTTGAAATGTTATTTCAAAGTTGTGGTTAAATTTTCAAATAAAAAGACTGAAAATTGTTGGAGTTATGCTGCATATCGTTGCGAAGATTAATATTCCGACAAGAACGCGTTTGAAGTTTTGAAATTGTTATACACATGAACAAATTAAAATAGTCCATTTTTAGAAAACTTTACCATTAATCTGCTTTCCCTGAACTGGTCTGCCATACTGTTGTCTTTACGATCGAAGTCTTCCGTTAATTTATCATAGAACGATTGAAATATCGGTCGTGACAATTCCATGGAACGAACAGCTCTGTTTACCTCTACTCCACGTGGGTGCACTTTCTTACCATCCATTCTTATTTGAAATTGAAAGATAAACCCGCATACTGTAAAATCGCAATCAAAGTGTAAAAAAATCATTGCTGCACACGAAAATCAAGATTCGAAGCGAAAGAATTGTCTTTCGTACACGTACTAACGCTTGCTGTTGCCAAGCAAAAGTATTGCTGTTTTGAAATGCTTCCAACTATCCCAGATCTACAGGGGTATCGACTTGGCCCAGGTAGGCCGTTGCGGGTCATCCGAGGCTCTAGAGAAGCAGCTCGCAATTCCATAGAACAATTTTTTTCATGAGTTAGGCTTTTTTGTCTCTTATTTTAGAAGTTTCATTTGATTCATCTCTTAAGCCAATAAAAAAAAAAGATTTGTTGAAAATTCTGCAGTGGTGTTAAGTAACTGCGAGCAGTCAGTTTGAAATGCGAAAGTCAAATTCTTCTTTTATCCTTAGAGTTTTAGACAGGTGTTTAATTTACGTCATTTGTTAACTTATTCTCGGTGCTCAAAATACATGCTATGATTGGGCGAATAACGTCTTATAAACGGAAAAAGCAGGTACCCTGCAAACAAATTAATGCAGTTGCTTCAGATGTGGCATCTGTCGATATCGATCCTCTAACTATACAGTACCTCAGCGCCAAATTACATGAGCTGAATGGCAGTTTTATTGCCTAGAGATTACAGTCAGACCAAAAAAATCTACAAGTTTACACTTAAAGAGATCGTGGCAAGCGGAAAAGGGAAAAGAAAGAAAGAAAGAAAATAAATACCAGCAGCCGTAATTTCATTAATTATTTTGGTTGAGTACCAGTTTAGGTGCCTCATTGGCACCATCCTCAGCAACCTGTATATAAAGCGATCAAATCAGGCTTACGATAGACGACAAATCTGATATGCAACATCAGTTGTCATTATTTAAAATAAATTAACCATACATACGTTTTAGAAAAAATTATAAGTAGAGATCCTTACGAAATCAAGAAGTTATGCATGACATACAACCTTTGGTCCCAGAATTTTCATGTACCCATTAACCATACTAATAAAAACCGTTTAAAATACAATGCTAACATGAGATTACGAAATAAAGCAAATGTTTTCGTGTTGTAGTGACTAGAAAAGCCTTCACTGAAAATAAGCGTTAAATTCATGTCGTACAATTAATGGTACCACAAGCTGTGGTCATACTGTTATCCATGGTAAGTTTGATTCTGCCTTATAAGGGCCTGAATATGGCCCCAATGAGGCACCGAAACTGGTAGTCAGAATAATTAATAAAATTACGGTTGTCGGTATTTATTTCCGTCAAGTCTTGGCCAGCCGCAGTGCCATTCCATTTACACAAGATGGAAGTAAGAAAATATTTGTGTGCAGACCATCGCAGTAAACCTTAATTGTTTAAGCAGACTTCGGCATGGCGGAGGTCGGAACCTCCACATCAGAAATTTTCCGTAGGCTGCCCTAAAGCATACAGACACAAAGAAATTACGTTGTTCGTAAGCATCTGCCATTCGTGTCATTGCAACAAAGCCAGTACCATTCACGACAAAAAATGGTTCAAATGGCTCTGAGCACTATGGGACTTAACATATGAGGTCATCATACCCCTAGACTTAGAACTACTTGAACCTAACTAACCTAAGGACATCACACACATCCGTGCCCGAGGCAGGAGTCGAACCTGCGACCGTAGCAGCAGCGCGGTTCCGGACTGAAGCGCATAGAACCGCTCGTCCACACGGGCCGGCCCTCCACGACATTTTTAGAAATAATTCTTTTCTGGAAATACCAAAATGTCTCTTCCGAACATACTACTAAACTTTCTGAAAGTTGCCACACAAATGCGAAATAAAAATAGGATCACAATTAACCTTTCGCGGTGGCTATACATCGTATTGTAGAGGGGGGGGGGGGGGGGGGGGAATAGTAATTTTGGTTGCTTCATTTGCTTCTGAGAAATTTAGCATGTGCAGACTGCGGTTTCATGTTTCGCTTGATGGATACACACGTAAGCAGATAACATATTAAGTATCTTACGTTATACCGTATCGCAAAGTATGCTGTATGTGATATCTGAGTGAATCTAAAGGTTGTTTGTGAACATTTCCCGACATTTCGTTTGATTCCCAAATAATTTTGAACATTGCCAAATAATTTTGAACATTGCTTGCAGCACTTACTAGCCATTCCTTCCATACTTTGCGTTCTTAGTAACTACTATGTTTTAAACCATTGGTCCATCAGAGTAATTAAACAGATGCAAAGAGAACGGGTGAGAACTGCGAGAAAAGCACCTTAGCCAATAAGTGTAAAGATTAAAGGAAATACCGTCATGCCACGCAAACAAGCAGCTAACTTTCCAGATTCGGAAGTAATTGCGAGCGCCAGTGCAACATCGTGTGACGAAAGTCTCCCTGCCCGTTGCAAGTATGCAAACGATACTCTTTTTAAAAGATACCTGGTATACTAAATTGCCTGCAATATTGAGGTAATGTATGATGTGGCATATTAATGCGCAAGTGTTGGTCGACTTAGAACTGTCCATACGCTGTGACAAAATACATCAGAACGCCTTCAGCTCAGTTGCAATGAGCGAGCAAATTAGTAGAGGCGTGTTCTTGAGCTGCGCCGGGACACCAAACTGCCGAAGATCGTGCTCAGTCTCACGGGAAACGGCGTGTATACCGTCCCCATTTTATCTCATAATCTACTAGACGTAGTTTATAACATATGCTTAAAATGGCGGCTCTTTTCAGTAACTCGTGCACGATCTCATTCTACCATGTTCGAAACAACTTTGCGGAGCATGTTCATACTATCTTCATTCTTACGTTAACCCGCCAGCTGCTGTGGTCTCCATTTGGGGATCACGTAGTTCAACATGTAGAGGCTATAACAGAGAAATTAGCCAGTGCTCCTTACAGAACAAATAATCAGCTCAGGTGGCCGCCATTTTTTTGCCAAATTTGCGCGAGAAATACTGTCGTCTGTTGAGTGTCACAAGTCATGGGTTTGACACATTACAGCAGACATTCCAGCTTGTTATTTTGTATATGACTAGTATACATTTAATATGGAGTAAATTAATGTGTGGCGTGATACAGTATATTAAGCCTTTTATACAAAGTATCGAAAGAAGCAGGAATCGAGCAGGAAAAAAAGGTGCATTTGTATCACTTTTTGAAGCGATTTCAGTGTTTCCTTCTTTGGATATTCATTGTTTAAGTTAGAAGCCTCCAAGCTTGGCATATTTTTTTTCCTTACCAGGTAATATACGTATTTTAAATGAGATCATTTTGGATCTAGAAACTACGTCTTAGATTGAAAAAATCCAAAAGACCTACTTCTGCAATTAAGTTTAGTAACGCTAAAAGAATGAAAGAATAGTAAAACATGTCCGCAGTAGCTGATTTTCGAAAATGGCACTTCTATTATGATCGCTACTCGCAAAAAATGGCACTAAGCACTGTGGAACCTAACATCTGAGGTCATCAGTCGCCTAGACTTAGAACTGCTTAAACCTAACTAACCTAAGAACATCACACACAGCCATGCCAGAGGCAGCATTCGAGCCTGCGACCGTAGCAGGCGCGCGGTTCCGGACTAAAGCGCCTAGGAAGCCGGCTCGGTACTCGCATTTCGATGCGATTAGCAATTAAGCTCAAAAGTATTATGTTCCGTATATGTTAACTGACGTTTCAACTCGATAAGTTAACTGACGTTTTAATTCGATAAATGCAATTCAGATAAAAAAGTTATTTGGTGACAGTGAGAGTCGAACAGCCAATAGCACGATTTTTAATGATGGGTGCTACTTACTCAGCTACACGCGACATTACGACAAACAGGCGAAACGTTTTGCACATAATAGTGCCCAGAAATTTTCGAGTCAATTTTTTGCTTCACAAGAGAAGAAAGCTGTAGGCATGGCGTGCCATAGACTGAACAGTTTTCAAGAAGTCTTCAAAACAATAATCTAGCTCCAGATCATGCAAACATACGAATCGAGAGAGACCTGTGGCAAAAAATGAAGTCGCATCTGATCAGCCAATCGCGTGCGATTTCGCCAGTTACACCCCCCCCCCCCTCTTCCCACTGGCCTCCCTCTCCACCCCCCCCCCCTCCCTCTCCCTCTCCCTCTCCCTCTCCCTCCCTCTCTCTCTCTCTCTCTCTCTCTCTCTCTCTCTGTGTCTGTGTGTGTGTGTGTGTGTGTGTGTGTGTGTGTGTGTGTGTAATGGCTCTCCATTTTAAGCCGCCCGTGTGTGAGATAATTAGAACGTTCACTTCTTCCACAGAATGCCAACGTGTAGCAACGAATGTAAAGTGCACATGCGTGCTTTGTTCTGTGTACATTTGCTCATTTTCCCGTTCCATGCAGCTCTTCTTAACACAAATGTGAATCGTGAATTTTGAAGACAGATCTGGCATTGCAGACATTGACGTATTTTGCTCGTCGTGATTTTTTTTATTGGTAACTGTTGGTTACTATACAAAACTTTTTTCATGTTAGGGTAATTTACATTGGTACAGTGGACACAAATACATAAAGCCCCTTTGGGCATCACATCTTATACTGTCTAGAATTTCAGTAAATATTTCTTCAGTTGCAGTTTGCAAGGAATGGCTTGACAAAAGTTTCTTTGGAAGACCTTGAAGATACCGTTAATCCCCCGAACTTACGGTATTCTGATAGTGAAGACTACGGCAATAGTGGTGTTCTGTAGACATTGTGGAACTTCATACAGAACGGGTCATGGGTTCATAATGAAGGTATTGATGATGATATTGTCGATGACGAAGATAAAACAGGTTGTTTATGGACATACTGAAATTCATTATGCGACATGGAGGGAAGAATCCCCTGTGGTAGACATCGGTGTACCATAGACAAGTACAGGTAGAGGGGATGCAGCCCTAAAATGTGCCGGAAAGAGAAAAAAATGAAGGAAAAAGAAACAAATCACTCGAAAGTGTATGCGAATTCGGGTTCTGCACAGCCAAGGAGGAATGATCTCCTTAGCGACCTCCAAGGGAAAAGCCCGTTTAAGATTATTATAAGAAACTGCCCGATGATACAACTGTCTCAAATATTGTTCGGCGGCTATGACATACGTCGCACAGAAGAACGCCTGAACGCTGTCAAATGACTGCATCGAGTTACTGGAGTTCTAGTTTTACTGTTTGTCATTCTCTTCCTTAAGAAGATTTCTGTTGGTGTGAAGACGATGAAATGGATATCAAATGCTTGAGGAAGTGTTAGAGTCAACGCAGGTGTCTCCAAAAATTTGTCCGTTGATGAACAAATGGTTCGATATTACGGACGTCACTGTTTCAAGTAGTTTATACGTGGTAAACCCTTCAGGTTTGGGTTCAAACCATGGGCGATCTACTGCTCAGAAATACGTTGTTACCAGATGCATGTGTACAGGCCTTTCCGGACTAGGGTCAACTGTTGTTCTGAGAATCATTTCCGTTTTAGATACATCAATGATTCTCAAACTCTGTTTTGACAATTTCTACACGTGATTTTCTCTGATGAAACATTTGTAAGATATTGATACCAGAAGGACAGGAACTGTTCGATTCAACATAATGAGTCAGTGCTCCATTTCGACAGACAGGTAGATCAAGGAGAAAGAATGTGGAGCTTTTGACAACAGACTGATTCGCAAAATCAAATTTTTACTGTCACTTTGAATGGTAACAGGTATGCGGGGCAACTAT
Source organism: Schistocerca gregaria (assembly GCF_023897955.1). Classification (NCBI taxonomy): domain Eukaryota; kingdom Metazoa; phylum Arthropoda; class Insecta; order Orthoptera; family Acrididae; genus Schistocerca; species Schistocerca gregaria. The sequence goes on along the minus strand of NC_064921.1, from coordinate 938,344,931 downwards.
GCAGCCTCGAAACCATAGATTGAGCCTCTCTCGCTAGTGAAACGATGGAGCAGGTGTGACACGAAAGAATTATACGTCCCCCATCTTAAACTGATCAAAGTGTAAAATAGCATAAATGAGGAGAGGAAAAGATGTTGTGGAACGTCCAAAAATACAAAATCAAAATACAGGCACCAGCGCCATTGACATAGTACTGGTGAAATCTCATGTACTGTTTCGTTTCATAAACGTGAATATTTCTCTTCTGGACTACAGAATGATAGTTGCCAGGTCATATCTTCTCTGCCTTCACCAGTATCTGATCCAAAAAAGGTTCGTCGGAAAAATTCCGCTAAATCTTCAGACATCGTGTTCCTGTTGAACCAGAGATAATGTGCAGTGTGTAAGAAAAATGCAAGAAAACAGTGCTATAAATGTGATATGGGATTATGCAGGGAATACTTTGAACATGGGCATCAAACATAGATGGTGTGTGTCACGATCTACGTGTGGGATCAGACAAAAATTTGAACTATTTCAAAAAATGTTGCTGCAGTACTTGAAAACAGATATTATTCCTGCCATTTGGATGTAAATGAATAGTAATAAAAGAAAAACAAATTCAAAAAATATGATAGTCAATGAGTTAATTTGTAGTTCCGACAGTGTGTACGGCCTGATGTTAGACTCTGCCTTTGAGGTAGCCCCACAGAAAGAAATCTGGAGACATAGAATTGGGAGAACATGGGGCATTGAATTTTTGAATCGCTTAAGAAATGAATTGCGTCATTAGATGCGTGGAAAGTGACATTGTTCTGCTGCAGCCAACAATAACATTACCTGCCACAAGATGCGAAATGAACTGCGTAACGATGTCTCGGTACACAACACCCATCACTATAGTTTAATAAAAAACATACACATTATTCGACGACGCGATACGGCACTCTCACAGTGTTTCTGAGGATTTTCTGGTGTCAAGATTCTTGTGTTTTTACTATTCACGTATCCATTAAGGTGGAACGGTGCCTCATCAATGAAGGAAAACGGCCCAGTCGTACGATTCCATGGATGTCAGCAAATGACAGAAACCATGTACAGTACACTGGACACTTTTCTTTGTCCGGCACCTTCAATCTCTGCACACTGCAAACATGATAACCACGAAATTTTAACTTCTGAGCAGCTTTCTGTGCACTACTATACAAAATCTGAGATAGACAAATAGCCTCCTCAAACTTTTGTGAAGGCGAACGCAACATAACATTTCTCGCCTTACCCATTTTAGCGCCCGTCAAAATGGCCGGTCTCTCGGTTCACTTCCGTCTGCAACTGATCCACATTCGCGGAATATTTTCCACGAAACTCGCCTACAACGCGTGCGTAGAAATGATTGGCAAAGTACTGGTAAACAATGAGAACTTGTTGCTCTTGGGATAACAAAATGTTTACCAAGCAGTGAATTGATTCGTGCTGCAGACGTCATGTGACTTGTACCTGTTAAATTAGTGTCTTTGATTATTGGTGATACCTGTGGTGCTTTCCTGCTGTGGCTGATAAAACGAATGCAATGCAGCTCCTATTTACAGACACTTTCATGCTTGCGGCCGGCCGTTATGGCCGAGCGGTTCTAGGCGCTTCAGTCTGGAACCGCGCTGCTGCTACCGTCGCAGGTTCGAATCCTGCCTCGGGCATGGATGTGTGTGATGTCCTTAGGTTAATTGGGTTTAAGTAGTTCTAAGTCTAGGGGAGTGATGACCTCATAGTGCTGAGAGCCATTTGAACCATTTATCATGTGCGCGCTTTTCGGTAGCATTGTATTTTGAGCAGAAGCAGTAGACGTGTGTGGACTCAAGTACACTAACTATTCAAAGATATCTGGACGTTTCTGTGTAATGCGCAGTTAACCACTAGATGTCACGAGAGGCGGATTCGCCATTATAAAAGGAGGCGAGGAGTATTGTGTGGTCAATAGGGGAGCAGTGACAGCAGAGTGGTCCGCCAAGAGAGCTCCGTGGATGCCACCTGAGTAATAAACCAATCAGAGACTTTAATGAAATTTGCACTCTGCAGCGGAGTGTGCGCTCATAGGAGACTTCCTGGCGAATTAAGTCTGTGTGCCGGACCGAGTCTGCCCTTCTCGGGAAGTGCTGTACCGACTGAGCTACCCAAAAACGGCTCACGACGGAAACTCTCCTGTTTCGCAGGAGAGTTTCTGTGAAGTTTCGAAGGTACGAGACGAGGTACTGGCGGCAGTAAAGCTGTGGGGACTGGTCGTGAGTCGGGGTCGGGTAGCTCAGTCGGTAAGGCACTTGCCCGCGAGAGGCAAAGATCCCGAGTTCGAGTCGCGGTCTGGCACACACATTTGTAATCCTCCAGGAAGTTTCAGTGACCTGTCAACTATTCTAAAGCTGTAAAAGTCGACTGTCGCTGATGTGATTGTAAGTGGAAACGCCAAGGATGAACCACGGCTTAGCAAAGACTAGCCAGATGTCATGTGCCAACGGGCAGGAACCGTCGAGCATTGGGGTGGTTGAAAAACATCTCATGAAATCAGCCGAAGGAATCATTCGGATTCCCAAAGTGCTACCAGTAATCCATCTAACACAGTACCTGTGCGTAGGGAGTTAAAACAGAGTAGATTACTAGGGTCGAGCAGTTCCTCATAAGCCATACATTTCTGGAGCCATTGCTAAGTAAAGGCAAACTTTGTGAAGTATCCTACTCTGGACACACACATAAGCGATCCGTCAATGAACAGAACACTTTAGTACAACAACTATACACTCAATTTTTGCTTCTCGTTGCTGTGGCTGTGATAGCACGCGGTGAGCTAATGGTGGTTCAAACACACAAGAGTAGCTGGAGTCACTTAGTTGCGTACAGCACTAGTCTGATAGGAAAGGGGAGGGGATCAGGGTTGGTGAAGATAGATAGAATTACTTTGGAATTAACGACGCTTTTAAAACCTTTAGAGCCGTATAGCTTGGATACAGTGATCCTTGAGTGAAAAGCCACCGGAAGGTAGATTTACAAAACATATATTAACATCATTTAAGGAACATACGTTGGTACTTAGAGTTTTTAACAGAATTACTCATATCGTGATTCCAAATCGTGACCTGTTTCACCCAAATAAATAAAAGCAGTTGACATTACTCATTGGTGGTACTAAGCCACTTGGAAGGTCCTTAACGAAACTAGCAAGATTTCTTTGAATTCTTCTTATCACTAGCCACACATATCTTAAAAAAAGGTAAAAAACAACATACAATGACATCTTGTGTTGGGTTGGACCAGACAGCGAGGTCATTGTTCTCATCGGATTAGGGAAGGATGGGGAAGGAAGTCGGCCGTACCCTTTCAAAGGAACCATCCCGGCGTTTGCATGGAGCGATTTAGGGAAATCGCGGAAAACCTATATCAGGATGGCCGGACGCAGGATTGAACCGTCGTCCTCTCGAATGCGAGTCCAGTGAAGTGGCCACCAGCTGTATTATCTTCAACCTAACACAAAACCAACGGCCATTGTATGCACGCAGCTAGATACTAAGTATGAACTACAGTGATTGCACAGCGCCAAACACTAGCCCCTTTAAAATGTGTAAGTTAACTGAGCAAAATCTACGGACTACAAAACGTGGACACTTGTCCCTTACCAAAATTGTAGGAACAAGGACAATAGTCGTTGAAATTAACAACCTAAAACTTAAAATGTCATATTTAGCAAGTTTTTCCAAAATTACCTGGGATCTAATCTTTTTAAAGTTGCAAAACATGGCCAGTACTGATCCAAGACAACTTACAAACACAGTTTTGGATACGGACTGTAAACGACTTACTATAGATTACGAGGCCATTTTTCCTCAAGCTCTATTACGTAAGTATCAACAATAAAGATAATTTCAATTTCAGATGAACAACCATTTTGAGCAACTCGACAACTGTCGGTTCTCTTACAATTTAACACTTTATTGGTGCTTTTAGTTTTTGTCATTAAAGAGAATCCACTGTTTGTTCCTTTTAAAATTTAACCACGTAAGTTCGAGCTTTACGTATTTGGCACCCACGAAAATAACCAACAACCTTACTCCAAGCTTTCATCCTCAACATAGTTGTGAAAATATCCTGTGGCTCAATGTGCTTTCATGCGAAGGATATAGCCTTCTAAACTCGGATAGTTCATTTTTAAAGTAACTATTATGTAGTCCTATGCAGTCAAATAAAATCAGGTGATACTGAGGGAATTAGATTAGGAAATGAAACATTAAAATTAGCAGATGAGTTTTACTATGTGGACAGCTAAATAACTGATTACAGTTTAAGTAGAGACTAGCTATTACAAAAAAAGCATTTCTGAAAAAGAGGTTTTTTTTATATCTGATAAATCAATATAAGTATAGGAAGTCTTTTCAGGAGTTGCGAACATTTGTCTTCAGTGTTGTCTTCTCCGGAAGGGAAACTTGAATGATAATAGTTATAACTGTAAGGAAATAGAAGTTAGAGAAAAGTGCTGAATGCATGTTTAGTTCGCGAAACTAATGAGAAGATACTGAATCGGAGAGGGGAGAAAAGAAATTTATGTCACAACCTGACTAAAAGAAGGACTTGGTTGATAGACTGCATCGTGAAACATCAAGGAATTGTAAATCTGGTGATGGAAGAGAGTGTGAAGAATAAGAATTGTAGAGGCAGTCCAAGGAATGAATACAGTAAGCATGTTCAAGTGAATGCAGGTTGAGGTAGTTTTTCGGAGACGGACGTGCTTGCACAGCATACACAAGCGTTGACAGCTGCATCAAATCAGTCGACAGACGACGACGACGACGACGACGACAACAACAACAACAACAACAACAACAACAACATGCAAGGTTAAAGTTCTTTATTCGTGAGAAAAACGTAGGCTTGAGAATTCGGATGAATTACTGTTATGCACTGTATTGGCAACAGTGTTACTCAAAACACATCCAACAGTGTTTTCCTTCATAGTAATTTCGTCTTCTTCTTTTCAAAGCTCCCCTTTCACTTCTGTAAAATTTGCATATGAACTAGCCCCGGGTGGTTACAAGAATGTTACAAAGTCTTTCAATTACTTCCAACTTATTTTACAAGTACCCACAATATACAAGAAGTATGTACGAACAGGATGCAATAGTCTTTGACACTAGTCTCGTTTTTCGTCACACTGTGGTGTCCTTACTCGAACAAACCGGATGTCCTATCCCCCTTTCTTATAAACAGTTTCTTTCCACTTCATATCGCTTCATGACGTTGCTCATAAAACAGCGTAGAGGTTAGTCATTCATACTGGACTCGTATAGTTGCGTACTTTTACGCCTCGTTGATTGCTTTATATTGCACTATTGTCCATGAAAGTGAGGAGCCATTAATTACACCAAACTGAAAATGTTCAAATGTGTGTCAATTCCTAAGGGACCAAACTGCTGAGGTCATCCATAGAAGTCATCATTTTTAGCTAACAACAGACCAATATCGAATATTCTATCTGGATGGATCGCATATGAGGCCCTTAGAATATCAGAGGCGTATGCCCCAAAGTATGCCATTTTTTCTCTTTTTTTCTGATTTTCAAAAAGTTGTATGAAGCATGCTATTTCATGCCTGCTTAGTGTGAATGGACGATACGCCGTAGATATGAACGAACTCGCCTATTGACTACAGCGTGACCGGCGGGTCACCAGTTGAATCGCGAGAATAGTAAAGGCGTATCTGCCGGGTCTCTTTGGAGTTCATCTGGTGCGTGTCAAGACAGTTGTAACATGCAGTCCGGTGGCTTATAACACTCGGATTAAAAATTATTGAGTGCATGTACTGTTGTATTTTGAAAGTAGTGTTGTGTAATGATAATACCATTCGACAAACTTTTAATGCATTTAGCGCAATGATGTACATTTATTAAGCAAAATGAGTGGTACAAACGGTGATTATACGTCTCATCACGTAAGTCATCCTGGAAAACGCTGCGTGCAGCAACGTCAGTGGAAAATGAACGTGGCCAAGAAGAGAAATACACGTGAAGAATACATATGTGTGAAAACAAACAACATTGTAAAGGCCGAAGAAATAGGGTCTGCCTGCTGGTGTGATTGTTTTGAGAAACTGGGCCAAGATAAAGTGGATGAAATATTTCAATTATTTTGGGATATGGGGGGGTTACAACCTACAGAATAGTTATTTAAATAAACTAATGATAAATGTGGACGTAAAAAGATAGCGTGCAAAAGACAGGCTGTCTAGTAGATAACGCACAGTGGATTAGAAACTGACTCAAGGAAATACGAGCTGCAACGTTTGCGCGGTTGCTTTTCGTAACACACATGGTTTGAATGAAAAGCGACTACGTACTGCTCGTGACAAGGTTAAAAGGGCTCTGAGCACTATGGGACTTAACATCTGAGGTCATCAGTCCCCCAGAACTTAGAACTACTTAAACCTAACTAACCTAAGGACATCACACACATCCATGCCCGAGGCAGGATTCGAACCTGCGACCGTAGCGGTCGCGCGGTTCCAGACTGAAGCGCCTAGAACCGCTCGGCCACACAGCCTGGCGTGGCAAGGTTACAAGAAATGGAACCACTGGTATACATCATCGTGGGCATCAAGAAAAAGACACCTAATTCAGATAAAGACCAAGTAAAGGCAGTTTCCCTGCGTTATCCAGCCACTACAGCAAAACTAAAAGTCTGCAAAGAAGATACTTAGCCTCCGATTTAAATATATCCTGAAGGGACCAGTCTTATTGTGACTGAATTGTTAAAAACCATGCTGCAGATCGTTCAGTTTCTGAGTCATTTTGCCGTCACATCTTTTACACAGAATTTAACCTTGGGTTTACTCCTCCTATGTCTGACACTTGCAAATGTTGTAACAAAACAAAGCAACAACTGGAGACAATGAGACAAGACATCGATTCCGACCAAATAATAGAATAAAAAGAGAAAAGAGCTTGCATGAACGCGGAGCTGTGATGGCACAAACACTTTTAAAACAAATGGCAGATAACAAGCATCTGACAGGTGCTGCTGTTGCCACAGATATGTAACAGGCGCTTCCCACAACAAAAATAAGTTCTGGAATCAAATTTTGCATTAGGAAATTATGGACTTATAATTTTGATATCCGCAACGAAAAGGACAGATCAGCTTCAATGTTTTTTCGGGATGAAAGTATTGGAAAACAAAGCTCTGCTAACATTGCAAGTTGTCCCATGCACTATATTGAAAGTAAAATACCAGCAGAAGTGAAGACATTATGTATTTTCAACGATAACCGTAATTGGCAGAAAAGAGACATGAAAATGGTTCTGACCTGTCTCAGATACATCCATGTAGACCGTTTCTTAACAGTGGAGCACGTTTTCATGATTCCGACCACTCTTATTTTCCATGTGATCGTGATTTAGGCAGGGTAGAATTGTATCTTAGGAGAAAAGAAGTATGCACTGAGATCCAGTATGGTCAACAAATAAGAATTTGCAGAAGGAAGAAAACCCTTTTGATGTCGTTATGGCAACGAGAAACCAGTTTAAAGATGAAGGAATTTTGCAACAGTACATAACGAAGCGGCAAGTTACGGGCACCAAGTCCTCAGAGGGAAGAGTTGTTTTCTCCAGCAACTACAAAATGAGATATGGCAATAAACCTCCGAACACCGGAGAATCTTATCAAGTGCATCTGCATGAGCTACGATCATCATTTCATTGTTTCGACAGTCAGTCTACAGATAAAGTGCTCTAACCCTGTAGTTATTTTACCAGAAAAACTTGCAGATGTTCACTCACTTTTTCCATGCATTCCCGCGAATCATCATGCATATTTCACAAGTATATTTACTGATCGAGAAAACATGTGTCACACGCCAAAGGAAGAGGAGGCGGCACAGTTGATGATCACACTTTACATTCGCGACATACCCTTCGTTTCTCACGGCACAACTCAATCTGGACCAGCGTTTAGTTGTCTTCGGTGAACTGCACGTTATACTTTATGATTACGTGTTTCTTTATATTCGTTAGATTATTCTTTATATTTTATTGTGTGTTCCATATTATTTGCGTTAATGATTAATATTAGATCAATTCTTGAACAATGTTAACATTACAGGAAAACAGTTTCGGCTATCAAACGTATAAATTCATATATTATGTAAATAACATTATCGATGAAATGAGCGTTCAGAATATCTGTCAGATAGCATTGTACAGTCGTACTTTATATATTCGCATGTGAACGCTTCTTAATGTCTTTATCGAAGTGTGTTAATAAAGCAGAGTAAACATTTAACCGCGTTGTTCTCCAAAACTGGAGAGAGTGAAACATTAATCGCGTTTCTCCCAAAACTACCTGCTATTCCAAGGGCCTTATATAATATTCAGAACACGAGCGATTGCAAGTGTCGTCGCTCCTGTCCGAACCCCCCCCCCCCCCCCCCCTTTCAACCTTAAAACGGCCAGTGGCGTCAAATAGAAAGACTTGCATCAGGCCCTGAGCCACACGAGTAAAACTAATCCCTGAGAAGTTGGTTCTTGAAAGTCCGCACCACTACGGCTGTTACGACGTTTTTACTGTATTCAAAACGTTTCTTAGCCACAAATTTCCGTAGGTGTGGGAACCGTTGTAACTGAAACAGTTTCGGATTTGGTGCTTAGGGTAAATGTTCCTACAATTAGCAGTTAAGTTGCAATTACGAGTACATCCATTATGGTCCATATTGTGAGGACTGCGACTGCAAATTAAAATGAAGAAGAAAAAAAAAACGCAATTCTGCGTCAGTCACGAACTCTTTACTTCATCCATTACGCTTTTTTTTCCTCAGCGGCATGTGAGATGGGGCAGAGGGTAGATTAACAGCTTAACTGTGCGGTTCGGAACCTAAGCTTTTCTGCACCTCAGATGCTGTTAAAAGAAACCACTCGTGCTTCCAGGTAGAACAGCTATGTCAAAGATGCCTTCCATCTGATAATGATGGTGTAATATTTGAAATGCGTAGTGGGTCCTGTAGTTTTCTCACCTACAAAGCCAATAGTATTTCCATTCATTTGGATCTGAAGTCGTGCCTATTACTCGTCAGATATTTTTGACCCTTGCACGGCAAGGAGTAACAGAAGTCCTGTTAATATATCAGAAAAGATCGCCCACACCTCTCAGATGACCGCGCGGGGTAGCCGTGCTGTCTGGGGCGTCTTGTCACGGTTAGTGCGGCTTCCCTCGTCGTCCCCTCGAGTCCTCCCTCGGGCATGGGTGTGTGTGTGTTGTCCTCTGCGTAAGTTAGTTTAGTTGGTGTGTAAGCCTAGAGACCGATGACCTCAGTAGTTTGGTCCCATAGCCCTTTCCCCAAATTTCCGATTTTCCTCTCTGAAGGAAGTTGATGTCGTCTATATTGTTGAACGGCCACCGGCTTCCACCGATTGCTTAGATTCCTATCTTGTTCCTTGCATAAAATGATGGCACACCTCTCACTCAAAATGAAAAACCAACGCACAAAATATGTGAAATGGTCCAAACTTTGCGGAGATAATCGATTCAGCATTTGCCTGTGTTCAGCATTCAGCAAGCGCTGCAAACGTCTTGCACACTTCGTTGTGATGTGCCAAAGGCGGTGGCTATTTCATAAACTTGTTATCGCCGCACTATTACGTTATTATGTTTAAGTTTGTTACGACCTTCATATGTGTCATCGTCGTGGAAAGTAGGGTAAGTTTGAATTTCAACATGTACCACCACAACAGAAACAAAATTTTATTGATATCAACAGTTTAAGTGAGACAAGTGGAGAAATCTGCACCTCCGCTGGTAGAATGCAAGGAAATGAAACTGTGGCACTACGAACGGGCTCTGAAGTAGAGACAGCGACACAGGCCATTTGCTACAGCGAGGTTCACAGCAGGTGGCGTGACGCAGCCCGTGCTGGCGTTGGTGGCAATGCGAGTGGATGCGACAGTCTGCAGACGACTCACCACGGCTTGCTGGAAAAAAGCCTTCAGCACTGCACGCTCGTGACTTACCACTTGGCTATTTTACATCGCCGTCTGCTTCGGCACTCGAAAACTAATCGATACTGCCACTACCGCCTGCTGAATTTTCGAGGAATTAGCAACTGGCCGTTGCTGATGGTTGTTCGTCACAGTGCGCTGTCGTTTGTGCAGTTGGATTGCATTCTCGTGGACGTGGTGGAGAACCTAGACATTATTTTGCATGGGCCAGTCCATGAAAGTGTTAGGTAGTTACACGTACACAACATAGGTCCCGCATATTTGCTTTCAGAACCAAATCTACCAAGCGTTTCATCGGCGCACATCTTATAGTCGAATTCATAGTTCCAATGTACCTTTCTCCTATTTTTTCGAACTGTACTGTAGATCAGCTGCATACACCGATAGATGCAGTTGTAGTCACGGGACGCCTTACAGCGATCAAAAACATGTGCTCGTATTATTATCGAGTGGGATTGAAACCCATTTTCATTCAGCTTGGTCTGAACTTCTCATATCTACTTTATACGTACCCAGCGTCAGAGTTAGGATAGCGACATGGTGAGGGGGATGGACGGACGTCATTTTTTCATGTAGAGAGACGAAATACACTCCCGCTAAAAAATAGTGCATCCTCTTAGAGGTTTCCAACTCACTCAGGATTTATTGTTGCAACATTCTATGTGATTACATTTACATATCAATAGCACAAGCAGTTCTGAGGAACCAGTTACCGAGCCATGCTGAAACACCGATATTAGTATGTGATGTAGCCTCCACGGCCGACAGTGCAAGCGCAAACTCTGGCATCCAGTCATCGCACAGTTGGAGAATACGTCCTGGAATACGAACTTCCACGTAGTTCTGTCAGAGTTGTAGGATAATGAGACGCACGAGTCACTTCTCGTTAAATCGAATCCGATATGTGCTCAATTGGCGAGGGAAGGTACAGAGATCGTGCTGGCCAGGGAAATTGTTGCATGTCTTACAGAGAACATTGAGTTTCGCGGGCAGTGTGTGGGCGAGCATTGTCCTCTTGGGACAACACATCACCTCCAAAACGGCAAGAGAACGGGTGTAACAATATTCTGCACGCGCCGAGCGCTGGTTAGCGTCCCTGCTCCCCCACTCCCAGAAACACCAGAGTTGTAGTTTATCGCACCCAGACCACAAGGTCTGGGCTGGGTCCGTGTGTCTTCGGCGAATACACTCCACGAGACAGCAGCGCTCACCAGGTCTGTGTCGTACGCACGAACGACCATCACTTCCGTGCAAACAGAATCTGCTTCATACCCGTAGTCCGCCGGCCGGAGTGACCGAACGGTTCTAGGCGCTAGAATCTGGAACCGCGTGACCGCTACGGTCGTAGGTTCGAATCCTGCCTCGGGCATGGATGTGTGTGATGTCCTTAAGTTAGTTAGGTTTAAGTAGTTCTAAGTCTAGGGGCTGATGACCTCAGAAGTTAAGTCCCATAGTGCTCAGCGCCATTTTGCCCGTAGTCCCACTGTTGATAATCGGTTTGCAAAAGTTCGTTTGTGTTGACACGTCTGGGCTCATAAGCCCTCTTATCTGTGCTGAGTAGCTATACGATCTGCCACTGTAGCCTTTTACAATACGACGATCCCGGCGGGAGTCTGTGCTGCGTGGACATGCAGAACCTTCTTTGGTGTGAGAACATTAAGGTAACCACTGATACCAGCATCGTTGCACAAGTGGCGTAGCACGTCCAAATTATGTGGCAGTTGTCCAGAAGACCATCCCGCCACTCGGAAGGTCACAATTTGGCCTCTTCAAAACTCGCTCAGTTAGCGGTATGAAGCCTCCGGGACATAGTTGCCTGTTTTGTTTCACACGTTTGCACCGCACTGATCCTTTTGGCTGTAAGCGTTCCCTATTAAAGGGTAGAGACAGCGCTGTGGTAGCTATATCTCTAAGCTGTCTGTTGGCGGACTACGCTGAAACCAGTATCAGTACATCTATGCCACCCAGGTGGCATATGCCGTCACGGATCAAAATCGACATCGTCTTTCCAGATGCACTAATTTTTTCCGTTAGTTGAACTGTGAGATTTTTCGACGAATGGGTCTGGGTGCAACTAGGCAGTATCCGTGTTAAGTTCTGGCTTTCTTCAAATTGATACTGAAATGATCCGTTTGACAGTTGTCCTCAGCTCGTGGTCGTGCGGTAGCGTTCTCGCTTCCCACGCCCGGGTTCGATTCCCGGCGGGGTCAGGGATTTTCTCTGCCTCGTGATGACTGGGTGTTGTGTGCTGTCCTTAGGTTAGTTAGGTTTAAGTAGTTCTAAGTTCTAGGGGACTAATGACCATAGATGTTAAGTCCCATAGTGCTCAGAGCCATTTGAACCATTTGACAGTTGGCGGGACAGGATTTGAGTTCGTGAAGAATTGCATTTCAGGGAGAGATGAGATGAAACGCAGAAGCGCTTCCCTGCCCCTAACTCGATTCGGCACTAGGGAATTGCCACGATAATTTCGTTAACAGTGACACGGTCACTTTCTTCCTCAGCGACATGTAATTGAGCTAATTCTTTGTGACGTTAGCTCGAAAGCTTTCTTTCTTCAGGAAGGCTTTATCGGCCTCTAGGGATTGGTTCCACAATAAAATTTTGCTTCTTAGATCAGTATTGAGTCTGTTGTACGAATAAGACTAGTTCATTGAACAATTATTTAGCTTTCTTAACCTTTGTTTACGCTGGTATAACTGGGAAACAGGAGATGGATGACTTGATAGGCAGGTGAAGAATATCAATTGAAAACCGAACGTCCGCTAGCTGCTTTAAAACAATTTTTGGGAGAATTAATCAGTGCGCGATATTCACAAATTAATGAATATTTCATGGCGATAAAATACCAGAGGTAAAACAAACTTCTATTCATCTGGCGAGGCATTTCTCAATATGATACCAATGCATTAATGCCACAAAAGTAGAATTTTGGCTTTTTTAAATTGAAAATTTCCTGAATGCCGTTTTTCAGTAATGTTCCAGTGCTGGATCTTTTCCAGATCAACAGGCGCTTGCAGTGATTGAAGAGCACTAGTTGACTGGCGATATGACTAGCGAATATAACAGCCTGATGGCTGCAATTATATTTCTTTAATGAACGATTCGATTTAACTTGTATTTGCTGCATAACATCTGTTTTCCTTTGCACTAGTTTTTGCATAAAATCACAAACTTCAGACGCTGTCCCATATTTTCTTCAGGGGAGTCATGTAAGGTCTAAAGGCACACTTCATATGCTTTTGCGAGTTATTACAGGACTCACGGAGTAAAGAACTAGTTTATATCCGTTCTACTTTGTTAAGGAATTGAGTGTACTAGTTCTAATTTTGGTCGTCGTTGATGGCCCATAATCGAACTTATTTGGAGGTCAACATCTCTCGGTTTCCGCTATCGCACTGTCTCTCACTTCGCTGAAATAGTCTCCATCTAATGGCATTTGAGAATATACAACATTTTCGATAAATTATAATCTAATGTAATGATCTTTAAATGTAAATCGTAGTGAGGTATCAGATCGGTTTCTGCCTTGTTGTTTTATTTATATATTTTTTAACTGACAGACCTAGGTGCTTTCTGAAGCCGGTCGGGGTGGCCAAGCGGTTCTAGGCGCTACCGTCTGGAACCGCGCGACCGCTGCTATCGCTGGTTCGAATCCTGCCTCGGGCATGGATGTGTGTGACGTCGCTAGGCTAGTTAGGTTTAAGCAGTTCTAAGTTATAGGGTACAGATGACCTCAGATGTTAAGTCCCATAGTGCTCACAGCCATTTGAACCATTTTTTGCTTTCTGAATCGTCCTTGGTTCAAAATTTTCCTCCTGGCACGTAGCTTGATAGTGGAATAACGATGCATAATATGTAACGTGAATACCATCATGGCTTAACTCGATTTGACGATGCTTGAAAAAAATGCCGTACAGTTATCCCATCACCTTATTTCGAAATAAACATCGAAGTTAGCAAATGCTGAATTTCCAACACAGTTCCAAACATAAAATATTTGCAAACATAGTCAACAATAAAACTTTCTATGTACATATCCGAACTCTACTATTCATGCCTGACATCAATAGCCAATTTGGGACTGTGTGCATATGCAAGTGGCTTTAATTTACATTTAATACAGTGAAGTTGGCCACACACTGACCGAAATCTAGATATGCTATAAACATCATCTGCAACTGATTGCTTTACCCTTTACTATTGCAATGAATGCAGTCGCTGGGTACAACTGTTTTCCTGAGGATTCAAACCTGATAGATGTACTGGAGTTCAAAAGTGGAGAACTCGTATCGTATCAGTACACGCATTAGCTCTTTATGGAACAAATGTAAACGAAGGAAACCGTTACCATTTTTCCGCGTATGTATTGCTTATAACCACACCGTTTTTTGTCACGACACATGACAACAATTTGTGGAATGATTGCTTGTACACTCTAAACTTTGTGGGGCGGGCAGATGATGGAACGTTTGAAACAGTAAAGGAGGTCTTAAATGTTTTTAAATGCCTTTACGAGATGTTTGTGCTTTTATGTTTGAGCAATGCCACGTGGTGTCAGAGTTAGACCTCACAAAGGAGGGAGGGAGGGGGGGGGGGGAGAGATAGATAGATAGATAGAGAGAGAGAGAGAGAGAGAGAGAGAGAGAGAGAGAGAGAGAGAGAGTTATCCACTTGTTTCGACTACCTTCCAACCACATAAAACGTTTTCTGAAATCTTAAGCTGTGATAATGCTGCGATTTTTCTTTGTTCTACTCGTATTTCGGTCGGCGCAAAAGCGACTTCTCACCTCATTCTTCGTTCACAGTAGTAAGGAAAAATTCAGCTGGTACTGGTTCTGATGAATAGGGAGCTAGCGACTACTTTTTTATGTTTTGGCTGAAACGTGTTGATAACGAAGAGCAGTGTTGTTCGGGGCATTAGCAGACTTTCACCATACACCTAAAAGTTGTTCGTTTACGTCACTCATATATACGTAATCTGGTCAAAACACTCATATAAAAGGTATGCGCTGTGCAATACTCTGAAATATCGTCAGTAGTCCAGCGGGCTCTTCGTAGATAGTATTTATAAACGAAATATCATCGCCAGTTTGTGATGTCAAAGGGTGGCTAGGTCGAGATTGGCCTTAGAATACAGCCCCCTCCTCCCCCCCCCCCCCCCCGCCACTTTTTTTTAAATATGAAAATTAGTCGTATAACATAGATGATATTGCTTAGCGCATTTTATTTAAATGGTTCTTCCGGAATTGCTGCAGCCTGAGCTTCAAATTTAGCTGAAGGGCGACAAAACTTGACGCACTATCGTTTGAGAAAGTATAGGCGTACCGCAGCTTGAAACACCAGCTAAGGCAGTGCCGCACATTATAGGCTTTCTATCGCTCGCTACCTCGCCGAGATCACTAACGCACGCAGGCCTACTCCCCGCCCTCAAGTGGGTCTCGGCTCATCAGTCTTTGCGCCAATGCCCTAGATTCAACTCCAAACGTTTCCACAGTGTCTCATGAAGTGAGTGCATGTGGTAATGATACGGCCGTCGGACAGAGGCATTAACTCTGCGGCCCCTGTGGTGCTATGCGAGAGGAGAAGGCTACGTGTCGGCACTGGATCTCTCCCTTCTCTCATCATCATAAACATGACACCACACTGCACACTCATCCATTACACTCTACTACACTCCCCATATACACACAACACACAACTCACTCATATCCGCAAGGAAATCCAGTGTGCGTGGGGAAGAAACCCTTTTCCTTATAGGTGGCTGAACCTATCCCTTGATGTGTCCCAGCCAACAATGCCATGCGATTTTGCTGCACTTTACAGAAAATAGTGACAGCTTTGAGTAAAATTCTGTAATCAGGAAATTTTGGTGTGCCTTGGCATTAATACGCACAAATATAAGTAGGCCCTAACATTCATACGGAAGGATAAAAAGTCTCCTGATTTAATTCTGATGTTACCAACCGGCCAAAGATGAGCTACATTTTCTTTCAGTGTTTCTGTGGTGAAACAATTTGTCAACTCGTATTTTGAGTTGCACAGTACACTATAGGAAAGTAAAGTACCTAGATGTACCGCTGATGTGTTTCGTTTCTTTTTGCAGTGAAAGTTCCGCAGATCACGAAGATCCTGAACGCTAAGAGCGCTGAGGGAATCAGCTTTGCGAGTGTTTTGCTAGAACTATCCGCCATCACTTCCAGCGCCTCCTACAGCTTCACCCGGGGATTTCCATTCAGGTGAGTACCAAATCATGACAGACACCTGGTCAGTCTGGACACACTGACCGGTTCTGGTGAGGTTCCTCTGTGCAGAACTTTATGATTGATCTACCTAATGAGTAAAAAGAGGCCGAGGTATATGACATATATAAAAGGCAATGTCGTGACCGGCTCTCTCACATCGCACAGCTCAAACTGATAAGAACAGAAACTTGAAATTGGAAGAGGGTATTGTTCTGTCGTTTAAGAAGGTATTTTTTCGAAATTCCACCCCTAAGGATGTGAAACAGGGGATGAAGGATTTTTTGAAAAATGTTGCTATTACGGCAATTTTGAAGCTAGACCTCCGAAAAGTAGTGCTTGATTTCTAAATCAATAGTAAAAAAATACATATTTCAACATTTTTGAAGATTTTAACCTCTGAAAGGTGAAATAGGGGATGAAAACTTTTGAGAAAATATTTCGATACATTAAAATAATTTTAAAGCTAAATCGATGAAAACTGGTGTATCACGTCACAGTTAGATATAAAGAAATATGCGTTAATGGATGAAAGTTTTTATGGAAATTCAATGCAAAAGGTGTAATTAACAAAAATCATGGACTCTAGGTACCAGAATCGCTTTTTTGACTGATGTATACGCCACAGAAAAACGAACTACTATCTCTTGTCATACATCATTCTGTGTTCCTCGGCTACTGATACTCACTTGTGGTATAGTGTGCGGCGATGGTGCTGAACACATCTGTTGTGAGCAGTGCGAATCATCTGGTCAGTACAAGTTTTCCCACAAAAGAAAGGGATTTTGTAAACACTGGACAACCTTAGTTCTAGATAATGTTCAACCGAGCCATCGAAAGCTCTGATCTTGATCTTGGCTGGCGAACGAAACACAATTCTGGTATATCTTTTCTAAATCCTTTCTACCTTTAAAGACACTGGTACGCTCTGAGCATGTGGTAGCAGCCGCGTCCGAGGTAGCGTAAGCCGCCCGACAGAGGTACTTACTCTGTAGGATTAATCGTTTCTGTCAGCTGCCACCCCTGTGGCGTTGTACCTTCACGTTATGTTCGAAGAGAACAGCGCTAGTTCTGGAGCAAGCGTTTAAAAAAAACTGCCATTCGTGGTAGGGATCAGTTTCCGGCCACATTTAGCAAACAGCATTCTCAGCTGACGGCGGTCAGGTGGACGCCTCAAGTACTGTGTCAAGATGATTGTATGTAACGGGTGATTAAAAAAGTAAAATCAGGTTTAACTTGTGTTACATGTTGTTGTGGTCTTCAGTCCTCAGACTGGTTTGATGCAGCTCTGCATGTTACTCTATCCAGTGCAAGCTTCTTCATCTCCCAGTACCTACTGCAGCCTACATCCTTCTGAATCTGCTTAGTGTATTCATCTCTTGGTCTCCCTTTACGATTTTTACCCTCCACGCAGCCCTACAATACTAAATTGGTGATCACTCGATGTCTCAGAACATGTCCTACCAACCGTTCCACTCTTCTAGTCAAGTTGTGCCACAAGCTCCTCTTCTCCGCAATTCTATTCAATACCTCCTACCCATCTAATCTTCAGCATTCTTCTGTAGCACCACATTTCGAAAGCTTTTATTCTCTTCTTGTCCAAACTATTTATCGTCCATGTTTCACTTCCATACATGGCTACACTCCATACAAATACTTTCAGAAAAGACTTCCTGACACTTAAATCTATACTCGATGTTAACAAATTTCTCTTCTTCAGAAACGCTTTCCTTGCCATTGCCAGTCTACATTTTATATCCTCTCTACTTCGACCATCATCAGTTATTTTGCTCCCCAAATAGCAGAACTCCTTTACTGCTTTAAGTGTCTCATTTCCTAATCTAATTCCCTCAGCATCACCCGACTTTATCCCATTATCCTCGTTTTGCGTTTGTTGATGTTCATCTTATATCCTCGTTTTTCCATTCGTCTGTAAAGAATTCGCGTTAGTATTTTGCAGCTGTGACTTATTAAACTGATAGTTCGGTAAGTTTCACATCTGTCAACCCTGCCTTCTTTTCGGATTTGAATTATTATATTCTTCTTGAAGTATTTCGCCTGTCTCATACATATTGCTCACCAGATGGTAGAGTTTTGTCAGGACTGGCTCTCCCAAGGTTGTCAGTAGTTCTAATGGAATGATGTCTACTCCGGGGACATTGTCTCGACTCAGGTCCTTCAGTGCTCTATCAAACTCTTCACGCAGTATCATATCTCCCATTTCATCTTCATCTACACCCTCTTCCATTTCCATAATATTGTCCGCAAGTACATCGCCCTTGTATAGACCCTCTATATACTCCTTCCACCTTTCTGCTTTCCCTTCTTTGCTTAGAACTGGATTTCCATCTGAGCTCTTGATATTCATGCAAGTGGCTCTCCTTTCTCCAAAGGTCTCTTTAATTTTCCTGTAGGCAGTATCTATCTTACTCCTAGTAAGATAAGCCTCTACATCCTTACATTTGTCCTCTAGCCATCCCTACTTAGCCATTTTGCATTTCCTGTCGATATCATTTTTAAGACGTTTGTATTCCTTTTTGCCTGCTTCGTTTACTGCCTTTTTATATCTGCTCCTTTCATCAGTTAAATTCAGTATTTCTTATGTTATCCAAGGAGTTCTACTAGCCCTCGTCTTTTTACCTATTTGATCCTCTTCTGCCTTCACTGTTTCATCCCTCAAAGCTACCCATTCTTCTTTTACTGTATTTCTTTCCGCCATTTGTGACAGTTGTTCGCTTATGCTCTCCCTGAAACTCTGTACAACCTCTGGTTTAATCAGTTTGTCCAGATCCCATCTCCTTAAATTCCCACCTTTTTTCAGTTTCTTCAGTTTTAATCTACAACTCATAACCAATAGATTGTTGTCAGAGTCTACATCTGCCCTTGGAAATGCCTTACAATTTAATACCTGGTTCCTAAATCTCTGTCTTACCATTATATAATCTATCTGATACCTTGTAGTATTTCCAGGATTCTTCCATGGTTACAACCTTCTTTTCACCCATGTCTATTAAATTTTCGTCTCCCTTCACTACCTGAATAATTTCTTTTATCTCATCATACATTTCATCATTTTCTTCGGCATCTGCAGAGCTAGTTGGCATATAAACTTGTACTATTGTAGTAGGCGTGGGCTTCGTGTCTATCTTGGCCACAATAATGCGTTCAGTGTGCTGTTTGTAGTAACGTACCCGTACTCCTATTTTATTTGTTCATTATTAAACCTACTCCTGCATACCCCTACTTGATTTTGTATTTATAACCCTTTATTCACCTGACCAAAAGTATTGTTCCTCCTGCCACCGAACTTCACTAATTCCCACTATATCTTACTTTAAGCTATCAATTCCCCTTTCTTAATTTTCTGACCTACCTGCCCGATTAAGGGATATGACATTCCACGCTCCGATCCGTAGAACGCCAGTTTTCTTTCTCCTGATAACGACGTCCTCTTGAGTAGTCCTTTCCCGGAGATCCGAATGGGGGACTGTTTTACCTCCGGAATATTTTACCCATGAGGACGCCATCATCGTTTAACCATACAGTAAAGCTGCATGCCCTCGGGAAAAATTACGGCTGTAGTTTCCTCTTGCTTTCAGCCGTTCGCAGTACCAGAACAGCAAGGTCATTTTGGTTATTGTTACAAGGCCAGATCAGTCAATAATCCAGACTGTTTCCCCTGCAACTACTGAAAAGGCTGCTGTCCCTCTTCAGGAACTACACGTTTGTCTGGCCCCTCAACAGATACCCCTCCGTTGTGGTTGCACCTACGGTACGGCTACCTGTATCGTTGAGGCACGCAAGCCTCCCCCAAGAGAAATAATTTTTGTGTTGGAATTTGCGCGAAGTTAATTCACTCTTGAAGTGCAACATGCATGCTGCACTCAGCAAGAAGCCACCTGTGCATAAGCAGATTTATGACTGGATACAAAATTTTTGGAAGTTGGTTGCGTATGCAGAGGGAAGAGCACAGGTCGGCCACGCACGTCTGATGAAAATTTCGAGCGTATACGAGATACCGTCATACGGAGATCTCGGAAGTCCACAAGACGGGCCGGCCAGGAACTGAAACTTTCTAGAAAAACGGTGTGACCTGTTCTGAAACGACGCCTGCGTATGCTGGAATTACTGCAGCAATTGCGTCCCGGCAACCGTAACATTAGGTATTAATTTTCCATTTCCATTCTCCAGGATATAGCAGAGGACGTTTTTTTTCCCGAACGACTCACGTTTTCGGACGATTCGACGTTTCATCTATCGGGTGAAGTAAACGGCCATAACGTAAGAATCTTGATTGTCACAAAATCCTGTCTCAGTCGTCGAACATGAAAGACACTCACCGAAAGTGAATGTGTTTTGTACCGTTTCTGTTCACAAAGTAATGGCCGCCTCACTTAAGATGCGGCGTTATCTTAACAAAACCATCTCATAACGTTGAACTGGAAGAGGTGGACAACCAAGTTCTTGTCCATTGTTTTTGCCCTCCCAGGTCACCAGACCTCGCACCTTGAGATTTTTTGCTTTGGGGGTACATGATAGATATTCTTATTCACTTATGGCAGCTACTCTTAAAGATTTGACAAATCGAATTATTCAAGTTGCCGATTCAGTAAACAGGAACTTGTTGATCAGTGTGTGGTTTCAAATGGATACCGTTTAAATTTTCTCGAGCAGTGCATAGTGTATGCTATACTCTGTGCGAGCGTAAGACTTCGAACTTCCCTCTATGCAGTGACACTCGCAATGTGTTTCTGTCTTGTTTGTAATAAACAACTAAAATCTATTCTTTCTTTTTAAGTCACCCTTAATTTAACCTTGAGTAAAAATGCATGTGCTTTAAGTGTGGGGGAGAGATCGCCGTTGTAATTGAGATGGAAAGCTGCATCCGCTCCCATTTTCTGAAGACATTTTTTACAAACTGGAATATTCCCTTTGTCAGCTGCCTCAGAGGTATGAGGTTTTTATCCCTAAATTCCAGAATAGTGTGGCACTCTGCAAAGCTTTCACTTAGCGGAGTATTCAGAGCATTTATGTAACGCCAGGTAACCTTCTCTTGTCGTTAGGTTACAACTAATTCTGGTAGGCGATAGCACCAAATGTAAATGTGTTACTAACTGTAGATGTGGCTGAAACGTGGAGAATACTCGTGATCGAGAAACAGCTTAAGCATTTTGCAGCTGCATCGCCGATTTTCCAAGACTCCCAAGTCTTTGACGTACTTCAAGCACTGTCGCGGAGCCGGGTGAATGGACGAAGGCAGTTCCAGCCCCGCCTGGGTGCGGAATTTTATCTCCCCTTCCGAGTTTCGTAGACTGACTTCATCATCTTAGCGCAGACGCACTCATTTTACGGTACCTCCTATGCTTTAGAAACTGCAGATCGCAGTTTTGTTTTTCAGAGCCGAATACTTGGTAACAGCTCAACGTGGTGCTATTATCCAGCCAGCGTTCTGCTTCAGATCAGGGAGCTAATACACACATCAAAATAAGTTTTGCATCACCCCGGTTCCCAGAACTCTTGAAGATAGACGTCGACTGTGGATGTTATAATACAGACACAGTCCCTTTGATTATACAGAGATGTCACTAAACGCACCCAAAGATGTAACAACCATACATGAGCAGCGCCTATGTGACGGAGGGGGTCCGACAGCCGATCAGTTCCAGTCATTCCACCAGGAAGGAGGTACATGGCTCGTGTTATCTGTAGTTCAACCACGCCTAGACGGTCAATACCCCGGTTCAATCGCGTCCACATTGTTAAATTGTGCCAGGAAGGGCTCTCAGCAAGGACATGTCCAGGCGTCTCGGAGTGAACCTAAGCGATAATGTTCGGGCATGGAGGAGATACAGAGAGGCAGGAACTGTCGATGACATGTTGCGCTCAGGCCGGCCAAGGGCTACTAGTGCAGTGGATGACTGCTACCTACGGATCATGACTCGGAGGAACCCTGACAGCAACGCCACCACGTTTGAATAATGCTTTTAGTGCAGCCATAGGACGTCATGTTACAACTCAGAAGTGTGCGCAATAGGCTGTATGATGCGTAACTTCACTCCCGACGTCAATGGCGAGGTCCATCTTTGCAACCACGACAAAATGGAGCGCGGTACAGATGCACCCAACAACATGCCGAATGGGCCGCTGAGGATTGGCATCACGTTCTATTCACTGATGAGTGTCGCATATGCCTTCAGCCAGCAATCGGAGGCGTGTTTGGAGACCACCCTGTCAAGCTGAATGCTTTAGACACACTTTCCAGCGAGTGCAGTAAGGTGGAGGTTCCTTGATGTTTTGGGGTGGCATTATGTGGGCCCGACATCCGCCGCTGGTGGTCATGGAAGGCGCCGTAACGGTTGTACGATACGTGACTGGCATCCTCCGACCGATAGTGCAACCATATCGGCAGCATATTGGCGAGGCATTCGTATTCATGGAGGACTTATTCGCGATCCCATCGCGCACATCTTGCGAATGACTTCCTTCAAGATAACAATATCGCTCGACTAGAGTAGCCAGCATGTTCTCCAGACATGAAAATTATCGAACATGCCTGGGATAGATTGAAAAGGGCTATTAATGGACGACGTGACCCACTAACCATTCTGAGGGATCTACGCCGAATCGCCGTTGGGGTGTGGGACAATCTGGACCAACAGTGCCTTGATGAACTTACGGATAGTATGCCACGACGAATACAGTCATGCATCAGTGCAAGAGGACGTGCTGCTGGGTGTTAGAGGTACCGATGTGTACAGCAATCTGGATCACCACCTCTGAAGGCCTCGATGAATGGTGGTACAACTTGCAATGTGTATGTTTTCATGAGCAATAAAAAGGGCGGAAATGATTTTTATGATGATCTCTAATTCAATTTTCTGTACAGATTCCGAAACTCTTGGAACCGAGGGGATGCAAAACTTTTTTTGATGTTTGTAGTTCACAGGAGAAGATGCATGTCGAAGCAAGGGTCTTTGAGGCCAGTTAGCTGGGGAGTTAATGGAAAACGTTGCACTTCAGTTACATTTGTACTAACTAGGACAAAGTTTTAGCCAGAAGTCGGCGGCTATACATTCGAAGTTATGTCTTAATTTTATCCATTGTTTACCAGTGTTTCGTCCGCGACTGTTTTACTTTCGTAAAATAAAGAACAAACCGCCTTCAGTCACAAGTTGCATTTATTTATTGCACTATGCATTTCGAGCCCTGAAGATGAGCCTCCAGGGCTCGAAATGCATAGTGCAATAAATAAATGCAACTTGTGACTGAAGGCGGTTTGTTCTTTATTTTACGAAGTTATGTTGCAAAAATTTCATTTGCGGACCCATGTTTACTGGAACTTCTTGCATCTATTATCATATAGTTTCAACCCTCTCGGTCTTCATTATTAGTTATGATATACCAGTTATAAGAAAAAATATCGCAGCGAGTTTCTCGTTCAGAAATCGCAGTTGTTTGTCAGATCTTCCTGAGAATATCGTTTTGTGTGTCGTATAAGAAGGAGAAACATCTACCGGAATTCGACGGCTGTAGGGTCGTGGCAGATGGAGACTGCGGTTGTTGTTCTGGGGTATTGCTGTTTTCGTTGTTCGCCTCCGTTGCTGAGTGGTCAGTGCGGCTGACTGATGTGCAGGGCGTCCAGGTTCGATTCCCGGCCGGGTCGGAGACTTTATCGGCTCGGGGACTGGGTATTGTTTTTTTCTCATCATTTCACTATCATCGACGCGCAAGTCGCATAAGAGTCGCCAAATAAAAGACACTAGACGGCGAACAACTACAGATGGGCCCACTTGCCGTAGGCATCGCCATGCATGATCGTAACGGCCCCATGCTACTAGTGCCAGCGAGGACGGACATTATTCTCTCTGCTATTGCATTCGTCATATAGGATCAGCAGCTGGCGTGATGGTATGCAGTGACATTGGGTACACAATACCATCATCTTTGGTTTTCATTACTGGTGATGTGGACAACGGACGCTACATTTCTACATATTAAGAACGGCGGCTGTGCCCTATCTCCGACGTCAGCGTATCATCTGTCAACAAGATAATGCAAGGCCCCATAGTGTTCGACTGTTTTCCGGGACACCGCGATTTCCATAGCTCTCACCATTGAAAAAATCTGCACCATGTTCCCCCCAAAGTCACTTTCAAATTAAACCACGTATTCTTTCCACTATACTGTTAACGCTCAATATGTACGACTGTCTTATTTGCTAAACGTCATGGTGTTGCAGTTTTAGGGTCCAGTAGTTTAGACTCGCCAGCCTCTTGTGACGAAGATGGCGAGAGCGGATTTTTCTTTTTTTTTCGCAATGGGAGTATTTTGTGTTAACTAGAGTTTTAAGTCTGAACACTAGTTTCTTCAGGAATAATGAATTCTGAAGCACCTTTTGTATGAAGTTAATCTTTAAAGGAAACTGCGTGAATAAGAAATTGGTACACCTGGAAGGACGGCGTCGATAGTGATCCGATCAAGGTGTATGGCGTAGACATACTGATAATGGTTTATACGTCGTCCGCCAACAGATAGCGTAGTGTCATAGCTACCAGAGCGCCATCTTTGTCCACCCTTTAATTGTGAGTGCTCGCAGTCAGAAGGCTCAGTCTGGTGCAAACGTGTGAAGGGAGCAGGCAACCATGCCACAGAGACCCACTATTGCTTCATACAGCCAACTGAGCGAGTTTGAAAGGGGTCAAATTGTGCCCTTCTAAGTGGGACGTTTTGCGTCAGTTGTGCATCGATGGGCGTATCAATGGTCACGTGAACAACCTATATCCGCAGATGAGGTTCTCGACGTCCACCCATAACAGAAGTCCGACAGGATCGTCGTACTGTAAAGGAGACATTGGCAGATCGTACAGCTACCACAGCTGAGATAAGAGGGCTTGCGTGCCCAGTGTAACACGAACTGTTGCGAACTGATTGTTACAGTGAGACTATGGGCACGCACGCCTCTAACCCGTCTTCCATTCGTGCCATAGCATCGACGTTCACGGCTTGATTGGTGCCGCCAGATGAACACTTGGAAGATGGAATGGCGCGCTGCGGTTTTCAGCAGTGAGAACAGACTGTACGCAAGTTATGGTGATTTGCGTGTACAATGTAGACCCAGTGAACGCTGTTTCGGATAGTGCATTCGTCCAAGACCCTCAGGCCCCACCACTGGCCTTATGGTCAGGGGTGAGATAAGTTAGAACTCTCGTTCACCTTTTGTGTTTCTGGAGGGGACGCTAACTAGCGATCGGTACGTGTAGAATGTTCTTAGACCCGTTCTTTTGCCGTTCTTACAACAGGGAGGTGGTGTGTTGTTCCAGCAGGACAATGCTCGTCCACCCGTGAAACTCGACGTGCTCTGCAACACGTGCAGCAACTTCCCTGGCTAGCACACCCTCCGGACTTGTCTTCACTGGAGCACCTGTGGGATGTGCTGGTACGAGAAGGGACTCGACCGAATAGTAGCGGCTTCGGTCAAGAATGCCATCCTCACGACCGGGAGAGTGGTGTGCTGACCCCACGCTGCTCCTATCCGCATCCTCCACTGAGGATGACACGGCGGTCGGATGGTCCCGGTAGGCCACTCGTGGCCCGACGACGGAGTGATTTTTTGATTCGGGGGAGGTGATCAAGCGCCGAGGTTCAAATGGTTCAAAGCACTATGGGACTCAACTGCTGTGGTCATAAGTCCCCTAGAACTTAGAACTACTTAAACCTAACTAACCTAAGGACATCACACACATCCATGCCCGAGGCAGGATTCGAACCTGCGGCCGTAGCGGTCGCGCGGTTCCAGACTGTAGCGCCCAGAACCGCTCGGCCACTCCGGCCGGCAAGCGGCGAGGTCATAGGTCTCATCGGATTGTGGAAAGATGGGGAAGGAAGTCGACCATTCCCTTTCAAAGGAGCCACCCCGGCATTTGCCTGAAGCGTTTTAGGGAAAACACGGCAAACCTAAATCCTGATGGCCGGACTCGGGTTTGAACCGCCGTCCACCTGAACGCGAGGACACTGTGCCAACCACAGCGCCACCTCGCTTGATGCTAGTAAGGGTGTTTCAGCATGGATAGATAGATAGCTGGTACCTCAGAACCACTTATGCTATTGACCTGTAAATGTAATCATTCGGCGGTGTAAAATTCCATGAATGTAGTTAGGGACCGTCTATGTATCATTAAACACATCTCTGTTAGGGTGGATTTGGGCCGGAACTGCACAGCAGAAGCAGAGTTACCGAATGGGTACACAATGCAGACACCAGCCGATCGATTAGGGTTACCCAAGCGAGCACAACCTCATCCTCGTGGCAGTGTTTTGGCGCGAACCCCTTGCAGCGTTGTGATCGTTAGCCTAATTTCGCAGCCGTGCGTTTTTCACCCGCCCGCCATTAGGTAGTCGCGGTCGCGGCAGCAGCGCGGCGGCGAGCAGCGGCAGCCGGCACAAAGCTCCTATACGAAATTGTGGGATCCCCGTCAAGCATATCGGATGGTGTGGTAAATTAATTTGAAATTGGTGCGGTGTTGAGATTATCTCGGCGGGGTGGCGGCGATTCATCACAGTTTGGCGGCCGCCCCGCGGGGGTTCCTCCGGCCCTCGGCGGGACTTGCGCGTCTGGCCTGGTCTTCAGAGGCCGCCGGCCGAGGCGCTCTGCACGGTAATTACCACGCCGCCTAGCTGCCCGCTGCCGCCCGCCGCCTGCGTCCACTCCAGCTCTGGCCGCCGTCCGCCGTAATTTTTCGCTTAATTTGCTGATAGAGGCCGCTGCTGAGACGCCTGCTGTTGCGCCGGGCATGCCGCCGCCTCTAGCGACTGTTGTTGTTCTTGTAGTGTGTCTACGTCTATTAGTCGAGCACAGTATTATTGCACCTGGGAGTGAGAGTGCTTCAGTCGGCTTATCGTGAGTAAGCGCGTAATCGGGGTTGATAGTACATGCCTAACTGGCCTGAAAGCACTGACAGTGCGGTGCGCTTTCGCTAGTCTCAGATCACCACGTTTTTCTGACAATGGCCAAGTGCAGTAATATCATGGTAGGTTAGGCCGGTATTACACTCTCAAATTTCTTTGTCAAAGATTTGATCAAAGATGTGATCAAATATTCCGTCAAATATATTTGACAAAGATCTTTGACGTAGCGCATGAAGGGGTATTACACTGTCATCATATTTTTCGTCGAAGTCCAAGATGGCTGACACCAACTACTTGTTATTAACCGCAGCAGTTGCACGTACCACAATTGCACTGTGCGCATCTGCGGAAGAGAAGCGGGTAAAAAAAAAGTAAACATACCTGCGTGAAGCCGTGGGTTTTACGACGACACGATAAAAGCATTC